>NC_091048.1:19168795-19894990 GCF_963966145.1 Tenebrio molitor | reverse complement strand
TTGATAATAGTCATAATCTACTTCGCTCCTTACTTTTTGAATGGCATTTTGAAAATCTGAAATATATTTTTGCACTTTCATGCTATCTAACTGTCGCTGTTGTAACTGACTGTAAAGAATATCACTGTGGGGTAAAATTTTGTTAAAAAAATGAAGCCAAAAATTAAAATCAGCATCTTTAAGATAATTTATCAAACCAGTCGATTGGCGTACAGTTTTTTTGTCATCCTCGTTTTCGATTATGTAATTCAAACACTCTGTTAACTCTTCTTTATATTTAAAGACGGTAGTAACCACTCTAGAACTAAAATTCCAACGAACATTTGACCCCCGCGGAAGTCTTTTTCCTACAATGGAATCAAGAATTTGGGTACGTTTAGATGAGCGAGAAAAAAAACTTGAAAATCCATCAATGTCTGCAAAAAACACTTTGACCTGCTTATTTTGATGTGCAGCTCTTTCTAAAATTAAGTTCAATTGATGAGCATAACAGTGAGTAAATATGGCTCTTTTGTAAACGGATCTGATTTTGGCTTGTACCCCATTATTCTGACCACTCATTACCGCAGCTCCATCATAACTTTGCGCTATCAATTTGTCAGGTGTTTTGTCAATATTGATATTTTCTAATTCTTTCAAAATTACGCGAGATACATCTTCTGCACTGTGCCCTGGAGGTTTTATAAAACCCATAAAACGTTCGTAAATTCGTGCATTCTTGACATAGCGCACTATAAATACTAATTGAGAAATATTTGCATTATCTGTTGTTTCGTCAGCCTGTATTGCGATATAATCACTTTCATCAATTTCTTTCTTAATTAAAGTCTGCGTTACTGCCAATAGAGACTCTAAAAGTTCATTCTGAATCGTTTTTGATAAGCCTGAGAAAACAGTATTTTTAGATTTGTCAATATGAGATTTTAAAACTACATCTATTTCGGACATTAAATTTATCAAACCTTTAAAAATTCCTGGATTATTACTGTCTGTTTTTTCATCATGCCCCCGCAATGCTAATTCAAAAGCCCCACAGAATTTTATACAATCTATTAATTTTGCTAAAATATATCTATTTTGTTTAACTTGTTCATTCTGTTTTTGTACCTGAAGACGATAAGCTGCACTGAGTTGATTTCGAATATCAACGTGACCCAAAGTAGCAAATTCAATCGAACAACAGAGATGTTTATGACTGACAGAGTGTTTTCTTATTTTTTCAGTTAAGTGTTTTAAATCTGTTACGCCGGTCTGTACCCATGCTGGGTCTAAATCACTGGACCCCATTAATAAACACACGAAACAAAATAGAGAATTACTCGTATCACAACCACACAACCAATCTGCATGTTTGTACAATATTAGGATTAAAATTTCGAGAAACGGTTTTACCTTTAACCGAATACTGTTTTTGAATTTGCAATTTCGGACGAGGTGGCCCCAACGGTTTAATGTTTACACGATCTTCAAAACGCAGTCCAACTCCGGCGGATTTAAGATTTTTAATCGACGCAACCGAATTCATTGTTGTAACTTACCTAACCTACACTTTACACTAATAACTCAGGGGGAGATTCACGAAACTCGGTAAGGCTCGATAAGGCTTTGCAAATTTAAAACCATGACAACTGACATTGTTGAAGCATTGTATTTGCCGTTTCGTTAACGATTTGCAAATTTGCAAAGTTTCATGAATCTACCCCTAAATCACTTACTACAAGTGTCTATTTGATTGTCACTTTATGTCAGCACACGTGCACTCTAAATTAAAATGCAAACATCCACATTTACATGAAGCAGGAAATTATTGCAACTGTATTTGCATTTGCAATAAAAACTAACGGTTAACGGACAAAATCATATGAATCGACGGTTGAGGGTGATTCGACAAGTGTCGTGGAAGTTCGAAATTGTTCTCGTTCATTAAATCTTTTCTAATTGGCTCGGGCCGACCAGCTTCTGGCCCGAAGGTGCATTGTTGACACATATTAAATATCACGTTAGTGGTTGTGTTTCAAGCGTATAGAAATGGCAAGGCAGACAGAGTTTCCACTGAGCTTGCCCGTCCACAAGAATTAAATGTATAAGGTGAGCGCATCGGCTCAAATTCGTTCAATTAAACTTTGAGGTGAATGCAAATATCTACATAGGAACATCGGTATACAATATCCAAACAAAACAATAATACATTTCTTTCAAAAAATTAATAATATTTGTTTCTCCCGTTTTTCCCATTTTGAATTGGGGGGGCAATGCCCGTGCGCCCTCCCTGCACCAGCCGCCACTGCGCTAACATAACACTATCATTTACAGTCGTAATCTTATTTAGATCCTGCCATTGTTTGAATGTATTGTATGATACCTGCCTTTTTGATTTTTCCAGTATTGAGCTATTTAAAGCTTGTTCTGCTTCATTTAAAACGTTTTGCGGGTAAAAAACACTATCAGTCATACTGACTTTGCAAAATGTCTATTTGTATAAAAAACCAAATGTAACAATGACATCTAATATACCATGCAAACCCCTTTTGAAACACTAAATATTGAAACGATGACAGAACCGATATGATCCGGAAAAACAAATTTTTTATTAAGCAATTAAGGTAAGTAGGATCATATCGGTTCTGTCATCGTGCGAAAACCTTTTCAAATACTAAATATTGAAACGTTTCGACTTCCTTGACTTTTCCTCGATGAAACTTTCCTCCCTCATTTGGTGAATTGTCGGATGCCGCATTCCCTGGGATGAAATTTTTGCGGAAAAATACGAAACAACAATAATGAGAAAGAAATATTTATGGATCCTAAGTTGTGTTTTATTTTTCATTTTGTTTAAATAGGTTCTAACGAGAGGCCGTACCTTCGGAAGGTTTTTCAAAAAAGCCCCTTTTCCCGTTCCGCATTCGGTTTTATCATTTCTGACGCATCCCACTTTCGCAACCCCTACTTGACCAAAGTGACCAATCAGCTCGGTTCTACTTTACTTATTACTTACGCCGATCGCGACAACTTTTCGATATCTCTAGAACTTTTGAAATAACAGTTTCCGTTTTCCACCATAATTTTAAATGTTTAAATTTAGACTTTTGTTAAGACCAGACCGAATGTACATAATTTGTTGTTGAATTAGAACTCTGAAAAGAACACTAAAGTACTGACTCTATACAATAATAAACCTCAACATCAAGAAACAAACACAATTAAAAATGGAACAAACAGAATTAAACAGGAACACTGAATTACTGACTGTTTGTCTCCAGGGCACTTAAGTCAGTTTTAGTTGACTTAAGCCTACCTAAACGAAGAGCTTTGTTCGATTTTCCCCCTGATCCACAATTCGTTAAATCAAAATTGACTTACCTTTTAATGAGGACCGCGAAGAGACCATAGACCGATTGGCATGGGTGGAATTCAACGATAATTTTGGACTTCGGTGCCACTTCAATTAAGTGGGTGTCACGACACGAGACGATGATTACGAAACTCGGTATTTTTAATACGACGGTCAAATTCGAAGTCTCTCTTTCTTCCAAAAATGTCCCTCACCGGCGGGGTAGGTTTCGTCCACTCCGATTTTGCACGACATTGTGAATCGGTTAACGCGCAATAACCAATGAAAGAGGGTGCAACTATTTTTGAATTGAATTTTTAAAACTAACTTAAACTACGCGCTAAAACTAAACCGAACAAAACCAAACAAAATGAAACAACTAAAATTAACTATTTACAAAGCCCAACATTCTGCCCGCCAAAAATGCGATGCATTTTTCTATTATTGCGAAGGCAGAGGGCACAGTTTTACGACAGGCCGTCGAAAGCTGCCGCCGTTTGTCTTCACAGTCGCGACACGGATTACGCCATCGGCACCGGGATGGATGTCTTCGACACGCCCCAGATTCCACTACAAGGGTGGAACTTGGTCATTCTTGATTAACACTAGAGTACCCCGAAACAAGTCTGTTTTAGGCTTATGCCACTTGGACCGCTGCTGTAAGGTGTGCAGGTATTCGCGGTGCCAGCGCCAGTGGTCCCGAAAGGACTGGTGCATTCTCTGGAGAAGTTGCCAGTGCGAGAGGCGATTGAGCTTGACGTGCCCCAAATTTGGCTCGGGCAAACATGTCAACGGTGCTAAGGTTAAAATATGACCCGGTGTCAATGCGGTAAGATCGTAGGGGTCAGAACTTAATGGGCATAGCGGACGCGAGTTGAGCACTGCTTCAATTTGAACAAGCACAGTGATCAATTCTTCGAAAGTCAAAATTTGGCCACCAACACCCCGCGACGCAAATGAGTCTTGACAGACTTCACTCCACTTCAACTTCGGACTTCAATCCCAATCGATTTTTTTCTGTTCAGCCGCGGTTGCACAAATTTTCGCACTTGTCGGAAGGCTCCTTGAAAGTTAGTGCCGCAATCGCTAACGATTCGATTGCGTCAACCACGACGCGCGATGAAGCGTCGCAGGGCCGCTAAGAAGGCCTCCGTCGACAAATCTGACACCAGCTCCAAGTGAACGGCTTTTGTGGAGAAGCAGACGAAAATGCACAAGTATGCCTTTGTAGATTTCGCTCCCCGACGGCGAATTTGTGTAACAAAAAATGGACCCGCGAAGTCGATACCCTCGCATTGAAAGGGTTTCAACTGCTGGACTCGGTGCGCCGGTCAGGGTGCCATGGGTGGCTCTAATGGAATAGGACGCACCTTGAAACATTTGTTACACCTCGCTATTACCGATCGAATGATTCTTTGCGGAGATAATATCCAAAAAATTTGTATTCCAATTCCCCAACGAATCAAGTACTCGGCACTGGCTTTCGACGAATTCGGCCAGCTGAGTATATTTCGGGACCTCGGCTGTTCCTAACGAGCGAATTTCGGCCTCAAACTGTTTCCGCGTTTCCGAATTGAGTTTTTCAAGTAATAGTTGCAGCCACATGAAGTCCTCTAACGAATTCTATAATTTTAAGGCTAGCAAGGGCGAACGATTTTCAGTGAATTTGTCGATTGTTTCCCGTAGTCCTTGTGACAATTCTAATTTCAACTTGGGCAATGCCTGAATGTTGTTCCAATAATGATATGACAACCTTCGTTTGTTCTCATATCGATCGACAAGAGCCTTATACGCTATCGGATAGTTTTCTTCTGACAGCGTTAAAGCCTTCACTAAGTTCAAGGGTTCACCCGACCAACAACTAAGTAGATATTGAAATTTTTCAATTTGTGCCACGTCTGCCCGAGAGTGAACCGCGTTATTAAAGAACTGGATAAAAGAACTCCACTCACTGAAGTTGCCATTAAAATTGCGTAACGACAATTTCGGCAGGCGTAAGTTTGACAACGACGAAGTGCTTTGATTTGTTTCTGTTGACGCTGGACGATCGATTTCCGGAAAATGATTGACATAAATGGCTTCGATTTTATCGAACGCTTCAAAAAATTCCCTGCGTATTTGTCTTCCGCGGCGAAATCCGGTTCAGATTGGGTCGCGGTGTGTGCAAGAATTGCCGAGTGCGAACCGTCTTTTTAACAACGCACGTAAAGAAGGTTGTTCCTGCGAAGATTTCGCAACCTCCCAAATTTCAAACATTTGCGTCTTCAAACAATCCCGTTGGGCGCGATTCTCTTTTGCCTTTGCAGCCATTTTTGCCGATCAATTCAATAGTAAAATTGCGAGTTTTTGCGATGGAATGCCGTGTTTGCGAACGAACAAAAGAAACCAGGTACTTAGTCTTGAACCGTAATAAAATCGACGCCAGTGAGACGGACCTTTTCCCGCCAAACCCCAAGTTGGCGAACAGATGTTGGGAAAAACCATACCGGGACATTTTTTAACATTGAACATAGCCCATACTTATTCTCTATATTCAGTTTTAAAAAACACAGGTCAATGCATGTATGTAATCACGTAACTAAGGTAACGAAAATAAGTACTTGACAGATTAACAAAATGGTCAAGTTGTTTGAAGAAGAAATACACATAATGCAGTTATTCTATGCCAATCAGAGCATTAGAAATGTGCGTGACATTTCCAATGCAACACATGATAGACCAATTCCATCCATCGGAACAATTTTTAACATTATTTCAAAATCTCTAGTGTTCGGTATAGTTGGTTGCATAGCAACTCACAATGCGTTTGATCTGTGTTTTTTAAAATTGAACATAGGGAATAAGTATGGACTATGTTCAGAGTTAAAAAAATGTCCCGGTATATCTATTAACGGGTGTAGGTCGTTTTACCGACAGTCGGTTTACCGACAGCCATTCTACCGACACCCTTTTTACCGACAAGCCATTTTACCGACAGGCCGCCTTACCGACAGCCGGTTTACCGACAGCCATTTTACCGACACCCTTTTTACCGACAATCCATTTTACCGACAGCCATTCTCAATAATTCTCATTCTACCATTCTACCGACAGCCTTACGACCGACAACAATAATTAAGATAGTTTGTGTAAAATATATAAAGAACAGTACATTAAGGTAAGTGGCGGTTTGAACTGACTTTTAAAATTAGGAAAATTAAAACTAGCCAATCATAGAACAAATTAAAAGCGAATATACATGCTGAAATCGAAATATAGAGTGTTTTCGAAGTTGAGGCTTCCTTGTAACACGAGGTACTACACATTATTTTTAAGAATTTTAGTCTAAATCTTCTTAGTAAAATGTTTGTATTAACGGAGATAATTGATTGTATGTATATTTTTATTGTTTTCTAAAATTTTGAGTCCGGTCCTGTCCATTTCTCCGCTGTACTAGATTAATAACTAACCTGGTCCAGGATGGTATATTTCCGGAAATCGCTCTGCAGTACTCTCTGGACGCCGCAGCTGCATTCTGATAACGTGATAATATTGCCCATACATTTGCAACATATTTGTGAGCTCATTATTTTCCTAATAATAAAGCCATTTCAACTAATTAGATGACAACTCTGACAGTATTTTTGATTAACGTCCGTGATCATTTGATTTTTTTTTTGTCAATTCAAATTTCTTACAAATCAGCGCAAATTTGAGCAGGACCGGTTTCAAAAATTTCACCAAAATTAACTTATTGTATCTTCATCGCCGTACACATTTTACTAAGGTGATTTTGGCTAAAACTCTTTAGAACAACGCAGACTATCACATGTTAAAAGGAACCCCTCAACTTCGAAAACACCCTGTATATCAGAATATTAAAACCCTAGGATCTTCTGACCATTTTCAGTTTATTCACTTATTGAAAATAGGTACCATCAGTGGACATTAAAAGCTGGGACGTTCAAAAATATTTCATTGTGTATCAAACTTTCGCTTTGTCACAAATTGTCAGATTAAGTACTATCCGTTTTTTAAACTCCCGCACTGTCAAAGTGTTTGCAAGTTGCCGCACTGTCGTTCTGAGACTAACAATTTTTACTTTAACGTTGGCGCAAAAATTTGAAGTTAAGTTTAATAAATTCGCTCTCTTTCATTCAAAGTATTACTTACACGAAAAGGCTGAACAAAAAGAAGATATGAAACGTAAAAGAATACTGTTAACGGTCAGAGAGAAGCAGGCTATTGTTAATTATTGTCTGGAAAGAAAAGAATTAACTCCATTAACATAACCAAACTTTTCTTGTTGACATTTTTATAACTAGATTTTGTGTACAGGCAACTGAAAAGGTATGTCACCATAGGTACACTTGATTTCAGAAAAATAGCGTACACCTAATATTTCCCCATGTAATGTTAGCTTTGTTTCCATGGTTACATTAAAGTGACAAAAGCCAGAATCATCACTAAACTAGAAGGAAGGTAGGGTATGAAATTCATGTTGCCTAGAAACAATTTATAGCGGCCCATTTAAACTAGGAAAATATTACAAAAATTGCTCTCAGCACTTGTACGCTATTTTTTTGAAATCAAGTGTACACTCCAAAAAAAAAAAAAAAAAAATTTGACACCGATAGTGCGGGAGTTTAATAAACGGATAATATTGTAACATTGACTTCACTCTCTTGTAAAATTAAAATAATATCCAATTTGTCCGACGTTCAAAAATAAACCTACCTGTTTTGACCACAAAAAAAAACGATTCTGTGAATAATTACCAACTATTTAATTGGGAAATCAAGCAATATCATTCAATATGAAACAAACTCAACATTAACTTGATGGTTTTGACAAATAAACGTTATTCACCCTGTCATAATTTTTACGGTACATTTGATCGTAAACATCTGTTTATTTATTTCTACCGCTACGGGTAAAGAGTCTCATAACGGGCTAGGGGGCGTATTCTGTAACTGCTCCGCTAAATTTTAAAGGGCGTTAAATTAAATTGTCATAGTAATGACCAATCAGGGCTTGAAATTTTAAATTTTAAACGACGCCAAAATTTTAACGCCCCTTTAAAAATAACAGAATACGCTCCTAGCTCGGTTAAAATTTTAACGGGCTTGCACCTGTCCTTGTGCTTTTAATGTCCACCGATGGTAGGTACTATGGTTTACATATTATGATGGATTTCTATTTCACCGTGCATATATTGGGTGTTCATTTAAATTTACCCTCAAAGTTGGCGTTGAAGAGTCGATTATGAACGCACCTCGGATTACAGATCACGGATCAGCTGTTTAAAATTAACCTCACTTTTTGCGTTGTTTGCGTTTTTTACTCTGCAGACAGATAAGTGGTGCGCTCACAATCGACTCTTCAATGCCAACTTTGACGGAAAATTCAAATGAACACCCGATAGTACACTGAACACCAAAAAAAAAATGGGAAATCTAAAATTTGATCATGTAAATCAGATCATTAATTGTCAGCTTATGTCAGTTTTATTATTGTCAAACAGTTGTCAAACGTTTTTTTGGTTTTACTTTTTCGGTTTTAGTATGCCTCAACTAAACTGTACCTAATAAAAATACGTTTTTATTGCTGCATATTAATTTTACCAAGTTTAATTAAAATATTTTGATTAATCATTTCTAATTCTAACCTCTTTAAAAAAACCCAAATTAAACAGATTAAAAAACATACAAAAACAAATTTTTTTGTACGTCAATTTCCCATTTTTTTTTGGTGACAAGTGTACTACGATTCAGAGCTTAACTTCTTAAAATTAGAAATTATTTTCAAACAAAAGACAATTTAAATTAACGCTTATTTTATTAGTATCAATCAACTACTATTTGAAATATCATGTCTGGAAATCAAGATCAACCATGTGAAACCGCCAAGTCGACTCGAGGAGGTGACAAACTCGTTGTCACTGGTTTTCTTTTCACTTTGGACAAAACACGAGACAATATTGTTCATTATTGGCATTGTGATCAGAAAAGAAAATTCAAGTGCAAGGTCACAGCACAAACAGAATTGACTGATGGACAGCACTTTCTCACTGGGACATCTGGGGAACACACCCATGAAGCAATTGCATCACGGGTTTCTCTGCTTAAAGCTTGCAACCAATTGAAAGAAGCAGCTAAAACGACAAATGACAAGCCTGCTATAATCATGCAGATTACCAAATCACAGGTATCTCAGGATATTGCCGCAATTCTGCCAACGAGTAATGCACAGAGGAAACAAATTAAACGGCAAAGAAAGAAGAAAGACGCCCCAATTGAGCCCAAAACATTGGAAGACTTCATCTTGCCAGATAGTTTCAAATACTCGATTAGTGGTGAATTGTTCGTTCGTCAAATTGATAACGGACCTGACAAAATACTTCTATTTGTTACCGTCATCAATTTGAAACTAATGTCGCATGCTGCTTTTTGGATAATGGATGGTACTTTTAAAGTTGCGCCAAATTTATTTCGTCAGTTGTACACCATCCACGCACCTGTTGGAAATGTCGATTGTCAAAGAATTCTTCCTCTTGCATATGCTCTGATGACAAGAAAATCTCTTGATTTATACATACAACTGTTTGAAGAATTAAACTCTTTGGCAGGGGAGCAACGAATAGACTTGCAGCCTGACTTTGTCCTAACCGATTTTGAAATCGGAAGCATGAATGCAATTAGAAATGTATTTCCTGGAGTGCGCAACAAAGCTTGCCATTTCCATTTAGGACAATCCATTTATCGTAGGCTTCAACAAATCGAAGGCTTGCAAGTCCGATACAGCACTGACGAACCATTTAGTTTAATAGTTCGACATCTCTCTGCTCTTGCTTTTCTACCTGACCATGAAGTGGAAAACGCCTTTAACCAAGTTAAAGCGTTATTTCCACAAGAAGCAATTGAGCTGGTCACATGGTTTGAAGAAAACTACGCAATAGGCCGACTGAATCGACGACGACGTAATGTTCGTCTTGAGCCAATGTTTCCACCTGCAATGTGGACCGTTTGGGACAACATGGAGCATGGCCTTCCACGAACCCAAAACAAGGTAGGTACTGTTACGTTATTATTTTCTCTCTTTTTAAAAACTGTCTCTAACGACCACGAGAGAAAATTTAAATCTCCCAACTTCACCGGGGGAAATTTGAATAACGATTTCGGAGACTGACTGGTTCCAGGTCCGGCACAAAATCACACTTACGTCTCGAGAGCGAGACTGTCGAAAGTAGAAAAGAGGTTTCACAAACACGGTGTTATACCAGGTGTTGGACAGAAACACAGATGTAAATATAATGGTGTTTAATTATCGTTTCCTAGCCTTACATACGACACTTAATTATCAAACTCCAACTTAGATGCCGCTGCGGGCGAAACACAGTTGTCTATGTAAAGTGAATCTAGGATACAAACCAAGAGATATTCTCGAAAATGTACAAATTAAAGTTTTAACCTTGAAACTATTATTTAAACTGTCAATATTACCAAATGAAAGCGAGTAAGGTGGCGAACTGAAGGTTCACAAAATAACACGCTGAAGGCGCTTAAACTCTAGTTAAATTTACAAACAGTGCCGGTACTACCAGGCTAAATTTCTAATTACAAGTGACGAATCAATGATAAATTAACGAAAAACTTCCCTTACACCGGGCCTGGGGCTTGAAATCTAAAGAAGAGTCCTGGGAAGAGCGGAGCTGGAGGAAGGTCCTCCGAGTCCTTCTTCCGCCGCTGGTCTATCACGCCGTCCGTATCCTCGGATAGTCCTCGGGGTCCTTCCTCCCCTCGACACCTCCAGGGGTAGGCGTGAATTAAACAGGTTTAGCCCCGGTGTAAAAAAATATAAAATGATAATGAACGGATAAAAATTAATAAAAAAACTTCCGAGAGCCAGCGAGCGCGTCGTCTCTGGCGAGGTCACTCCAGGTCTGATTACTCTGATAACTGAATCGACGTAAAAGAAGTGTGCCAAGATGGCGGACAGTAAAAGAAAGACGCTGAAGGACCTTGCCAGATATGAGTTGCTCCTGGACTCGGGTTCCTCGGCCAGGGACAGTCCGGTGTGAGGTCCTGTTCTCCGGAGGGGTCCTGGGGGATGACGTCGGCCCAACAGGGTGGTGAAATTATCCGCTGAAGCGTAGGGTCGTTGACCCTCGTGAAGGAAGCCTTTATCCGCCGCGACGTTTCGGTTGGAATTCTTCTAGGACGATTTCCCAGCCGAATCGGTCTTCCTCCACGGGTTCGCCAGCACCTGTTGCACACTAAAACACCCCCTAATCTCCCCCTTTGAACACACGGATCGGTCGTAACCTCTGACCTGAACTAGTCGAGAACCTGTCGAGAACCTCTATCCTGGCGTCGGTTCCACCTTTATATATTTTCCCTTCCTCTCGCCGAATTGACGTGGCCGGTACCGGAAGTCGGGGTCCGAGAGCCCGTTCTGGAATGTTCTAGAACGTTCTCCCCTTTACGATTTACCGCGAAATTTAAATCGTAACAGTACATATATATTTTGTTTAATATAAATCTTAACAAACATTGTAATGACAGGTTGAAGCATGGCATCGACGTTTGGAAGTGGAAATAGAAGTCGAAAGATCTATCCGTGGAATTCCGGCAGAGTCTCGCCTCAGTAACAATGATAAGGCTCGAGAAGATAGAATCCAAAATATTGTAAACAACAAAGATTCGTATAATTCAGTGCTTGATTATTTGCGAGGTGTGGCCCACAATATTCAATTTAAAACTGTATAATCCGTAATTATAATTGTGATCTATAATTGTGATATTGTTATAAATTTGATATTTCTAAACATTTCATATAAATATTTAAAGTATATACCTATATTTGAAAAATATATTTCACAAATAATTCGAAATATATTTTATAAATAATTCGAAATATATTTAAATTTATTATTAAATGGCAGTGTTTTAATACGACTTAGTGTCAATATAAGTCATTGGTGTTGTGTATTCGTTTGAAGCGTTTTTTTATATTTTATACAAATTATCTTAATTTTTGTCGGTCAATAAGCTGTCGGTCAAACGGCTTGTCGGTCAAACGGCCTGTCGGCAATTTTTGTCGGTCAAAAGGCTGTCGGTCAAACGGCCTGTCGGTCAAACAGCTTGTCGGTCAAACGGACTGTCGGTAAAAAGGCTGTCGGTAGAATGGCTGTCGGTGAAATGGCTGTCGGTAAAAAGGCTGTGACCGTCTATTAACTACTATATAGGTAACGTGGATACGAGAGTGAAGCAAAGATCTCGAGATACAAAACGCAGTTCACTTATGCGCAGGCTCGTTTTCTGGAGCAACTGATTGGTGGAGGTTGGAGCTGTTTTTCCCACAATGAAAACACAATGAAAAGCCACAATTAAACGACCAATTATGACTAATCCGGCTCAAAGGACCAAAAAATGTTTGTCTCCAGGGCACTTAAGTCAGTTTTAGTTGACTTAAGCCTACCTAAACGAAGATCTTTGTTCGATTTTCCCCGTGATCCAAAATTCGTTAAATCAAAATTGACTTACCTTTTTTATGAGGACCGTGAAGAGACCATGGATCGATTAGCATGGGTGGAATTCAACGATAATTTTGGACTTCGGTGCCACTTCAATTAAGTGGGTTTCACGACACAAGACTATCGTTACGAAACTAGGTGTTCACTAAGACGGTCAAATTCTAAGTCTCTCTTTCTTCCAAAAAATTTCCCTCACCGGCGAGCGAGGTTTCGTCAACCCCGATTTTGCATGAAATTGTGAATCGGTTAACGCGCAATAACCAATGAAAGAAGGTGCAACTATTTTTGAATTGAATTTTAAAAACTAACTTAACTACGAGCTACAACTAAACCGAACAAAACCAAACAGACGAAACAACTAAAATTAACTATTTACAAAACCCAACACATTTCATTGATTATTTTTTCATGTTTATAACTTCCAATGGTTCATCAGCATTTTTGATCACATGTTCAAATCTGTCCAATTGTATCATTATTATAGTGAGAATAATCTAAGTACATTATCCAAGTGAGAATAATTATAGTTCGTATTTTGTTTCAATTTTTCTTTAGTGACAACGTATTTTTCAATTTGACAGTAAGTGTCATCAATTGTTGAACATGAACGAAGAACGATTCAGTGCGATAATATAATTTTTTTTTGTATTTTTGATTTTGTACTCATGAAAAAATAATCCTACGAATACCCCTCGAGAGTGAGAATCAATTGAAAATAATTCTCCAGATTGTTTCTCAAACTTGTTGCCAGATGGCAATAGCCACTCGAGCCCTCCGGGCTCTCGTGTCTATTGCCTGGCAACAAGTTTTCGAAAATCTGTCGAATTATTTTCAATTTATTCTCACTCTCTTGTGATATTACTACAGAAAATTAAATTTCAAATTGTCTCCCAAATGTTGTTACAATAATTATTATTATTATTATTTTATTCAGAAAAATACACCCTGGTGTTTAACTTCGTCCACAAAGATATAAATTTTTGATAACTACTTATAAGGTTAAATTTTTACTGGTACCCCCACCCCCTTAATAGTTTATTTTGAGCCCACAACAATCACAACATCGATTAAGGTTCAAATGACATCCCATCTATACAGGGTGTCCCAGAGTTGCGAAAAAGCTCCATAACTTGTTTGTTATTAAAGATATCAACTTTTTCTTTATTCTAGATGATAGATACGCTTCTACTGCATATTCGGAAAATATTGCGGTATATACATACAGGTTGTTTGATGAAAAACGCCTCAACCCATAACTTTTTTATTTATGACCCGATTTCAATGAACAAAAAAATCAAAGATATGGTTTTTCAAGCGCTACAAAACAGCCATTAATTTTGGCACTCTTAAAAATGTTATAATAAGCTGAACCACAAAAAATTGTTTTATTTTTTTTTCAGTTAGCTATGAACCAAATGATAACTTCCAATACATCATTAGATTCAGAGAAAAAAACCTTACCAGACCAAGCGTAAAAAACTACATGTGTCCATTAAAAAAAAAAAGTTGACTATCGTTAGCTGTTGAAGATAACGCCAAAAAAATATATTTAATGGCTGTTTTGTAGCGCTTGAAAAACAATATCTGTGATTTTTTTGTTCATTGAAATCGGGTCATAAATAAAAAAGTTATGGGTTGAGGCGTTTTTCATCAAACCGCCTGTATACAGAGTGTCCCAATATTATAAAAACACTAAAGTTATGTTTTTTTAAATGGAAACTACCCAGTTTGATTTTATTTTTGAACTCTATGCTAAATTATGAATCAAATTTATACATATAGGTCGTTTTTACTTATCTGCCATCGTTTTTAATCAGTGGCGCTTTTTTTACCACAATTTCGAATTACAGGGGTTCCTTCGAAAATTCGTACCTTCCAAATCGTTGCACATAAATTAAAATGATTGACGCTGTTTGATTTCTGAATGTTTGCTGCATCTGCTGAGTGTTTACTCAACAACCTGCTTAGTCGCATATGCCTACTGCGATTTTTTAAACATAACGAAATAAAAATGTCAAAAATTCATTTTTTTCAAATGGCACCCCGTATTTATTATTGCACTGGTCGAAAGCTTTTTTGACAAGCTTTTGAACAATATAAGGTTTTTAAAGACTTATCAGAATTGTCAGAAATAATTTATTATGACATAGTTACCAATATAATTTTTTAAGGTAATTTTATATCTACACACGATTGGTCAATTAAAAACGTTCTTATTTTAAAATCCAATGAGGATGGATTTTTTAAAATATTTTTCCTATTATTGCCAGAAGATAATGATTTCACCGTGTTATTTTGGTCCGCCAGTTCTGGGAGACCCTGTATTTCAGAAAACGTTAATTGTAATTCGGATTAGTAAATTGTATTTCCGAGAGTGTAAATTGTAATTCAGAATAGTAATTGTATTTCAGAACGCGTTATATGTAATTCAGATTAATGAAATGAATTTCAGATAGCCTTAATTGTAATTCAGATTAGGAACTTGTATTTCAGAAAGCGTAAATTGTTATTCAGAGTCCGTCATTTGTAATTCAGAATTCGTTACTTTATTGATGTAAAAATGATATTCTCAAAATAGGTAGGTACTTCTATGTAAAAACAATAGTTATTTACATAATTAGTGGGATAAAAGCAATATTACAGGACTCGAGTGTGAAGATTGCAGATGACGAGGGCGTTAGCCCGAGTTCATCTGTAATCACACGAGTTTCCTGTAATATGCTTTAGCCCACGTGTTATGTACAAAATTTTATCTAAGACCGCCCCGAATTAAAAAAAAAGGTAAATCTTATTTATTTCCGCCAGTTTCATTACACCACTCAGTGGAATAATAACTTACTTATCCCACTGAGTGGGGTAATGAAGCTCACTTATCCCACTGAGTGGAGTAATGAAATGCGTCCGGTAATGGAGTTCCTTATTCCACTCAAATGAGTGGGATAAGTGTCATTTATCCCACGGGATGTTATCCTGTTGATAATGTATGTTTGCAATAATTATTAAACAGAAAAGTTTTTTATGATGAATTTAAAAGACAATTGTGCAATTTGTCGAGTATCAATGGCAAGAAATGCAGTGATTCGATTGCTACCATGTAGACACCTGTTACACAGAAAATGTGCTGAACGCTTACAGAATGGTCCAGAAGTGTTTTGTCCAATTTGTAGAGTTATTTTGAATGAAAGTGAGCCTATTGAAAGACAACGTTATAAGAAACATATGTGCCAAGATCGAGAAAGGATTGTAGCCAACAAAGGCGAAGATTGGGTAGCTCTGGCGGTAGCATTAGGTGTAAAATATAAGACAGCATTTCAATGGGTGCATTCAGGACGTGACTTTATGTTACACAAAGGAGGCATTAAACCAAAAATTCTAACTGATGAACAGATTGATGTAATGATCTCATGGGTAGAAGAAGAGTGCAGCGTCACATTAAAGCAGCTACAACAGAAAATTTTGCAAATTTTCCGAAATATGGTATCGGTAACCACAGTGGGAAATTATTTGGAAGGGAGGGTTTTCACTATATAACAAACACATTGTGAACCAGCCGCCATAAACATAGAAGAAAACAAACGGAAACGCAGAATATGTTCAGGCTTTGAACCATTACATAGAGCAAGGCAAACAAATTGTTTGGATCGATGAAACAAATTTTAATTTGTTTTGCCGCCGAACAAGAGGGCGTGCTCGTATTGGGTCGAGAGCAATACAGCAGCTTCCAGCGGCAAGAGGTACAAATGTACATTTAATTGGAGCAATTTCGACAGCAGGAATTGTAACAATGGAGCGGCGTAGAGGGTCATTCACCGCAAATTTGGCCAATGCTTGGGCAACATCATTCCTACAACACTGGCAAGAAATGGGAAATCAGTTAGCGGATTTGGTGATAGTTTGTGATAACGCTCCGTGCCATTCGAGACTTGAAGCAGTTACCAATGGAACTACCGCAACACTGTTAAGTTTGGGACCTCACCAATGTTAAATCCTATTGAGTATATTTGGTCTAAAGTTAAGTGTTACACAAAAACTCATCTTCGTGTTCCCCAAGTAGTGGCACCTGGGGTTATAGAACAAAGATTGGTTTACTTGGAGGAAATTATTGATGCAGCAAAAGATACTATTACCGGGGAGATTGTGCTCGTGCAGCGCAGCACACCACCATACATCATGCTGCCGCTTTAGCAAGAGATGACATATTAGTAGGCCGTTAAATATGATTGTATTCTGTTAATTTTGTAAAGAATTGTTATATTGAATTAAAATACAACCTATACATACAGGGTGTTTTCGAAGTTGAGGCGTTCCTTGTAACACGAGATACTATACATTATTCTTAAGAATTTTAGCCTAAATCTTCTTAGTAAAATGTTTGTATTAACGGAGATAATTAATTGTATATTTTTATTGTTTTCTAAAATTTTGAGTCCGTTCCTGTCTATTTCTCCGCTGTACTATGTATTAATAACTGACGTGGCCCAGGATCGTGTCCTTCCGGAAATCGCTCTGCGTACTCTCTGGACGCCGCAGCTGCATTCTGATAACGTGATAACATTGCCCATAGATTAGCAACATATTTGTCAGCTCATTATTTTCGTAATGACAAAGCCATTCCGACAATTAAATGACAACTCTGACAGTATTTTTGATTAACGTCCATGCTCATTTGATTTTTTTGTGTCAATTCTAATTTCTAACAAATCAGCGCAAATTTGAGCAGGACCGGTTTCAAAATTTTCAAAAAAATTAACTTATTGCATCTTCATTGCCATACACATTTTGCTAAGGTGATTTTGGCTAAAACTCTTTAGAACAACGCATACTACCACATGTTAAAAGGAACGCCTCAACTTCAAAGACACCCTGTATAGGTACATACATGGTTGTTTGAGACAAGAATATGTACAAGTAAGTTGTTGATCTGAATTACAATTGATACTTTCTGAATTACAATTAACGCTTTCTGAAATTGAATTAACTGTTCTGAATTACAAACAACGCTTTCTGAAATTGAATTTACTATTCTGAATTACAATTAACACTTTCTGAAATACAATTGACAAATCTGAATTACATGTGATGGTTTCTGAAATACAATTGAAAAAGGTGTAGTGTTATTCTTAAATAAAATGTAGGTACCTTACAAATTTGCGGTTTGATAATAATAATTTTATCAAATGAATCGCAATAGAGGAATTAATAAATGATATACAGTTTGTACAGAAAGTAATTGTGAATTTTGTAGCGAAATTTTTAGTGGGATAATGTTTTAAGAAATCTATCGGGCAATTCTCATATTGCAGTGAAAATAGATAAAAGAAATTCAGAATCTTCAGATTTATTATATTTATATTCGAATATAGGTTGAATAAATTTTAATACGAACATTCTGTATTGATTTTTAACACAGTGTAAAAATTTCTGAATAATCTTTCTATTTATGTTGATAACGCATGTTTCAAATGACTATCATTGGAAAGATAACGATTAAAGTGAGTAAATTTTTATAGTAACTTCCAGTTTTAATGTAGAAGATTGGTGTTTACAGCGTGTCTCACAAGTGAATCTGTAAACCGTAAATATGTGTGTCCAAAAAAAAGTTCCAAATGTGTAACTACATAAATATTATTAAACAAGATACAATAAAAGCTTCCTCTTGTGCCAGATGTATTTGGGTGTTATCATATCCTTATTTGCAGAATAATGTTTAATCCGTAGTATTTGAGGTTCTTGATAAATGGTAAATTTATATTATCTTATATCTGAGATAACACATAAGATAAAACATAAAATTAAATAAACCGTTTAGAAATTTATAATCACTATGACAAATTGTAAGACGTTTAATAATGTTTCATTTATTCTTCTATTTTGTACTTTTGCTGCGTGTGAAAATAGTAATTCTACTAAGTACTGTGTAGTGGATGGTGACAGTCCTGGAATATTTTTAAATGACGGTTTGGGAAAAGATGGTACTTACGTTGGTAAATTAGTGTTACTGCAGTTTTCTACCCACTCTTGCTACTGATAATTATATGTTCCAGTTACTTCATCATCCTATTTAGATAATTCTACGATTACCCTTCTCTTAACAGAGAAATTCGAAGGGACTAATGTTTGGAAAGTTATTAATTCCACAGAATCCAATCATCACATAAACGATATTGTAATAGACGAACGATGGGAAACATTTAAGAACAATCATGATTTTCACACAGAGTTTCACGGGATTCTTAAGAATAGAAGCTTACCTTTAAATTTTAGTCAGAGACACAATGGGACAGAAGATGGAACACAAAATGGGACACAAGATCAGGTACAAAAATATTTATTCCTTTAACTAGAAAATTACAGAAAAATTAAGTTGCAAGATCGTATATTCTATTTTATAATTATGCGAGCAAATTTCTTCAATGACTAATTTGTCATTAATGCAAAATTTTCTTAATTTATTTTGCACTGCTGCTACTGCTACCTTAAAAAACTAAATAAAACTATGAACACCCTACATGATTTACTCGTATATCGGGTATGTCAAAAAGGACGGACAGGCGTTTTAATAGCATAGCATAGCATAACATAGACCCCGATTTTGTACCAAAAACTGTTCTGCAGCTTTCAGTTAAAGAAAAAACTCCCAGAAAGTGAAAACGAAAATGGCAGCAACGCAATAGGTAACTAAAAATACCGTATGTAGTTGTCATGGTTATATTTTTTTCTCTCATTCATTGGTCAAAATGCCTAAAAACATTCGCACTGGGATGCCTTCCGTCAGGACAACGCATGGTGTATGTTTGTGCAGCTAAGTGCCGCGTTATTTTCTGCGGCACCAAGAGCTAAATACATATTACAATATTCATCTGCGGTAAAACTCATTTTGAATACATTTCGAAAACTGTCACAATTTAATTGACATTATACAGTGTGGAATAAAATGATTTACATCTAGTTACCTTTGGAATTTTTGCACATGTAAATTTTCCTGTACCGCTCTACTTTTTTTTTTGAAGTGCCGAACTATTAGTTCTGTCAATAAATGTCATCAATCGAATTGACAATTGTTACAATTTACTAAATTGAATTAACAAACGTTGGTGGCCACTTTCAACACTAGCTGTGACTTGCTTTTGTTAGCTCCTTTTTAATTTCAATTTCTACTTTGCATTCATATGATCCTTTCGCAATAAATCACATTTGGAATATTTTGAGGTTAGGCTTCCTTTTTTTTTGTAGAGCGGCATTTCGTATTTTTACAAGGGTAATGCAAAGGTAACTAGATGTAAATCATTTTATTCCACACTGTAGTATTTTACAGTAGAAGTCCGTTAGGATAGCCTTTACTGCCGAGCCAGAGATTTTGTGAGACGAGCTCGCAGAGCGAGTCGAATAATACTGGCGAGGCTGTAAAGGCCCTAACGGACCTGTATTGTACAATAGTTTTTGTAATATCTCTACGATTCGTTCAAAATTATCTTTTTGAAACACATTTTTTTCAACGCCATCGAAAAAACCGAATAATTAATAAGTAGGGTTAGGCGGAAAATAGTTGGCGCCCCCCACCAGTCCGCTCCAGCGCCGCACCGCTACCTTTTTCGCTGCGAGCGTGAACCGTGGATCCTTTGATCATACGAACGCGCTGCACTGGATTGTGATGGTGGGAGGTATTCTTGTCGCTTTCACTATTTTCCGCCTAAGTCTATTAATAAGTGTGCGGAGGACGTCGTCATGTCAACCGTTGTTTGTGAAAAAAAATTGTTTCAATGTTGTTTGTCAGATTTGTTCAACGCTTAACTTTCCGTTGGAAATAAGTGAATGAAATCAATAAAAAATCGCAATCAAGATATTCCCGATGTCCGGAAGTGAGGTCATCATCATTGCCTGCAAAATCGCGCTTGTGTTAGTGAAGCATCATCTTCGATCTTGTCTCCATTTGCTGCTGTTTGTCAGATTGGTTCAACAGTTAACTTTCCGTTGAAAATAAACGATTGAAATGAATAAAAACTCGCGATCAAGATATTCCCGATGTCCGGATGGCCGCAGAGCAAGTGAAGTCATCGTTATTCCCTGCAAAATCGCATTTGTGTTGGCGTTAAAATTCTGAAGCATCATCTTCGATCTCGTCTACATCTGCTAGTGGCATACGGATTTCGATTAATTCAAGGTGTGTCCCATAACATTAAACATTAATTATTGTACCAATTGTAAAAAAGTTGAAAAATAAAGTTTAGATCTACGTTGCTATAGTTATTTAGTCATTTATAACGGCCGCTCCCGCTCATAACGGACACCTATAACGGACTCCGGCCGTTATGAGGTTGTTTACATGGTGACAAACAGTCCGGAAAGCCACCTTTAACAACTAGATATTACAAAAATGTATTTTAATAAGGGTTTTTTTTTTCGTTGCTATGCTATGTTAGCAATGTTGCCACGTTTGAAAACTACTCCCCCACACCAAATTTCATCAAATCATCATGTTTAATTTAACACTGACAGAGAAACTGATTTCAAACATATTCGTGAAAGGAATTTTTGGATATCTGTTGAAGGCACCTTTGAAAGTTGACACATACAATTATGTTACCACATTAATAACAGGATCATTTAATTTTATAGGCAGTTTAGTTGTAACTTCCAAAAAAGCTCTTGCACGTTAACGAAAGGCGAAAAGCAAAAAAAAAATTTCTTCATGTTCCATGATTACCCTAAATTGTGTACCTTCTTTGGTGTCCGACCTTTTTGACACACCCGATATACATTTTAGATTTCCTTGAACCGTTTGTAATAAAATGCCAAATGAACATTTTTTCCGGAAAATGGAATTTCTATAATTAAATTTTATATAAATTAGAAATTAAGTACTTAAATCAAGTTTTTAGATAGCCGATGACCAGTTTCTTGGTTAAACGTTACATTTAGTGATAATTTGTTACTATTCTAAAAAAAAAAAATAAGTAATATTAAACGTAAATTAGGCCGCAATTTTTTTTGTAATTGAAATATGGTACTACCATGTACTATGGCGGACAAAAAAATTTGAACGATCAAATTTTGGCATATCAAAAATGTCAAAGTAAGCTGCCCTTTACTGTTATTATGACGTTTATAAATTAAATCGAAAAATTAGTGATACAATGCCAGCCGTATCTGAATTTACTAAAGCCAAAATAGTAACCCTTCACCAGAGGAGTATGTCGTATGGGCAAATTTCGACGAATTTAGGCTTATCGAAGGGCACTATCCATGCCATTATGCGGAAGTAGGAACACACTGGGACGGTGGTTCGGCGTCCAGGTTCTGAAAGAAGGCGGGTGTCTTCCGTGGAACAGAACGAGGCACCCCCGAACTATCACCGAAATCTGTGCCTGTCCATGAGGAATAGATTGCTCTTGGTTGTGCAACAAAATGGAGCAATGATCAAATATTGACTTCTTCAGTTTTAGTTGTAAAGTTTTTTTTATTTTAAACTTTTAATTTTAAGTTTAATAAATAAATGTTATAATTTGTTAGTATTGTGGATTGATCTGTACTTTGAATTTTTTGATATTTGCGTACCAAAATACAACCTGTTGGGTCGTTCTGTCTTGATGTAAATAGAAAT
The DNA here is from genome assembly GCF_963966145.1 of Tenebrio molitor. NCBI lineage: Eukaryota > Metazoa > Arthropoda > Insecta > Coleoptera > Tenebrionidae > Tenebrio > Tenebrio molitor. The sequence continues at coordinate 19,872,544 of NC_091048.1, read as the reverse complement.
AAATTTGGTTTCATCTATGATGAAGACATTCCTGATTTTGTGTTGATGCTAAACCTCTAAGAACTAGATAGGTACGTATCTACATTCTACACCATTCGATAGCTTAAGGGCTGCAGCGACTTTCGCAATTTCGACGGCAAAGACGAAACGATTAAGATTCATCCACGTTCACCATTCGTGAGCCAACATAGGCACACCAAAATTTTTGTGTTAATCTATGATTGACTAATCTGTCACTGGTGACATGACAAGAAAGGCAAAAATAAAAAATGAGGTTAGTTGACCATAAAGCCAGTTTTACATTTATATGTCAAAGGAATAACAAGTCGTTCGAAATTTTTTGTCCGCCATAGTACAGTGGAATCTGTCAAAACGTCAATAGTAAGAAATTTGTTTTAGAAAGAGTTGTATTACTATATTACAGATTTATTTAAATGAAAATTTAGACAAATCAATTTTTTTTAAATTTAACTGCTTAGTTTTAATCCATGAATAAACGATATACCTACGTAGATTCTACAGAGAAGTGATTTATCAAAATGAAAATTGAAATAACGATTAGAACAATTAGTAACATTAAACCCACCTTTCTTTAGTCCACTAGTAATTTCAGGATCTTCATCTGAATCACTCATTTTGACTTTTATTGAGACTGACATAAAACTGACAAATTAATTTTAAAACAATAAACATATAATGTTTCCTTAGTTACCACAACCGGCCACCGCACTTGACCAAAATGGAAGCACAAATTACAGTTAAAATAGGTTTTGATTTATGAAATTTAAAAATTTTTTATAGACAACTCGTGTTAGCGTGCTTTTTTTTTCATGCGTGTGGATTATTTAACTGGTCTACGACTCGTTTAATAAACTTCCACACTTATGAAAAAAAGTTGCACTTCTAACACTCGTTGTCTAAATAACTATTAAACTACCAATGTGTGGTTTCTTAGTTTATTATTTTCGCTGACGTTTTCAGTGGTATCACCTAAAACTAAAAAACAATACATTCGAGTGTACCAATATCGGCAACAGCTGTTGTATCCCATCCAATGTCACTGCTTCACAATATTACATCAGCAATGCAATGAACGTGTGGAAACTGCACAACTGTAAGTAATAAAGAAAATATTATGTTGTCAAATAATTGTGTCTTGCTTCGGTGTACAATTGATTGTTTTAGTTTACTTATATCTGGATCTATCTATTACAGATACTTATCTACATACGACTCAAAGTAAAACAGAAACGATCTACACAAAACTAGAAAACTGCACAATTATAGAAACAGGATGTTTTTCTATGTATTTGGCAATGTGTCCTGGCTGCAATATTACAATTCAATTATTAAACTCAACCCATAATAATATTACTGAATCGTTTACTGTAACTTTATTGTAACAAATTAATATACCTTAACCACAATTAAAAAGATCTCTTTTTAGGGCAACGGAAAATGGAAAAAACAACAATTTCCATTGAAAAACTTTACTACTTGTTTCAACATATCAGTAACAACGAACCATACCTCTGTTGAAAAAGGGTTTTCGGCTATTGGCGACACTGCATATTTGTCTTCAAATCTAAGTTGTGAAGAGAATAAAAGATACATACTCATTGACAATAGTATTTCTAATGTGTCTTGTGAAAATGCTTTAAATGAAAAAATAAATACAACATCCAGCTTACCGGATTACAAAAAATATAGTAGGAATGTTATAGATAAGAATGCTACGAGTGTAATAGAGGACAAGAGATCTAGTGATCTCGCTACATCTTCCTTCAACCCTCTATACCTGCTGATAATTCTTCCTATTGTGTTCATTGCATCGGTGTTAATATTTGTTTACTTTAAAAAGAGAAAATCCAAATTGGGACCTGGTGGTATAATTTCGTATTTCGCACACTGTAATTGTAAATTAACAGTAAAATTTTAGAAGCAGTAGTATTCAGAAAGAATGAAAACGAAGATACAGAAATATTATTAAATTCAAAAACTGACAATTCGGCAACACGTGATCAATGGCCTTCAATTAAAGGGCCACTTTTTTCAAATTACATTCATCAAGTGTTTAACAGGGAGAAAACTTCTGACGATCTCAAAGCGCAGTTTGAGGTATGTATTTTTTATGTTTATAGCACCTATACACAATTTTACTCTTCTTAAAGTATATATAATTAAAAAAACGTATATATATAATTTAGACACGTATTTTAGTCTCTTCCTTCTGGATATTTGAAAGAAAGCAATGAAGGCAAAAAGCCGGAAAATTTGGAAAAGAATAGATATCCCAACATTCTTCCTTGTAAGTGTTTTCTGTTTCAAAATGTTCAGTCTCTTAGTAAAAATTTTAGATGATGAAAATCGAGTCAAACTCCACAAAACTTTGGGTGACGAACACCGATCTACAGATTACATAAATGCCAGTTACGTACAGGTAAAATTTATTTCGAAAAATCTAAAATGTATTTAGTCAACTGGCGTTTTTAGTGTTTCGATAATCCTAAAGAATATATTGTTACACAAAATCCTACGGAAAAGACCTTCACAGATTTCTGGCGAATGATCTGGCAAGAGAAAGTAGAATATATTGTAATGATAAGTCACAACGATGAAAAATATTACTGCTATTGGCCGCAAACAGACTGTCAAATGAGGTGCGATGGCATGGAAATTTACTCACCTAAAGTCTCGTCATATGAATTTTACGAGCACAGAATGTTAGTTTTACAGCGATTTGGAGAGTCTAGGAAGGTACAAGTATAAATAAACCCACTGTGTATCCCATTTAAATTCTAATTTTGTAGCTTAATCATCTTCATTTTAACACGTGGTCCAATAATTTCTTGTCGTCCCACGTTTTCGCCGAGTTCATGAATGACCTATTATCCATACCCCATCACTCTGTACCAGTGGTATTTCACTGTTTGTACGATTTAGTAAAAACATGAAAACGAGGAAACTTAAAAATATTTTGTAGGGGTGGCTTAGGCAGATCAGCAACTCTGGTCTTGTGCGACATAGCTTTACGAGAAGTTGCAAGCAGTGGTTTGTTCAATTTGTTCGAGACCACCAAAAAACTGAGAAACAGTAGAGCCGATATGGTCCAGAATTTGGTAAAAAGTTCTGGTAAAAATATCAATTCGATTATTATTCACTGTTTTAGAAACAATACCAACTAGCTCATCTCATAATTTATGAGAACCTTAACTACAGGAATGATGCGATTGAGTTAAACCAAGACTATGAAGCTTACTGTAACAAGTTGTTTGAGGATAATACCATTAAAAAAATGTGGTCGAAACTTTTGGAACACAGAGAATGGATGTTCAGTGCTCTTACACCCTACACTCCTTGCTGGGATGAGCCAAAGAAGAACCGTTATCAAAATGATAATAATCTGCTTCCTGGTTTGTACACCACACCACATTTGATATTAAATTGACAATTCAACATTTTGTGTTTAGTTGAACACAGCCGAGTGACATTACAAGTATCACCAGACGCTGAATCAGATTACATCCATGCCATGTACGTGGTTGACTACAAGCAAAAGGAAAACTATATTGTGGCTCAACAACCACTGCGCAACACCCTATCAGATTTTTGGTTAATGGTTATACAAAACCAAGTTGAAGTGATCATCAATTTAAACGAGCTGAATTGTACAAACTCGGTAAAATTACAGCAATTAACACCCTACAATTTTTACTCAAATTAAATTTTCCTAGAACGATTGTTGCTACTTTCCGACAAACCACAACAAGGCTATCAAAACTAACATAAAAGAAGTCACAATTGAATTGGATACTATTAAAGAGTATCGCTACTACAACAAGTTTACATTGAAAATTAATGGAGTAATGTGGTGCTTTTTTATTTTACCCTGACCGTTCATTGTACTCGTTTTAGCTGAAGCTGAAAAAACCCCCGTCAGTTTTCAACGTCAAAAAATGGCCCAAAATTAAAGGAGTACCAGACAGCACCGACCTGATGTTGGACATTTGGGATGCAATAAGGAAAGAAAACTCACAAGGGGGTCGAATTTTATTTTGCTGCGAGTAAGTTTGACAGGAGCTTATACAGGTGATTCTGAAATAAGTTTGGAAAAAAAATGTGGAGTATCCTTTACGAAATCATTCTGCGTAAATGACTTTTGGAAGTGAAATCAAAAGAATGCACATTACCCAATATCCTCGGATTTTCGACAGCTATGAATAGGCAAAATTTGTCCGAATTTGTTCACTTCATTAGCAACCATAAAGTCGTAGGTGCAAGCACTTTGTAAATGTTTCAATGAAAATGATCGAAAGGGGAGTACCTAATGTTGTCACGTTTGTGACTACGGGCAACTTTTATCTTTGATTATTATTCTTGGTAAACCTAAACGCTAAACTACCAGGATAATCAATTAATAATTTTTTTATTATACCTGAATCATAATCCCTGTTTTTGACACTAAAATGCGTGCGAAAAAGGGCCTTTAAAACACTAAAGCTTTAAGGGTTGCTTAGGTAACAACAAATTCACCTACATTTTGAACAATGATAAATAGACATTTATATACAATTTATGATAGCAACGAAACAACAATAATTGACCATTTCTATATCAACGATTGATGACACAGATTAGGTACTTCGGAAAAGGTATTTCAATTCACTTTTTTTGTTATAATTTTCAGATTGTAGTGCAGGTATAATAAAAAATAGCGTATGATACACGTTTATAAGGGCCTTTAAAGCACTTGCGACGTTAAAAGCACTCCGCTACGCGTCGTGCTCTTAAACTCGTCGCGCGTGCTTTAAAGGCTTCCTTACAAAACTTGTATCATAATATACTATTTTTTCACTACTAGTAATAAAGTAAAAACCACGGTGGAGAAGTCCCTTATAGCCTTCGCGCCTTACAACCCTCGGCGCGCCTCGGGCTCTAATCTTGGCGCTCTGGCTATAATCATGAACTTCTCCACCTTGGTATATAATATACTATTAACTCAGCAGCGTACTAGCAATTTTACCAATTTTTGAATCATTTGTATCTCGAAAACGAAAAAACTTTTATAAGAAATATTTTTGTCTATCACTTCTTCTCATCATCGCCAATTACCGTTTTTTTTTCCAAACTTATTTCAGAATCACTCTGTATACTATGTAGGTATACACGGTGGTTCAAAAAGGATAAAAAAACGTCACTGAAAAGGTTCTTACCTAGCTCTGTTCTAATTATTCTATCATACAAAATGCAGATCTACTTTGCAATTTTGTTGAGAATTATTATTTTATCATGAAGTTTTCACTTTTCTGTTTTTTAACACATATGACCCACTGTGTGAATGTCATTTCTTGATACACACATTTATTATGATTTCTAGTGATGGAATCAGATCCAGCGGTTTAATGGTTTGCTTCTTGTACATGGTTGATAAGATGATTCACGAAAGAAAATGCGATGTTGCTGGTGCTGTAAAATCTGTGAGACGCACACACATTAATTTTATCGATTTCGAACAGTTTGTCTTTCTACATCGCGCTGCACTGACATTTTATAAAAACGTTCTTGAACGAGATAACGAACAGTTATTGTAATAAGTGATGGTTATAGGTACTATTACAATCATAAAATTTTGGACACCAAAGTTCTCACATTAATAGTTATTTAAGATATAAGTGTAAACAGTTATCCTTTATTGCACGAACGGGTTTAAAATACGACCGAGGTACGAGGGAGTATTTTAAAAGATGTGAGTGCAACAAAGGAACTTTTTACACGTATGTCTTACAACATTTTATCTACGATCGTGAGATCATCACACCGGTTTCAACATAAATTTGTATAAAATAATTATCATTGGTTCAATATTTGATGAATAACCAAAGTCGTTTGAGAACCACGTCGTTTAGCAACCTAAACAATGTTTCCAACAAATTCGATTGTTGTATTCTGACAGTTCTGTGCCATAAAAGCGAAAAATCGTGCTCTAAAACTTTTAGAGAACGATTCCGTCAGTTTCTCTAAACGTCAACTTTGACAACGATTTTTAGTGCAAAAAGTGCCTACTTTTTACGCGATCGTAGATAAAAAAATTACTCTAAATCATGCTTTATTGAAACTGTCACATGAAAGATGAAATTGTTGTCAATTTGACACCGGTTTAAAATATAATTTTTTTAATATGCGAGTACATTTGGGTATTTGTTTTATATTTTTTATTAATTAAAACCTCGTTTGTTCGATACCTCCCTAGAAAGTGGGTCTGTATCCATGGTTACCAGTGGGTGAAGGTTCCACTTTCGCTCATTCTCTTTCGCTCACGCACTTTCGCTCACGTACTTTCGCTCACGCACTTTCGCTCACGAATAATTGAAATTCGATTTTATGAAAAAGAATTTGTATATTGAAAATAATTACATACCAATAATAACTAAACGTTATTCACGTGGAGTTGAACATTTCAAGGTCAAATAATTTTATTTGTTCGATACCTCCCTAGAAAGTGGGTCTGTATCCATGGTTACCAGTGAGTCAAGGTTCCACTTTCGCTCACGCACTTTCGCTCACGTACTTTCGCTCACGCACTTTCGCTCACGCATAATTGAAATTCGATTTTATGAAAAAGAATTTGTACAGTGTGGAATAAAATGATTTACATCTAGTTACCTTTGCATTACCCTTGTAAAAATACGAAATGCCGCTCTACAAAAAAAGAAAGCCTAACCTCAAAATATATATCCAAATTCCAAATGTGATTTATTGCGAAGGGATGATATGAATGCAAAGTTGAGATTGAAATTAAAAAGGAGCTAACATAAGCAAGTCACAGCTAGTGTTGAAAGTGGCCACCAACGTTTGTTAATTCAATTTAGTAAATTGTAACAATTGTCAATTCGATTGATGACATTTATTGACAGAACTAATAGTTCGGCACTTCGAAAAAAAAAAGTGGAGCGGTACAGGAAAATTTACATGTGCAAAAATTCCAAAGGTAACTAGATGTAAATCATTTGATTCCACACTGTATATTGAAAATAATTACATACCAATAATAACTAAACGTTATTCACGTGGAGTTGAATATTTCAAGGTCAAATAATTTTATTTTTTGGCTCTGTAATTATGTTTTGTAAATAGTGACATGCAGCTAACCAACATAATGCGAATTTAGCAATGCTCAATCCATCGTGAACGGTATTTACCTGCATGTCACTGTTTGCTAAATTATTTGACCTTGAAATGTTCAATTCAACGTGAATAACGTATACAGTGCGTTTTTTTAAGACTGGCCAGAGGGTTTTACATGCTAATTTTTCAACCTCCTGTTAACTTTGTATTTGTAATACCTAAATGGTTGTAATAGACAATTTACAAATAAAATGTTATTTGCAAAAAATAGTGTGAACATTAATATTTTACATTTTATAACGATAGATTCATTATTTATGTTATAACAAGTTTCTTTACTTTAATAAAAATTAAATGAAATGTTCAAAATGGCCTCCAGAGGCAATTAAGCAATCACATAATCAATTACATATCAAAATTACAAATGTCAGGTGAAATTTTAGCCTACTGAAAATTTAAAATTAGAGCAAACGGAATTCAAAAAATGTCTTTTTGCTATAACTTATTCCTTGATTCTGGTTATTAAATTGAAATTGTTTCAATACATTATGATATCCCACAACTTTACTACAAAACTGAGTTGAATATTTTTATGAGGACAAAAGTTAACAGGGGGTTGAAAAATGTAGCTTGTAAAACCCTATGGCCAGTCTTAAAAAAAACTCGCTGTATAACAATTCATCACTTTACATAATTAATCACGACGGCCACCGAATATGCCCATCATCAGTACAACTTTCTGAAGGATCCACTCTTGGTCCGCCGCTTCCAGTAAAAACTTGCAAACATCGTTTCTTGAAGAAGTTGTAGCTTTTTTCGGCTGATAGTTTCTACATTTTGTTTTCAAAAAGGAGGTGAGACTGTTGAACCTGTACAATTTATTATATTAAAACAACTAATAGCTTATTAAAAAACCTCTTACCTGGATACCTGGAGATATCAACGTTTTGAAATACAAACAGTGTACTCTTCAACATTGAATATCACAACCGCGCTGATGCTGCTTTCGTCTTTTCCCTTGATCTCGGTCTGCCATTGTGTAAATATTTCCAATTCTTTCTGGTATCGTAATTTTGATTTCGTAGGCACCATTTGGTATCTACTTCGTGACACTTGCCTCTTCCAGGACGTCATCAGGAACACAGAATTCTTCGTCATCGATTTCCACAACGCACAATCACTTTATTGACTTTGCAAAACTTTGTTTATTTTGTATTTTATTTTTTCCATAGCAACAGATCTCTCCAAAAATGTGATTTATTTATTTTACTTTAATTTTATTTAAAATTTTGAATATGAGGAACAATATTTACTACTACTACTTTACTTTATTTTACCCTACGGGCTTTAAAGAATTCCTATACTTTACACAGTTCTAAATAAACTTACAATTCCAAAATCAATCTTTTTTTCTTTTTTTAAATTAACCTACATTTTCTTTTATTCCCCAAATTTTGAATATAAAGTTGCACTCATTTTCTAAGGAGTTATGTCAGGTATCGAACAAAATCAAATACAGCACTCGAGAGTAAGGCCGCTTTTGTTCACTTGAATTGCATCGTCCACTCCGCTGCGCGTCGTGGCCGAACATGCAATTCGCGTGAACAAAAGCTTTACCTTCCTCTCTCGTAGTGTAAATAAAAATAACTATTTATTCCATTTGCCTGATTTTTACAACTTTTTGAATATTTTCTCGGTAAATCTGACATTCACATTTTCAAAATTGACACAATCAAAATTGAGGTTATTAATACATAAGGGTCGTTTTAGAATGTATGACAGCACGATGACATTAGTGTCCAAAATTTTTTGATCGCAATAGTACAACATCGCTTGTTTTATAAAATTTTGACTGTTATGCAATATTAGCAGGAAGAATAGTAGTTTATTTGACGAGTTTGTGTGTTTCACTCGCGTTTTAAAATGGCCCACACGTGCCAAAAAAGGCCCAATTTACACACGAACGAGTTGAATACAACGTTTTTTTGTTCGACGAGCCCCTTAAAGGCTCCAAATCGCTTAAAACCTTTAAAATTAGCTTGACGTTTCGTTTTGACAAGCTGTGACATTTATCAAAATCCGTTCACATAGGAGAAAATTCTCAAATTCTGACAGTGTCGAACAAAAAAATATTATACCTACACATTTTAAGTTAAATAATTTACTTTAAAAAAAGATTTGTTTTGTCATATTATGTAATAATATGTATAATAATAAATACCTTATATTGTAATCTTATTCGAATGTTTAGATTCCTACATACCTATGCAACCCACAATAGATTCCCAAAGTTAACGTGGATATTTGTCTTTTGATTTAAAATATATTAAATATAGTTATAGAGGGTTATTCTAAATGATTCTAGTCCAAGTAGGCATAAAAACTGTGTAAAATTTATGGTTGCCGCTCCATATAAATGATGTGAATAAGTGAGTATACACCTTTCACACACAGGAGTTGAAGTGGGTGCAAAACTCAATATTGTTGGATTCAATCGTTAATTTAAAATAGTATATTATGAGACAAGTTTATAAGGAAGCCTTTAAAGCACGCGCGACGAGTTTGCTTTTGACGTCGCAAGTGCTTTAAAAGCCCTTATAAACGTGTATCATACGCTATTTTTTATTATACCTGCACTACAATCTGAAAATTATAACAAAAAAAGTGAATTGAAATACCCTTTCCGAAGTACCTAATCTGTGTCATCAATCGTTGATATAGAAATGGTCAATTGTTGTTGTTTCGTTGCTATCATAAATTGTATATAAATGTCTATTTATCATTGTTCAAAATGTAGGTGAATTTGTTGTTACCTAAGCAACACTTAAAGCTTTAGTGTTTTAAAGGCCCTTTTTAGAATCTGCGTCTCTAATAGGTCTATTGTTGTATTCAATTTGGAGTCGTTTATGGCTATCTCTTAAAGCACTCGTAGTTTAATAGATTTATTGCAATGCTATTTTTGAATAAAAATTCATATAAAACAATTGCTTATAAAAAAGAATATTTTATTCAAAAAATTGAAATTACGCCTAAACGGCTGCAAATAGGCATACATAATGTTAATAAAAGTGGCCTTAAAATTTAATTTTACAATTATATCTAGCATCAGAAATGGTAATTGCCATTTAAAAAAATGAAGTTTTCGACATTTTTTGATTATCAATTTTAAAAAATTGCAGTAGGCCTATGAAACATAAAAAAAATGTCGTTGATAGCGCAAAAAAGCGGCCAAATCTTTGGCAAGTCAGTAAAGTAAAAATAAATTATTTATTTGTGATGGGACAGGAATTATAAATTTTTTAATGAAGCCCTGCAACCTCACTTTTTTGCAAAAAAGATGACATAGGTAAGAAACGATAACAGATAAGTATTGACAAAAAGACGTACTAAACTCAAAAGTTAACGTAGAATCGAAATGTGAAGTCAAAATGGGGCCTTTCTATTTAAAAAAATAAAGATGGCATCGATTTCCGGTATTTCCGGAAGTGCCGCCATTTTTAAAATATTTCATTTGAACTTGGAGTAGTCGATATTAGTGAACTACCAATTTTCATATTAATATGATTTTGGGAAATCGAAAAGTTTCTAATGAACGGGCTACGTGAATCAGCCTGTATAGTGCTGGTTCTGGCTCACTCAAAAATCACGTTTTTGAATCATGTGTTTTGCGTGACCTTCAACTGTATCAGTCATGTCGCGATCAAAACGCTAGTTTTAATTTGCGTTTGTAGTTTAGTCAAAACATAGTTTTTGATTCAGAGTAAATTATCTGATCATTACATCCGTTTTGGTTCCATCAAAAACATGGTTTTCAGACGACCACTGTGAAATATGACACATTTCACACGGTTTTTCCTTAGTGAAAATTTAAAATTGCAAACGATTTCAACACGAACACGAACGAACAGCCTAACCGTGTACAATGAAAAATTTGAGAAATCTGATTGGCCGACAGCTGTGTGTTTTTATATTGTACACGGGCCGATGAGTAACGATGTCTATCTCCCCGCAACGGCATAATTATTTTGTCCGCAGCTCTGTCGAATGATATTTGAAGTTTGAAGGGATGCCGAATATTAGCGTTTTTTTTTTGTGGTCGTCGGAAAAATATCGTGTAAACCACGTGTTGAAAATTCGATTTCATTTTCAACTCTTGATATACAATATACTATTTTGATTCATGTAAGTAAGCGGTATTTTGCGTGACTTATATTTTTATAAGCTAGAAACATTGAGGAAAATATTGATGTTTCATATTTCTGTGCTCTGTGCAAATCATAGTTTTTGATTCATGCAAATAAGTAGCATTTTGCATGATCTTTATTTTTCTGAAGGGGTCATTGTGTTTTCATTCATGTAAACATTGAGGTAGTGGGGGATCATTTTATAATTGTATGCTGAACTTACATTTTCATAGTATTAAAGCAGCTGCATAGTATCAAAATTAAACGATGAGTCATTTCTTAAAATCTATAAACGAAGAAACTCATCTTGTGCCATATGTGAGGGCAAGTTATTTAGAAATTGATAGAAGATTCCCCATTAAAAGATTTATTAAGACGGAAACTCAGTTTGGTGAACAAGTAGTCGTTGATTGTAGTGAATTTAAAACGCCTCTTCCACAACGGTTTACAGAAAAATTTAGCGAAAAAGTTATTCAAACTTTAAACAATTTATTGAAACAAGGAAAAAACATTTTTATGGTTAGTGAAGGAATAGTTGGAAGAACAACCAATATCAAGTTTGTTGAACAGACAGAAGAATAAATTTTCCTGGAGCTACACGAGAAAAAAAAAGCCTGTGCCGATTAAATATAAGTGTCCATCATGCAAAGGTGAAAGTGATATGGAAGGTGTCAGGTGTCTTCCTTGCGCCATGCATGATTTAATTAAGAGTCAACATTTTAAACATTTTTTACGAGAATATAGAACTAAAGAGTGAATTTGTGTGTTCCTAAATGTTATTATTTATTTTGTAGTAATGTAAATATAAATCAACTTTCACATATTCATGTTGTCTTATTGCTACTATCACTACCATATTGTGATGTAAAATATTGCTTAATCGCAATTATGTGAAGCTTGAAGATGCTGACTTAGGTTAGTCATCTCTATCCGGATGATTATGAACTGCAAAGTAAGGAAATAATGAAATAAACCACTAGATTCTTTATTATAATTTTATTAAAAATATAAATTACATTTGAATGTATTATGTGATGCTACTTTTATCAATCCAACTGTTGTGTGTGTTGTTTAGTCCTAACCACTTGACATACAATTTTTTTCCTTTTTTTCTTAAAATTTTTCCACCAGGTAAATATCCGAATGTTTTACTTTCTGCAATTCTTCTTCATAAAATCCTCCTAATACATCTCCGCCCTGTACATCTTTTAATAAATATGTTGTTGGATTAGTTAGCTTTTGTTTTTAACAATGAAAATTTCGTTTGACCAATTGGCTGTATAAGATTTATCAAAAATTTGACGATGTTTACTTATTCGTACATGATCACCAACAGAAAATTTATTATGTACATTTGCAAGCTTTATATGAGTATAAATTGATTTCAATATTGATCTTTCATTGCTTTTTTTAACATTTGCGGGTGTAGTTTTAATTGTGCTGTGATATTTGTTGTTATATTCGTTGCCGATTTTATCTAATATATTGACCCATTTATAATTTCCTTGAAAACTAAATTGTACCCACATTAATTGCTTTAGCGTTCTGTTGACTCGTTCAACTATGGATGCTTTAATAGAACTGAACGTACTATAATGATTAATTTTACGGTTTTTCATTAAACTTTGAAATTTTGTATTTAAAAACTCTTTACCGTTGTCAGTCTGTAAGTTTTTAGGTGGTGGTTTTACTTTTAGTAAAATATTCTCCATTGCTGTACTCACATCCATAGAATTTTTTGTCTTTAATGGAGCCATCCAAACGTACTTAGAAAAGTAACCAATTACAACTGCAATGTATTTAAATTTTTGATTTTCTTTGGCATATGGAATCATTTTTACAAGATCAGCTTGCAATGTTTCATTTAGTCCTTTAATTATAATACGACGACGTTTGAATTTTTTTCTTGCAGGCTTACGTAATTCTTTTACGATATCCATTTTGATGGAAGTAGGTTTATAACCATTATCTTTTAATTTGGAAACCATGCTTATTATTAGTGTTTTATACTCCATTCTTTATCTTGGTGAGTGGTCGATGCGATCAAGCAAGCCATGGGTAGCTTTGTAAGTTTTACTTTTTCCACCAAATATGTGTGTGGTGTAAATCAAATATTAACTGTCATCGGTGTCATTCAGATTCAGAGTCTTCGTCAAGCATTTGTGTCCAAATGTCGCGATCTTATGTCGCGAAATGAAAATATATAAGCCGTACACATCGATTCTTAAATTTAACCGTTCCCGGTCTGAAAATTATCGGCGCGTCCGTCGTCGGTCAATCGTCAATCCGACCGAACATTCAACTCATTCTGTGCCGTGCATTCAACATTATTCCCGTCCCGTGCCGGGCAATATTGCAAAGATGTTTGGGTTTGAAAAATTAACCGGATTATTAAACCATAAACCGGACCTAATTTCACCGGAGAGTGTGTGTTGTCGGTCTAGAACATTTTGAAATTCCCAAGTAAGTTATGAAAATTTTAGAAAACGATGCGATGTAAAGATGACACGTTTGAGGTTATGTCCCGATGCGTGTGAATCATGAGCAATTCAACCTGGAAAATAATAAATAGAAAGACTTTGCGGCGTCTCTGTAAGTACATTATTGTAATATTTGAATATTTTTTAACAACTACCAACGCACTTTTCCATGGGAACTTTCAAAAATCCCTAAATTCAACTTGACGGCTGAAAATTTTCCTAAGACCACTCACCAAGATAAAGAATGGATTATATAATCGCTTTTTCATCATTGACTGACTGATTTTCAAATTTTATTGGACATTTAACAATTATCTGCGCAAAAAAACATTTAAATTTATTGTTTTTAGTTTTCGATGTATGTACTTTGTTTAACAACAAATGATATACTTGTTCCAAATTGAATTTGATAATTCAAAGCTTGTTCTTTAGTAAATAATTTATCATTTAAACTTATAAAAACCTCTTCATTGTTTAGAAGAATCTTTTCAATGGTACCCTGTTCTAATGGAAATTTATAATCAACTCTATCAAAGCCTATAATATATTTTATCCACAATTACCTTATAATTGAAGTTTTATCCACACTTATGAACCGTATAAAGTAACACTTTATCCACTAGTGGAATAATGAAATCACTTTATTCCACTAGTGGAATAATGAAAAAATACAATCTTAAATCAATCGAACAGGATCACTTTCTTCCATTTTCACCAACTTGCACAGCGTTTTGTACAAATGGAGTCGATAAACAATCAAAAATAAATAGCGACTATTCAACACCTCCCATGTTTTTTAGTTAATTTCAATGATTTTTGAGGTGACATCCGCTGTCAGAGTATAATGTCAAATCATTTTTTGATGACATGAGATGAAATTTTGGCGATTCTGATTTTAAATCGCTGTAATTGTGGATAAAACGTTATATTGAATTCGTGTTTTAGTCGCATTTTATCCACTAAAGAATATTAAACGCTCGTGCGTTCGCACTCGCGGTTAAAAATTCTTGCGTGGATAAAATGCTATCTAAAACACTTATACAATAAATAACTATATTATCTACAATGGCATTAGCTTCAAATTTTAAAATTACGCTATAAAACATATATGAGGATGAAAGTATTTCTTTGTCACTAAACTTTGTCAATACCAATTGTGGATTTTTAACTAAGTGAGGTCCAAATTCATCATGCGTCATCATTCAATAATAATACCAGATTCACGCAATTCTTCTACAATAATTGAAACTATTTCGTTATTGTGACCCGAATGTTCCGCTGTCTGCGAAGCAACTAATAACCGAAGTCTTTCGACTAATTCATTTGGATCATCCCAGTAAACATAATTTATTGGATAATTATTTGTTTCTTTTATCATACTTTTACCGATAGCTTTTCTTGGTCTTTTAGGAGTTTCAGTATAATTTTGAGATGGAAAGTATAAGGGAGCAATAACTGATTTATATTTATCAGATCTAAGGCGAATTGGAGCAGAAGGACCAAAGTTAGGACGACAAGCATTGCCCAAATCCAAAATCTCTTTATATGTACTCAAGTCATTTTGTGTATACTTTTTAGGATTGTTTTTAAATAAAAGTTCATAGAGTCCTGGTGTTGTTTTATAAAAGTTGTTATCTACTTTAATGTCTTTGTCCATAAACTCTACAACAGATGAACCAATAAAGAATTTCTCTTGAAAGCTGTCGTGTCTTATGCCAGTCCTATGATCAAATTCTCGTTTCTTATCAAGAATCATGGCACTTATACAGTGAGCGGCAAAAGTATGGAATAAATTCCTTAAAAATTAAATAAAATTTTATTCAAAAAAATATTTGGACAGGTCGATTTTAGATTATAAAAATACATGTGTCAGTACCAAATAAAATTCCAAGTAGTCATTTGTTTTCGAGTGATGACGTCATCCATACTTTTTTTAAATGGAAACCCCCTATTTTTTTTTTCTTGATTATGATAGCCCTTTTAATTGTCTAAATGACAGTATAAAAATTTTGTTATCTTACATAAGGAAATTTTTAAGAAAAAAAAAAAATGTGGAAAAAATAAATTTTATAACGAACAAAAACAAGTCAAAAAATCAAGTAGGTAAATCAAACAGTCAAATGTCACTGTCACTTTCATTCGTATGTGTTATTTGTTTTACAAAACATTGTCCAAAATGACTCATTTAACAGAAACACAACGTATAGAAATTTTAATTTTGATTGGGTGCGGGGATAAAACTAGATAGATAAAACTAAAACAGGGGGAATTTTTTCATAAACTTGCTTATTGTCAACAAACTGGGGGATGGCATTTCGAACATTTAATTCCATCATTAGATACTTACTAACACAGTTTTTGACTTGTTTTTGTTCGTTATAAAATTTTTTCCAAATTTATTTTTTCTCAAAAATTTCCTTATGTAAGGCAACAACATTTTCATAATACTGACTGTTGGAGCGGCCGGTCCAATTTAGTTTATGACGCCGCTTCCAATATTCCTGTCGACAATCATCCCCGGTGCCGGTACGTTGGTGGTCTCTTTCACAATAGTGGGAAAGTCCCGCCATCTGGCTCCGTCACATCTTGCAAAAGACCACCAGCGTACTACCCATGACGGAGAGGGGGTGCGAATTTACTTTTTGTACATTTTCGTTAGTTTTAAGTTAGTTGATAAGCAAATGTAGAACCAGAAACACCAATACATCTTTGTATTAATCTGAAGCATCTATCCTCATTTTGAAATCACGGTCCACATTGTGCGAAACCCCTACGCGTAAAAAGAAAACCCTACCGGACACGCAATTGGCGTGTCATAGGTTCAAACTCCTGGGTGCGGAAACATCCGTCAAACTTCGTAGGAGGCAATTGAACCGAAACATTTTTGGTCCTTCGAGCCGGATGTGTATCAAAAAGTAGTGCTTCAGTGCAATCAAAGTCCAGTGCAACAATCGAGCGCCCTCGCAGTGAACCAGGATCGTAATCGAGATTGCGACGAATCCATCTGCAGGCCCAGAGGTTCCCGAGGCAGCGACGACACCCCCCGTGGAGCAAAGGAAAGTGCAGGTCAGTGGCTTCCTTCTCATCCACATTTCTTATCACTCACCAACCTTCCAAATTGTGTGCATACCTCAAATTGCGGTTTGAAGTAAAAACCATCGTTTAGTCAGAACGAATTTAGTCATTAAGGCGGTTGGTTACATTACATAACGTTCGTACATAACTTTCAAAATGCCTGAGCTATCACTAGCTGCATTAATCAAATCCAGAGGGGCATTGAAGGCCCGCCTCACAAAGTTTGTTTCGATGGTCGACGAGCTCAACCAAGAAAATCCGAATTTTGATCAACTAAAAATGAAATTTGAGAAATTTAAAAGCTTAGAGAGCGAATTTGACAGCGTCCAAAAACAAATCGAATCTCACGTTGAAGAAGATGCTGTAGACGAGCAGGTCGACTATCGCGAAGAGTTCGAAAACAATTTTATCGCAGCGGCGGTTCGCGTCAACAAAATTCTGGACGCCGCGAAATCGGAAACGCCAAACGGAAACACTCATCATTCGAATATATCGGTTACGAATCCGAACTTCGTACCGGTAGCGCTTCCGACTATGAGTTTACCTTCTTTCGACGGAAGCTGGGAGCAGTGGCTCTCATTTTATCAGAGGTTTGATTCGCTAATTCACAGCAACGCATCTTTGTCGCCGATACAGAAATTTCAGTATTTAAATTCGTGCGTCACAGGAGAAGCCAGCAGCGTGATAAAATCTTTAGGCATCACCACCGAAAATTATCCAATCGCGATTGCTTTGCTGAAAGAAAGGTATGACGATCAACGTTTGATCATAAAAAATCATATTCGCGCGTTATTCGATTTACCCAACGTCACAAAAGATTCTCCCGCGTCTCTGAGGCAACTTATCGACAAGGTAGATTTGCACTTGAAAGTGTTAAAAACGTTAGATGCGCCGACGGAAACATGGGATCTTCTGATAATCCATTTAATCGAATTAAAATTAGATGCATTTACCATGCGGGAATGGGAAACAACCAACAAAAAAACGATGCCAACGCTAAAGGACATGTACGCGTACCTCAAGGATCGCTGTCGCGTGTGGGAAGCGATCCAATTTCACAAAAACCCCGAAAAGAACCGTGACGTTCAATCCAAGTCAAATCCGCAACAGAAATCAAAAGCGCCGTTCACGAGATCTTCCTCCAACTTGGCTACGCAACAGCCCTCGTGCAAGTTGTGCAATCAAAACCATTTTATGTATCAATGCAAACAATTTTTAAATTTGTCCGTTTCGGCTCGGATCGCCGAAGTCAAAAGATTAAAATTATGTTTCAATTGCTTGAGGAGCACCTCACATTCCGCGTCCCAATGCAAGTCAGGAGTTTGTAAAATTTGTAATAAAATGCACAACTCATTGCTCCATTTGACGGAACCCGCAGCACCTGTGACAACGAACGCGGCTGAAGACACCCCGATCGTAGCTAACCATCACTGTCATAGTTACGAATCGCAGGTACTTTTATCAACAGCAGTCATTCTCGTACGAGACAACACCGGCCAATATCAATCGTGTCGCGCATTGATTGATGTTGGGTCTCAATCCAACTTCGTAACGGTCGAAACTTGCAAACGTTTAAGGGTCAATTCGAAAGAAACCAACATCCGCGTCACCGGAATTGGTAATGCTAACGGCAGCATTGTCAATAAAATCGCCAGTCTGCAAGTCAAATCATTTCACAATGCGTTCGGTGCTAACTTGAATTGTCTTGTAGTACCGATCATAACTCATTCAGTGCCGGCGGAATCGATAAATGCAAGTCTCCTCCAAATCCCAAATAACATCAAGCTAGCGGATCCGCAATTTCATCGTTCCGGTCCCATAGATATTCTAATCGGTGCTGAAATCTTTTGGGACCTCCTCTGTGTCGGTCAAATCAAGGCCACCAAAGTGCACCCGGTTTTCCAAAAGACCCACCTGGGATGGATAGCCGGGGGCGCAATGCGTCTACCTGCCAAACTTCCGCAAAATTCCGTGACGAATTTACACGTCGTAACCAGCGCAGTGAATCCTCTCGACGCTCGAATTGCGAAATTTTGGGAAATTGAGGAAACTCCGGTTCACAAATCGCTAACTTCCGCTGAACGAGCGTGTGAGACACATTTCATCTCCACCGTCAAACGCGACAATGACGGCCGATTCACAGTCAGACTACCATTCAAAGACAATTCAAAAGAGTTAGGGTCGTCTTATGACATCGCTTTGAAAAGGTTACACGGTCTTGAAAGACGATTAAAAAGATCTCCGGATTTGCGCGTTTCCTATCAATTGTTCTTGGACGAATATCAATCTTTGCATCACATGTCACCGGTAACAATTGAAGATCGCGAAATGTTCTCCAACGACGGGTATTTTTTACCTCATCACTCGGTAGTAAAAGAGTCCAGTGTTTCCACTAAATTGCGCGTAGTCTTTGACGCATCGGCCAAAACCTCTAACGGTGTCAGTCTAAACGACAAATTAATGGTAGGTCCGGTGGTACAACAGGATCTCTTTGCCATCATTACGCGTTTGTATCGCAAATGTATCGGCAAATACAATTGGACCAAGAGGACAGAAAGTACCAACGAATTTTATGGCGTCGCGACCCGTCCCATCCGGTTCAAGTTTACGAGCTTAACACGGTTACCTACGGCATGGCGTCATCGTCCTACCTGGCTACGCGATGCATACAACAGGTAGCGCTGGAAGAAGGCTCAAATAATCCCGAAGCTCAGCGGTCAATCATGCAGGACACGTATGTGGACGACCTGCTAACTGGAGCAAAAACGGTTCGCGAAGCGCGCGCGTTACGCGACAATATAGTGGCAATCCTTGACAAAGGCTGTTTCCCGTTAAACAAATGGGCATCAAATTGCCCCGAGCTATTGCCCACGTTAAGTGAAAATGAAGTCATGGTGAATTTCGATAAACATGGCGACTCCAAAACATTAGGTCTATTATGGAATTGCACACATGACGCGTTAAAATATTCCATATGTCAGATCCAGTCAGGAAATCGGGTAACCAAGCGACGAATCTTATCAATCACCGCGCAGATTTTTGACCCTCTCGGTCTTGTGGGTCCGGTCATCCTAATTGCAAAATTAATGATCCAATCGCTATGGTCGTTAAATGTTGGGTGGGATGAGTCCGTCCCAATAAGGATCCTGACTACCTGGGATTCATTCATTGCCAGCTTACCTGAATTGAATCAGTTGGAGATTCCTCGGCAGGTAACTTCGAATCAGAATCCCATTGGATTCGAACTCCACGGTTTTTGCGATGCATCCGAACGCGCTTACGGAGCATGCATCTATATCAGATCCTTAAACACCGCGACACCCCATCAAACCCGGTTACTTTGCGCTAAATCTCGAGTGGCACCCCTCAAGACAATAACTCTCCCTCGCTTGGAGCTCTGCGGGGCGTTGTTGCTATCAAAGTTAATTGCTAGCCTAAGACAATCTTTGAATTTGCCCATCGCGAAGACATGCTGTTGGACGGATTCTCAAATCGTTTTGTCGTGGTTAGCGGCCGAGCCAGCGACTTGGAAAACGTTCGTCGCAAACCGTGTTTCCGAGATTCAGGTGTTAACAAAAAATTGCGTCTGGAGTTACGTCAACACCAAAGACAATCCTGCGGACATAATCTCGCGAGGCTGTTCACCCCGCGAATTGATTGATTCTCCATTATGGTGGCACGGGCCATCCTGGTTGTCAAACGAGGCACAGCATTGGCCGAAGTACTGTCAGACGAATCCAAACTTCGCCAACGATCAGGAGTTGCCGGAACAACGACGTGTGGTTACTGTCGCGATAACTTCCGAGAAAATGTTACCACCAGATTTTTTGACTCGATTTTCATCGTTGCGCAAACTACAACGCGTGTTGTCGTACTGTTTACGATTCGCCGAAAGCCCATCACAAAGCACACCGGTCCCTTGAAAGTATCTGAATTACAAAGATCAATGCTTATCATCCTGAAAAACGTACAGCATCAAGCGTTTAGTACCGAAATCAAAGAACTCGAGGGCGGTCGTCAAGTCAGCAAGAAAAGTCGTCTGATATCACTCAACCCTTTCCTCGACGATAGCGGACTCATACGTGTCGGAGGTCGTTTAAGAAATTCCGGCGCTCATTCGGACGTTAAGCACCCAATAGTGTTACCTAAGTGCGAAATCACCGAATTAATCGTTCAATCGGAGCACATCTCATTATTGCATGCCGGCCCTCAGGCTACATTGGCCTCTCTGCGACAAAGGTACTGGCCCATGTCGGGGCGCTCCGTGGTGCGGCGAATCATTCACAATTGCCTCAAATGCTTCCGAGCAAACCCGACGACATCGTCTCAATTAATGGGTGATTTGCCCAAAGATCGCGTTCAACCGGCCCGACCTTTTCTCAACAGCGGCGTTGACTTTGGCGGTCCAGTGTACCTGAAAGAGGGTCGAGGCAGAGGCAAAAGGACGGTAAAGGGTTATATCGCCCTGTTTGTCTGCTTTGCCACCAAAGCTTTACATTTAGAGCTCGTCGGAGATTTGAGTTCTCAATCGTTTTTGGGCGCTCTCAAACGCTTCATATCCCGTCGCGGGCACGTTGCAAATTTATATTCGGACAACGGAACGAATTTTGTGGGTGCTCGTAATGAATTATCCGAACTTGGCGAAATGTTAAAGTCGCAAAAATTCGAACGCGATGTAATTGACCGGCTAGCCGATCGTACGGTCCGGTGGCATTTCATTCCTCCCCATAGTCCCCATCACGGTGGGATATGGGAGGCAGGTATCCGGTCCGTAAAGTCACACCTTAAAAGAGTGATTGGTCTGACATCACTAACATATGAGGAGATGCACACGGTATTAACACAGATCGAAGCCTGCCTGAATTCACGTCCTTTGACACCCATCTCCAACGACCCCAATGACCTAATCGCCCTTTCCCCAAGCCACTTCTTAATAGGTGATCTGCTCACTGCCCCCGTGGAGCATGACGTAACGCCTTTGCCCATCAACCGGCTGTCTCGATGGCAATATGTGGAACAACTTCGGCAGCATTTTTGGAAAAGGTGGTCCGTGGACTACCTGACGCAATTACAACCCCGCCGTAAGTGGAACCAGCGTCTTCCAAACATCGAAGTGGGCGAGTTAGCGGTCATCAAGGAAGACAATTCACCACCCCTTCAATGGCGCTTGGCACGTGTCGTTCGCCTACACCCAGGAAAGGATGGTTGTGTGCGTGTGGTGACTTTAAAAACTTCAAAAGGTGAAGTGACCCGCTCAATAAACAAAGTGTGTGTTTTACCCATGGCCTCTATGTACATTTAACCAGTGAGTGTTCGAACTTTTTTGAACTTTTAGTGATAGTGCCTATTTACCCATTTTTGTTTGTTTGTTTGTATTCATTTCGTTTTTTTTTGTTTTTTGTTTTGTCGTTTGTTCTTTAGTCATAAGTTTCAATTGTACATGTGCACACCGATGTGTCATACATAATTGATTTGTATATACCGTTTAAATTTAATATTGAAGGAAGCCTTCAATGAGGGGCGGGATGTTGGAGCGGCCGGTCCAATTTAGTTTATGACGCCGCTTCCAATATTCCTGTCGACAATCATCCCCGGTGCCGGTACGTTGGTGGTCTCTTTCACAATAGTGGGAAAGTCCCGCCATCTGGCTCCGTCACATCTTGCAAAAGACCACCAGCGTACTACCCATGACGGAGAGGGGGTGCGAATTTACTTTTTGTACATTTTCGTTAGTTTTAAGTTAGTTGATAAGCAAATGTAGAACCAGAAACACCAATACATCTTTGTATTAATCTGAAGCATCTATCCTCATTTTGAAATCACGGTCCACATTGTGCGAAACCCCTACGCGTAAAAAGAAAACCCTACCGGACACGCAATTGGCGTGTCATAGGTTCAAACTCCTGGGTGCGGAAACATCCGTCAAACTTCGTAGGAGGCAATTGAACCGAAACACTGACGTTTAGACAATTAAAAGGACTATCAGAATTAAGAAAAAAATAGGGGGTTTCTATTTAAAAAAAACTATCGATGACATCATAACTCGAAAACAAATGACTGCTTGGAATTTTATTTTGTATTAAAATATGTATTTTTATAAACTAAAATTGACCTGTCCAAATATTTTTTTGAAAAAAATTTTGTTTGATTTTTAATGAATTTATTCCATACTTTTGCCGCTCACTGTATATTGCCGTGGTATTTCATCAAAACTTTCTAAATACTCAGGGGGTCATTCACGAAACTCGGTAAAGCTCGATAAGGCGTTGCAAATTCAAAACCATGACAACCGACATTGTTGAAGCATTGTATTTGCCGTTTCGTTAACGATTTGCAAATTTGCAAAGTTTCGTGAATCTCCCCCTCAGTAAATAATTCGGTTCCAACAATATTTGAAATATTATTTTTACTTTCTTCAACTGAATTTTCAATTAACTCATCTAGTTCTATATTGTCTACATTTTCAGGTTCCTCTATAAAACTTTCTGGTTCTACCTCCCTTTTTTAAACTGATGCATCATGTGATGTACTTTGAAGTATTACGGTGTCCAGAAAGTTCTGAGCGTTTTTTAGAAAAATAAATAAATATCTATTACTTAAAAAATTAAACAACAATTAAACTAAATATTCGCCGTTATTGTCAATGACTTCCAACCATCTTTGTCCCAAAAACTCAAATCCAGAACGATAGAAGATGGGCTCTTTCGTCCCGAACGACTCTTATCTTTAAGACCTTCTTCCCCATTCAGAAATTTCGCAAATCATCACCGACAAGTATACTGTTTTACCGTCCCCGCACCTTCAATTCTGCATATATTTCTTGTCGCTGCTGCCGCTGAATGTCCACATTTAAATTCATATAACATTAAATTACGATTTCGTTCTTTTTCCATGTAAACAATCAATTACCAGAATGTAACTAATTGAAAATTATTTAATTGAGACACGTCAAATTGTTTATGGACAAGTGTACTTCATATTTTAAAAAACTACCAAAAATTACCAATTGATTTTAAATTTATTTTATATCGAGAAACAGAATACCATAAAAACGCTCAGAACTTTCTGGACACCCTAATAGCTTATCAATTTCATTCAAATCAACTTTATAAAAGCACTACCCTTCTCAAGATAACAATTTTTAATTATCGGACGATTACAACAATTTTTAATCGACACATGAGGTGCACAATAATCAATTATTAATTAGCACATCTCTCTCTCTAACGTCTCAAGCGTCTCAATTCGCACTGCTTCCCCTGTTCCCTGTTCCCGTTTTCGATATTGCAAACCCATGCATTGGCGTTGACCTTCGTCTTGGGTTTCGAATATCCGCGGTGCTGTACAGGCTGACCGGTAAATGGCGCTAACATTTATCATCTTTTATTGAATCCATTCTTTTTTGAAGTTTAGAGATTCTATCCGAAAGAGTAAGTTTATTTTCGACGCGAATAATTTGTTTAAATGTTTCTTTTTTTTATTCTTTAGGTTTAAAGTTGTTGACCATGCCTTTTTCTTGTAACTGATTGAATATTGTTTCAAGTCTTTTGGTAATAGGAGAAAAGGTGTTTTCATAAATAGACTCATCTTGTTTTAGCAAAGTCATTTTTCGCTTTACTTCATCTCTTTTCTTAATTAATTTTTTTAGATTGTCTGTGTCTGTATCATTAACTCTACTTTTTAAATTCATAGTGGGAGATTTACGAAACTTTGCAAATTTGCAAATCGTTAACGAAATGGCAAATACAATGCTTCAACAATGTCGGTTGTCATGGTTTTGAATTTGCAACGCCTTATCGAGCCTTACCGTGTTTCGTGAATGACCCCCTTAGTTAATACAAATACGCAAAACGTTATCAAACCGTAAAAGCGTTACAAAGCGTTAACAAACTGCTTCCAAAACTGTGGAATTTGATACTTAGTACTTGTATAGTTTTTCTTACTGAAATTAAGGTTGTATGAAGCAATCAAAACCTTTTCTATAACCTCCACTATTGAAATCTTTTCCTTTATCAATTACTAAAAAATTGAATTTATCCTGCCAACATAAATGACACATTTCTTTAAATTGTTCATAAGTGAGCTCCGAACTAACGTTGTCTCTATAAATGCGAAATAAATTTAACTCATCTTGTTTCTATACTATTAAAAAATTTGCATTGTCTCTAATTAATTGTTTCGGAATTTTGGTATAAGTCTGACACAAATAGAAACAGTCAATATTTTTATGTCTACCTATACTAAAATATTCTCTCATAACATTTTGTTTATCGCAAGCTACATCATCAAAAATTATTAAGGAATTAGGTTTAACTGCTGATGAAGAGGGAATATTATTTTCTAGATTATTAAAAGCAAAGAAATTCATTCCTTTTATAGGTTTTAATAATGTTTCTAAATACTGATATTTTGGTTGAAATAATGATTTTGAAAAAACATAGACGTTTTCAAATCGCAATCCATTAGTATGTTCAATTAAACTTATCATTGTATTGGTTTTACCACAGTTTGATGGTCCTACAATAAGACAACGTATAGTTGAGGGAAAAAGTCCTCCATGTCTTTTTTTGTTAATAGTTTTAAAATCATTGTTTGAAACTTGTAGTGTTATTGGTTGTTGTACTATTCGCATTTTGCATAAAACTAATGAGAAAATTTTCTGTAAACTATAAATATTCTTATCCAAACCTGTTTTGTTTTAGTTGTGTTTTAGTTGGTAAAACCTAAGCTTCATAAAGTCTATATATGACAGTAAAAAAACAAAATCGTAACAGTCAAGTAAAAACGGTTAAAAAGAGATATAGTGGGCGTGGTATTCTAAATTCGGTGATAAATAAGCTACCCGTAGAACTTCATATTCCGGGTTATAATTATTGTGGACCAGGAACAAAACTATCAAAACGACTTTCCAGGGGCGATAAAGGAGTTAATGATTTGGATGAAGCCTGCAAGGAACATGATATCGCTTATAATAAGAGTTTAGATCTAATCAATAGACATAAAGCAGACCGTGTCTTATTAGAGAAAGCAAAGCTTAGATTACATTCTTCTAATTCTTCACTTGGAGAAAAAACTGCGGCTTTGGGTGTTGCATCTGCAATGAAAGCTAAATTAACACTTGGAATGGGTTGTTCATCAGTAAAAAAAAAAAGAAGTTTAAAAACAACATTGATGTTATAAAAGCAGCAGTAAAAGCTGTAAAATCAGTAAAAAACAAAAGTCCTATTAAACATACACGCATTATTCCTATACCAAAAACTGGTGGATTTTTACCGCTTATTCCAATTTTTGCTGCATTAGGGGCCTTAGGTTCTTTAGGTGATGGTGCTGCAGCAATTGCAAAAGCAGTAAATGATACTAAAGCAGCTAAAGAACAACTTAAAGAAACTCAAAGACATAATCAAAGTATGGAAGCCATTGCATTAAATAAGTCTAAATCAGGAAAACGATTGTTTTTAAAACCTTATAAAAAGGGATTCGGTCTTTTTTTAGGACCATGGAAATCACCAAGGACATTCCTATAAAGCTTCCAAGACGTGCCTTAACAAATATTGATTTAAAAAAATTTGCAAAACTATTAGAAATTCATAATTTTAGAGGAGTATTTATGAAAGATTCATTGCCTAAATCAGGAGCAAAAGTTAACGAAACTGGTCTCATAAATTTAGATGATCAGAAAGGTAATGGAACTCACTGGACTGCTTATAAAAAAATTAATAACCAGGTCATTTATTTTGATAGCTTTGGCAACTTACCGCCACCTACAGAATTAGTTAAATATTTAAACAAAAACAATAAGTGTGAAATAATATATAATCATCAAACATTACAAAAGTTTGATACAGTAATTTGTGGACATTTGTGTTTAAAATTTTTGTACAACTATAATAATTAATAACGGATGTAGATAGTTTTTAGTTTAGCACAGTCTTTTGTATGTGTTTGTATCATGTCTGTTACGTTTACTTTAACAGGAACAAGTTCAATACTTTCAAGTAAATATTATCCTCCTTTAGTATTGGATAACAGTGAATACGCTTTAGGTTTAATAAACTTAGAAACATTTAATTCAATAGCAAACGTAACTAATTCAAATAACAAATAATTCAATAACCCAAAAATGGGTTACTCCCTAGGATTTAGGGATATTCGTTACTAGGTTGCCATAAATTTGGTTAGGTTGGAGGCTACGTGGTTTCTGGTGACAAACAAAAGATATCCCAAAAATGTAAGACAGTAAATTAATTGTAACAGTAATGACTAATTTCTCGCTAAGTGATAGATGATTTTTCGTTTCACAATCAATTTTGGTTATTAGCGGCATATTTATTTGGATTTAAACTCTCAATTCAAAGTAACCAACCTTAGGCATTCAAAATAACTTTTGAAAATTCTAGTTACACACAACATGAAAAACGTTATTTCCCTAAAAGTTCGAATTCTAGGGAGTAATCCATTTTTGACAGGAGAGTAGTTTATTTGACGAGTTTGTGTGTAAATTGGGCCTTTCTTGGCACGCGTGGGCCATTTTAAAACGCAAGTGAAACGAGCGTTTTAAAGGCCCACGAGTGCCAAAAAAGGCCCAATTTACACACGAACGAGTTGAATACAACGTTTTTTTGGTCGACGAGCCCCTTAAAGGCTCCAAATCGCTTAAAACCTTTAAAATTAGCTTGACGTTTCGTTTTGACAAGTTGTGACATTTATCAAAATCCGTTCACATAGGAGAAAATTCTCAAATTCTGACAGTGTCGAAAAAAAAAGGTTTTATTGAAATTCCTGAGGGTTCTTATGAAATTGATGAACTCAATGCTTTTTTAAGTCAAGAACTTATTAGATATGTTAAAAAGGAATCATTAAAAACAAATCACTACATGCAACAACCTACTTTACTTATAGAAGGAAATAACAATACCTTAAAATGTGAAATTAAATGTAGTCTTGATATTGACTTTACAAAAAAAGACACTATTGGTAGTTTACTAGGTTTCAGCAGTCATATACTTAGAGCAAACAAAAAACATATATCAGATAATCCTTGTAAAATATTCAAAGTAAATGCATTATGTGTGGAGAGTAATATTGTATCTGGTGCGTATCGCAATGGTAAAGCAATGCATGTTATTTATGAATTTTTTCCTTGTGTACCTCCTGGATACAAAATAATAGAAACACCTTTTAGTGTTATTTATCTACCAGTTAACACTAAACAAATAGATGAGATAAAAATTAAAATAACTGATCAAGTGGGAAATATTGTCAATTTTAGAGGAGAAGTGCTAACAGTAAGGTTGCATTTGCGTAAAGTAAAATAGCGATCCTGCAATGGGAATAGTGTTTAATGTTAATATGTAGTAAGATATGATATCTGTCTCTGCTGGTGAAGCAGGACAAAGAGCATTATCTTCAATTACCTTGCTCTGTAACTTTCTATTATCAGGAAAAATAATTAATGAAATGTGTCCTTTCATCTTCGGTGCTTCTCTTTGTGCTTTAAAGAAGAAAGATGGTGGTATTCGCCCTATTGCCATTGGTAACATTTTTCGAAGACTTGCAGCAAAAATTGGATGTTATAAACTGTAGAGCGATCTACATTCTTATTTGACACCAAATCAACTTGGAGTTGCTACAAAACTTGGTTGTGAAAGCTATATTCATTCTGTCAGGACATATGTTCATAACCAAGAAAATTTTGGAAAAATAAAGGATAAAACTCCGTCATTATTTCCTTTTTTGAATCAGTGCTATAGAGAACCTTCACACCTTTTCTTTGGAAACTATATAATACCTTCAGTAGTTGGATGCCAACAAGGAGATCCTTGCGGACCAATGGCCTTCAGCTTAACAGTTCATCCTATCGTTGAGTCAATTACAACTGAATTAAACATCTGGTATCTAGATGACGCAACAATAGCTGACGTTCCTGATATTGTTTTTGAAAATTTTAAAAGAATCATCAACACGGCCAAGGAAGTAGGTCTACATATTAACCCAAATAAATGTGAACTTTTTTTTTGCTCTGATACTGTTGATGAAGATGTCTTAAGAAAATTCAAATCGCTAACATCAGAAATTCTAGTAGTAAACAAAAATATAAATAATTTACAATTACTTGGAAGCCCAATTTTTGAAGATGGTTTTGATTTCATTGCCAAAAAGAAAATTGAAAAAGTTTTTCTTCTTTTGAAAAATATAGAACAAGAAAATTTAAGCTCACACACGGCTTATTTTTTGGTAAAAAATTGTCTCTTTGTTCCAAGATTAAATTTTTTACTTAGAACATCTCCCTTTTGGAAATTTCCCAATTGTATTAAATCAATAGCCAATGATATTCGTAACAGTTTACAAAAATTTTTAAACATCAAGTTTAATGAAAATCAATGGACTCTTGCTTCCCTTCCTATTTCAAATGGTGGTCTCGGTATTAGGAAAATTCAAGATATCTCTCTCCCAGTCTTCCTTGGTTCAATACATGGTGTTCACGACCTAGTCTTTCAAATATTATCAAAAACGGACAAAAAGGTTAGTGTTCATTTTGCTGAAGAAGCTATTGGATTATGGATTGAATTAAATGGTAAAACATTTCCAACGGAAACATTTTTACAAAAAGGCTGGGATATAATCAATACAACAAGAATCATCGCCAATGAAATTAATCTTTGTGATAAAATTGATTCAGCTCGTTTTCTTGCCGCACAAAGAAAGGAATCTAATGCTTGGCTTCATGCCTTTCCCTCAAGAAACATCGGTACATTTATGGATAACAAGATTTTACAAATATGTGTAGCAAATCGCTTTGGTGTTGAAATATTTGAGAAACATACTTGCCACTGCGGCTTTACAGTTTCAAATGATGGCTGTCACGGACTTAGTTGTGCTAAAAATAAGGGCAGATTTTCAAGACATTCAGATCTAAATCAAATTATCCAGCGAGCCTTAAGTTCTATCCACATTTCCTCCTCTCTTGAACCATGTGGCCTCTTGAGAGACGATGGTAAAAGACCTGATGGTGCTACACTCATTCCATGGAGTAAAGATCAACGCCTAATATGGGATGTAACATGTATTGACACTTTGGCTGATTCTTACATAAGAAAAACTTCCATAATTGCAGGATCAGCTGCCGAAGAAGCAAGTAAACGAAAACATGTCAAATATCAAAATTTAAAGTCTGCAAATTATATTTTTAAAGCATTAGCTTTCGAAACGTTAGGTCCATGGAGTTTGGAATGTAAAACATTTATCGATTTCATTGGTGCAAAACTTATGATTGAATCCGGAGATTCTAGAGCAAAATTTTTCTTCTACCAAAGAATCTCATTGGCAATTCAACGTGGAAATGCTGCAAGTATTTTAGGCACTCTGCCTTATGTAACTCCACTTGAAGAAGTGCATTGTTTATGATTTATATGATTATATGTGTATGTAGATTTAATTATTACTTGTTTATTAAATTTTACTACCTTTAATATATTTTATAGTAAAATTGGTGCAGCATACAAGGGTAAAAATATAAATATCTCAAAAACAAATAAAATTTCTAGTCGAGTGAAAAACGTGAAAGTATTAACTACAGCAAACCGTTTGTTTTTAAAATCTTTAGGATTTCGAGTAAAAGTATAAATTTAGCAAAATGAATTTTGAAATTCTGAATGTTCAGGAACCACCGTTGTTTGATATGACAATTGCTTATGCTGAAAAACGTACTCATCCACCTTATGCATCTAGTTCTTTTAATAATAATAACAATGATGAAATTTGAATTCCAATACAACAACAAGACATACCTATACACTTTACCTTGGTACAGTACGTTACATGTTCAAGGAAAAGTAAAAGTGTATGATAAAGATAATGTTGTTTTACCACCTTCAAGCGTTGAATTTGTTAACATGGGAATTTTATTTTTGTTTAATGAAATACGTTATGAAATATCAGGAGATTCCATTGATACTGTTAGAAATCCGGGAATTGCGTCTGTTTTAAAAGGATATGCAACATACAACGAATCACAAAGTAAGGCTCTTCAAAACAGTGGTTGGTTTCCCAAAGAACAATCTACTATTATTGATGGAGTGAGTGGTAGTTTTGATGTTATAATTCCACTTCACATGGTTTTGGGTTTGTGTGAAGACTTTAAAAAAGTTTTAGTAAATGCTCGACAAGAATTAGTACTACGTCGCGGTAGTGATGATAGTAATGCATTTTTGCTCGACGATGATTTAGATAAGACAGTAAAATTGTCTTTAGAAAAAATATCATGGAGAGTTCCTCATATTACAACAACAATAAAAGAACAATTAAAATTATTGGATATTGTTAAAAGTGCAAAAGAATTGTACATTCCTTTTCGAAGTCGAGAATTACATGAATATCCAGTTTTACCTCAAACACAAAAACATACCTGGGCTATTAAATCTGCTATAGAAAAACCTCAATATGTAATGTTTGCATTACAAACAGATCGAAAAAATCAACTTACTAAAAACTGTAGTCGTTTTGATCATTGTTATTTAAGAAATATTAAAGTTTTCCTTAATGATACACATAATCCATATGACAATTTAAATATAAATTTTGTTAACAATCAATATGCTCTCTTATATGAGATGTTTATTAATTTTCAAAATTCTTTTCTTTACAAAGGCAAAAAAATATGAAAGTGTTTTATTGAATAGATGATAATAATGTTAACAGAGTGAAAGTTTCTTTATAATCCTGGAGCTTTGTTGATGGCCATCTCGCTGAGTCTGGACCGCAAGTCCAACCTAGCTGAGCCTCTGGATCGCTGTTTCCTTTGGATATGTTTTCCTTTACCCATTGTAATATTTGGGAGTGTTTAACATTTTCATGAGGCTTAAATCTATATAAAACATCTTTATTTAATTTCAACGACAAAATTGCTATCTGAAGCTTTTTGTAGTCAGCTATGTATGAAACATTACATACAAATTGATCAATGCATGATACAACAGTTTGATGGTTTTGCAAAATATTCAACAATGGAAATTCCTTTGTGCAACTGTTTTGCAAATTGTGGTTGGACAATAAATCTAACAGATAATAAATATGTGATACATTTTTCTCTAAACCATGAGCAGTTAACAAGGCATATAATTTCGAATAAGAAAGCAAACTTACATTTTCTTTCCTACAGATATCTACAAATGTGTGTACATACTTATCTAAAAATTTTCTTTTCTGTAACAGTTTTACAAATATTTCAACATTAGCATTTTTTATGTAAAGAGACATTTTTAGAACAATTTCACTTGGAATAATAAAGTCTTCTCGGTTCATCAGAGTAAAAAGATTAAGTTTCGTTTGATGAGTGTCTTCATACAGGATCAGGTTATTTAAATGTTTCATATAAATTTTCTGTAGAGCATCTTGGGCTTCGATTTTGATTTGTAACAAAAGATCCATCTTGGAAACACTGGTTAGCACTACAACAACAATAAAATAAAATTATTTGTGTTGCTAGTTTGTATGCAGTACCTTATTTTGTAGTTGATATCCCTTCCATTATTTACTTATGTACACATATGTACTTTACTCATAATTAATATTTTCTTCTTCTTTTTCTCTGTTAGGTGTTGCTTGATACATATAGCCCCAAGGCTTAGTATCAGTTGTATCAAAATTAAGAATACGTTTATCATCAAATGGACTTAAGACAATTTTTTCCTGTTTGATAGATGAGACCTTGTGGTTTTTAGATCTTATTAACTTTTGTACTTTTTCTAAAATTGTTTGATCGACCAAACAATTTTTATAATCATTAAATGTGATGGCTTTTATTGAAGATTTTGTAGATCCTTTTGATTTTTTAACTAAGTACTCTTTTGAGTTATCGTCATCTACAGTGTAAGCCAATGGTGGCCAACCTTTTTGTTTATTTTATTAAAAATTTATTAAAAATATTTGATGAGCCACTTTTTCATTTCTGTTTCATCCTTTTGAATGATAATGCATTATGTACCACTGCCCTACTGTTTCATCTGAATCGTATAACAAGAA
This sequence comes from Tenebrio molitor, assembly GCF_963966145.1. Classification (NCBI taxonomy): domain Eukaryota; kingdom Metazoa; phylum Arthropoda; class Insecta; order Coleoptera; family Tenebrionidae; genus Tenebrio; species Tenebrio molitor. The sequence continues at coordinate 19,839,660 of NC_091048.1, read as the reverse complement.
AAATGTTTTTACTTCGCGCGAGTATTGTCACCGCGGGCAAATAGTGGTACGCGTGCCGCGGGTTGGCCACCGCTGGTGTAAGCATACATTTTTGATCTTAAACCAACAAATTCTAACATAATTTTACCATTGTTTTCATCTTTCATAAGGCCGGGTACTTTTTTGTTTCTTTGTATAATGTTATAAATATTGTTAGTTTCATAATCTGAGGTATCAAAAAGATGAAAATCTTTTTTAATATATTCATATATGTCATAAACTTTAAATTCATAGATTAAACTGTCAGTATCGGTATAAAGTAATTTTGCAGAGTTTTGGAAGGTTTTAATAACATAGTTGTAATGAAAATCATATAAGAAAGTTTTCGAAATATCTAAGATACTAAAAGCAACGTATATTGGTTTATTCAGATAAACTTCTAATTTATTCATTTCAACAACAACAATATTTTCATCAAAAATAATCAAGCTATGAAAATTAGGTCTTGAAATTAATGCGCGTAGTCCCCGGCGTTCTCCATCCCATTTCGTTACCAATCGAATGTCTCTATGTTTTCTAACATTCACCATACATTTACCATACATAGCATTAATCATTAATTTATAGAAATCTTTTACAAAATCATTTTTAGACTGTTGCCTGAGTTTAGTATTTATTATTTAAGTCAATATATTGTTTAAGCCATGGTGATTGTTTGAATTTTAAAATTTTGTGAACTTTAGTTAATTTCATTCCCAGGTCTAAATACATTTTCAAATTTCTATAATGAATAATATATTTTTTTTTTTGGAAATAATGTTAAAAGCAGTTTTTTAATTTTGGGATAATCTAAATCACATTCAAGTATGTAACCAATTTGAGAAGTATTGGAGGTATATAATATTTGTTGAATGTTAAAATTTTCTAAAAACTCAAATTCACCATATGGCAAATATTCTGACATTGCTGCACCATATAAATTAATTATAAATTTTCTTTCATATATTTATTATTTGCTTTTGCATATCTATTTGAACACTGTGATACACCACCTCTTATTCCTTTTTCTATAAATAATATTTGATCAATATCCATCAAACGTTCTAATGTTATATTTGTGGTTTTGAGCATAGCATCAAATGTAAGTCCGGGAGTAGTAAAGTAATGTAAAGAATCTAAATCATATGTTTTTTTGCATGTATCACGAAAAGCTTCAAAAACATCTGCAAGTAAAAGAACATCAGTCTTTAAATACAAATCAGCATACTCTCCTATTGTTTTAACATGAAAGCAGTCCCAAACTTTTTTAGCATGATAATAGTCGCTGTCACTAATAGGTTCCTCAGTAAGTTCACTGTAAAATGCTTCTTTACAAGGTAAAACGGTTTCCTCTAAACGTTCAAATGAATCAATGTAATCATAAGGAAATATAACTTTTTTGGTTAATAACAAGGATTCTTCTTCGGTATTACAAAATAATTTTGTTATAGATTTTTTTTTTTTTTGTCCAGTCCTTCGAGAATCGTGGTGCTGTGAACACGCGAGTTCCAGAGCCAAATAGTTCAAAGAGGAAATTCTATAATTATTGGGTGAGATTAGTGCGTAAGAAAGCCAATCGGTATCTTCCGAAAACAACAACACTCCCGATAAAAACTTCACGCGAGAGTGCCGGCGTTTTTTTTTCAACGCTCGGCTATCAGAAGACGAGATATGCACGCTATCTTAATCAGAACCCTCAATGTCTAACCTACAAAATTCGAACCCCACAAATATGAATCCCTTTCCTAAGAAAGATCAAGCAATAATCCTGTCCGTCGACGACAATTTGAAACTCGGCGACTACGTAACCAGCATATCAGAAATAGTAGAACCAAAGAACATCACATTTGCCTCAAGAATCTCAAATAATAGAGTCTGCATATACCTAAGCAGCTCCCAATTGGCGGAATCTCTAGCGCGTCAACATAAAACAATAGTCATAAAAGGGATTGACATAAGCATTAGACGGCTGATCACTCCGTCGAAAAGAATTATCCTCTCTAATGTCTGTCCTTCTATCCCTCACAACATGCTGGAACAACTCATTAGGCAAATTGGTTTGCAGCCACTCTCCACTGTTTCCTTCCTTCGTGCTGGCATCCCCGGCGAACAATTTGCCCATATTCTGAGCTTCAGAAGACAGATCTACGTCGAAGATAATAAAGACATAGAGCTACCGAGCTCCATGGTAATAACATTTGAAGACACCAGCTACAGAATCTTTCTTAATCACGACGATATGTGTTGTTTCATCTGTAAAAAACCGGGACACATTGCAAGTCAATGCACACAACACGCTGAACCAAGCATGGAGACTGTAGCACAAAACAGGTCAACTACGGACGCCCCTATTATTATTTCTAACTCCATAGAGCAGACCGTCTCTGATAGTGAAACGTCACCCGAATCACCACCAGTGGTTGAATTCAATAAAATTAGTACCAAACGATTGGGCGACACACTCACTCCATCAACCACAGAAACCTCACCCCCATCACCCTCCTCAGGGGACGAACCATTCGCGAAGCCAACAAAGCCCCCAACACAAAACCCGAGAAAACGTCCAAAGATAGACCCAGCCATCGTTAAAGAAGATATAAAGGAGCAACTTGAACCACTACGAACATTCTTTGGCAACCTAACTCCTACCCCGACGTTCGCCCTAGAGAAGCTAATCTACCTTTTCGAAAATATATCTGGGTGTCCAAGTCCGCTAACGCTAGCTAGAGAACTAACCGACGATATCCCTGCGTTAATTAAAATTCTGGCCGACATTCATCCGCAGATAGTCTCGAAAGGGTTGAAACAAAGATGTACCAAGGCAAGGAAAAAACTCAACAAGTTATTTAACAATCCAGATGGCCCTCAATCTGCAATCACTGAATCCGACACCGACTGCTCTTAAACTAGCTACTAACAATCTCGTTCCCACATATTACATTCTACTTCAAAACGGATTCGATCGTGCAAAGGAACATAAACAGGTTCTACACACGTCTACTCTTGCCCGATATAGTGGAAGAACTTGGAAGAAATACAGGCTAGCATCGACTATGAAGAATAAATGTTCAGTCATACAAGCGAATCTACACAACTCGCGCTGCGCTACACTCGAGACATTGGCATATATCCGGCAAGAGAACATTGACATAGCCCTCTGCCAAGAGCCGTACAACTACAAGACCAGCAGAGGAACATACACAATCCCTGGGCTCATGAACCAACGCCTCATTGCCAACAACGATAACAGGTTTTTTAGCTGTCTCTTGGTGAACAACCCCACCTTGAATGTGCTGCACCTCAGACATCTGTCCTCCAAATATGTAACGGTAGTATCAATCGATGGTATATCCACAGAGTCCGTTTTTGTGATCTCGATCTACGCCCCCCCTAACAATGACTCAATCCGTAACATGGTTACAAAATTACAGCAGATCCTAACGAACCTGCAAGACAAAACGGTTCTGCTAGGTGGGGACTTCAACTGTCGCTCAACAATCTGGTTTGACACATTATGTGATAGGAACTCACCGGTGCTAGAAGATTTCATCTTGGCTAATGACCTAGTGATCTTCAACGAGGATAACCTGCCCTCAACTTTCTCCTCTGCCAATGGATCAAGTAACATCGATCTTACCCTAGGCACCACGGACACGATTAACTGGGTCAGAGATTGGACAGTTCTCCAGGACGTAAACACCTCAGACCACCGGGTCATACGATTTACCTGCGCTCTGCCACTGCAGTCCGCAGCGAGCATCGAGGAATACGTGATGGACTGCTCCAACCTGAAATTAGAGGACATCGAACCAGACCTGTCTGACCTTTGCAGAGGCTTGCTCCGCGACTTCCCGGTGCTGGTCTCACCTAGGACCATAGACGCTGCAGTGGACCGCTTCTATGGGGGAATAAACCGGATTGTCCGCGCCAAGGCCAAGAAACGGAGGACCTATCCAGAGAGACCAGAATGGTGGACGAGCAAGATCGAGAGGCTCCGAAAAGTCTACCTAGCTAAGAAGAAGATTCTGTACACCAACAGATACCCGGACCAGGCCAATCTCCTGGCAACTGAGATGTACTCCGCTAAGGATAAATACAAGAGAGAGCTGACTAAGACAAGAGAAAAATCCTGGGTTAAGTTCGTCGAAAATGACCTAGCCCCGAATCCATGGGGTGTGGTGTATAAGATTGCCACCGAAAAATTCCGCAAGAGGGGACCCATGGCGGCCTTCCAAGAGGGAGATGAGGTCACCCTGACGCCCAAGCAAGCGGCGGGCTACTTGGTGAACAAACTGCTTCCAGACGACGACGAGACGTCAGAAGATGTTGTGCACAGAATCTGGCGTCAGGACTTCGAGTTCCTGCAGCAGGAATATAGGTATGACATCCAGGAGGTCACGAATGAGGAACTGGAACAACTAGTACAAGCCATCAAACCAAAGAAGGCACCAGGGGTGGACCTGATGAGGGGCAAGCTGGTGAAGCTGGTGCACCCGGTGGTTCGGGGCTTCATGCTGCACTTATATAATTCGTGTCTAAGAGCAGCGTACTACCCTAGGCGCTGGAAGGAGGGCCGCCTAAAAATCCTAATGAAGGACCCTGCTGGAGACCCGAGTGACAGGAAGAATTATCGACCAATAACGTTGCTCACGGAGTATGGGAAAATATTCGAAAGGCTCATCAGGAGGCGACTCTTCGCGACGACGGAGGACTTTCACTCCCGGAGGCAGTATGGCTTCATCTCGGGTCGCTCCGCTGTAAGTGCCCTTCTCAAATATAAAGAGACCATCGAGGAAACGACGGACAAATATGCGGCGACTATATTCATCGATATCAGTGGAGCGTTTGACAACGTTTGGTGGCCAGCGGTCATTAAGAGCCTGCAGCAGAAGGGCGTCCCTAGGTACCTGTTGGCGACGCTGAAGAGCTACCTGACAGACAGGACGGTCACCTACAGAGACGGGTCTGTAGAGGTCTCCAAGGCCTGCACGAAGGGCTGCCCTCAGGGCTCTGTCCTGGGGCCCACCCTTTGGAACTCGGTGCTGGACATGTACCTCGACTCGGAACTGTTGCCCAATACAGAGACCATCGCATACGCAGATGACATTGCGATAGTTGTAAGAGACCACATCAGGGAGAGCGTTGAGCGGGTGATGGAGTGGGCCTTGAGACAGAAGCTAACAATTTCAGGCACGAAGACGAAGATCATGATAAACAAGTCCCCTCCCCGTGTGCATCACCGGGACATCAGGGTGAGGTTGGGCGACTCCAAGGTCGGCATCGTCAGCGAAATGAAATACCTGGGCGTAATTGTGGACAAAAAGCTAAATTTTCACTCGCACGTGCGTGCAGTCTGCGAGCGGGCGAGGAAGATCGTGCTAGCCCTAAGGAGGAAGGTTCATGTCACATGGGATGTTCCGGTGGGGAGGTCGCTACACGCGATCTACAAGTGTGGTATTCTCCCCATTGTCGCCTACGCATCTGAGGTCTGGGCGCATCGGCTTAGGGTGTCGAGAGTTCGACGGATGCTGCTATCGTTGGGTGGTGCCGTGGGGAGGATGATCTGCGAGGGGTACAACTCAGTCTCCAATGAGGCAGCGGGGGTGCTCTCGGGCATCCCCCCCCTGGACCTGACCATGGCGGAGACAAACTGCGTAAAAATGCTTCGAAGAACGGAGACGGCGGCCTACCTGGACATGATGGTCCACAGGGAGGAATTCGAAAGCTTAAGACACCTGAGAGAGTATCTTCACATTATGACGCTGGATCGGTGGCAGAGCAGATGGGACGGCTCTCGAGGAGCCCCGGTCACCCACTCGTTTTTTCCAAACGTTCCTGAGGCTCCTAGAACGGAGTTCACGAGACTCAGCACCCAGGTCCTCTCCGGTCATGGACCGTTCGTCACACACTTGCACCGAATAGGCAAATCTGACACAGGAAACTGTCCAACTTGCGGCACTCCAGATGACCCCATCCATCGCATTCTGGAGTGTGCTATCTTCGACGCGGAAAGGGTTGAGCTTCGGGTGGCCCTGGGTGGGATTCCAGACCTTGAGCGGATCCCACACATCCCACTAGAACTTCTTCACGGCTTCGCGCGGGAGCCGTGAGCGTCGCCTCCCAGAATCACCCAAGATGAAGACTCAATAGACAACAGGCAGATTAGAGACGGACGAGCACATCAGTAGCGAACTACCAAATCGAGTCCAGAACACCGTGGAATGAAATGACTCGAAGTGTGAACTAAGAGAATAGTCCGTAAAGTGCGTCGTGCTAGTGAAGTAGTGTAAACATAATAATGGCCCAATCCTCAAATTTTCACACCCGATAATATAGTTAAGCAGGAAGGTACTGTCTCCAACGTGAGTTATATCTTGAAATGTTTCGAAATTGTCGACATTTATTGATTGTACCCAGCGCCCAATTTGGCGCTTTGCCTGAATAAAGAGCCCTCGGGCTCCTCATTTTTTTTTTTTTTTTTTTTTTATAGATTTTTGTTCGTTTTGTAAATTTGATGAAAGTTTTCCTAGAACTTGAGACATAAAACGAAAAGAATCAACAAATCGTAAAGATACATTTGTGCCTGCAACATATTTAGTAAAAGAAATGTATTTTTCTTTATTTATAGGTAGCAATTTGATTGTTCCTTGAAACTGTGTTGATAGTTCTTTAATTATAAAATGAGCATCATATCCACTTAAGTTGTGAAAAACAACAGGAATGTAATGAGCATCTTTATAATTTAAGTTACAAGCTTGATGTGCTAAACCACGAAATTCTCCTGTTTGATGATTATGATCTCGTACTTTAATTTGGTTTGGTTGAAATGTTTGTTTGCAGATGTGACAATTGTCATTTGTTGTTGTTGTTGTTGTCATTGGTAAAATTATTTTAAGCTGTTCATCACAAAATTGTGAAATTTCTTGCAACTCTTTAACAAACCACTGAATGCAATCTTTACCACGATAAATATTAAATTTAGAGAATGAATCGTTATAAGAGCATTTTAGATAATAGGATACACTAAATGCAACGTGATTTTGATATATTTTGAAACTGCAAAAATTTCTTTGTTTCATCAGGTAATTTGACACAACATTGATTTGACTTTAGGCAATAACGCAAATGGTTTTGGAGTAGATTGTCAGTGGTAAAAGAATTTAAACATCTCTCACAAACAAAACATTTATTATTATGATTTGACAATTGTTTAGATAACAAACGAGATAAATTTTTAATCCACACAAAGTGATAAAGTAAGGACTTTTTAGAAGCAAAAGACAAATTTGGTTTAGTATTAATTGGCAACATTAATAAATTGATAACTTTAATATCAGCTTTATGTGTTTGTGAACTTAAAGAACAAGGCAAAATTTTTGAACGCTCAAAACAATATAAGTTAATGGCAAGATTGTTATGTTTTTCAAACTTTCTAACATCTTTAATTGTAATTGGAAACTGGATATTTTGATATTTTAACACATCTTTAAAATGTGGATAAGAAGAAATTCTATTAGCGTTTTTCTTTGCAGGATACAAAGCAGATACAACTGACCATAAAAAACAAAAATTATCATCATTTTCAACATTAATTACTGCTGTTTTTTTTTAAATAAAATTTGGTACAGTTATAAACGTTGAAAAACCTATCTTTAATGGATCATACCTGTTAATATTTACTTTAAGATCCTTTTCTGCAAACTCTTCTAATTTATTCATTAATTTATCGGTAACGTTTTCTTTGTACCACCGTTTTAAATTAGTTGAAGTGTCAATTATAAAATTTTTTGTGCAAAAGCTTTTCATGTCAATTTCACCAGTTTGAGGTTTTATGAAATAAGCGGAGAAAATAACATTAACTTTTATCATAGATTCCTTTAAGATTCTTTTAATCTTAATTGATAAACACTTAAAAGCTTTATTGAAAAAAATTAAAGGGTCTTTTATATTTTTATTCAATTTTGACAGTTTAAAGTGACTTTATTAACTCCATAACAACCGTCATAAGCAGGCAATGATTCACTAGTGAAATTTTATGGATTTGATTCACTAGTGAATTAAAAAATGTTTAATTCACTAGTGGATTAAAAAAAGTTTCAATGGAGAACAAACATATTTTATTATTTGTAAATACATTAACATTCAATTATTCTTTTTCTTTGGTGTCTGTAACATAAAACTTACAATTATGTACATTACTAAAATTTATACCAAATCGACGATGAACGGGCAAATTTATGTCTTGATGGTTGATTTCCATACTTGACGCCGTGTTTGACCCATACGAGCATGCTGCCAAATCCAAGGCCGATTCATTCTGAATAATTGTTGATGATTGGTTAATGATTTTTCTTGAAATTTCAATTTTATTATTGAGAGAATCCTCTATGTATCCTTCCACAACACTATTCGAGCGCCAGCCACCGTGTCTCTTTACAACTGTTATATCTGCCCCAGAGTCTGCCAGTAGAGTTGCACTCGAACGTCTGAAGCTATGGCCCGTATATTCTTCTGGATTTTGAAGACCAATAAATTGTGCAATTTTTTGAGGAAATTTTGACAAAGTATTCACTCCTACGGGTTGCACCGTGCATTTTTTGTTTCTGTAATTGATGAACAACCGTTTGTGTGAAATATTTTCAGGTCGTAACATTTTGTACTTCCGAAAAACGTCAACAGCATGAACAGTGTTATTTCCATTGATGATAGTAAACCTTCTGGGCTTATGAGTCTTCGTGTCCGGAATTTCGACTACAATTACGCTGCCTCTGTCATCAACATGATCAACTAACATGGACACCAATTCACCAATTCTACAACCTCCAAAAACTCCCACGATTAAAACCACCTTTAGCAGTAAATATTCATCATCAGAAGCAGTATCCAAGAACCTTTTCATTTCTTCGAGTGTGAACACCTTTGACTTCTTTGGTCTGTGACCGACAGACTGTTGTTTTAGGAAAGCTGACACTTGATGAAATCTACAACAATTACTACTTTAAAACTCATAAATAATAATTACGGTGTCACAAACCTTTCTTTCACAGATAACATTTTTTTAAGTTGGGAATAATAGGACCACAGTGACGAAGGTTTTGTATTTTTGGATCGTTCCGAAATATAAGCCAACATTATGTTTTCATCTACTCCCCTTGCCTGCTTTCGCTTCCTCCATTCACAAAAAATCGCATATTCTTTTTCATATGAATGTTTTGATTTGGCTGGTACCACTTTATTCAAAGCATCCAATGCTTCATGTAGAACTGCCGGGGGTACAAAAACTTCCGTTTTGTCTTGATCATCTACGATTCCAGCCATTTTTCGCGCAAACGTCACAAGTACCACAAGTTTGGAAAAATGTAAACAACTTGTTGTCACGGAAATGTTTTACGCCGTCTACATGATTGTTCTAGACTAATTCGTGTGATTTGAATATCATTCTATTTTTTGTTCAAAATATCGTCAAAATTGAATAAAAACATATATACGACTCGTGAATTAAACATTGTTATTTACTCAAAGATATGATCTCACTCGCACTACGTGCTCGTGAGATCAACATCTTTTCGTGAATAAACGGATGTTTAATTCACTTGGTGTATAATATTTATTAATGCTGATATAAAACCAGTACGAATTCTTCCATTAAAAGCTGATTCAATATTTTTCCATTTTACATTACAGCAATTTCGATTTAAATTAGTTGAAAGTTTTCCTCCCGTTTTCAAAATTAAATTTTGTTTAAGTTTTTTTAATTTTAAACGATAAATCAAGATTTATTAAAATTTAACATAAAATAACATTTTTAATTTACAATGCGAAAATTTCCGATAATAATGCGGAATCTGGAAAAGTGCCCCGAATGCTTGCAGCGTTTCCACGTTGAATGGCAAGGGAAATCCTCTCAAAAAGGAATTTCTTAGATTTTGAATCCCCTGATTCCGCGATAAGTCGGTCTCCGATGACATTAATAAAATCTATTGTTTCTTTGCACCAAGGGCCTAAGGTTTCAAAGGCTAAACCTTTAAATATGTAGTTTGACGAAATAATTGAACGATATTTGTTATGTTTGCGTTTGCAAGCCATTTCAGCGGCAAAACCTGAGACTTCAGATGTTTTCAATACGTAACTGTCTGCAAGTGTATCTACGACAGTAACGTCCCAAACCAAAGGTTGACCTTTATTCCACGGTACTAAAGTCATCCCATCAGGGCGTTTTCCGTCATCACGAGATAGTCCGTTTGGTTCTAAAGTTGAATTAACATGAATAGAAGTCAAAGACCGGTTGATAATAGAATTAATTTCAGTGTGTCTTGAAAATCTACCACTGCTTTTGGAACAACTTAGACCGTGAATACCAATTTCATCAACTTTCGCATTGCATTTGCAAATATGAGGTGTACAAAGATTACAACCCAATCTTAAACCAATACAAACTTGGAAGGAAGTGTTATCTAAAAGAGTACCAATATTAGGAGAAGGTATTGCATGTAACCAAGATCCTGATTCTCTGCATTGCAAAGCCTTAAAACGAGCCAAGTCCCTAGATGAATTAAAGATTAAGTCATTGTCAATTATTCTTTTGATATTGATATTATCCCAATTCTTCTGAAATTGTGAAATTGTTGGTCTTTCGTTCTCATTTTCTACATCCCAGACTGCTAAAGCTTCATCATAATGGTGAATAATAAGCTCATTATCCTTTGAATTTAGTAATTGAGAAACAAGCTTTTTAACACCATGAACTGAAGATAGGAAAGCAGGGAGGCAAATATCGGAAATGCGGCGAATTCCCAGTCCACCAAATCTAATCGGTAAAGTGGACTGACACCATTGTAAATCAGTTAAACGTAAATTAAGTATTTTTTCTAAAGAAGACTTTAAAGAAGAATCAATGGAATTAACGTAATTAGAAAATTTCCAAAAAGGAGTTGTTCTTAATAAAAAATTAAATTTTGGTATGAAAAGACAGTTCTTGATTAAGGTATAAGCCACGTGTCTGCTAAGAAATTCAGCTTTATTTAAAAGATTTTCAACTGTAATAATAGTTTTTTCGACAGTGTTTTTGAAGCCTTGGTCAAAGATTGGAGAGCCTAAAAGAGATAAACTTCCTCGGTCACAAATTTTAATACCTGGTGCTAAATTTTGAAATTCCTTTATGACTTTTAAATCTGTGTCTCCAGAACAGCTAAAGATCTCGCATTTGTTAAAGCTTAGTTCAAGACCAATTTTTCTGGATAAATTGATAACTTTCTTAAAGTCGGACAAAACTACTTCTGGGTAATCAGCTAGGGTTCCATCATCTAAATACCAAATATTCAGTTCAGAATTCAAAGATAAAATAATTGGTTGAATGGCAAGACTAAAAATCATAGGACCACAAGGATCTCCTTGTTGAGCTCCAACAGAAGAAGAAATTAAATGATCACCAAAAAATAAAGTTGAAGGATTCCTATAGCATTGATAAAGATAAGGGTAAAGAAGTGGGGTATGACATTGGACTTCTTTTAGAATACAATCTCGTTCGACTGAGTTAAATGCGTTTTTGAAATCTAATTTAAGAACAACTTTGCTACGGTTTAGGTCGTTATTCACAAAGGTACATGTAGTATGAATTGCTGCTTCGCATCCTAGCTTAGTTGCCACTCCAAGTTGGTGTGGAGATAAATACGAATTTACAATATTACGACTTTGAAAACAAGCAAGCTTTGAGGTCAATCTTCGTAAACAGTTTCCTATAGCGATCGGTCTAATTCCTCCATCTTTCTTATGAAGGGCGCATAAAGACGCACCATATAATAAATGACAAATTTCTGAAGGAAGTTGGCCAGACAATAAAAAATTGCATAGTTTTGTTAAAGCTCTTAGTGCCCGCTGACCTGCTTCGCCCGCTGATAAAGATATAATATCTTTTAAATATTGTGGTCTCATGCCATCTAAACCTGGTGAAGAACCGGCAGGAAAGGAATTGATAGCTTCTCGAACGTTTTGCTCATTAACTATTAAAGAAAAGTCTCCCGTTTTGAAAGCGTCTGGAAAAAAAAGTTCGCGAGATGGTGAAGGATGCTTTTTTTTTAATTCTTCAGCAACATCTTCATTGAATGAAGCTAATGAGTCATCCGAGAACAATAATTTAACAGCTCCTTTGATATCAAAATCGGCTACTTTTGCTTCCACTTTCTTAGCTAGTGATAAATGTGTTCGTCTCTTAGAAGATGTTCGTATTTGAGGTACTTCAAAATTAGAAAGATTTTCTTTTATATGCTTATTCAATGATTTATCAGATTTCTCGGCTACATTGAAAGCTCTATAAGAGAATAGCAAAAGATCCTCAAATGAAGAGATTGATTTGGTCGAAAGACAATTATTAATAATTGAACTTAATTTATCAGCAGCTAAATGTCTACAAGCTTTAGGCAATCTTCTAATAGTTGGTAGCTGCTGTTTTAAATTAATAAGCAATTTTGTGATAGAAACCGTTGAAGAGAAATTAGAAGAAGTTGGTAGGTTACTATTTGTATGATACTTATCTACGTGAATTTTCAATCTGGTATTATCCTTAAAAGATTTTCCAGGACACAAATTACAATTTAATCTTTGTTGTCCACTAGAATGATTATCTTGAGAAATAATATTTTAAATATGATAAACTAGATTCTAAAGAATGAAAAGTGACTCTAAAACATTATTTTTATGCAATTTGTTTTTTATTGCTTCATTAACAATTTTGATTGTATTATTTATATGAATTTGAAATTTATTTAACTCATCTATAGTTTTTAATTTTGAGAAATATTCACGTACCACTTTTAAGATTCTTTTACATAAACGTGTGACGGTTTCCATTGAAGTTTAATAAAGAAGCTGCACAAACAATGTCATTATTCAAAAAAGATTCTTATTTATAGTGAGATAAAAAGAATAAAATAATGGTGATAACATGTTAATTACCTAAAGTAAAAATAAATTGGGATATATTTTGCCGAAGATAACCGAAGATAAGCAAAATGCTTCTTTCTTTAAAAGTTGGTGGGAGACAAAAAAGAGGGATGTAACAAGAGTGGGGACATTGAAATAAATATAGCAGTAATTGGCTTAGTTTTATACACTTTAACAATTTTGATAGTTACAATAATCAAAATGGTGTTTTTTTTTTAATATAAAACTGTATTTCATATACATATTTATTATTTTAAAGGAATTGTTCAATATCCCTACAAAGCCTGCCATAAATGCTTGGAGCATCGTCTTTCAATTCATATGTACAAGGCACATCGTGAGGAGTACATGAAAGACATGGACCGGAAGTGGAAAGAGGGTGCTGCGGAACGAAAGAGATTATGTATAAAGGGTGTTTTTTTAAAATTTGGCGTCGAAGTAGGCATTGGAGAGTCGATTGAGATCGCACCACTCGTGTAAAAGCGTAAGATTTAAACAGCTGATCCGTGATCCGTAACCTGTATAGTCTGTTAACAATCGACAGTTCAACGCCTACTTCAACGCCAAATTTTAAAAAACACCCGTTATGTATGAAGAAATGAAAAAGAAACAAAAAATTGTCATTCCCCAAGTAAATTACACTGCCGAGGATGAAAATTGGGATGATTGCGATGAAAATAATGTATTTGAGAATAAATAAATAAATATTTATACTTTTAACTTTGTTATTATTATTAAATAACCATATAACACCCCTAATTAAAAAAAAAGAGTCCTGACTTTTCAATCCAGCTATGAGACATATCTTAAGAGAACCAGGAATCAGTAACAAAGTTTAACCCCCGTTTTTGGTCGGGCGGAAATGACTTTAATTTTATACTTTTTGGCACTTAAAACATTTTTATTTTTTAAAATGTTTATGATGGTTGGATTTAGAAAAATTCATGTTTTTAAACTGTTGCTTTTTTAATTTTTTTTCTTTAAAAAGTGATGTTTTTTTACCTAAAAAAGGCACTTAAAAACATTTAAAGAAATTTTTAATTAAATCTTTCAATTTTCCATAAAAAATGCTACTTGTGGTTTTAATTTCAAATTTTTATCTCAAAATTAAATTAATTTAAGCTAAGGGTAGTTTTTTTAAATGTTGTCAGAACCATATCGAGTTGCATATCAAACTTCATCGCTTAAACTCACGAATTTAAATAAAAACTCAAATTCAAAAAATATTGAACGGTGTAGAAAATACAAAATGATCAACCCTAAAATAATTTTGACTTAAATAAATCGATTTTCCAGTTTTTTGCGTATGTTTTTTTTACATAGATCATTTTTCAATAAAACGAATAGTTTTTGAGATAAACGCTGTTAAAGTTTTACAATTTTACTCTTTAATTGTAATTTGAGCTTATGCACGTGAATCAATCAACTTTTAGTTTTTACCATTCGATTTATAACAACTTTTTGCAACTTTTTTTCCTCTATCATTTTGGGCTCCGACGTACCGTTTACGAAATAAATTTTCAAAAAATTTTCTTTAAAATATAATTTGAGGTTATATTTATGATTCTATTAACCTCAAATTTGTTTCATTTAATTTCAATCGTCTATATGCAGCTTTTTTCCTTTATTATTTTTGATTTTAAACCACCCTTTCAAATATATTTGCTGTTTGAATTTATATTGTAAATGTAATTTTGTATAGTAAAATAGTAGTTTATTTGACGAGTTTGTGTGTAAATTGGGCCTTTTTAAAACGCGAGTGAAACGAGGCCCACGAGTGCCAAAAAAAGCCCAATTACACACGAACGAGTTGAATACAACGTTTTTTTGTTCGACGAGCCCTTTAAAGGCTCCAAATCGCTTAAAACCTTTAAAATTAGCTTGACGTTCCGTTTTGACAAGTTGTGACATTTATCAAAATCCGTTCACATAGAAAATTCTCAAATTCTGACAGTGTCGAACAAAAAAATTACTAATATGTATTACGAATAAAAATCAAGAAAAAATTAAACGATTGTTTGTTTTTAATATTTTATTCATGACATTTATAAATACATATTACATTGGTTGAAGCTTAATTAAAAATTAAAGTTATTTGTTGATTAACAGACAGCATGTGCCAGTTCTTTACTATTTTTACATTTTTACATGAAAATATGCAAACGATTAATTCTAAAATTATTAAAAGCCAACAAAACCAGCTGTAGTCTTTTAATATGCAGTCTGTTGAATATTGAATCAAAAACGTCAACTTTGATATTGATAATCCAAGTCCTGTTAGAGCACCAAACTTTGCTGCAAGTTTGTGCCAAAATGTTATCAGTTATCACCAATAAATATCCAATCCAATTGAAAATGTACACAGCCATAAAAGCAAAATAAAAATCAAAATTATTTCCCAATAAACTTTTGCCAATATCGTCATTTAATTCATTTTCAATTGTAAACATTTTATGTTGTCCTGTGTTAATTGGCACATTTTTCTTTCCTTCAATCTCTTCATCTTCATCTTCTTTGGTGCAACTTTCATTGGGGGTTGGTCTATCATATCACATTCAAAATAAATACAAAAGAAATAATTCTGTAATGGCTCTGTACGTCTGTGGGCGGTAACATAAAAAATTATGCTACAAATGAGTAATTAACGTTCTCTCTCACTGGTCATCTACGCGTTATCACTAGTGTTAGGATCAAAATATTCTTTTTCCCGTGACTCCGCCCATTTCATAGGCGCGCATCGCTTCAGTCGATCGCACTTGCAGGGGCAGTTGGTGCACTACTACTGCAGTAAATGTGAATTGGTTTTCCGGCCCGGAAAGTGTTTACATTTAGAAGATTTAGAAACCAACTATTAGGCTTGATTTTGATAAGTTTTCATTATTTTGCATTTCATTTTTAAATAATATTTTAAACGAATTTGAATTTTATTTTGAGATTCAAAGAATTTAATTTTTATTTTGAATTTGAATTTTATTTTGAGTTTCAAAGAATTTAATTTTTATTTTATTCATTTTCTTACTAAAAATGTCTAACGAAGAAGCTTCGATATCCTCAATCCTTTAATCACCAAATGGGTTGGTGAATTAGGGGATACGTTTTATTTTACCAATCCAGAAGACGCATTTTGCAAAACTTGTGGAATTACAGTTTCATGTAAAAAAAAGTCGCAATTATCTCAACACATAAAAACTAAAATGCACCAAGAAGCTTTAAATTTTGAAAGTGGCGACACGTTTTATTCAGATTTATGTGAGGCATTCACTGCTGCCAATATTCCCTTGCATAACTTGCAAAATCCTGTGCTAAAGGCTTTTTTAGCGAAATATACAGATCGGCATATACCTGATGATTCGACATTACGGAAAAATTACATACCAGGCTGTTATAAAAAAATTATGACTTCTATTCAAAATAAAGTAGCTAACAATTATACATATATGGGTTTCTGCGGACGAAACGACAAATATTTTAGATCGATGTGTAACTAATGTGGTTATTTGTGTTCTACATCCTACGATTTCATATATCATATATATTAATAAGAACGGCAATAACAAGTTCTATCAATTCTAGCAAGATGTGTGAAATAATTGAGCAAAGTCTTTCCAACAGCTGCATCACTGTAAACAAGGAAAATGTTTTGCTGTTTACCAGTGATGTTGCTGCATATATGCTAAAAACTGGAAAGTTGCTAAAAGCGCTGTATCCAAACATGCTTCATATTACCTGTTTAGCTCACGCGAATTTGTACGTGACGAATTTCCCGGCATAGACAAATTGATTAGTTTATGTAAAAAAATCTTTTTAAAAGCACCTTCCAGTGTAAGTCTCTATAAAGAATTATATCCATTGCTACCATTACCTCCTGCGCCAGTAATTACTCGATGGGGCACATGGATAGAAGCAAGCAGCTTTTATTTTAACAATTTAGACAATATAAAAAATGTTGTGTCTTCTCTGCCAGATGATGCAAGTTCTATAATTGAATGTAAAAATCTTTTACTTAAATCTTCTTTACAACCACAATTAAATTTTATAGAAGAACATTTCACTACTTTACCACATGCTATAACGTCTTTTGAAACACAAAATTTGTCTTTAAAGGAGAGCCTTTCAAAATTTGACGAAATTTTAAATAATTTGAAACTTATTTCTGGAGAATTTGGGGATCGTGTACAGCGTAAACTAAACTCCAAATTGTATTTAATAAAAACCCAGATTTAAATATGCTGTACCAGATATATTCTCAAAAATGTAATGACGTCGCAAATGAAGAATATCAAAAGTTTATTCCGTACTTTGACCATCCTCCCTTATCTAGTTGTGACGTAGAAAGGTCCTTCTCTATATTTAAAGACATTCTGACCCCTAAGAGAAATAGATTAACGGAAGAAAATTTAGAAAAATTGGTAGTTATTAGCGCAAATAAGAACGTCCTAACTGCAAATTAATAATTTAAATAACAATAATAATTTAACATTACGTAGTTCATTTATTTCTCGCATTATAAAATTGTAATTATAAATTAATTGTTGGGACGCCACTGGGTGGTCTTATCGTATAAAATGAAAAACTAAATGTACCAATGGGAGGTTGAATTGTGAGCGATAACAGAACTTTTTGTTGAAATCTAGTTCGTATTAATATCAAACGTTAATCGCACCCGGCATAGCGCGTCCTATCATCGTATCGGCGCATGTAGTACATGTGCCGCTTTGTTTGCGGAGTATATTCATTATTCAAATCCTAACACTGGTTATCACATAAGATGTTTCAGTCGTTCACTCTTAGCCCCACCCATTTAGAGGTAGACTTAAACGAGCAAGGCATATGCAGAAAAATTGTTGGGGTTTTTTGTAAACGTTGCATTTTTTTTATTATATAAATCATGATTCTTGTTTATTTCAATTATTAGTTTTCATTTGTTCAACAATTATTGTTGGTAATTTCATGAAAAAGAAAATGTCTACTGTTAGCGCCAAGACGTACCGCATTACGTGTCCAAGTGGTGATTCTGCATAACGGTGCTAGTCTTGCACATTCTTAAGTGCGGACCGCACCCCAGCAGATTGACTACGCGCCTCGATCAGTGCGGACGCATTATTATTTAAGCTTTTAAGATTAAAAGCTAACATCTACCAAAAAAATTAACATCCTACAAAATAAAGTTATTAAGGTATGTATTTTTTAATTATTATTAAATTAATAACTAATAATATCAGGCAGAATGGATTCCTAATTTAGAAAATGAGATACCAGATAGTAATAACTAATAATCCACATCATATTCAAATTAGCCTTGAAATTTTAGTTAAAAATATTAATGGCACATAATTGGAAATCCTCTGGAGGTGACCAAATGGGCGCACCCATATTGCCGTCGCAGTAAAGGGATAGTTAATCCCATACCGAAACTGCCGTCAGAAAAATGTTTACCTGTGCCTGTGTGCAGGGATAACTCATGCAAACAACCCTTCTTCAAAAACACTCATTACCCCTGCAGGATTACTTTTAATTTCGGTAAAAAACTTAAATAACGCTTCTTAAATATAAAATTAGTATCGGAAGATGAGCCGGGAATTGGAACAACTGAAAAGTATGATGCGTGAAAAGGAAGAAAAATGGGAAAGAGAAAAGATGGAATTAAAAGAAAAAATGACAAAATTGGAGGAGAAAATGGAAGAGCAGGAAAAAAGAGTGAGCAAAAAGAATATTGTCGTAACGGGACTGGATGAAGAGGAATGTGAGAACGAGAAGAAACTGGAAAAATGGATGAAGGCAGAATTAGAGGTTGAAGTAAGGGTGAAAGAGATGTATAAAATAAATGGAGGAAAAATGATTGTGGCAGAACTTGAGAGCTGGGGGGAAAAACGGAAAGTTATGGAAAATAAGAGGAAACTAAGAGAAAAAAAGGAAAGAGAGTGTACATAGAAGATGATCTGACAAAGAAGGAGAGAGACACACAGAAGAAATTAGGAACGCTAGCCAAAGAAGAGCGACAAAAAGGACTGCGGGTGAAAGTGGGTTATAAAAAGATATGGATAGAGGGAAAAGGTTTTAGGTGGGATGAAGAAAACGGGAAGTTACATACAGCAAATTTTTGAATAAGAGCGTAAGAAAAAGACGACAGGGCAGAAAAGGGAAAACGAACATGGAGAGGAATAAAGGAGAAAACGAGCAAATAAGAATAGTATTCTGGAATGTAGCGGGAATAAAAAATAAAGAGAATGAGTTTTGGAAGTATTTGGGAGAATTTGACGTAGTGGGATTGGTAGAAACGTGGGTGGAAGAAAAGGGGTGGGAAAGATTGGAAAAGAGAATGCCGAGAGAGTTTGAGTGGAAGTGTCAATATGCAGAGAGAGAAAGCAAGAAAGGGAGAGCGAAAGGTGGGATAATAATGGGTGTGAAAAAGTGACTGGAAGAAGAAAACGGATCTGGAGTAAAAGAAGAAAGAGGGTTTATGGAAAGAACGGTAAAAAGAAAACAGAGAAAATGGAGAATTGTAACAATATACAGCAGAAGTATGAAAGAAACGAAGAGAATAATAGAAGAGCGAGTAAAAGAGCAGGAAGAAGGAACTCTGGTGATTGGGGGGGATTTTAATGCAAGAATTGGGGGAAAAGGAAGGCGGATGGAAGAACAACAAGCAACAATAGAAAGAAGACCAACAAAAGATGGAATAGAAAACGCAGAAGGGAGAGAACTGGTTAGCTTAGTAGAAGAAAGAGGGTGGGACGTACTTAATGGAAACTGCATAGGAGACGAGAAAGGGGAGTACACGTATATTGGATCGAGAGGGGAGACAGTTATTGATTATGTTATGGTGAACGAAGAAGCATGGGATGAAATAGAAGAATTTAAGGTGGGAGAAAGAGTGGAGTCGGATCATATGCCATTGGAAGTGAGGACAAAAGGAAGAGAGAAAGAGAGAAGTATGAAGGATGTTAAAAGAAAAATTGTGAAGAATATTTGGACGGAAGAAGGAAAAGAAAAGTATAGAGCAAGACTTAGGGAGGCAAAATACGAAGAAGAAGAAATAAACGAAAAAGTGAGGGAGCTGAGCGAGAACGTAAAAAATGCAACAGAAAAAAAAAGAGATAGAGATAAGAGAGAAGATGGGGCTGTGGAAAAACGAGTGGTGGGATAAAGAATGCAGGGAAGGGAAGCAAGCAGCAAGAAAGAAACTAAGAAATTGGAAAAAAGAAAAAGCAACGAAGGAAGAGTACAAGAGAGCACGCAAGAGGTACAAATTAGTATGCAAAGAGAAGAAGGAAAAGAAACGGATGGAAGAAGAAATGAAGATGAAAGGTATAAAGACGGAAGAACAGGTGTGGAGATACATAAATAGGGAAAGAAAGAAAAAAGGAGAAATAGTGAGTGATAGAATTACTATGGAGGAATGGAGAAAGTACTTCAGTGAGTTGTTGGGGGGTGAGGAAAACAGACAAGAAAAGGAAAAGAGACAACACAGAGTGGGAGAAATAGAAGAGATAACAAGAGAAGAATTAGAGCAACAACTAAGAAAACTGAAAAGGAAAAAGGCACCGGGGAGGGACGGTATACAGAACGAATCGTGGATATATGGAACTGAAAGGGAAGTTGATAGGTTGTTAGAGATAATGAATGGAGTGTGGAAGGGAGAGGGCTTCCCCCAGGAGTGGAAGGAGGGGACAATATGCCCCATATAACGGGTGTTTTTTTAAATCTGGCGTCGAAGTAGGCGTTGAACTGTCGATTGTGAACGCACTATACAGGTTACGGATCACAGATCAGCTGTTTAAATCTTACGCTTTACACGAGTGGTGCGATCTCAATCGACTCTCCAACGCCTACTTCAACGCCAAATTTAAAAAAACACCCTTTATAAGAAAGGAGAAAAGGATACAGCCAGCAATTACAGGGGGATCACGCTCCTTAATACGGCATATAACGTATACGCGATGATTGTGGAAGAAAGACTGATGAAGGAAATGAATGAGCGGGGTGCGTTACCAGACGGGCAGGCGGGATTTAGGAAAGGTAGAGGGACTATGGACAACGTATATATCTTGAATCATATAATAGGAAATGAGATAAAAAAGAGGGGTAGCAAGATATATGCATTTTTTGTAGACCTGAAGGCGGCTTTTGATAATGTGGAAAGAGACTTACTGTGGGAATACTTGAGAAAGAAAGGGATAAATGAGCATCTGGTAACAAAAATAGAAGAGATATATGAAGAGACGATGAGTGAATGTTTCAAGACGTATAAGGGAGTAAGACAAGGTTGCCCACTAAGCTCCAGCCTGTTTGCAGCGTTTATTGGAGATATAGAGGAGATGTTCAGGAAGGGGCAGGCAGGGGGGGTCGTGGTGGGCAAAGAAAAAGTGTGGTCTTTGGCATACGCGGATGATTTGGTGGTGCTAGCGAGAGAGGAGAAAGGTATGAAAGAAATGTTGGGAAACATGGAGAAATATATGAGGAGGAAAAAGTTGACGGTGAATGTAGAGAAATCCAAGATGATGGTGTTTAGAAAGGGGGGTGGTAGGAGAAAAACAAATGAGTGGAGATGGGAAAAGGATAAAATTGAAGAAGTGAAAGAATTTAAGTATTTAGGTTATGTGATGAATGAAAGAAACACAGCAGCAGCACGTGTGAGAGAGTTAGTGAAAAAAGCGAATAAGATAATAGGAGCGGTATGGGGGATAGGAGAGAGAAAATTTGGACATGACTTTAGAAGGAGAATAATGATGTTTGATAGTCTGGTGAAAAGCGTGATGATGTATGGAGCGGAAATATGGAGATGGAGAGAGCAAGAAGGGTTGGAAGGGGTGCAAGGAAAATATTTGAAATGGGTGCTAGGAGTAGATAGAGAGACACCGGGCTATATAGTGATGGAGGAAACAAAAAGGGATGGAATAAGAATAGAAGCAGGAAAGAGAGCAATAAGATTTGAGGAGAGGTTGATAGAGAGAGGAGAGTGTAGAATTTTGCAACAGTGTCTGAAAGAAAAAAGGAAAGAAATAGGAAAAGGGGTATGGAAAGAGAGGGAGGCATATTTCGAAAGAAATGGGTATGCAGGAGCGGAGATAGAAAGAATGCGAGAGGGAGGCAGAGCAATGACAGATGAATTGGTGCAGAGAGACAGAGATGTGCAAGTGCAGGAAAGAAGAACGAGAATTAGGGAATCTAGGTACAATGGGAAGTATGAAAAAATAATAACGGAAGAACTACCAAAGTACCTAGGAAGAGAGAGTAGAAAGGAGAGAGTGATAATAGCAAGATTTAGGTGTGGAAATGAGGAGAGAGAATAAATATTGAAGGATAGGATTAGAGTGTGCAGGATGTGTGGAGAAAAAAAGGAGACGATAGAACATTTGTTGAATGAATGCGTAGAATTGAGAGAGAGAGAGATGAAAGTAGAGAAGAAATGTTGAATGAGGATGGAAGAGGGATCGAATGGATGAAGAATGTTGAGTGGAGAAGAAGGACAATATGTGGGGAGGGATAATTGCTAATTTGTTAATTGGTTATTGATTTTGAATCACTGTTTTAGTTATTTACTTAGATTAGTTTTTTAGTTATTATATATTATATTAAGTTAGTGGAAATGTATAAAAATCGGATTACTTTGAAAACCTGTATAGGTACCAAATATACATACACACATATAAAATTAGTATGTAGTTTATTTAACGAATTCCTGTGTAAATTGGGCTTATTTTGGAATGAATGGGTCAGTTTAAAACGCAAGTGAAACGAGCGTTTTAAAGGGCTACGAGTGCCAAAAAACCAAATTTACACACGAACGAGTTGAATACAACTTTTTTTGTAATTTTGTAATTGTCAAAAATAACTAAGGGATTGCCTCGTTCACTAAACATACACATTAATTTCATGTTGAGGTGTTGCTACAACGAAAGTTAAAATAAAACTAACTAAAATACCTAAAGTCCATTCAAAAAACATCTGGACTGTCAAAATCAAAATTGCAGTTGTTAGGTTGGTTAAATCACTAGTTATTTTCATATTGCCCGGTCGGTATCTATGATTTTTTGATTTTTCAAACTATTCATTTGTTTAAATTGACATTGTCAAATAAATTGCAAATTATTTAAGTGCATTTTGTAAAAAGGTTAAAATGGAAAGTTGAAAACGAACTATGGTGGTTCTATTGGCGCGAGAGAAGAGGGCCGTAACAAATTATTATATTATAAAGCCATACTTTCAACAAAAAACGTTTCTGATTTTAACCCAACTGTGGAGAAACAGCATCTTGTATTTGTGAAAATGAAAACCTAATTAAAACTGATTGGTTAACTATGCGGGTATTAAAGATGTTGCACCCAATATATCCTTAGCGGAATCCGGGAATCTGACTCAGACAGGTATGGGAAGCGATTTTCAATTTTAGTTATTGTTTAGTTTTTACCGGTTTTCCGTTTGTCCTGTGTCACCTTCTGTTTTTCTTTGTGTTTTTTATAAACTTGATTAAATTGCTCCAGTTCTTTAAGTTGCTGCATTTCGTTTCAAATGTTCCAAATATTTTTAGTTCAATGATTAAAAAGGAAAACATAACCTAAATATATTTTGTAACTAGATTTTGACGTCGCTACACTCTAGCGAATAATTTTTATACCCAAGTACAGTCAAAACAAGCATTTTATTTAAAATTTAATTTTGACAGTCCAGGAGTTTTTTGAATTTACTATATATACCCACCTACATTTTAGAGATAAAGTCAATTTCCAGAAAAGTGCTAATTACGTATTGGGTGATTCAAAATGATTGTGGCCAAGTATGGCAACTATGTACGAAAATTTATGTGGCAACTGTGTAAATGGGGTAGAGTTGACATTTGTATGACATTTCATAAGCGTGCATTTGATTTTTTCAATTCCATTACACATTGATTTGACAACTTACAAAATTGCGCGACTATGAACTGTCAAGGAAATGTCAACTCTACCCACACAGTTGCCACATAAATGTTCGTACATAGTTGCCATACTTGGCCGCAATCATTTTGAATCACCCAATACTTACTATAGTGCTTGTATCTTCCTAAGGAATTCTGACATAAGTCATAAATAAACCGAACAAAAACCCTACTTAAAGAAATTTACTGTGATATTGTACCTGTCAATCACTAGGCGGTCTCCGAGAAAAGAATTACCTGGGGTAGTACTCAAAATATTTGTCGGAGACCGTCTAGCGATTGGCAGGCACAATATGACAATAAATTTCTTTAAGTAGGGTCTTTGTTCAGTTTATATAGGACTTAAGTCAGAATTCCTTAGGAAGATACAACCACTATACCACAGCGGCCTTTACCCCGTGCCTTTACCTGATTGAAGGGATTACGAACCTTAGGATTAAAGAACCCTTGATAGGGTCAGTATAACCTTGACGGCAGTTTCGGTGAACGATCATGACCATGACGGCAGTTTCGGTGCACACGACCAATTTCATAACTTTTGGTTAAAAAAATTTACTTGTATTCATAAATGCTTACTTGACCACTTTAACGGATTTATTAGGGAACCTAACACATTTCCAGAGTTTTTGGCCCATGGTATAACATATCTGAAACCAAAAGATTCCGATACTAAAAATCCATCAAAATATAGCCCAATCACATGTCTGCCTACAATTTATAAAATTATGACATCTTGCATTAAAGTAATAATTTACGACCATTGTCAAAAATTAAATATACTTAATGAAGAACAAAAAGGTTGTGTTAAGGAGTGTTTTGGTTGTAAAGAACAACTCATAGTCATAATAGATACGGTAATAATGGAACAAGCTAGAAAAAATAATAGAAATATTTATACCGCATTCATAGACTACAAAAACGGAGAGTCCGAGTAGAGTCCCAAAATTTCTAATCCTTCATAATGATGTCCGAGTAGAGTCCGAGAGATGGTCGAATAGAGTCCGAAGCCAATCAACTCAGGTAGCCAAAGCCTATGATTCAGTACCACATTCAATTTTTAAAATTTATAAAATTAATTTGGATTTGATTAACTTTTTATCCCATGTTATGACATTTTGGAGAACTACTTTAAATTTACCAATAAACAATACTAAATTAAAATCCGAGCCTATTCAAATTAAACGGGGAATTTATCAAGGAGATTCTTTAAGTCCTTTATGGTTTTGTCTAGCCATTAATCCTTTGACAAATCTATTAAATAGCACTGGATATGGTTTCAATATTAGACTTAATAATACCACACTATCCAAATTAAATCACCTTCTTTATATGGATGACATAAAACTTTATGCATCTAAAAAGAATCACATTTTATCTTTACTAACAATAACTGAAAATTTCTCAAATGATATTGGCATGAGTTTTGGTATTGATAAGTGTAAAACGCAATCAATATGTCGCGGTCATTACGAAAATTAAGAATATACCGGGTGTATTATGAAAAACCTTTGGTGCTATAACTTCCTTATTTTTTATCCGATTTTAACAAATGATACGTCAAACAAAATCGTTTTAGAAACACTATAGACCGACATGTTATGATTTTTTTTTAACATTATATTTTTTGACAGACCGCAGCTAACTTTGTTTTTTTAAGTTGCACTGTATATTTTTTTATCTTTATTCTGATAGATGTTTATCTTCTGAATACATAAACATTAAAATAAAAAATCAAAAATTTGTTTTTAATAAAAAAAATAGAATTTCCAAAAATCAAGTAACCATAACTTTACTATAGCAAATGTTTGAAATTACTTCCATTCTCTCTAAGACACATTCGACACCTTCCACTGACGCCCATTGCGGCGTTTAATAAAAATTCTGGTGGTATTTGTTCACATACTGCTACGATTCTTTTTATTAAATCATCTCTGTTATTGGCCGGAGTCAAATAGACATTGTCTTGAATGTCCATAGCTGTCTTAGTCACTTTGCAAAATTAGAATGCATTTTTATTACTGTTTAATCGTTTTTTAATTTCTTCTTTTTGCTTCTATGCATGAGCATGGTTGTTTACATTTTCATATTTAAAATAAAAATCTCTATAAAACTGAGCAAAAAAAGTTAATAGTACCATTTGAAAAAAAAAGGTTGACTATCATTTGTCAAAAACAGAACTCAAGAACAAATATTGGATCAATTCAAATTGTAGCCCATTTAAAACGATTTTGTTTGACATATCATTTATTAAAATCGGATAAAAAATAAGGAAGTTATAGCACCAAAGGTTTTTCATAATACACCCGGTATAACTAAAGGAGAAATAATTAAAAATTTAAATAAAGGAAAATTTTATAAATATTTAGGTATTAATCAATCAAATCATATTCAACATTCAATTATAAAAGAAAATTTAGAAAAACAATTTTATTTTATTTTAAAATCAAAATTAAACGGTAATAATTTAATTAAAGCAGTTAATACATATGCTGTTCCATTGTTGACCTATTCTTTTGGTGTTATAAAATGGTCCAAAACTAATTTACGGAATATAAATATTCAAACTAGAGTTCTCTTTACAAAATTTTGTAAACATCACCCCAAATCTGCTATTGAAATATTTAATTTACCACGCGAAAATGGTGGTAGGGGTTTTTCAAATTTAGAAATTCTACAACGCAATCAAATTGGCAAAATTGCCGTGCCGCCGGGTGGAGGTGGGATAGTTGAATATTGCAGACACTCTTTACAAATATACTATAAAAAACATTCCGGAAGAATTCGCGTCACAAAAAAAATTCTACAACCTCTTAACTACTCACCTCGTCACCCGAAACATTCAAAAACTAATAGTCAACTGGAACCGTACCGCGCTCCTTATAACTTCTCTGCCAGTTGACGAAAAATTCACGGCCCAACTAAACTCAGCCACCGGATCAAAGAACATAACGTGTGCCCCCATCAATCAAAAAAACCGCGACTAACCCCAACCCGGACAACCCCCGCAAGAAACCCCAATTCTCGGTCGTCATCACTCAGGTCGAGCACGACATCGACGAGAATGACATAAGCCAAACCCTCGCGTCTCTGGAGCTTCCGTTCGTCAGGCTCTGGAGAATCAAATCGCGTCAGACAAATAAATTCACGAAATTAATTCGAGTAATCACCGAAGACACCGTGACAGTAGACTTTCTACTGAACAACGGTATAAACCTGTTCGGCAACCACCATCAGTGCGAGCCATCGAAGCCCCCGGAACCCACCCCCCTTCAATGCACCAAGTGCTACCAACTCGGACACCCCGCGACCGCTTGTACAAACAAACCCGCGTGCCCCAAATGCCCCGAAACTCACGCCCCCAACAACTGCGAGGCCGCGACCCCTAAGTGTCTCCTCTGCGGAGGCGCTCACGCCGCCTGGTCACGCAAGTGCCCCAAATTCAAAGACACGCCCATCACCGACGAGACCCCAATAGCCCCCACGTACATTATCAACCCCCCCGCCGAATTTGCCGACCCCGAAGTCCTCGTCGATGAATCCGCGGAATTTAAAATCAATACCAAACAGACCGTCGTTTTTGTTACAAAAATCTTATACGATCTTTTCCCCCTGCAGCGCCCCAAAATCCACGAATTGGTTGAACTCGCGTCGCGTCAAATACTTCGCACTAAAACGCGAATCAGCCACACCGGTCAGCGCATCTATTTCACTTTCGAGTAGTCGCCGACGCCCCCACGCTCGTCCGTCCTAACTTTCCCTCGTTTATGTACAGTACACCTCCCAGTACTGCCGCCGCCTCCGGGGGCCGCCCCAACCCCACTCCCCACCCCCCTTCTAACAACATAAACATAGCCACCGTGAACGTTGATGGCATCAAAACTAAATTTAACGCACTCAAAGCCTTTATCGCGTCGGACCAAATTAAAATACTTTCAATTACCGAAACACACACGCAAAATCCGATTCACGTTCCCAACTTCAGCTCTTACAGCAGACCATCTAGATTCAACAACTTTTACCGCGGAGTAGCCCTTCTCATCGATTCAAATATAAACAGTATAAAACACGACCTTCCACCCCACCTCTCGGACCTAGAAGCGGTCGCCGCGGACGCGCAACTCAATAACAAAACGATTACAATAATTTCGTATTATAACCCCCCCTTAGAACCAATTTCACCGGAACTTTTTCAATACGCCTCCAGCCTTCGTTACTGTATAATACTAGGGGATTTCAACGCGAGACACACCGACTTTGGCGATAGAAGCACCAACGCGAACGGCCGTAAATTTTCCGAATTTATTAGCGATCTCCCAATTTACCGTCTCGAGAACCGCTCGGCAACGTTTATTAGTCTTGGCAACGTGGACGCGCAATCGATAGTCGATCACATCGTAATCACCGAAAGAATACCGCGCACGTAGACTCAGAATCTTTCATAGGCACCACCGTTACATCCGACCACGAACCCCTTGTCGCGAAACTCTTCTTTGAGGGCCCCACCTCCCCCCCCCCCGGAATTCATCCAAATTTATAAATATAAAAACGCCGACTGGGACAAGTATCGACGCGAAATAACGAGAACACTCACACGCACAACACCCGCGAACACTTCAGACGAATATATTAACGTGTATTTTGAAGAAAAAAAGTCCTATCTCAAATGATAACCGAGAAAAGACATTCTGAAGTTGACCAATTAGAGTGGAGCATCATTAAGGTGGAATAATCGCAACTTTGCGTTGCCTAGGTTTCCTTTTTATCCGTAAACCTCTATAATTCTGTCTATTAGATTTGGTCCACTACATTATTGTTTATTGTTTACGTCAGTTTGACATTTGTTATAAAATTTCACTGCGATATTTAATTCAAGTGTATCATTTAACATGTATTCTTCCTCTGAGTACGTAGATATGATTCTTACTTTTGCGCGATGTGGGAACAATGCACGTGAAGCAGTAAGGTTGTACCGTGAACAATTTCCACAAAGACAAAGTCATCCGGATCATAAAACAATCCTGAAATTAATCGCTCGGGGTCGAGAAACGGGTCAGATGCAGCCAGTTCGAAGAAGAAGTTGGGGGTGCTCCAAGAAATGTAAGGACTGTCGAACACGAGGATTGAATATCTTTGAGGAAGACGGCACCCGGAGTATTCGAACAGTTTCTCGTGAGATCGGTTTATCCAAGAGTTCGGTGCAGAGAGTTCCAGCTGATAATAGGAGGCATCCGTACCACTATACAGGAGTACAACATCTTCTGCCAGAGGATTATCCAATTAGGCGAGAGTTTTATCTATGGTTAATAAACCTAAACGATGCTCAACACTTCTTGTCACGGATACTGTTTTCTGATGAGTCGCTATTTTGCCGGTAAGGTTGTTCCAATTATCACAACCTTCATATCTGGGCAGAGGAAAATCCAAGAGAATTATTTTCCAGAGGTTTTCAACATAGGTTTTCTGTTAATTTGTGGACTGGGCTATTGGGCGATCGTTTGGCAAGTATAAGCGTGGTGGATCCTTCCATTTGTTAAAATTCCGAATCCCTGGCTCTAGATTGGACCGTTTGAATTCCCCGCAAGATTAACGGGGGCAAGATATGCTCAGTTCATTGGCACGGAGCTACCTGATTTACTTGAAATTGGTACCTCTTGCTTATCGCATAAATGACTGGTTCCAACATGTTAGCAGAAACGTTCGGGAAATTTTGGATAACCAATATCCACAGCGCTGGATCGGTCGAGGAGGACCGCATCATTGGCCTGCCAGGTCTCCAGATCTGAATCATTTATCGACGGCCCATAAATTCAGAGGCTGATCTGAGAGTTCGAATTCAGGAGGCTTTGTTTCAGTTACTGAAGAAATGATAACTAACACTACCACAAGAAGTTTGTTACGTAGAGCACAATTCTGCATACAAATGAATGGTGGTCATTTCGAACATCTGCTTTAACATTGTTACCTATTTAAATAAATGGTTCTTTTTAGAATCGCCATTTTTATTGTTTTATTTCGAATTTTGCAATTGTCAAGTCTTGATGTTGATGACAGATAAACGTCAACGAATTTTTATATCGGAAAACGTCAAAATTCCAGTTGCCCAAACATTTTATTGATTTGTGCGATATCAGAGATTTTTTGTTGTTGTTTAGCAACTGATCGGATTTTATAGTAATACCTGAGGACGAGCTTCCGGGATTGGTGAAATTAAAAACTTTATAACTCGGTAATTTGAGCTAGCAGAAAATTTATTTTAGTCAATTTAGAGTCTCTTTTGTTGTCGGCACATGCCTGTTTCCTCTGGGGAGCCAGTTCTGGGACACCCTGTATAGAGTCACTCAACATAGAACTTTTTTTTTTTTTTGCATAACACCATTGTTTCATTTTTATACTCATATTTTTTATTTATCTTTTTTTATTATATTTAAATTCTATCTTCTTTCTATTCTGCTGAAAAGGCCATCAGCCTCAGCGGCAGCTCCACCCCTATCTCACACTTAACACAATATTAATAATGACATGTAATTACACAAAAATCTGAATAAATGTATTTGAAACTGAAACTGAAACTTTGTGAATTCACTCCGGATCAGACCGTGAAGGAGGCTGTAATAAAAAACTCTGAACCATTTTGAGCTTTTATTACCGAGAGGTCCCTGCGTTGGCACTATCGTCCAACCACCTCTCGCTTCGCATAAAAAACCTGACATCGTCTTCTTCGACAAACCGAGGGGTCCCTGTGCTGGTACAATCGACCAGCCACCCCTCATACCAGCCGCCGTCAACAAGGGGTCCCTACGCTGGCACCATCGTCCAGCCACCCCTCGTCTGACCGCTCCAGCTCGCCACCGTCGTCGCTCCTAGACGCTCGGTGGCCCCGAGAGGATTCCATCGTCCCGTGGCGCTTCGCCCCCCTTGGAGCTTCCTCCCCTGGCGCTTCGCCCCCTTGGCGCTTCGCCCCCTTTGCGCTTCGCCCCTTGGCGCTCCGCCCCCTTGGCACTCCGCCCCGGCGACGAGGACCTCCCCCCGTAACAGTAGGCTATGGAAATTTGGCGAGTTGTATGGTAAGACTGGCTGAATGACAATATACATCATGTATAATATTTGAGGTTACACTTTCTTGTCAAAATTCATGACCATGTAGCCAAGCATTATCATTTTCCAATTAACTACATAGTTTAGAGGACTCAATAATGTGTGTATTTAGTGATAAATGTAAATATTGCACAAATTTAAAACTAATTTACCTTCTGTCAAATTTGACACTGGCAGTTCTAACAATTTTGATTTTGTTATTTTGACATAGCCCCGATACCAACATTTAAAAAAACTAAAATAGCCTACTCTGATCTAAAACAAAAATGAATGTAAAGTCCATTCACGTTGGATTTTCCCTGCCAAACTGTTGTCACCTTGCAAGCCTGCGCCTCCTCTCCTAGTAATTTTTACATTATCCTGTTTTATTCGTGATATAGCGATTGAGAGCGATTTGACGTCTTTAATTTTGAATGTTAGTTTGACGTGTGAAATAAAGTCGCAGTTTTTTTAATAAAATTATATTTCTTGATGATTTTACCATGGCGAAAAGAAAAAAGGTTAATTTTAAAATTGCGTTAACCTTCCACAACTGACGTAATGTGACGAAACCCGCAAGCTAATACGGACTCAAGAAAAAATAGCTTCAATTCGAAAATTAATTAGTTAGAATCCTTTAATATTTAATGTATTGTATGTATTAACATGATTATAATCTATTTACGACCTTTATTGAGCAGTTTTAACAATACAACGTATGCCATGCCTATGTCAACATCATCTAATATTTCTCTTGACGAAAATGATAGTTTTTTTGAATTTAAATATCCTCAAGACTCAAGATTTCGTTTACGAACTACCCACTGGAAAATTAGTGATAAAGATTTAACCGACGCAGGTCCTTCGAACGTTAATATAAATCTTGACGAAAAATTCGGAAATGTCAAGAAATGTCAAAATACAATTTATGAAGATAAATTAGTTTTTCAATGTGAAGAGTGCAACAGGAACTTTAAAAATGAAAAGGGTCTTAAAATTCATAGAACAAGAATCCATGGACTAATGGGACAATCTTTTTTGTGTGAATCATTTTCCTCAAAAATTGATAAAACAAGAAGGAAAAATGAAACAATTCATCAATCTCTACCTACTTCCATGGACTATGAGAAACAATCCGGATCACAAGATAGTCAACCTGATGGATCTCAACGATTACGTTGTACTCTATGTCCTGGAAAATCATTTAAGGATAACAACAGATTGAAAATTCACGTAGATAAGTATCATGTCGATAATAATCTATCAACTTTTTCTACTTCTTCTTCAACCGATTCAATAACAAAATTGCTAATTAATTTGAAACTTCAGTTACCAACTATTAGAAGAATTCCAAAAGCTTGCAGACATTTAGCTGCAGATAAATTAAGTTCCATTATTAATAATTGTCTTTCGACCAAATCAGTATCATCCTTTGAGAATCTTTTGCTTTTTTCGTATAGAGCTTTCAATGTAGCAGAGAAATCTGATAAGTCGTTGAATAAGCATATAAAAGAAAATCTTTCTAATTTTGAAGTACCTCAAATACGAACTGGTTCTAAGAAACGTACAAATTTATCATTAGCTAAGAAAGTTGTAGCGTTACGAAACGCCACAATGGCGATTGGCCGGAGTAGGAGGCCACGAGGTCCTACTTATGCTCGCGGGGCTAATAGATCGCAGTTCGAAGACCCGGAACTAGCAGTTAACGCACGGCATTTGGCAACGCGACGCGCCCACCCTGCCTTCAAGTTTTTTACGTCGCTCATTCCGGAAGCGGAAAGTTTCAATTTAGAGTCATTTGTGCCAGCCACCACGGGGGGGCTGGAAGAACACATGTTACCCCCGCAAATGTCAGGCTGAGGTGGCCTCACGCCTCTAGGTTGGCGAGCTGCAACCTATCTTTCAGAACCCCACTTTCACTTTCTCTTTCTCTTCACTTTCTCTTCTTCTCTTCTCAGCGATAGGTGACCGTACGGCAATGTTGGGTCCCTTTTCCTCTTTAGTAACTTGCCGGAAAGTCATCTCCTTCTTTTCAACCCCATCTTTCTTCCTGTCCCTTTTTTTGACCTGCGAGTTACGGCAATTAACATCAGGATAGACGTGCACGACTTACCGACACAATACCGTCCAAAATCTGAATTCTCCCGCTCGGTATAATTTCGAGGTAAACAAACCGACGCCATGACGGTCCACCTGTCATGACACGCGCCCGTGTAGTACCACCGGAAATGCACATTTTTGATTGCGCAGTACCACGCAAGCGCAGCCCGCCTTATAGCACAACTGAATAAGGTCGAGAATCGCGCGCGTGACGATTTTCGCGATTTATGGGACTGCGGTACCGAGATTAAAAATGCGGAAGTCGGACACTTCGTCGAGAGCCGTCGAAGCGACGCCAGCGAAGCGCCTTTTAGAGTTCGTGGTCGAGTGACCCCTCGCACTATAGAGGTAATTATCGTTCAATTTTGAATTCATTTCACTAAGACCATGTATTAGGGGTGGTTCGATCCAGTTTAGAGTCAATCCCGTTTGGATGAATTGATCCAGTACCGTATCGCAACTTTAGAGTACCGAAAATTTTTGAGTAAAGGAGTGCCGGAAGGACTTCGATTTAGCGCCAAGAACCCCCTTTTTCGCTGAAAGGTAATTACCGAATCTTCCGATTTTCACAACACTAACGACAATTCGTTAGGGGTCGTTCGCAGGGCGATTCGTAGCCAGATCGTTCGCAGGGCGATTCGTAGCCAGATCGTTCGCAGAGGCGACCATTTTGGAGAACATCGTTCGCAGAGGCGATCGTTTATTTTGAGCACCGTATCGCCAAGGTCACACCGCAAGTCAAAAGGACGCTATTCGAGGAGACAACAGACCCGTCATAAAGCTAAGTCGCCATATTTTTTACCGCGGCATTGCAAAATTTAGGAACGCCTCGAATTTCTCGCTTCTCGCCTTCATAATTTTTGTATGTTCACTAAATTTTTTTGAAACTTTGCAAATGTTTAGAATTTTTTTGTAAGAACCTTTTCATTCAATCTCCAGTGTCAACTTAAAGAAATTTCAGTCAAATTTAACGTTTCGGAACTTCACCGATTTAAACTTTCCTATCAGGATCAATTTTAATTTTTTTGTCAAGGTGACACCCCAATCTTGACCTTGGGTTTCATTAAGTTTACATTTAATAATTAGCTCGATCAGAAGGAAGTCTAAGTTCGGGAGGTTCCTCATCAGGAATCAAAACATCTTTTATTTCGTCGAAGAATATCATGTTTAGTTTAAGATTCGGTCACATGTGAAAGAAAAGCTTTTCTGGTTACGACCAAAGTAGATATTAAGGCCACCAAAAAGTACTGGTTCCGCATCTTTCAATTTTCATCTAGTAGTTACAAGCGAACCATTATCGCATTCGTGTGAACCAGTACCGAACCACCAAATACTGTTCTGTGGATAATTTTGCAGTAACCGAATAAACCAAAATTTGTTTAACGATCAGAAAGCGTTTGCTTTTACTTACCTTCGACGAGTAAGATCTGAGCACTTGTCCCGGCAGCTGGACAAGCAACAACCAGCTCAAGACAATAGCTGCCTGGCGCCCATTTTTTAAAAATCCGAACCCACGCCCTCTGCCCCGAAAAACCCCCTGGGAGCCCGGAGCTGTCACTGGCCAACTTTTGGTCACACAAATTTTGACGCCCAGAACGTGGGGCTCGATTTTTTGGAGCAACCACAAATTTTCGTTTATCGTTCATCTTCATTGAGGCTCAGTCACTTTTTTCAATCGGAGCAAAGGGAGTTGGTAAAGGTTTATTGAAAGTTGAATTTTTTGATTGTGTGTTAATGAGAAGCGGAAATTTAGCGGCGAATTCATTGTTTGAGTAGCGGTCTTATCTTGTACCCTCGACGACAAAAACCTTTTCTCGGAATCGACTATCGTGTTGCGCGCTGTTTTTTGGTAGTGTTTTGACCGGCGTTTTTATTGCGTTACCGACCCGTGGAATCGCGGTGAGTCTTCGTCAAAATGGACGAACAATTCAAGGTCAAGCATTTACTAGCTGACGAGCTGACGTATGAATTGCGTATACGCGGCATCACGACTAGCCGAAACCAGGACGATAAGAGGAAACTGTTAGCGAGAGCTCTGTCCAAAGAACTAGGTCGACCGGACGAATACTTTCTGTCACTTCATGACGCAGAGTATGATCACGACACCGAGGTCCAGGCCATTGAGGACACCCTTGAGAGCATACGCACGATTTTGACAGAATTTGAAGGAACGGCGGAAGACATGATCTTCAAACGGTTGAAGACCCGTCTAACGCACCTTTCATTTCGCATTCGGCGAATGAGACGCGAGCGAGATGCGGAGTATAGAAATGAGGCGTACGCGACATGTTTGTTGCTCGAAGCTGATCTTCACGACAAGGCAGCAGAAGCGAGCCCGGTTACGGTGGAAGCGCCACCAGTCGTCGCGACTACTCCCATTTACGTGCACCCTCACGCGAGATCTCCGGAACCGAAACTAGTGCCAATTCACACCTGGGGCGTATCTTTCAACGGGGAGGAAAATGGAATGACGGTGAACCAGTTCTTGGAACGGGTAGAGGAACTGTCGGTAGCGCGAAACGCAACCAACAGGGACCTTTTTAACGCGGCCATTGATCTCTTTAGCGGCAAAGCGCTGATTTGGTATCGTTCTGTTCGGAGCAGATTGAGCGATTGGGACGAAGTGGTTCAGTTGTTGAAACAGGAATTTCTTCCACCGGATTTCGATGAATTGTTGTGGGACGAAATCAAGGGCAGGCTTCAGGGCAAAAGCGAGTCGATAACCATTTACGTTGCGGTTATGGAGACGCTTTTTGCTAG
This sequence comes from Tenebrio molitor, assembly GCF_963966145.1. Classification (NCBI taxonomy): domain Eukaryota; kingdom Metazoa; phylum Arthropoda; class Insecta; order Coleoptera; family Tenebrionidae; genus Tenebrio; species Tenebrio molitor. The sequence continues at coordinate 19,803,851 of NC_091048.1, read as the reverse complement.
ACTTAGTCGACCACCGGCGGAGATAACCAAGGTAAAGACGATTCGGAGGAATTTGCTTCCATGTTACCTTAACCAGCTTAGCATCACCGAAGTTGTCACCGTACCGGAGTTGATTAAGTTGTGCAAAAAAGTGGAGGAGTTATCGGCTTTGCGGCAGAAACATCGCGCTGCACCCAAGTCATCTTGCGTGTTGGAGCCAGAGTTGGCATATGTTCGGGCGAGCGAACCCGCGAAAGCGAGTCCACGCGCCATCGTCGTGAAGGAACCCTCAGGCAATTCAGCCAGACGGAGTGAACCCGCGAGTTCGTCCTCCAGGTCGTTCAAGTGCTGGAATTGTCAACAGCCGAATCATTCGTTCATGAACTGTCGACTGAAAAGAAAGCAGTTTTGCTACCGTTGTGGGGAGCCAGACGTCACCTTGGCGACCTGCAAAAAGTGTAATCCGTCGGGAAACGCGCAGTAGGGACGCGGCAGACTTGCGGCCGTGCTACGTTCCTAAAACATCCCAAGGCCGATGTAAACGCATCGATCATCGCGAAACGTACGGACACCCAGTGGAACGCTTGGTTAGACGAAGTCAAAGAGTTTTGCAAGCCTTCTCGGGCAAATTCCGCTTCCATTTTCGTCAGCAAAACCAATGACAATAGGCCATTTATCAGACTGCGTCTAAACAATAAGGAAACTGAAGGACTCGTGGATTCCGGTTCGAATTGCACTATAGTTGGTGGAAAAGGAGCCGATTTAATTCATTTTCGCGCAGGTGGAAAAACTTTCCCATCTCGGCTAAAAACCATCAGAACTGCCGACGGAAAACAACATCCGGTAACCAAAGCTATCGAACTAGAAGCAGTGTTAGACTCGTCGAGACGGCGAATTCGTGTCTACTACGTGCCAGATCTTCAGCATAGCGTCATATTAGGGTGCGACTTTTGTAGATTATTCGGACTCAAGATAGATTTCGCGGGTCACAAAATTGAAGTTGCGTCGGATATCGTAAGAGTACCAGAATGTGACGCGGTGACGGAGTGTGGCGCGGATCGGCATGAGATCACCGAGATCATCCGGAAAAATTTAGATTTGTTGAGCAACGACGGAAAGTTAGGGAGGACACACAAAATGACAGTCACAATCGACACGGGAGAAGCATTGCCGATCAAACAACGTCCGTATTGGTGGTCTCCGTACATGCTTGCGGAAGTCAACAAAGAAATTGACCGCATGCTCGAGAACAATGTCATATCGCCTTCTGACAGTCCGTGGTCTTCTCCAATTTTGTTAGTAAAGAAATCTTCCGGTGAATACCGACTTTGCTTTGACGGTCGCAGGCTCAATGCCGTGACAAAACGTGACAGTTACCCATTACCGCGTGTCGACAGGATTCTCAGTATGTTGCGAGGAGCAAAGTACATCAGTTCGATCGATCTCAAGAACGCTTTTTGGCAAATCCCGTTAGATTCAGAGTCTAGACCGAAGACAGCTTTTGCGATTCCCGGCAGAGGTCTTTTTCATTTTAACGTATTACCGTTCGGACTGACAAACGCAGCCCAGAGGCAGCAGTGTCTCATGGACAGAATTTTCGGACCTGAACTAGAACCTCACGTCTTTGTTTACCTGGACGATCTAATCATTATCGCCCCGACATTCGAGAAACACGTACAAGTTTTGAGGGAGGTGATACGACGTCTTCGAGACGCGAAACTCACCGTGAATGCGAAAAAGTGTCAACTTTTCCGCTCAAGTTTGAAATATTTGGGTTTCATTGTCGATGAACATGGTCTAGGTACCGATCCAGACAAAGTAGCGGCCATGGTGAGCTATCCAGTCCCGAAGACTAGTACCGAAATCAAACGTTTCGTAGGCATGTGTTCTTGGTATAGGCGTTTCATCCCTCATTTTTCGACCCTCATGTCCCCGATAAACGCGTTACTTACCGGAAAGCGAAAGCGACAGAAAACGGAGTGGACTCCTGAAGCTCAGGAAGCTTTTCAGAAAATCAAGGATGCACTTGTTTCAGCACCCGTATTGTCAAGTCCTGATTTCTCGAAACCTTTCGTGATCCAAACTGACGCTTCAAACACCGGTCTAGGAGCAGTTTTAACGCAAGATTTAGACGGAGATGAGAGAGTGATCGCGTACGCCAGCCGTTCGCTAACAAAAGCCGAGCGAAATTATAGCGTTACGGAACGAGAATGTTTAGCCGTTTTGTTCGCGTTGGAAAAGTTCAGACCTTACGTTGAGGGCACCCATTTCACGATCGTGACGGACCATTATTCATTGCTCTGGTTAAACCGAATGAAGGACCCAGCAGGCAAGTTAGCGCGATGGAGTGTCAAGCTCAATCAATTTTCATTCGATTTGGTCCATCGTAAGGGCAAGCTCAATGTAGTACCGGACGCACTATCGAGACTACCTGCAGAAATTGCTGCGGTAGACATTGACAGCTTTCTCGGCGTGAACTTGAATGATTTGGACGAGTCGTACACGCGACTTCGCGACAACATAATCGCCAATCCTCAAAGAAATCCATCATGGAAAGTCGAGAACGGTTTCGTGTATCGATTCGTACCGAACAAAATTGTACTACCCGGCAACGTCCCGGAGTGGAAGCTTTTAGTACCGCGAAATCAAAGAACAAAAATTTTAGAATCATGTCATGATGCACCGACATCAGCTCATTTCGGGTACTACAAGACACTTTCAAGGTTATCCATCAATCACTTTTGGCCGAAAATGCGTCGTTCCGTCATTCGTTACGTTCGAAACTGCAAGGTTTGCAATGAGCAAAAAGCACCGAACACCGCTCGCGCAGGGCTTATGGGAAAAGAAAAAAAGGTTCAGTTTCCGTGGCAAATGATTTCCGTTGATTTGATTGGTCCATTACCGACGTCCACGAAAGGATATTCGTATCTCTTAGTGATCGTAGATTGGTTCACGAAGTACGTTGTACTATTTCCGTTACGAAAAGCTACGAGCTCAAAAGTTACAGAATGTATCGAGAACGGAATTTTTCTTGTGTATGGTGTACCGCAATTCATTTTGGTCGACAACGGCAAGCAGTTTGTCGGAAACGAATTTGTAAAGACTTGCGAGAACTACAAAGTTCAAAAGATCTGGTTCACAGCCAAGTATCACCCTCAGAGCAACCCTGTGGAGCGATACAACCGCACAGTTGGCACTGCCATACGAAGTTACGTCAAAGGCGCTCACAAAAAGTGGGATGCCGAGGTGGCAAAGATCGGGTACGCGATTCGCACAGCGGTCAACGAAGTAACCGGATTCAGTCCAGCATTTCTCAATTTTGGTAGGGTAGTACCCTGTACCGGTGAATTTTACGGCAAAGTAGCGGAAAATCCGGAAACCTTGACGACAGCTGATCGCGAAGATCACGCGAAAAATTTAGAACACCTCAAGACCATCTTGCAGGATGTAACCCAGCACCTTCACAAAGCGCACGAACGCAACGAACGCTCGTACAATCTTCGGAAGCGCGACGCTGAATTTTTTGTAGGCGACAAAGTTTGGAAACGCAACAAAGTACTTTCCAGCGCTGCGAAAGACTTTGCGCAAAAATTAGCGCCACGCTACGTGCTGTGCACGATAACGAGAAAACTATCGAAACTCGCGTACGCTCTCGAAGATGAGAACCGCGCAGATCTAGGTGTTTGGCACATGAAAGATTTGAAAGAATTCAGAGGATCTCTGGCAGAAGCCGAAGAACCGTAGCGAGCTTTGCATTTCACTTTTTCGTACCGTTCAATTTTTCGATTAATTCTTTTGTCCTCCTTTGGAATGTTGACGACAGTAAAATTTTACCGTGGAGTTTGATCAGGAAAAGTTTATTTAAGAACCCCAAATTATGACATTTAACCGGACTTGACTTACATCATACCGCAGTACTCAAGTACTAATTGACATTGAGATTCAGTTTTCAATCGTTTGATACGCGCAGATATCGACAAGCCATTTTCGTGGCGAAACCAAAACTTTTCCAGTGATCAAATTTTGACGTTTTTTTTGTGAAGACTTCATCTTCGTTTTTTTTGTAAAAAGTAAAAGGCAAATGAGTTACCTTTTCCTTTTTCTTTTTGAGGAGGGGGGTAGTGTAGCGTTACGAAACGCCACAATGGCGATTGGCCGGAGTAGGAGGCCACGAGGTCCTACTTATGCTCGCGGGGCTAATAGATCGCAGTTCGAAGACCCGGAACTAGCAGTTAACGCACGGCATTTGGCAACGCGACGCGCCCACCCTGCCTTCAAGTTTTTTACGTCGCTCATTCCGGAAGCGGAAAGTTTCAATTTAGAGTCATTTGTGCCAGCCACCACGGGGGGGCTGGAAGAACACATGTTACCCCCGCAAATGTCAGGCTGAGGTGGCCTCACGCCTCTAGGTTGGCGAGCTGCAACCTATCTTTCAGAACCCCACTTTCACTTTCTCTTTCTCTTCACTTTCTCTTCTTCTCTTCTCAGCGATAGGTGACCGTACGGCAATGTTGGGTCCCTTTTCCTCTTTAGTAACTTGCCGGAAAGTCATCTCCTTCTTTTCAACCCCATCTTTCTTCCTGTCCCTTTTTTTGACCTGCGAGTTACGGCAATTAACATCAGGATAGACGTGCACGACTTACCGACACAATACCGTCCAAAATCTGAATTCTCCCGCTCGGTATAATTTCGAGGTAAACAAACCGACGCCATGACGGTCCACCTGTCATGACACGCGCCCGTGTAGTACCACCGGAAATGCACATTTTTGATTGCGCAGTACCACGCAAGCGCAGCCCGCCTTATAGCACAACTGAATAAGGTCGAGAATCGCGCGCGTGACGATTTTCGCGATTTATGGGACTGCGGTACCGAGATTAAAAATGCGGAAGTCGGACACTTCGTCGAGAGCCGTCGAAGCGACGCCAGCGAAGCGCCTTTTAGAGTTCGTGGTCGAGTGACCCCTCGCACTATAGAGGTAATTATCGTTCAATTTTGAATTCATTTCACTAAGACCATGTATTAGGGGTGGTTCGATCCAGTTTAGAGTCAATCCCGTTTGGATGAATTGATCCAGTACCGTATCGCAACTTTAGAGTACCGAAAATTTTTGAGTAAAGGAGTGCCGGAAGGACTTCGATTTAGCGCCAAGAACCCCCTTTTTCGCTGAAAGGTAATTACCGAATCTTCCGATTTTCACAACACTAACGACAATTCGTTAGGGGTCGTTCGCAGGGCGATTCGTAGCCAGATCGTTCGCAGGGCGATTCGTAGCCAGATCGTTCGCAGAGGCGACCATTTTGGAGAACATCGTTCGCAGAGGCGATCGTTTATTTTGAGCACCGTATCGCCAAGGTCACACCGCAAGTCAAAAGGACGCTATTCGAGGAGACAACAGACCCGTCATAAAGCTAAGTCGCCATATTTTTTACCGCGGCATTGCAAAATTTAGGAACGCCTCGAATTTCTCGCTTCTCGCCTTCATAATTTTTGTATGTTCACTAAATTTTTTTGAAACTTTGCAAATGTTTAGAATTTTTTTGTAAGAACCTTTTCATTCAATCTCCAGTGTCAACTTAAAGAAATTTCAGTCAAATTTAACGTTTCGGAACTTCACCGATTTAAACTTTCCTATCAGGATCAATTTTAATTTTTTTGTCAAGGTGACACCCCAATCTTGACCTTGGGTTTCATTAAGTTTACATTTAATAATTAGCTCGATCAGAAGGAAGTCTAAGTTCGGGAGGTTCCTCATCAGGAATCAAAACATCTTTTATTTCGTCGAAGAATATCATGTTTAGTTTAAGATTCGGTCACATGTGAAAGAAAAGCTTTTCTGGTTACGACCAAAGTAGATATTAAGGCCACCAAAAAGTACTGGTTCCGCATCTTTCAATTTTCATCTAGTAGTTACAAGCGAACCATTATCGCATTCGTGTGAACCAGTACCGAACCACCAAATACTGTTCTGTGGATAATTTTGCAGTAACCGAATAAACCAAAATTTGTTTAACGATCAGAAAGCGTTTGCTTTTACTTACCTTCGACGAGTAAGATCTGAGCACTTGTCCCGGCAGCTGGACAAGCAACAACCAGCTCAAGACAATAGCTGCCTGGCGCCCATTTTTTAAAAATCCGAACCCACGCCCTCTGCCCCGAAAAACCCCCTGGGAGCCCGGAGCTGTCACTGGCCAACTTTTGGTCACAAAGTAGAAGCAAAAGTAGCCGATTTTGATATCAGAGGAGCTGTTAAATTATTGTCCTCGGATGACTCATTAGCTTCATTCAACGAAGATGTTGCTGAAGAACTTAAAAAAAAAACATCCTTCACCATCTCGCGAACTTTTTTTCCCAGACCCTTTCAAACCAGGAGACATTAGTTTAATAGTCAATGAGCAAAACGTTCGAGAAGCTATCAATTCATTTCCTGCCGGTTCTTCACCAGGTTTAGATGGCATGAGACCACAATACTTGAAAGATATCATATCTTTGTCAGCGGGTGAAGCAGGTCAGAAGGCACTAAGAGCTTTAACCAAACTGTGCAATTTTTTATTATCTGGGCAACTTCCTTCAGAAATCTGCCATTTATTGTATGGTGCGTCTTTATGTGCCCTTAACAAAAAAGATGGAGGAATTAGACCGATCGCTATCGGAAACTGTTTGCGAAGATTGACCTCAAAGCTAGCCTGTTTTCAAAGTCGAAATATTGTAAATTCGTATTTATCTCCACACCAACTTGGAGTTGCAACTAAACTAGGATGCGAAGCAGCAATTCATACCACACGAACCTTTGTTAATAACGATCAAAACCGTGGCAAAGTTCTTCTTATATTAGATTTCAAAAATGCCTTTAACTCAGTCGAACGGGATTGTATTCTGAAAGAAGTCCAATGTCATACCCCACTTCTGTACCCTTATCTTTATCAATTCTATAGAAATCCTTCAACTTTATTTTTCGGTAATCATTTAATTTCTTCTTCTGTTGGAGCTCAGCAAGGAGATCCCTGCGGTCCCATGATTTTTAGTCTTGCCATTCAACCAATTATTTTATCTTTGGATTCTCAAATGAATATATGGTATTTAGATGATGGAACCTTAGCTGATTACCCAGAAGTAGTTTTATCCGACTTTAAGAAAGTTATAAATTTATCTCAGGAAATTGGCCTTGAATTAAACTTTAACAAATGCGAGATCTTTTGCTGTTCTAGAGACACAGATTTAAAAGTCATAAAGGAATTTCAAAATTTAGCACCAGGCATTAAAATCTGTGACCGGGAAAGTTTATCTCTTTTAGGCTCTCCAATCTTTGACCAAGGTTTCAAAAACACCGTCGAAAAAACTATAATTACAGTTGAAAATCTTTTAAACAAAGCTGAACTCCTTAACAGACACGTGGCTTATACTTTAATCAAAAACTGTCTTTTCATACCAAAATTTAATTTTTTATTAAGAACAACTCCATTTTGGAAATTTTCTAATTATGTTAATTCAATTGATTCTTCTTTAAAGTCTTGTTTAGAGAGAATACTTAATTTACGTTTAACTGATTTACAATGGCGTCAGTCCACTTTACCGATTAGATTTGGTGGTCTGGGAATTCGTCGCATTTCCGATATTTGCCTCCCTGCTTTCCTATCTTCAATTAATGGGGTTAAAAAGCTTGTTTCTTTATTACTAAACTCAAAGGATAATGAGCTTAATATTCACCATTATGATGAAGCTTTAGCAGCCTGGGGTGTAGCAAATGAGAACGAAATACCAACAATTCCACAATTTCAGAAGAATTGGGATAATATTAATATCAAAGGAATAATTGCCAATGACTTAATCTTTAATTCACCTAGAGACTTGGCTGGTTTTAAAGCTTTGCAATGCAGAGAATCAGGATCTTGGTTACATGCAATACCTTCTCCTAATATTGGTACTCTTTTAGATAACACTTCCTTCCAAGTTTGTATTGGTTTAAGATTGGGTTGTAATCTTTGTACACCTCATATTTGCAAATGCAATGCGAAAGTTGACGAAATTGGCACCCACGGTCTAAGTTGTTTCAAAAGCAGTGGTAGATTTTCAAGACACACTGAAATTAATTCCATTATCAATCGGTCTTTAACTTCAATTCATGTGAATTCAACTTTAGAACCAAACGGACTGTCTCGGGATGACGGAAAACGCCCAGATGGGATGACTTTAGTACCGTGGATTAAAGGTCAACCTTTGGTTTGGGACGTTACTGTTGTAGATACACTTGCAGACAGTTACGTATTGAAATCATCTGAAGTCTCAGGTTTTGCCGCTGAAATGGCTTGCAAACGCAAACATAGCAAATATAGTTCAATCATTTCGTCAAACTACGTGTTTAAAGGTTTAGCATTTGAAACCTTAGGCCCTTGGTGCAAAGAAGCCATCGATTTCATTAATGTCATCGGAGACCGACTTATCGCGGAATCAGGCGATTCAAAATCAAAGAAATTCCTTTTCGAGAAGATTTCCCTTGCCATTCAACGTGGAAACGCTGCAAGCATTCGGGGCACTTTTCCAGATTCCGCAATATTATCGGAAATTTTTGTATTATAAAACAAAAATGTTTATGTAATTATGTTATAATATAATATTTTTATACAACGTTATTTTAAAGGTAACATGTATATCGATCAAACTTAAATTAGAAAAAAATCATTAAAAATCAAAATACACCTTTCTTTTGTATAAGTATCTCTGAATAACTGAAATTTTATTGCCAAATTTGTTCCATCATTTAGATGAATTCCTTACTTCCGTCGCTTCCAATGAAAGAAACTTCACACAATTTCCTATTGGGTTTATTTTCTATAACTTATTCTGGTTCCTCGTAACTCATCATGTTAGTCGTAGAAGGTTAAGTAAATGTAGTCATTAAGGGTTTTCTCACTTAATCAACAACGCAAGCAGAAAAATACAACACCAGTAGGTAGGAGTTAGGTACCTATTGTATGTTCCTAATCCTATCATACCGATTAAGAACTGACACTATTTTTAGTGAAAATGATAACAAAATGGATGTATTATTACCTATTGTTATCCTCTAAAAAGTTTAATAACAATATATTTTAAAAAATGACTGTTTCTTTGCTGACAGCGAATAACATAACCTCTACAGTCTACGGATGACTTGGTTACTTTATCCGCCCGTATTGGTGACATACACAGCTAAAGCATTTTTGAACTAAAAATCACACCGCCACAATATTGAATTATTTGATCTTGAGTAGGAAATTCCAACGTGAACGGACTTTATTATAAATAACATTAAAAAAAAACTATCAGATCTTATAAAAAATTAAGTAAGCTAACAGTGTGCAAAAAATAAATATGAAATTATAAGTAGAAACACCATTAACGAGAAATAAAGTTTATACCATGTAAATCCCTATGGTTCATTGATAAAAAAAATCGTCGTATAAAATTCAAAAATCAAAAAACCACCAACGTCGCATTTTCCTCGATAATTACTATCGGCAACGCTGTCTAGTGTACAATTTGTTGAGACTTGTAATTTTGAGGTTAAATGTTCATTAAGTGTCTTGTTTTTCTGGGCATGTTTAAATATAAATAATAAGAATCAATAAATAAGTGAAACGTGCTGCTAATAAAACAATCGTGAACGGCATATACAGGGTGACTGACGAAAAACCTTTGATGCTGTATCTTGCTTATTTTTTATCCGATTTGAATAAATGACACATCAAATGAAATAATTTTGAAAACACTTCAATACCAACTAAATTAAAAAAAAAATTCTTGCGTCCAGTTTTTGACAGATGAACATTACCTTCTTTTTTTCAAATAGCACTGTACTTTTTCTTTTATTCAGTATTGTAGAGATTTGTCTTCTGAATATAAAAATGTAAAGAACTATACCCATTCATTAAACAAAAGTCAAGAAATTAAAGAGTAAATGTACAAAATTTAAAAATCAAGTGACCAAAATAAACAAGAGAGAAGTTTGTTCTAAATGCTCGAAATGACTAAGTAAGCTCTGAATATTCATTTGTCAAAACAGTTTGATAATCATAATAATAATAATGTTGCTGTGGAAGAAAATTTCCAAAGACGATTTAGCGTTAACGTGGGGTGTGGCATTTTTGGAGATAGAATGGACTAGTGGGTCCCTTTTCTATTGATAGCAGTCTCGATCAAACAAAATATCATATTATTTATTATCAAACGTAATAAGCAACTTTCTGGATGAGATACTAATAGCAATAGAGTCGTGTTTCATCAGGACGACGCCATACCACATAATACACGCATGAATGTTGTATTTTTAAATCATTTAAATCATTTTGGTGAACGATGAATGGGTCCTCATGGAGCTATTCGATGGCCCGCTAGATCCCCAGATTTGAATCCATTGGATTTCTTTATATTCATTCGAAACATTCGAGACAATGTTTATTTGACCCCACCAGGTACCCAAAAAGAGTTAAGAAAAAGGATAGTGCGAGTATGTCAGAAAAAAACCCGAAATTTTTTCCTGAATGCAAAGGTGGGCATTTCTAGAAGGCATCGATAGTGTCTACAACAGCATTGAGTAAATTTTGAGCAACTAGAATAGATTTTGTGATTGAAAAAAGTAAAGTATGGTAGTAGTCGTGAGTGTGCACCGCTCCGTGATTTTACGAGAAAAACAAGATATTCACAAAGAATAAACCAGGGAACTAGTCAGGAAAAGACCAAGATACACCGCAGAACCAAAAACCGTAAGTCGCAAGTCAGAAACAGCCATATAAAGTAGAGCATCGTGAAAAAAGAGCCGACTCGCAGAGAGACAGAAACGGAGGAGGCTGTTATCGCTCCGCGATAAGGAGGCTGTTATCGCTCCGCGATAAGGAGGCGCTTATCGCTCCGCGGTAAGAAAAGTCTGCGAGAACGAAGATAAACAAAACTAGTAGGCAACACAGAATACAGACGGGTTAAAGTGGAATCGAGTGAACCCATGAATAACAACAAAAGAAACAAACCGGATCACGACTCTTCACCAGAAACAGAACAGAAACTATTCCGCCCAAGTGGGCAGAACACAGCTAAAATACTATATACTATTTTTTCTTCAAACCTTCATAACAAATTATTTAAGACATGTTAAGAAACCAGGTAGGAATTTCAAATGATTTAGCTAGTTTACTTTACTGCCGCTCATCAGCGGAGATAATAACTTCACGGACGCCCTTAGCGGAGATAATAACTTTATCTGCCGCTCGTCAGCTCGTTAGATGCCATGACAATGAAGTGACACTTTAGCATTATCAATGCAGCAGGATAATGTCATAATTTACGGACGTTTGAAGAAAAAATAAGTTAAGAACAACTCCTAGTGGTTATAGCGATAAGTATGTTAAAATTAGTCTTCTTCTTTGATGTTAAAGTTTGAGGAAAAATGTCCGAAAACCATTTGGAAACATGCTTATATCACTTGGTAGGCATCACTGAACCCGTGTTTAAAAGGCTGTCCGCGACTTACGACACACCCTGTATACATATATGAACTTAAAATTACCCTGCTATTAAAAATCACGTATGGCATAATAGCTAGAAATCCGCGCTCTACTCATAACAAACCATATTTCATTCATTGCCGGAAGAAGAAACTTCTTGCGTTCCCTGATTTAGATTCTATACATTTCTTAACCTGCCTTTGGCGAAATTATCCCATTTTTGGTTACTTCAAAAATAGCTGTCACTTTTAACGTCTGCTCCGACAAGTCGCCCAGATAATTATTGAAAATAATTTTATGATTCATCGAATTATACGTTGCTTGGCAATTGAGGGAAGGTATTCAATTTTCTCATAAAGGGAAAATTAGATCGAACTCTATTGGTCAATTTGATTAATTCATAACTAAAAATCTGTTGCACCCTGAATATTTTTCTAAACGTTTTTTACCTTCATTACCATCAAGGAATATACAGTTTAAATTTGATCCGCGAGTTCTGGGACACCCTGTATATCCAAATTCCAAATGTGATTTATTGCGAAGGGATGATATGAATGCAAAGTTGAGATAGAAATTAAAAAGAAGCTAACAAAAGCAAATCACAGCTAATGTTGAAAGTGCCCACCAACGTTTGTTAATTCAATTTAGTAAATTGTAACAATTGTCAATTCGATTAATGACATTTATTGACAGAACTAATAGTTCGGCACTTCGAAAAAAAAAAGTAGAGCGGTACAGGAAAATTTACATGTGCAAAAATTCTAGATGTAACTAGATGTAAATCATTTTATTCCACACTGTACATAGTTTAATAAAAAATCTAGTGTAAAACCACAATTTGAATTCAAATTGCCGCCCCCGAAACAAACACCAAAAGAACTAGGAGAGGAAATAAGACACACAAGATCGAAGGTTAAGACAGCAAGGAAGGGGGAGGATTTGATCTTTGATTGTTTCCTGTGGCTACGGGACGGGTAATGCAGGAACTCGACTTTCAGCTTTTCAATCGTTCGAACTTGTTTTGTGAACGGTAACCTTGAATGTCTTAGTTTGGAATTGAGTATTTGCTGTGACAAATTTCCAGTTGTGTAATTTTAGTGTATTGTCTTTCTTAATCGGATTAAAAACACGGTGTTTAAAACATAAACCAATGGCGGAGGAGACACGTTTTGGTCGCTTAGGGCCGTATTTATAGTTCTAAACTTAAGATTAACTTGGGTAAGAACGTCTCAAGCATAAGCTTTTGCTTCAATTTCAATTTCAAATACATTTATTCAGTTTTGTGTGTAATTACATATCATTATTAATATTGAGTTATTTTTTTATGTTGATAAGCACTGCACTATTACTTGATAGTATTATCCGTAATAGTGTATGTACTCCGGCAAAATTGCCGTGCCGCCGGGTGGAGGTGAGATAGGACCATTGAGTTAAATGTGTGATAAGTGATGAAGCTGCCGATGCCGCTGAGGCTTATGGCCTTTTCAGCAGAAGCTTTTGCTTTGGTGTGTCCGAGTTAATGCCCTGTAATCCGATGTCCGAGTTAATGCCCTGTAATCCGATGTCCGAGTTGGGCCCGGCTACCTGTAATAATTCTCCGCCGCGCCGCGCCGTCTTGAGGGCATCGGAGTTCAGTACCTATCTACTTGAGGTAATCCTTTGACAATTCTATCTATTTACGGTTATACCAGTGCAAAAGAATGTTTCAAAATTAACATTTTTATTTTAGAGATATTTACATTATTTTACATAAGAATGTACAAAAAACATTAGATAGATACTCGTAGATACAAACAAACAAGTCAATTATTATTTCTTAATTACTGTTAGAGCGTATTATAACAAACAGCATAACGAAATCTAACCAGGATATACAGGGTGGTCCCGATATAACCTGCCGGAAGAAATCCTGTAATTGGTGACGATGAATAGAACTCATACACAAAAATTGTTTCTAATAAAAGTCTTACCGTTTTCGAGATAAAAATAATTGAAACTGTTTCGGTTCAATTGCCTCCTACGAAGTTTGACGGATGTTTCCGCACCCAGGAGTTTGAACCTATGACACGCCAATTGCGTGTCCGGTAGGGTTTTCTTTTTACGCGTAGGGGTTTCGCACAATGTGGACCGTGATTTCAAAATGAGGATAGATGCTTCAGATTAATGCAAAGATGTATTGGTGTTTCTGGTTCTACATTTGCTTATCAACTAACTTAAAACTAACGAAAATGTACAAAAGTGAATTCGCACCCCCTCTCCGTCATGGGTAGTACGCTGGTGGTCTTTTGAAAGATGTGCATGAGCCAGATGGCGGGACTTTCCCACTATTGTGAAAGAGACCACCAACGTACCGGCACCGGGGATGATTGTCGACAGGAATATTGGAAGCGGCGTCATAAACTAAATTGGACCGGCCGCTCCAACATCCCGCCCCTCATTGAAGGCTTCCTTCAATATTAAATTTAAACGGTATATACAAATCAATTATGTATGACACATCGGTGTGCACATGTACAATTGAAACTTATGACTAAAGAACAAACGACAAAACAAAAAAAACAAAAAAAAAACGAAATGAATACAAACAAACAAACAAAAATGGGTAAATAGGCATTATCACTAAAAGCTCAAAAAAGTTCGAACACTCTCACTGGTTAACTGTACATAGAGGCCATGGGTAAAACACACACTTTGTTTATTGAGCGGGTCACTTCACCTTTTGAAGTTTTTAAAGTCACCACACGCACACAACCATCCTTTCCTGGGTGTAGGCGAACGACACGTGCCAAGCGCCATTGAAGGGGTGGTGAATTGTCTTCCTTGATGACCGCTAACTCGCCCACTTCGATGTTTGGAAGACGCTGGTTCCACTTACGGCGGGGTTGTAATTGCGTCAGGTAGTCCACGGACCACCTTTTCCAAAAATGCTGCCGAAGTTGTTCCACATATTGCCATCGAGACAGCCGGTTGATGGGCAAAGGCGTTACGTCATGCTCCACGGGGGCAGTGAGCAGATCACCTATTAAGAAGTGGCTTGGGGAAAGGGCGATTAGGTCATTGGGGTCGTTGGAGATGGGTGTCAAAGGACGTGAATTCAGGCAGGCTTCGATCTGTGTTAATACCGTGTGCATCTCCTCATATGTTAGGGATGTCAGACCAATCACTCTTTTAAGGTGTGACTTTACGGACCGGATACCTGCCTCCCATATCCCACCGTGATGGGGACTATGGGGAGGAATGAAATGCCACCGGACCGTACGATCGGCTAGCCGGTCAATTACATCGCGTTCGAATTTTTGAGACTTTAACATTTCGCCAAGTTCTGATAATTCATTACGAGCACCCACAAAATTCGTTCCGTTGTCCGAATATAAATTTGCAACGTGCCCGCGACGGGATATGAAGCGTTTGAGAGCGCCCAAAAACGATTGAGAACTCAAATCTCCGACGAGCTCTAAATGTAACGCTTTGGTCGCAAAGCAGACAAACAGGGCGATATAACCCTTTACCGTCCTTTTGCCTTTACCTCGACCCTCTTTCAGGTACACTGGACCGCCAAAGTCAACGCCGCTGTTGAGAAAAGGTCGGGCCGGTTGAACGCGATCCTTGGGCAAATCACCCATTAATTGTGACGATGTCGTCGGATTTGCTCGGAAGCATTTGAGGCAATTGTGAATGATTCGCCGCACCATGGAGCGCCCCGACATGGGCCAGTACCTTTGTCGCAGAGAGGCCAATGTAGCCTGAGGGCCGGCATGCAATAATGAGATGTGCTCCGATTGAACGATTAATTCGGTGATTTTGCACTTGGGTAACACTATTGGGTGCTTAACGTCCGAATGAGCGCCGGAATTTCTTAAACGACCTCCGACACGTATGAGTCCGCTATCGTCGAGGAAAGGGTTGAGTGATATCAGACGACTTTTCTTGCTGACTTGACGACCGCCCTCGAGTTCTTTGATTTCGGTACTAAACGCTTGATACTGTACGTTTTTTAAAATGATAAGCATTGATCTTTGTAATTCAGACACTTTCAAGGGACCGGTGTGCTTCGTGATGGGCTTTCGACAATTTTCCGCGAATCGTAAACAGTACGACAACACGCGTTGTAGTTTGCGCAACGATGAAAATCGAGTCAAAAAATCTGGTGGTAACATTTTCTCGGAAGTTATCGCGACAGCAACCACACGTCGTTGTTCCGGCAACTCCTGATCGTTGGCGAAGTTTGGATTCGTCTGACAGTACTTCGGCCAATGCTGTGCCTCGTTTGACAACCAGGATGGCCCGTGCCACCATAATGGAGAATCAATCAATTCGCGGGGTGAACAGCCTCGCGAGATTATGTCCGCAGGATTGTCTTTGGTGTTGACGTAACTCCAGACGCAATTTTTTGTTAAAACCTGAATCTCGGAAACACGGTTTGCGACGAACGTTTTCCAAGTCGCTGGCTCGGCCGCTAACCACGACAAAACGATTTGAGAATCCGTCCAACAGCATGTCTTCGCGATGGGCAAATTCAAAGATTGTCTTAGGCTAGCAATTAACTTTGATAGCAACAACGCCCCGCAGAGCTCCAAGCGAGGGAGAGTTATTGTCTTGAGGGGTGCCACTCGAGATTTAGCGCAAAGTAACCGGGTTTGATGGGGTGTCGCGGTGTTTAAGGATCTGATATAGATGCATGCTCCGTAAGCGCGTTCGGATGCATCGCAAAAACCGTGGAGTTCGAATCCAATGGGATTCTGATTCGAAGTTACCTGCCGAGGAATCTCCAACTGATTCAATTCAGGTAAGCCGGCAATGAATGAATCCCAGGTAGTCAGGATCCTTATTGGGACGGACTCATCCCACCCAACATTTAACGACCATAGCGATTGGATCATTAATTTTGCAATTAGGATGACCGGACCCACAAGACCGAGAGGGTCAAAAATCTGCGCGGTGATTGATAAGATTCGTCGCTTGGTTACCCGATTTCCTGACTGGATCTGACATATGGAATATTTTAACGCGTCATGTGTGCAATTCCATAATAGACCTAATGTTTTGGAGTCGCCATGTTTATCGAAATTCACCATGACTTCATTTTCACTTAATGTGGGCAATAGCTCGGGGCAATTTGATGCCCATTTGTTTAACGGGAAACAGCCTTTGTCAAGGATTGCCACTATATTGTCGCGTAACGCGCGCGCTTCGCGGACCGTTTTTGCTCCAGTTAGCAGGTCGTCCACATATGTGTCCTGCATGATTGACCGCTGAGCTTCGGGATTATTTGAGCCTTCTTCCAGCGCTACCTGTTGTATGCATCGCGTAGCCAGGTAGGACGATGACGCCATGCCGTAGGTAACCGTGTTAAGCTCGTAAACTTGAACCGGATGGGACGGGTCGCGACGCCATAAAATTCGTTGGTACTTTCTGTCCTCTTTGTCCAATTGTATTTGCCGATACATTTTTGTTATATCCGCGGATATCACGATGTTATGCAACCTAAAACGCGTAATGATGGCGAAGAGATCCTGTTGTACCACCGGACCTACCATTAATTTGTCGTTTAGACTGACACCGTTA
Organism: Tenebrio molitor; assembly: GCF_963966145.1. NCBI lineage: Eukaryota > Metazoa > Arthropoda > Insecta > Coleoptera > Tenebrionidae > Tenebrio > Tenebrio molitor. Next base: position 19,786,830 of record NC_091048.1, on the reverse strand, counting down.
GAGGTTTTGGCCGATGCGTCAAAGACTACGCGCAATTTAGTGGAAACACTGGACTCTTTTACTACCGAGTGATGAGGTAAAAAATACCCGTCGTTGGAGAACATTTCGCGATCTTCAATTGTTACCGGTGACATGTGATGCAAAGATTGATATTCGTCCAAGAACAATTGATAGGAAACGCGCAAATCCGGAGATCTTTTTAATCGTCTTTCAAGACCGTGTAACCTTTTCAAAGCGATGTCATAAGACGACCCTAACTCTTTTGAATTGTCTTTGAATGGTAGTCTGACTGTGAATCGGCCGTCATTGTCGCGTTTGACGGTGGAGATGAAATGTGTCTCACACGCTCGTTCAGCGGAAGTTAGCGATTTGTGAACCGGAGTTTCCTCAATTTCCCAAAATTTCGCAATTCGAGCGTCGAGAGGATTCACTGCGCTGGTTACGACGTGTAAATTCGTCACGGAATTTTGCGGAAGTTTGGCAGGTAGACGCATTGCGCCCCCGGCTATCCATCCCAGGTGGGTCTTTTGGAAAACCGGGTGCACTTTGGTGGCCTTGATTTGACCGACACAGAGGAGGTCCCAAAAGATTTCAGCACCGATTAGAATATCTATGGGACCGGAACGATGAAATTGCGGATCCGCTAGCTTGATGTTATTTGGGATTTGGAGGAGACTTGCATTTATCGATTCCGCCGGCACTGAATGAGTTATGATCGGTACTACAAGACAATTCAAGTTAGCACCGAACGCATTGTGAAATGATTTGACTTGCAGACTGGCGATTTTATTGACAATGCTGCCGTTAGCATTACCAATTCCGATGACGCGGATGTTGGTTTCTTTCGAATTGACCCTTAAACGTTTGCAAGTTTCGACCGTCACGAAGTTGGATTGAGACCCAACATCAATCAATGCGCGACACGATTGATATTGGCCGGTGTTGTCTCGTACGAGAATGACTGCTGTTGATAAAAGTACCTGCGATTCGTAACTATGACAGTGATGGTTACCTACGATCGGGGTGTCTTCAGCCGCGTTCGTTGTCACAGGTGCTGCGGGTTCCGTCAAATGGAGCAATGAGTTGTGCATTTTATTACAAATTTTACAAACTCCTGACTTGCATTGGGACGCGGAATGTGAGGTGCTCCTCAAGCAATTGAAACATAATTTTAATCTTTTGACTTCGGCGATCCGAGCCGAAACGGACAAATTTAAAAATTGTTTGCATTGATACATAAAATGGTTTTGATTGCACAACTTGCACGAGGGCTGTTGCGTAGCCAAGTTGGAGGAAGATCTCGTGAACGGCGCTTTTGATTTCTGTTGCGGATTTGACTTGGATTGAACGTCACGGTTCTTTTCGGGGTTTTTGTGAAATTGGATCGCTTCCCACACGCGACAGCGATCCTTGAGGTACGCGTACATGTCCTTTAGCGTTGGCATCGTTTTTTTGTTGGTTGTTTCCCATTCCCGCATGGTAAATGCATCTAATTTTAATTCGATTAAATGGATTATTAGAAGATCCCATGTTTCCGTCGGCGCATCTAACGTGTTTAACACTTTCAAGTGCAAATCTACCTTGTCGATAAGTTGCCTCAGAGACGCGGGAGAATCTTTTGTGACGTTGGGTAAATCGAATAACGCGTGAATATGATTTTTTATGATCAAACGTTGATCGTCATACCTTTCTTTCAGCAAAGCAATCGCGATTGGATAATTTTCGGTGGTGATACCTAAAGATTTGATCACGCTACTGGCTTCTCCTGTGACGCACGAATTTAAATACTGAAATTTCTGTATCGGCGACAAAGATGCGTTGCTGTGAATTAGCGAATCAAATCTCTGATAAAATGAGAGCCACTGCTCCCAGCTTCCATTGAAAGAAGGTAAACTCATAGTCGGAAGCGCTACCGGTACGAAATTCGGATTGGTAACCGATTGATTTGAATGACGAGTGTTCGCGTTTGGCGTTTCCGATTTCGCCGCGTTGAGAATTGTGTTGACGCGAGCCACCGCTGCGCTAAAATTGTTTTCGAACTCTTCGCGGTAGTTGATTTGCTCATCTAACGCATCTCCTTCATCGACCTCAAATTCGATTTGTTTTTGGACGTTATCAAATTCGCTCTCTAAGTTTTTGAATTTCTCAAATCTCACTTGTAGTTGATCAAAATTCGGATTTTCTTGGTTGAGCTCGTCGACCATCGAAACAAACTTTGTGAGGCGGGCCTTCAATGCCCCTCTGGATTTGATTAATGCAGCTAATGATAGCTCAGGCATTTTGAAAGTTATGTCCGAACGTTATGTAATGTAACCAACCGCCTTAATGACTAAATTCGTTCTGACTAAACGATGGTTTTTACTTCAAACCGCAATTTGAGGTATGCACACAATTTGGAAGGTTGGTGAGTGATAAGAAATGTGGATGAGAAGGAAGCCACTGACCTGCACTTTCCTTTGCTCTACGGGGGGTGTCGTCGCTGCCTCGGGAACCTCTGGGCCTGCAGATGGATTCGTCGCAATCTCGATTACGATCCTGGTTCGCTGCGAGGGCGCTCGATTGTTGCACTGGACTTTGATTGCACTGAAGCACTACTTTTTGATACACATCCGGCTCGAAGGACCAAAAAATGTTTCGGTTCAATTGCCTCCTACGAAGTTTGACGGATGTTTCCGCACCCAGGAGTTTGAACCTATGACACGCCAATTGCGTGTCCGGTAGGGTTTTCTTTTTACGCGTAGGGGTTTCGCACAATGTGGACCGTGATTTCAAAATGAGGATAGATGCTTCAGATTAATGCAAAGATGTATTGGTGTTTCTGGTTCTACATTTGCTTATCAACTAACTTAAAACTAACGAAAATGTACAAAAGTGAATTCGCACCCCCTCTCCGTCATGGGTAGTACGCTGGTGGTCTTTTGAAAGATGTGCATGAGCCAGATGGCGGGACTTTCCCACTATTGTGAAAGAGACCACCAACGTACCGGCACCGGGGATGATTGTCGACAGGAATATTGGAAGCGGCGTCATAAACTAAATTGGACCGGCCGCTCCAACAGAAACTTTAGTCAAAATTTGCTGTACGCTAATGAGTTAATCAGTTTTAAAAAGGTAATTCTGGTTACTTGGCTGCAATTTCTTTAGCAACGGTACCTGTAACACCTATGACATCTGTCAAGTTTAATTTTAAATTTGCGAATCCTTCAAAAAGTTGTGAAATTCACAAAACAAGAATACGCCGGTTTGCATTTACTCTATGGCGAAACACGTGGTAATTCAAGACCGGCAAGGCGACCATACGGCGAACGTTTTTCTGAAGGAGTCCTTCCGTCCCGTTGTACTTTTGTGAAGCTACATTTGCATTTATGTGAGGTTGGTTCTGACTGATTCCAATACGATGGCGTCCCCGATCCTCCATTTAACCCCTCTGGATTTCAATTTTTGGGGACACACGAAAGATTTGGTATACGAAGTTAAAATAAATACAAAAGGCCAACTGCAGAAACGCGTAACAGACGCCACGAACCAGATTCGTAAAAACCCAGAAATGCTGAATTCTGTTTATGAAAATTGGTGCCGGAGTACTCAAATGTGCTTAAAAGCCAACGGAAGGCACACAGAACATTTATTATAAAATAATTTTTCTAGTCTAGTTTACCTTTCATTAGTTAGTAGATATTCTCAGTTAGAGTTGAAAGTACGAATATGTAAAGTGTAAATAAATTTATTCAATACATACATTATTTTGGCTATTTAACCACAATTAAGACGATACTCTTTTTACACAGTTCTTCCACAATTTTGCACACACTACCTCTACATTTATTTACACATTGAGGAACATCACTTTATTTATTACTCATTCATCTCAGTCTGCAAAATCAGCTTTTGTACCTAAATAAGCTGGTGAATTAACGCACACAGTGTACAGCGTTTTCAATAAATGTCATTAATTTGATTTAGTTTGTCAGATTTGAGATTTGTCATAAACGATTCAGGTACCTATGTTGCTTAGATACAGTCATCCTTACAAACACCAACAATTAATTCCTGAATAGATACGTATTTTTGTGGTCAGCAGCGTCGAATGGGTGTGAATAGGGGTTAATTTATCCCCTTGATTTTGGACCTAAGGAAAAGGGGTTTTTTGGACTTGTTAGATCCTTCTAATGACCCAGAATTTTTTTGGCAGGTTATATCGGGACCACCCTGTAGAATTATTCGCTTCAAGTTGAGTTTTTGGAACGGTCCACGTCGTAAGTGAAAATCTGATCCAAAAAACCATTTTGTGTGCAACCGTACGCGAAATGAGCACTTCGCGTGCCTAGAGCAGGCCGCGAAATTGAATTTCGCAGCCGTTGCCTTGACGACGGCCGTAAAAGTAAAAGTCATTTCAATATTTATTTATTATCACAATTACAATATATCTATGCGGTGTGATCTTACAAAATCTGGATTGGGTACAGTTAAAGTTTGATTTATGCCAGTTTTTGTGTCAGGAACAGCCGCTATTAGTACAGAATTTTCATCCGGTTTGAAGTTTCCGCCAATTTCAAATGGAGTGGTCGCCTCAAGAATGACGAGTCGGTAAAAAAGATTCCCATTATCAATCTAGAACAGACACGTATGAGTTGGGTTAATTTTACACCGGTCAAAAAGGGAAATATCTAGTAACTAGCTCTGTAACTAGTAACATATCCTGATTGAACACAGATTGAATCCTGAATGACATCAACAGACATTTTGGTTTATTTGTCTCTTCGCACGGCATCTGATATTTCCACGATTAAAATAACCTAAAAGGGAGCAGATGATACAACTTACCATAAGAGAATTTAACATTTACCTGTCACAATAAATAAATTCCAGTAAATAGGTAAGCCAATGCAACATTATCCGACACGGTTTTCACATTCTTCTTGTTACATCAGTCTCAAAGTCACTGTGACATTTTTTATATTGCTGTTTCGATTTTTCAGGTTTTAAAATCGACACTGCACACTTTATAATATTTGTTTAACTCTGGATGAGTACACGGAACAAGAGCTGCATATTTGCGGTACAATCTTACAAATTCTGGATTGGTGACAGTAAAAGTTCGTTTTATGCCAGTTTTTGTGTCAGGAACGGCAACTATTAATACCTACAGAATGTTCATCCTTGATGTCATCGATAGACATTTTGGTTAGTTCGTCTCTTCGCATGGCTCCTGATATATACCATAATTAAAATGACCTAAAAAAGGGCAGATTATACAGCAAATTGATCTGGTCTCGTGTCAATACCTTAGACTTTTTTGCCTGATAACCAACTGACTTTTTTTAAAAAAGGTACCAATTTCAGAAACTTCGAACACCAATGCCGTCCCGTATGTTCAGCGTGGCTTCAACATTGAATATGTGCTCCATAAAGTTGAACTTTTCACAGTTTTTGATTTTTCCATTAAATAAGCCAAAACAACATTCTCCGACACCGTTTGCACATTATTTTTATTACACCGTTTGGACTTTTCTGGTATTAAATTGGACACTGCACAATCTGCAATATTTTTTAACACCGGGGAAGTAGACGGAACAAAAACGTAATTTTCTTGCGACATTTTTCCAATTTTTCTCAAAATGAATTGTTTTATTTATGTCGTTTCCATAGCGACATGGCGACATGTAGGCCGACTTTATTTTTATTGACAGTGAAGGAAATTTTACTTGTTCATTTTATAATTACAAATTTTCGGGTTGCACACAAAATGTTGTGTACACCTTGGCTACGAAATCCTTTGACGACCTCGAGATTGTCTTGTCTCGGCCGCAAAGCGGCCTTGACGACAATTTTTCTCTCGGTTCGTCAAAGTAGGATTTCGCAGCCTTGCTATACAAATAACTATTGTCGCAATTCTTGACGCAATAGTTTTGCAGGTTTGTGTGTTAAATTGTCTACAGTTGTTCTTTTGACGCCATTAATCAGTGCTTACCTCTCTATATTTAGTTCTTCCGGGTGATTATGAATAAGATCACTGCTGATCACATTCGTTGGTTCGGAACCGAAGGTTTACACTTTTGCAAGGCAGTTTGATTTTTTGTTGACACAACCCCACCGAATTTCATCGTCCTTGCCACACAAAACTTAAAATTATTCAACACAAGCAACTGTTTCCCTTCTTCACTCAAAATTGATTTCACTTCCATTTCTGAGACTAGGTAGGTATTTGCAGATTCACTAGCAAATATTCAAATGGAACTAAAATTAAGATTCATTTTTATAATTAGTTGTTGGCCGCCTGGCTCTACTCCCTATCGGATTAGGCGGTGCCCGGATTGGGGATACTTGGGGGCTGATAAATTTGAGCGAGGATTATCTCAGGTACCGGGCCCAACTCGGATACGCCCTTTTGCTTATACAGAGTGTCCCAGAACTGGCTCCCCAGAGAAAAAAGAGAGCCTCAGGGCGAATATATTAACGTGTATTTTGAAGAAAAAAAGTCTTATCTCGAATGATAACCGAGAAAAGACATTCTGAAGTTGACCAATCAGAGTTGAGCACCATTAAGGTGGAATGATCGCAATTTTGCGTTGTCTAGGTTTCCTTTCTATCCTATTCCTTTCTATTCTATAATTCTGTCCATTAGATTTGGTCCACTACATTTATTAGAATGATTGTTTACGTCAGTTTGACATTTGTTATACAATTTCGCTGCGATATTTAATTCAAGTGTATCATTTAACATGTATTCTTCCAATGAGTACGTAGATATGATTCTTACTTTTGCACGATGTGGGAACAATGCACGTGAAGCAGTAAGGTTGTACCGTGAACAATTTCCACAAAGAGAAAGTCATCCGGATCATAAAACATTCCTGAAATTAATCGCTCGGAGTCGAGAAACGGGTCAGATGCAGCCAGTTCGAAGAAAAGTTGGGGGTGCTCCAAGAAATGTAAGGACTGTCGAACACGAGGAAGCCGTATTGAATGTCTTTGAAGAAGACGGCACTCGGAGTATTCGAACAGTTTCTCGTGAAATGGGTTTATCCAAGAGTTCGGTGCAGAGAGTTCTAGCTGATAGTAGGAGGCATCCGTACCACTATACACGAGTACAACATCTTCTGCCAGAGGATTATCCAATTAGGCGAGAATTTTGTCTATGGTTAATAAACCAAAACGATGCTGATCCACACTTCTTGTCACGGATACTGTTTTCTGATGAGTCGCTATTTTGCCGGGAAGGTTGTTCCAATTATCACAACCTTCATATCTGGGCAGAGAAAAATCCAAGAGAATTATTTCCCAAAGGTTTTCAACATAGGTTTTCTGTTAATTTGTGGACAGGGCTATTGGGCGATCGTTTGGCAAGTATAAGTGTTGTGGATTCTTCCATTTGTTAAAATTCCGAATCTCCCGTTCTAGATTGGACCGTTTGAATTCCCGCAAGATTAACGGGGGCAAGATATGCTCAGTTCATTGCCACGGAGCTACCTGATTTACTTGAAATTGTACCTCTTGCTTATCGCATAAATGACAGGTTCCAACATGATGGTGCTCCACCTCATTTTAGCAGAAACGTTCGGGAATTTTTGGATAACCAATATCCACAGCGCTGGATCGGTCGAGGAGGACCGCATCCATGGCCTGCCAGGTCTCCAGATCTGAATCTGAATCGTTTGAAATCTATCATTTATCGGCTGCCCATAAATTCAGAGGCTGATCTGAGAGTTCGAATTCAGGAGGCTTTTGTCTCAGTTACTGAAGAAATGATAACTAACGCTACTATAGTTTGTCCAGTGAGAGATTGGTTGACATAAAAATCACTAAATTCTACGCAGAGAAAGTAGTACATAGCGCGCGTAAAATTTGAAATATATCCTTCAAGCAGTAAAATTTTGTGCCCTGAAATTATTCTCTAATTAATGCAGTACATTAACGATAAAATGAATGAAAATATTACAGTTGCAGTATTTTACACGAAGACGTGTACCTACCTACTCTTGATAACTACTTGCGTCAAGAATATTTAAAAGTAAAACCTCAACCAACAAGATCGTTTATATATCAATTTTATATCAATGCGAAATCAAAGGACTTAATTTTGCTGGTCGTGAAATGTCTACGAAATTGTTGTGTTCAAAATAGCGGAAGATCAGTTCGTGAAGCAAAATATGGGGAACTTCTCAGGGGGCTAGGAGTTGAAATAAAACAATTCCTTGGGTTGAAGGACGCCTGTATTTAATTTTTCAAATAAACAAAATCAAATACGTTCTTGTTTTCACCTGCAGTAACTGGTTAATTTCAAATTAAATTTCTGACTTACACAAAATTATGGACAGTGCTGTTCGAGTATCCTTAAGACATAATACGTAGGTAATATAAACAAAAACAAAAATGGACAACGAGATCGTCAAGGTTAATTTAAATTAAATCCTGAGACTTCCTGCAAACGTTTGTCTGAATGACCGACTATCGTGCGCCAGTCCGAATTCAATTTGTCTTATTAAAATATATTTTAGAATATTAACTTTACTTATTGAATAAACATCAGAAGAGCCTGTGGCGGTATGAGGCTGAAAATTTAAAAAAGAAATATTTCATTGAAAGAAAAACTAGCTTTACAGTACACAACCCTTGTCTTACTGCTCTGCACCATATCATTGAGTACAAGATGAACTTCTTGCTTAATATTGCAATTGCAAGTCTGCTGTAACTCTTCTGGGACGCTGCCTCGTCAACTTTCTTGATGATGTTTTAGTTGGACCACCTTTACACTTTGACACTGTGTTTTTGCTAACTCCTAAGCATCTCGCAATGACCTTTAAGAAAAATACTTTTAACCCTTGACTAATCTGACCTAATCAATGATGATGTCAATAAAATTATGATAGGTATAATACTATTTTGTGTTATAAAGATATGAAAAGCAACCTCCAGTGGACTTTCAGTTGTAAGTTTTTCATTATTCATATAAGCACTTGCATCATCTTCTGGGCTGCTGGGTTGCCAGCTACAGTCAAATAGCTTCGGGTTGCCTACAAAAAAGTTTTAAAGCAATATAATTAAATTAAAAATATTATCTTCATACCTTTGCATCAGTCTAGATATTGTTCGTGATATCACTAAAGGGATTCATGTTTATAAATAGAAATGTCACTTAAAAAAGGCACTCGAAGGTAAACAATAGGGAACTTATAGAACAGAAACAAACTAAAACAACAAACGAACTAATCTTAAAAACTTTGAAAGTTTAAACACCACAAAAAAAATAGTTAAGCAAGAAATAACGAACAAAACACACATTACTGGGAGGTTAACAATACAGAACTTAGTCAATACAAACCAACAAACTAACTTATCCCAGATAATTAAGAAGATTTAAACACAACAAAATACTTCACTTGAAGACGAAAGAGGAAATAAACCACACACGGTGTTGACGATTCAAAATGACAGCAGCAACGACAACAGCTGAAATTTGACAATTTGCTGTGACAGCATAAATTGGCGTAGGATTATAATGCCCGCGAAATTATTTCAAAGATACCACCACAATAATTTATTTTATTAAATTTTTTTGTATTGTATTCTAGTGGATTTTGTTGGGTTACAAGCCTACAATTTAAACTCTCCCAATCTCTCGCTGGACGGAGTTTACAAGAAGTTTGTTACGCAGAGCACAATTGTGCATACAAATGAATGGTGGTCATTTCGAACATCTGCTTTAACATTATTACTGTTGTAATATTAAATTTATATTTGATATTAATTAGTGAGCAGTTGTTATAAAAACAAATGAATGTTATAAATAGTTTTGAATAAAAAAATATATAAACAAAAAGTCTGTCAATAGTTTATTGAATTAAAAGGATTCTTCTAATAATACTACAAAGGGTTATGGGCCCAGGAGAATATTAAAAGAAAGAAGATTTAATAGAAGAAGATGAGTGGAAATGTAATAAGAATTGAACCACTGGGAAAAGAAAATTATGATACATGGAAACTTCAGATGGAGGCAGTTCTCGTAAAGAACGAAATGTGGGGATATGTAAATGGATCTATTGAAAAACCAAATAATGAAGAAAATACGATTTGGGAAGAAAACGACAAAAAGGCAAGAGCAGATTTAATCTTAGCGATAAATCCCAATGAATTAAGGCAAATAAAAAATTGTGTAACTTCAAATGGAATATGGAAAAAATTAAAGGAGCTTTATGAATCAAAAGGTCCTGCAAGAAAAGCTACGTTGTTAAAACAACTGATAATGTCCAAAATGAATGAAGGAGAAACGATGAAAAATCACTTAAATAATTTCTTTAATATCATCGATAAATTAGAAGAAATGGAACTAAAAATTGTAGATGATCTCGTAACAATATTGTTACTGTATAGCATTCCAGATTCATATGAAAATTTCCGGATCGCAATAGAATCTCGAGATGAGTTACCGAAGCCAGAAACACTGAAAATAAAGCTTACGGAAGAATATGAAGCAAGAAAAAGTAGAGAAAATCAAAATTCTCCGGGTGCTCTATTAATTAAAAAATGTTATAAGAAAGAAGATGGACCAAAATCATCAAAGGAAAATTTAAGAAAAAATAATTTCAAAGAAGCATTCAGATTTAAATGTCATTATTGCAAGAAAATAGGACACAAAGCTGAAAATTGTTGGTCAAAAGCCAAAGCAAGAAATGAAATTTCGAAAAAGGCAGAAGTTACCGAAACAGTTCTTCAAATCAATGGAACCAAATCAGAAAGCCAATGGTGGTGTGTGGACTCAGGAGCGTCTTCGCACATGTCTTCATCAAAACATCAATTTCAAAATATCGCTCAAAATGATCAAGTCCTAAATTTGGCAAATCACAGTTTCACAAAAATAAGAGGAACGGGAAATGTAAAAATAAAAGTGTCAAATGAAAATAATTTACGATCTGTCAATTTGAATAATGTCATGTATGTTCCTGATTTACGTTCAAATTTATTATCTGTCGGAAAAATCACAGATAAAAGTTCAACGGTGATATTTGAAAACAATAAAGTCTACATCCTTGATAAAGATGGAAAAGAAATCATGATTGGTCAAAAAAGAAATCATCTTTACTATGTTCGCGAAATTCTAGATAAAAAGGGAGAGACAGCAGCTGCAAGTATGAACATTTCAAGAACAAAAATACAAGAGTGGCATGAAAAATTTGGACATATTAATGAACAACAATTAAAAGAACTTGCAAGAAGTAACGAAGTTTATGGTTTGAATATTGGATGCAATGAACATTTAATAAATTGTTCAGTTTGTTTGAAAGCAAAACAAACTAGAAAATCTTTTTCAAGAAATGAATCACATAAAAAGGAAACATTATTGGAATTAATTCACACCGATATATGTGGACCAATGAGAGTAAACTCGATTGGTGGATCAAGATATTTTATTACGTTTATTGATGATAAGTCAGGTTGGTGCGAAATTTACTTTATCAAGAAGAAAAGTGAAGCTGCCAGTGCATTTTTTAAATACAAGGCAATGATTGAAAATCAGCTAGGAAAAAGAATAAAATGTCTTCAATCGGATAATGGAACTGAATATTTATGTAGTGAATTTGAAAGTTATTTGGAGAAACATGGAATAAAACATGAAATGACGGTGGCATATACACCAGAACAAAATGGCGTCGCAGAACGAAGAAATCGCACTTTAGTAGAAATGGCAAGATGTATGATGATACAATCGCAATTGTCGCCCTCATTTTGGGCAGAAGCAATTTCTACAGCAAATTATTTAAGAAATAGATGTCCATCTAGAAGTATAAATGGACAAACACCGCATAAATTATGGACGGGAAAGGATTTTAGCGTGAAACACTTTCAAATTTTTGGAACGAAAGGTTACAGGTTAGATAAAACTCCCAATAAAGGAAAATTTGATCCAAGAAGTAAGAAATGTATTTTCGTGGGTTATTCAACAGAAAGAAGAGCGTATCGAGTGTGGTGCCCCGATTCTAAAAGAATTTATGCAACAAGAGATGTAAAATTTGTAAATAATTTTGAAGTAAAAGAACAACCGATGCAGGAAGAATTTACTTCTGAAGATATTATGAAGAAAGAAAAAGAAGTTGAAATATATTTGAACAATTATAGAAAACTTGTAAATGAAAATGAATCAATAAAAAATCAACCAGAAAATGAAGAAACAGAACGTGAAGCTAGTAATAATGAGAATCAATTAGAAGATCAAACAGAAATAGACAACTTGCAAGAAAATTACAACGAAAGAAGAGAAGTAGAAACAAGAGAAAAGGGAAAACCTGGAAGACCAAGATTTCTTTATACAGGAAAGAAAGGAAGACCTAAGAAATTATACGTACAAGCATGTGAAGAAGAAATAACAGAGAAAGAAGGTTCAAGAACAAATGAAATTACTGAAGAAGATCCAAAAACAATTAAAGAAGCATTTTTACGACAAGAATCCGAAGAATGGAGAGAAGCAATGAAAAATGAATTTAATTCTCTAAAGAAAAATAAAACATGGGAAATAGTTGATCGCCCAAGTGATCGAAAAGTAATAGGCTGTAAATGGGTTCTGAAAACAAAATTTAATTCGGATGGTACGATCGCTCGTCGAAAAGCGAGATTAGTTGCAAAAGGTTATGCCCAATTGCCAGGAATAGATTTCCAAGAAACTTTTGCACCTGTTTCAAGATTATGTTCTGTAAGACTAATAATGGCCATCGCAGCACAATACAATTTAATAGTTCATCAGTTGGATTTTGTAACAGCATACCTGAATGGGGATATCGATGAGGAAATTTACATGGAATTACCTGAAGGAATAAATGAAATTGGAGAAGAAGTCGTGTTCAAAAACAAAGTTTGTTTATTGAAAAAGGCATTATATGGATTGAAGCAGTCAGGTCGTCAATGGTACAAAAAATTAGATGAGAACCTACAGAAGTTGAATTTAAGACCCCTCAGCACAGACAAATGCATCTATATGAGAAAAACAAGAAGAGGAAACGAAGGAAACATGGTTTTAATAGCAGTGTATGTAGATGATATAATAATAGCGTCTAACAGCATGGAAGAAATTAAGAATCTGAAAGAAAATCTTGCGAAAATTTTCCAGATGAAAGATATGGGACAGATAAAATATTGTTTGGGAATTGAATTTAACGTAAAGAAAAACAAAGTTACTATGAGTCAGAAGAAATATGTTGATGATTTATTAAAGCGTTTTGGAATGGAAAATTCAAAAGAAGTTTCAACTCCCATGGACCCAAATGTTAAACTGTCAAAAGAAATGTGTCCAAAAACGGAAAAAGAAAAAGAAGAGATGACAAGGTGTCCATATCAGAATTTAATTGGTTCCCTTATGTATTTATCAGTTTCAACAAGGCCAGATATTTCATATGCCGTAAGCTGTTTAAGTCAATATAATACGTGTTTTGGAAAGGAACACTGGATTGCTGCGAAAAGAGTACTACGATATTTAAAAGGAACTAGGGACTACGGATTAGTTTACGAAAAAAATGTTGAAGATATAATTGGTTTTGCAGATGCTGACTGGGGAGCGAATCCTGATGACAGAAAATCTTACACAGGATATATTTTTATTTTTGCAAATTGTTCTGTCAGCTGGGAAGCAAGAAAGCAACAAACAGTAGCACTCTCAAGTACAGAAGCAGAATATATGGCTTTATCCGATGCAACAAAAGAAGCCATCTATTTACGACGATTTTTAAAGGAGGTGTTGGACATAGATAAACAAATTCAAATAATGAACGATAATCAAGGTGCAAGGAGCCTCGCACAAAACCCAATTCAACATTCCAGAACCAAGCACATAGATATCAGGCATCATTTTATACGAGAAATATTGCAAAGAAAAGAAATAGAAATTAAATACATACAAACGGGTGAAATGGTCGCCGATTTTTTAACGAAGCCCCTATCAAAATTCAAACATAACTATTGCTTAGAAAATTCCGGCATTAAGAATATAGAATAAAGAAAAAATAAATTTAAGGGGGGCTGTTGTAATATTAAATTTATATTTGATATTAATTAGTGAGCAGTTGTTATAAAAACAAATGAATGTTATAAATAGTTTTGAATAAAAAAAAATATAAACAAAAAGTCTGTCAATAGTTTATTGAATTAAAAGGATTCTTCTAATAATACTACAATTACCTATTTAAATAAATAGTTCTTTTTACAATCGCCATTTTTATTGTTTTATTTCGAAGTTATTATCTTTTGCAATTGTCAAGTCTTGATGTTGATGACAGATAAACGTCAACAGATTTTTATATCGGAAAACGTCAAAATTCCAGTTGCCCAAACATTTTATTGATTTGTACGATATCAGAGATTTTTTGTTGTTGTTTAGCAACCGATCGGATTTTTTAGTAATAGAGGTATTTTCATATTTGGTGGCGGAAACAAAAGACTGAGAAATGTCACAAAAATGTATTGTCAGTGTCAAATTTCTCATAAACGCCGTAAAAAGGAATGTCTAGGTAAATTTAAATTTTCGTTAAATAGATTGAAAAAACAAATTCTAAGGAAACCAATTTTTGTCAGTGCTTCAAAAGGAAAAGGTATTCTCATATAATCAAACGTATTACAAATTATTTCTCTAGTTCGACGATGAATAACTTTCTTATTGCCAATTTGCTGCATTTCTGTCGAAATCACGAACGTCTTTGAGAAATTTGACACTGACAATACAAATTTGTGACATTTCTCAGTCTTTTGTCTCCGCCACCAAATATGAAAATATCTCTACCTGAGGACGAGCTTCCGGGATTGGTGAAATTAAAAACTTTATAACTCGGAAATTTGAGCTAGCAGAAAATTTATTTTAGTCAATTAGAGTCTCTTTTGTTGTCGGCACATGCCTGTTTTCTCTGGGGAGCCAGTTCTGGGACATCCTGTAATTTGTTTCGTTTTATAGTCATCTGTTCGGCTAAACTCGGGTGAGACAGTCACAAGTGGCGCGTTTCCATTGTAACCTTTCAACATCTGTCAAATTTTGAAAAATATTTTCTGTGTTCTTGCGTTCTTGCTCATTTCTATTCAATTAAGAATCATGAAAACAGCCAACTACACTGAAAAAGAAAAAATAATTTTGGCCTCATTTGTTCGAGAAATGGGCGGTGAAATAGAGAATAAAAAAACCGATGCTACTTCGGTTCAAAAGAAACAGGACGCATGGGAGAAAATAGCGGCTCATTACAGTGTTTTTCTTTTGCTTTTCTCCTTTTGTCAATTGTGTTTCACAATTTCTCAATTGATTTTCCCATTTATTTTGCTAGTAAGGGATGATTTGTAGAACAAATTCCTTTTTTGTCAATTGACTTTCCCATTGTGACAATGAAAATCAATTAAATTAATAAGAAAAGCATTTTGTATAAAGTGAAAGTGATTTGAGAAAAGGGGAATTTCATTTGACATATCATTTTGACATTTAAAAAATTGGAAAGTCATTTGACACATCGTGAAACACAACTCACAAAAGAAGAAAAGCAAAAGAAAAACACTGTATAACAGCCAGCCAGAAGTTTCTACAGCACGATCATCAAAGCAGTTGAAGAAGTCATGGGCTAATTTAAAACAAAAGTAAGTTCATGTACTTTTAAATGAAAAATATAATGCTCCTGACACTTTGAAATCTATAATAGGAAACGTGCCGAAAACACAAAAAATATATATTATAGAGAAATAAAATCCGTCATTAGAACTTAATTAAAATGTTTGGATGTAAAGATATTTGGTTATTTTAATATGGGCCTTTCTACTTTATGACCATTTATGGCAGACGAAGATTTATGAGAGGTTCAGTTTCTTCGTACCAGTAATTGGGGATAAGAGTAATAACCAAAAACTTAACTTTTCCGTCATAAATTTTCATTTAAAGTAGAAGGGCCCAAATTAAATTAACCAAATATCTTTACATCAAAACATTTTAATTAAATTCTAATGACGGATTTTATTTCTCTATCATTTTTTCATAACGTATACTAAATTTGAACCGCATCGAACAAAATTTAATTTTTAAAGTTTTTTGTCTGCTGTAGGTAGGTAATTTATTTTAACAAAAAAGTAATATCCAATTTTTGTGGCGGTGTACAGTATTTATGCATCTATAATACCTTCATATAAATATAATTTAGTTTTAAAGTCATTTTCCTACGGGACACAAGTGATGGGACACCCGGTACATGTAACTATCTAGAACATGCCATTCAGTTTTATACTAGTTTATTATGGTTGTGTATGTTAATGTTTAATTAATTGATGTTTCTACATAAGTACATATCAATTTTCTCTTTTATAGATGGATATTGAATACAGAATACATATAGGTATTTTGTTATGTAATGTCCATTTTTTTTATATACAGTGAGCGGCAAAAGTATGGAATAAATTCATTAAAAATTAAACAAAATTTTTTTCGAAAAAATCTTTGAACAGGTCAATTTTAGTTTATAAATAGTATATTGTTATATAAGTGAGGAAACGGATGCATTGCTAAACGAGAATGACAATTGGATCACGAGCGATAGCGAGTTGATCTAATCATTCAAGTTTAGCAATGGACCTTTCCTCACGTATATAACATACTATTTTTTCCAACGTCAAGAGCTTTCGGTTTATCTTGCATAGGTATTATCAATTTATTATTTTATACAAATCAACATAGAAGTAAAATTTGAAAATCACGTTTCTATGCTCACAGTAAACAATAAAATTTAATTAATGAATGTCAAGTCGTGTTTTTACCAAAACTTGAAAATTACTCAGAATTTACTAAACAAATAGTGATGGAAGTAGAAGATAGTGTTGTAAATTTACCAAATACAGAAATTAAGGAAGCAGCGAAGTAGGTATCTTTGGAATTATTACCTATAAAATCTCGAGCACGCTACGGAAAGGAATACAATGCGTTACTGAGATGGAGACAAGTAGTAAGAAGCGCTAGTTTGGCGTCAACGTCAAGCTCTGTACCGACACGTTATTTAGAAAAAAAAATCAGGAACATTTGGAGTTTTAATTCGTGTAAAAAATTGTACTATCGGCGCCATCGAAATGTGAACGCCAAATTTTCCTAGTGTGTATTGAAACATCAATCATAGGCGTGCGTTAGTGTGTCAGATTTGTGACATATTTTCACAAACTAAAATTGTCAGCAGATTTAATTTATTTTTGTGATGATATAATGCCACGACACTTGACCGATGCGGAAAAAGCGAGGGTTGTAGCCAAACTCGAGGAACACTGGACATTAGCTGAAGTGGCTGCTGATTTGAATGTTAGCAAGAGCTGCATATTTTATGTCAAAAAGCGCTGGCAAGAAATGAGATTGCAAAGGCCAGCTCGACAGGGTGTTGGAAGAATCTCTAACGAGAATGAAGATAATGCCCTGGTAGAGTATCTTCAGCAGAATCCATTCGACACCGCTGTAAAAGCTCGAGAAGAGACACACTTTCCAGGATCTCTTAGTACAGCACAAAGACGAATGAAACAATCAGTTTTGAAGAGCTATGTTGCTGCACGCAAAGTATTCCTCCGTGAAGAACATAAACAAAGAAGAATGCAGTTTGCAAATGAATTTTTAAATCAGGGTAACACCTTTTGGAATCGCGTGGTGTTCTCTGATGAAAAGACTTTTCAGTCTTGTAATAATGGGAGACTACGTGTATATCGACCTAGGAATTCCAGATTCGAGGAGGAATACACATTGCGTTCTAGTAATAGTGGTCGCTTTTCAGTCAACGTATGGGCTTGGATAAGTGTTCAAGGGCCTGGAGTGTGTTGGAAAATTGATGAACGATTTACGGCAGTTAACTACAGAAGTATTTTAGAGAATGTGATGTTACCCTCAGTGACTCAAGTTTTTCCTGGCAATTTTGTTTTCCAACATGTGAGAATGTTTAATTGGATTGCTAAAATATACAATAACCACAAAGTTTTCTTTTGCAGGATAACTGTTCCGTCCATACCGCACACATAATAAGAGAATGGATGGTCAACAATAATATTAACGTTTTGCCTTGGCCTGCAAAAAGTCCAGATCTTAACCCGATAGAAAACGTATGGAGTTACGTAGTAAAAAAAATATACAAAATGCCTTTTAGACCAGCGAATGCTGATCAACTCTGGCAAACCATCGAAAATGCGTGGGAAGAGCTCGTCGACACCTACGATATGAGGTCACTAATTATGTCCATGCCAAGGAGGCTAGAACGAGTTCTGGTTACCAACGGCTCTGCAACAAAATATTAAAAAATTTGCTCTACATAATAAAATAAATAAACTTTAATTTTTAATATTTTCTTTATCTCCCATGCATATAGTACGCCGCTGAACAAAGTTTTATTTAATCTAGACCAAAACAGAAGACGTTTCTATGGCACCAGAAATTCGTTCACATTTCGATGGCGCCAATAGTACATTTAATTTCTATAATACTGATAAAAAAGTTAAGTATCTTTGTAAGTGCTAATTGTTAATAAAGAATTCTGACAAATGTATATATATGTATATTTGAACGTTATTTTAAAGAAAGTATGTACATACCTAAATGGGGATCAATTTTTTTTTTTACTTTCCCCACTAGTGAGGGAAGTGATTTACTTTCCTCACATGTGATGCAAACGCCTACTTTCATCTCTAAATTGAGTGATGGAAATGTCATTTTCAGACTTGACGTTGGAAAAAATACATATTTCAATACAAAATAAAATTCCAAGCAGTCATTTATTTTCGAGTTATGACGTCATCGATAGTTTTTTTAAATATAAACCCCCTATTTTTTTTCTCGATTCTGATAGCCCTTTTAATTGTCTAAATGCCTGTATAAAAATGTTGTTACCTTACATAAGGAAATTTTTGAGAAAAAAAAAATAAAGTTGGAAAAAATAAATTTTATAACGAACAAAAACAAGTCAAAAACTGTGTTAGTAAGTACTTAAAATTATGGAATTAAATGTTCGAATTGCCATCCCCCAGCTTGTTGACAAAAAGCAAGTTTATGAAGAAATTCCCCCTGTTTTGGTTTTATCTAGTTTTATCTCCGCACCCAATCAAAATTAAAATTT
The DNA here is from genome assembly GCF_963966145.1 of Tenebrio molitor. Taxonomy (NCBI): domain Eukaryota; kingdom Metazoa; phylum Arthropoda; class Insecta; order Coleoptera; family Tenebrionidae; genus Tenebrio; species Tenebrio molitor. The sequence continues at coordinate 19,767,754 of NC_091048.1, read as the reverse complement.
CTATACGTTGTGTTTCTGTTAAATGAGTCATTTTCGAAAACGTTTTGTAAAACAAAAAACACATACGAATGAAATTGACAGTAACATTTGACTGTTTGATTTACCTACTTGATTTTTTGACTTGTTTTTGTTCGTTATAAAATTTATTTTTTCCTACTTTATTATTTTTTTTTCTCAAAAATTTCCTTATGTAAGATAACAAAATTTTTACACTGTCATTTAGACAATTAAAAGGGCTATCAGAATCAAGAAAAAAAATAAAGGGTTTTCATCTATCGATGACGTCATAACTCGAAAATAAATGACTGCTTGGAATTTTGTTTGGTACTAAAACATGTATTTTTATAAACTAAAATTGACCTGTCCAAAGATTTTTTTGAAAAAAATTTTGTTTAATTTTTAAGGAATTTAATCCATACTTTTGCCGCTCACTGTATTTCTAATAATCACATACGTAACCATTATCTATTTAGAAGAAATTGGCGAAAATCATTTCTAAGTCATCAAATTTTAAATGTAATTTGGTAGTGCGTATGTAGGCCATTAACATTACATTTGCCCTTAGAAAAATGGCGCTTATTATTTTGACACACGAGTAGGCATGTATTTAATTTTTCTATCACAAATTGATTTCTTATAATTTGTTTTAACCAAATGGTAAGTACAGTTGCGAGCAATAAATCTTAGTCGTCAATGTAATTCTTTGACGCAATAGAAAATGCTCTATTGTCAAACATTAATAATTGTATTTTTTGTTCTAATTTTTGTGACACTTTATTGACGTGAGTATAATCAGACGGGGATTTTTTTTAATTTGTGACAATCTAACCAAATTTTGAAATGACATTGACGAACAAAATTTATTGCTGGCGACTGTACCTTAATCTATACTCTAACAAACAAACAAAAATTTTAATCGAATTAAATTAGACAACATTGTTCAAATTTCAATGTCGGAACCAACATGTCATATTTCTGACAAGAAAAAATATAAAATTGTCAGTTTATCCAAAATGATAAAAATAAATCACAGCCGCCCCTCATTCACATTCATCATGAATCGATAATATTCTAGGATTATGTCGGGTACTCGATCGGTCGGACGTGATGCTTCCATAATCCAGCGGAGAAATTTACCATGCCTAATTAGGGGCTAATTTGACCATCGGAGAAATTTTCCATGTCTTATCAGTACCTAGTTTAACCATCGGAGAAATTTACAAACACCGTGTCGTGCAGTGCCGACTCAAGGAAGGGCAAGCATCAGGTATATTTACCAACCCCTACTGAGAGAAAGTCGACCTAAAGCATTTGTTCAAGAAATTTTGTCTTCAGTTGTCGATTGAGTTTCGTACATTGCGAATAGAAATATTTTGAATTCGCCACAATAAAAAGAGTGTATTTTTCAACTTATAACCTGTGTTTAAATATGTGGCGTCATTTTGAAGAGAACTGCGAGGGGGAGGAGATGGTCGACGTTGAAACACTTTTTCATAATAACGAGGAAAATTAAGGTAAAAAAATATAGATTAGGGTGTATACTTTAATGCAAAATTATAACAACGGTAGGAAGCATTATTCTAACGATGCTAAAGAAATTATAAGATATGTCTACAAAAATTTATTAGAATCGGGGGATGTAAAGCTGTCGGTAAAGAAACAGCCTGATTAACGGGAGTCAACGAAACCACCGTTTCAAAAATTTGGAACCGAAACCCGGAAAATTCACCTAATTTAGGTGAATCGGTCATACGAACAACTAGAGGGTCTGTGGACGAAATTGATTCTGTTCTTTGGTCTGCCTGTATACGCCATGTCATCGACGTGGAGAATAGTTATTTGCGGAACAATTAATGAATTATTAACTTAAATGATGAGGATGAGGATGACGAAGAATTTTTTGAAGAAATCGAAGAGGAACTAGAAAAAAATTAATTTTTTCTATTATTGATTCAAAAAATTGAAATTCACGCATAGTTATCTGTGCATGAAGTGGGTCATTTTCTTACGTGTCTTTTTTTTTACATTGTTAGTAAGATCGAAACCATAGAAACCATACAAAACAGTGTGTGAAATGCAATTTCACGCATACGACTATTTCTGTTTTTCATTTCACGCACTGTTTTTTATTAGTTACCTAGCAACATGGTCACTGCATTGAAACTTCAGAGTTCCTTCAAAAATTTGAATTTTTAATTTCAATTTTTTGAATCAATTATAGAAAAAATATTGTTTATAATTCGTGCGCGAAGATGTTTTTGTGCACTCAAAGGCTTATACTGCCTCGACCTTCGTCTCGGCGTAAAAGACCTTTTCATGCACAAAAAACACTCTCTTCGCGCACTTAATATAAAAATAACTATTTGCGCGATTGTACTCTATTTGCTTGTTTACCACGTCTGTTTCCAAGACGGTGAGCTCTGTTTACTCGTTGCTAACGATAAACTCAACGGTAATTAATTTTTGGTGTTCTAGAACGGTAAGTAAAGTTTATTCAAAATTAATCGATTATTATAATAATTTTTATATAGACAGAAGTTGAAGACAAGATGTGAGGACACTTTCTGGAAACTCATAAAGCTCTTGTAGTCCGCTTTCCTTGGCGCTGCAATGAAATAGCATTAGCAAACTTGCCGCGACATTGGCATTGTCAAAATTTTCATACCCCGCATTTTCCTTGTCTTCTTGATTAGGTACACATTGAGATCGGTGGTTTCGAAAATTCTTCATTTATGTAGACGGAAGTTGAAGACAAGATGTTAGCACTTTCTGGAAACTCATACGGCTCTTGTAGTCGGCCTACTTAGCCACTGCAACGAAACAATTTTAGTAACAGACTTGCCGCGACATTAGAATTGTCAAAATGTCCATACCCCGCGTTTTCCTTTTCTTCTTGATTACATATTGAGTTCGATGGTTTCGAAAATTCTTGATTTATGTAGACAGAAGTTGAAGACAAGATGTTAGCACTTTCTGGAAACTCACTCTTGTGGTCGGCATTCCTTGTCCCTGCAATGAAATAATATTAGCGAACTTGCCGCGACATTAGTATTATAAAAATTTTCGTACCCCAAATTTTCCTTGTCTTCTTAATTACACGTTGAGATCGTTAGTTTCAAAAATTCTTTATTTGTGACGCACCCCACATTCAAAGTTTCTTCTACAACATCTACTTCGTTTTCGGAATCACTAATATCACTCATTTTACTGCTTGTTTTTCAACACAACTGGCGAAATTTGCGCACAAAACTGCAATGGCGGTAGTTGTTTGCAGATTGCCTTAGAAACGCGATACAAAAATCGACATTGTGGCAACACGATGTGAAGGGTATAAACGCGTATCGCATTGGGCCTATTCTAGATGTGAATGTTTTGTAATAAATATTCAATCGCGCAAAAAATCTCATAAGCATCACGAACGTTAATGACAATGTACCGATCTCTATACTTAATATACTATAACGTTTGTACATGTATTTTACCTGTTACATTTATTTATGTTACAAGTGTTGAAAACGATCCACTGCTTTACGAACGGTAATATGGCGCGAGACGCAGTCGAGCGCTGTATGTGAGAACGTATGTCAGTTGGCCCAAAAAGTAGGCCGCAGGTAAACGGGAGGGCAGGGGGAGGATTAAGGGTGCCCATCACTCAACGAAAATATCTGTTTCGTAACTATACAACCAACCATACAACACCTGCTGACCGTTTTACGACAGGCACTACCATGCAGTGCTAATAATGAGGGGATTAGTATTTGTTACCTCCTAGTGTGAAGAGGAGCACTTCGCCCAAAGGAGACTACCTGCTACCCTCTGCCCTGTTTCTAAATCCCCAGCCGCTTTACGAAATTTCCGTCGGATTCCCCAGAATATGATTTAAATTTAAGTATAAGCAGGAAAATAAAAATTTTGAAATTATAAATCAGTTTATTTTCATAATTAAATAAATATACATTATTTTTGGCTCTGTAATTATGTTTTGTAAATATGTAGTGACATGCAGGTAAACACCGTACTTTACATTACGAGTTCCAAAACAACACAGTAAAAAATACTAAACTTTCCATCTCAATTGTTGCACGTTATTTAGGCAGCCTTGCAGATTAATTCCCGCCAGTAGTAATCTTACGCATATGATGTTGTTGCTTGCCCTGTGCCAACCTTGATTATAATTTTTTAGTTTTGTTGTCCGTTTCGGCATTGTTGATTTCAAAAGCACTGTTGCGTTTTTTTACTGCTTAAATTAAAGTAATTAACTAATTTTTATTTGCTTTTGTCTTTGTACAGCGTGATCAACAATGATTGAGTCTGTTGGCAATGAAACAATTGAAAAGTACTGTTTTTTTTTTGTCTCGTAATTCGCACTGGCTGAATTTTTTTAGAATCGTATTAAACTGTAAAGGACCTGGGGCGGAGCTTAGCTTGCGCGGCCTTTCATACGTCAGTGGCGTAGAGAAAATGAGAATCACTGGGAATCACGACAGTGGCGCATCATGGGAAATTTTCACCGTAGAATAAAACGTTTTAAGCAGTTTATGATATAATCCATAATAATGAATAGGGAATTTTTGCCAGATTTGGAGGCGAAGTCTAGCATTATTATTTTATAATACTAATGTAATTTATGCATGCAGAATTGTGGATAAAAGTATTACACGTAAAATCAACTTTTTATTAAATTTTATAACTCCTGATTGTTTCTAACACACTGATTCGTGTTTCATAAATGCGATAACGCTGGCTATAATTTCGCGAGCTTGACTGTAAAATTTTCCCACGTTGGCCAAAAGTTTGATGCGAAGCCATTCCAAACAAAACCTACAAAATTCCGATGGTGTTAGTTAAGTTTTTATTTCATTTCATTTACAAGTCAATTGCTATTGAAAGTGAGGTTATAAAATTAATTTTCCTATTATTTTTTTGTACTTACGAAAACACTGTAAAGTTATCTTCAGTTAGCTTGTGAAGACAGATTTGAAGCCTTGGGTGAACTTGGTAAGCGTATAAAGCAAAGTGGTATAAATAAAATTGCACTGCATAAACATGTAAACAACTCTGACAAATCTCCCCTATTTTCCGGCGAATGGACTCGACCACACAGATTGGTTTTGCGCGCAGATCACGTGACCGTCCCTTTACACTTTATTACAAGTCTAACTTGAGACGACATTAAAAACATTTTTGGTTATGCTGGTTATGTTTATGCTCTTATAAAAATGAACCTTTGATGGTAAATTTCAAATTTGCCAAATTTCATTGTTACCAACAGACTCAGTCATTCTTGATCACACATCACACCGTATTTTCATCAAGTAAAGATTTATTGGAGATAACCTATAATGGATCAGGGATATATCATAAATGTTACTTTTGTAATGTAACTAAATTAAACGTGTTTTTATACATGCATAGCTCACTTGATGAATATTTATATGAAATAAGTTATAGGTATAATAAATCCATGTTTGATTTTTTTCAAGTTCAATAGATTTCCACATTACCTGATGAGGTACTATTGGCAATGCGTTGACCTATAAAGGGGATCTCGCCAATAGCCATACTTCCTAACAAAAAAAAAAAACTATTTAGTATGTACACATATTTAAACAAACAATATAAAAGCATAAGAATAACATTACTGACCTATTCTTTCGGTGTTATAAAATGGTCCAAAACTAATTTACAGAACATAAACATTAAAACTAGAGTTCTTTTTACCAAATTTAGTAAACACCATCCTAAATCTGCTATTGAAAGATTTAATTTACCACGCGAAAACGGTGGTAGGGGTTTTTCAAATCTAGAAATACTGCTACATAATCAAATATTTCTGTGTTTCACTTCACGCACTGTATTTTATTAGTTACCTAGCAACATGGTCACTGCATTGAAACTTCAGAGTTCCTTCAAAAATTTGAATTTTTAATTTCAATTTTTTGAATCAATTATAGAAAAAATATTGTTTATATTTCGTGCGTGAAGATGTTTTTGTGCATTCAAAGGCTTATACTGCCTCGACCTTCGTCTCGGCGTAAAAGACCTTTTCATGCACAAAAAACACTCTCTTCACGCACTTAATATAAAAATAACTATTATTCTAGTCATCCTTCCATTTTTGCTTTTTTAGATGTACTTATTAGTTTTCAAACATATACGTATAGCAAAATTCAATCTGTAAACAGAGGAATGAAAAAGTTGAGAAACGACGTAAGAAACAAAAAAGAGACATTACAAAAATTAATAGAAAATTGTGAGAATGGAATACTCCATAGAATAAATTTTGTACAAATAATTTCTTATCGTGATAACCCTATGTTGTAATAACATTCCTGAAAGTAAAGATTTTATTTTAATATTTAGTAAGTTTTCCTTTATCTTGCACTCAAAAATGTAAAAATATACCTGTCGCCTTCCTTAATCCTTCGACAATAAGCGGGAACAACTCGTCTACAGATAACAGCTAAGTACCGACCACCTGTGGTGTAAACTGACCGCTGGGAGGAACTCGTCTATGACCCCTTTTTTAATGCTTTGGTTTCAGCCGATAAAGGCTACACACCTTTAAATTTAAATGATAATATAATTTCAGATATTGTTAAGCCAAATATACCTGACACTATAGCAAATATAAAACAGAAGTCTTTACATGGGAGATACTTTAAAGAACTGGAACAACCAGAAGTTAATATTCAGGCCTCTCATGCATGGCTTAAAAAATCAAATATTCACCCTGAGACGGAGGGTTTTATATTTGCAATACAAGATCGTGTTATAAATACAAGAAATTATAAAATACACATATGCGGTTTACAATCGATAATTGATAAATGTAGGATTTGCGAAACTGAAGGGGAAACAATTGAACACATCATTTCTTCTTGCACCGTTTTGGCTCAAAGCGAATATTAAAAACGTCACGATATATTCGCTAAAATTATACACATGAATTTAACTGTTAAATTCAATTTACTAAAGAATACACAACCACATTATATCGCGCGTTCAAATGAAATCCGGGGCTGGGAAGGCGTTGGAAACCGTCAATTGTTGTGCTTTTTTAAAGCGTGGATTAATTGGAGCATGTTGACAGCTAACCTAAAATTTAGAGTCAAAAAAATTTCTTTTTTTTCTTTGTTTGCAATGTTTTACATTAAAAATAGAATAGCCTAACGATTCTTATTCTCGTAGCAAATATCTAAGAGCACCCTTTGCTGAAAAGAAACATGTTCAAATATGTCCCGATTAAACATAAACAAATATCACTCGTGTCAAACGGCGGGAAATTTAAACTTTACACTGTTCTAAACGGTTTAATTTTTCCAACGCTTACTGAGCCCAGGATTTCATTTGAACACACGATAGTTATACACCAGAAAGTTGTTTGGAAAATGACAGTTACAAGTTACATTTTGATAGAACAATTTTAACTGACATTCATATTAAGCATAACAGACCAGACATTATAATTTTAAATAAACAACAAAAGCAAGCATATCTTTTAGATATAGCTGTTCCAAATTCACATAATATAACACAGACATATAACACAAAAATTAATAAATATTTAGAGCTCTCCGTTGCTATGAGAAATCTTTGGTGTTTAGAAAAAATTTCGATTTTACCACTTGTAATTTCAACAACGGGAATAGTACCGCAATCTCTTTTTAAAAATTTAAAAATTCTGGATTTAGATAACACATTGGTAGTTGAAATTCAAAAAGGTATATTATTATACTCATGTCACATCGTGAGGAAGTTCCTTAACATTGACACAGGACATAATACACAACAAAGTCAAAATGCGGAGGCGAGACGCCGGTAATTATGTTGATAAGCACTGCACTATTACTTGATAGTAATATCCGTAATAGTGTATGTACTCCGGCAAAATTGCCGTGCCGCCGGGTGGAGGTGGGATACGAAAAAAACATGTAACAATAACATATTTGTAATAAATAACATAGCTGCAGATTGCAAGTGTCGTACAGTTGCGAAAAGTAAGACAGAGTAAAATTGAAAAAGAAATTATATTCATTATATTTACCTCTTATTACGTATTGCCTTCATTCTCCTTTTTATACTTTTCCGGCAACCGATTGTAGAAATCTTATTCTTGCCATGGACACCCATTTTTAAAACGCACTCGGATAATAACTCAACTTCTAGTCACTAGGACGGAGTCAAAATAAATAGAAATATGTATAAACAAACACAGCATATTTATATTCAAGATTGTACCTGAAACGGGGATGAATAACGGTGTCGTCCAATAATGATCCTTTAGCTAGCCGAAACAGCCGGCGATTACAGTTTCGTCCGTAATCCTTTCATGCATAAATTAAAGATTACACTTTCGTCCAAATAGTTCAAATCTGTAAAACTGTAAATATGCAGTTTCGTCCGACGATAGAACAGGTATATAGGTACGCTGGGGCGGCTGGGTTTTATTACCTACCCTTTGGAAAAACCCGGTAACTCCTACCCCTACCCGCACCTGCATCAGTATCGGCAGGACCGTATTTTCAGTTCTCATTCTGAATTAGTTGCAAAGTAAAACCTAAGTTTGCAAAATGGAAAATTTAGACATCCAAAAAAGTGTTTCTAAACGTGGAAAAGTATTGTTGATTATTAACAATTATAAGTTCAGTTTTTGTGATAAATTGTTGAATGGTGAGTCGAGATGGAGATGCAGAGTTCCAAAGTGCAACGCCACGATCTACACAATTGGTGAAGATTTTTTAATATCACGGCATAATTTAATCCATTCTCACGAGGAACTCAGTAAGTCAGCACTACAAAAACAATTCGTGGCAGTAGCAACTAAACGCAAGGCTTCTGAAGATATTGGATTGCAACCTAAAAGAATTATCCATTCTGTTTTAAAAGAAAATGAATCTGATCAACTAACCATTGATGACGTAAAATCTGTAAAAAGGAGTATATACGGAGAAAGACGCAAGAAGTTTCCAAAGTTGCCTAAATGTTGTTTGGAATCGCATTGCGCTTTGGAGGACATAAAAGAAAAAATAATTACTAACAGAAAAGAAAATTTTTTGATGGTTAACGATATTGAATCGAACATAATAATTTTTTTATATAATTGGTCACTGCAACTTCAGAGTTCCTTCAAAAATTTGAATTTTTAATTTCAATTTTTTGAATCAATTATAGAAAAAATATTGTTTATATTTCGTGCGCGAAGATGTTTTTGTGCATTCAAAGGCTTATACTGCCTCGACCTTCGTCTCGGCGTAAAAGACCTTTTCATGCACAAAAAACACTCTCTTCGCGCACTTAATATAAAAATAACTATTTCGTGCGACGTAAATTTAAAGCATTTGTGCAGATGTACTCGTATATTCATGGACGGAACTTTCAAATACTGTCCAAAGTATTTCTTACAATTATTCACACTTCATGGACACTATAATGGGCATTATATTCCGTTGGCATTTTGTTTGCTCAAAGATAAATTAACAGAGACGTATGCAACTATTCTATTAAACAAATGTAAGAAAATAAATTTGAAGTTCCAACCAGAAGAAATTGTGATCGACTTCGAAAAATCTATTCACAACGCCGTCAAAATTGTATGGAATGAAGTTAAAATAATAGGCTGTCGATTTCATATTAGTCAAGCATGGTGGAGGAAAGTTCAAGAATTGGGGCTACCTAAGGATTATAAAGAGAGAACCGAAGTTGGAAAATGGATTGGATACTGTTTTGGTCCTCTTTTTTTGGGTAAAAAAAATTACTTATTATTTTGTACAATTTCACATTAATTTTATGTTAATGTAATTTTGATGTATTTTTCTCTTGAAATATTTTTTTTCTCTTTCTACAGAACCCGAAAGTGTTGGTGACTGTTTAGTATTCGAACTGAATGAAATCAGGCCACATAATCAGCAACTGGAAAAATTCCTAGATTATTTGGTCGAAACTTACATTGACGATGATGCTCCATTTCCACCAAAAATCTGGGCTTCGAAATCAGTTTGCAGCCGAAGAACCACAAACGCATGCGAATCGTTTCATGCTCACTTAAATAAATGTTTCAATTTTAGTAACCCCAACATATTTGTATTTTTAGATATCATACAGAATTATCAGTCTGAAATTTACATACAAATTCAGAGCATTTATACAAAAAAAACACCTAATATCAGAACCCAGAAACGAGAAAACTACTTAAAAGAAAAAATAAAACAATTAGATGATAACCCAATTACTCGGCTTCAGTTCATTAAATTGACTTCCCACTATTTTAGTTTTTAATAGAATGTAAATCTATATATATAAAACAAAGTCGGGTTAGTTACGCTATTTATAACTCGAGAACGGCTGGACAGATTTTTATGATCTTTATATTGTTGGATTTGTCTCCGCCCCGATTAGCAGAATAACTATTAAAACATCGAATAACTAACGAAAAAAAAATTATGAAGAAAATCCATTTTGAAAGGCTATGTCATCTGTCACAATCTGTCATTGTGCGCGCATCGACAATTTGAACTTAATTGAGATTTAACGTCAGCTGAGTTTTAACACCAAGTGTGATCAATGGTGTTCAACAACACCTACTTTTGCGTTGTACAGGGTGCGACAACAAAACTTCCTTTTTTGAAATGCGCGCTCTTCAGACTGTAGGGGTCGTAATGGGACGGGAGTCGTCTCATTCGGAAGCCGTGGTTTTCAAGATTTGTTCCCTATCCCTGTCAGCTGCCACCATGCGTTGGAAGAGTGGAAAGCCTGCGTTTGCCGTCGAGGTCTACTTTTCAAACTGATTTTCTGTGATCGCAACCCTTCCGAAATTGCTTCAATGTTGGGTCGTGTCCCGAACCAGAAATCAATTGTTACATGGGTCACTACGTTCAGACCATGAGTTCAGACAAACCGGGAGTGCGACAAAACGAAGAACTGGAGTCTCACCTCAATAAGGGGCAATTTGTAGTAGAGAGCCCGCTCGCCGGATTTATCCCCTTGCAATTTTGTTTGTGTTTTTTTTTGAAATCTCGCGTTTATATCAACCATCAAAGGACCCTACAAGGCCAACATCTATGCAGAAATTGCGAACATACCCGCTGCTATGTCATGGCTAACGCTAGAAATGGGCTTCTTCGCTTATTCAGTGTATCGCACCTGTATCTAACTAATTATGCATTTAAGTACGTCAACTGTCTGTAATTATTGAAATGCTACCCCAAGTAATGCTACGTCGCGGGGGAAGCTGTTTTAGGGTTGGGTTCAACATTTATTGCTGTGCGGCATACCTAACCTCGAAACTATCAAACAAAAACAAATGAACAGTGCGTCCAAACCATCAAACCAACAAACCAGTGGAACAAAATCTTCATCTACAAAATGTTTCCAACAAACACGCATATGCTTAGTAATTCTCTTTCCAATTTTTAATTTAATTTTCCATATTTTCTTCCCGTCAGATGTTGAGTGTATCCCAACCAAACTCATTAAAATATTCAATCCGTTCATGGTGATTGTTAATTCCGGATTATTTTTATACAGTGAATTTTTTGATCAATGAATCATAGAGATTTACATGGTATAAAGTATAAACTTTATTTCGCGTCAATGGTGTTTCTATTGCTAATTTCAAAATTATTTTTCGGACATGAAATAAAGTTTACACCATGTCAATCCCTATGGTTCATTGATAAAAAATTCACTGCATAGTTAGTTACAACTCGGGACACAGCAGTTTGCTCCACTACTCATGATACTCTCACTTCTTGCAAATGAATTTACCGAAAAAACTTGATTTTTCAGTACTCATCAATGAATTGTCGTAAATTCATGGGAGTTAATTAAGGTACTATATCGTTAATCACATTTGCACATCACGTGACGTGAATATCAATAATCTCCGTCAGAGGGCGTAGTGCTTAGCATTAAATTTAAATATGTGTAAGCATTAAATTTGTGTATGCATTAAATCATTAAATTTCAATTCACTTTGATTATTCATTTTATCTTAATAAAAAAACTTCATTCAATTCAGCTAATAAGTTAACACAACATTTATTGACTCTGAGGCGGTACGAAGTTCGCCGGGTCAGCTAGTATGTATATAAATATAATAAAATTATAACGGGTGACTATTAAAATTTTCACTTGGAGTTGGCTTTCAACGAGTTTTTATTTTTTCTGTTACTTTAGACACACGCAAGAACGAACGACAAATGTCAGTCAGTACAATTGAAACATAACCAAATTAAGAGAAAAACATTTATTGAAATGTCAAACTTGTCAGTGTCTAAGGTGCAACGAAAAACAAAGAATGATCCATAGCCAACCCTAAGTGAAAATTTTAATAGTCACCCGTTATATACAGTTTATTTATTTTCATTGTTGCAAACCCTGTTTTCGACATGTCTTAATATTGGTAGAGACAGGTACTCAATAAATTTTATTGAGTACAACAGGTACTGCCGGACGAAAGTGCATGTACCCTAAAATTGAGTCTGGCCGAAACCGTAGGTTTTGCAGGTAGGGCGTTTTAAGGATTAGGTAATTAAAAGATTTCTCCAGACGAAACTGTATGTACCCGAAACAGCCAGGGGGCAGGTAATTTGGACACGGCATTTTAGGAAAACTTCCGAGAAGAATGAATTTTGTGATCTTATAAAGAGCGATCAAATTAATTTGTAATCAAGTTATCCATGAATCCGAAATCGTATGTTGATACTGGAACTCCACGCGCCAATAAACACAGGTTGAAACACAGGTTACATATCTTCATATCAATACGTTCCACTATCTTGTTTTTGGTTGTCACGGCTAAATATGTTATGTTACAACAATGACCGAATATTTTTGGACTTTTTAACTTTTCAGTGTCAGATTTGATTTATAAAAATAAAACAGTCTAGTAAGTATTGCTTCCCTGTTGTAACTCACCTACCTGACTCAAATTGATCATTTCCTAAAAAAAGCCCATTTGACTTATATAACTGCCAATTTTGTCAGAAATTTTGTTTTTCATGGAATACATAGCAGCAACGAACTAACTTTACCTACAGTTCATAGAAAATCCCATCCCATTAGGGTATCTACATTACCTGATTCGACTTTTCCTATAATCCACAATGTAACTTAAATCCCCCTTTCTGCTTTTATCTCGTTTTACCTGGAAATTACTTTCTTTATGTGATATTCGTTCCTTTCAAATTTTTTACAATAAGAATCGTTTCTGTCATAATGTCGAAAGTTACCGACAAATTAAATAAATCTGTGCGGAACTTTAGAAGTCTTATTTTTTCAAGTGATGCTTCCGTGTTGTTTTTTTGTAAGATCTGTCAAAAATCAGTGAATTTTGAGAAAATGTATTTGATTGTTGTAAATGATGTTTTTTTTTTCTATAATGTACAGTTTACATGATAAGTAAATGATAAAATCACTGAAACAATAATACTTATAGCAACATTTAATTGTAAATGTTTATCTTCGCATTGTTAATGCCTTTTTCTCTGCCTATTTTACCGATTTTTAATGTAAATCACCCCTCGAAAAGGAATTTTTCGATGCAAAATGATGATGATGATGATGATGTAGAGTAATAATTTGATTAATTGATTAATCACGTGTTTTAATGTTTTTTACTTTTGATTTCGAGAGATTTACTCTGATGTTCTAATTAATAATAAATCGGCTTCATATTACTGTGCTTAAGGTATAAGATTATATGGCCCTTTAAAGGTATTTGACCAGAGATAAACGTTCCTTTTGTCGCAATTGCAGTAGGTAATCAGCTCAACCATAAATCATGCTTCAAGCAATTCTCTGTTGTAAATTCCAGAGCCGGCCTCAAAACAAATGCGTACCGACGAAATTATATTTATTTATTAAATGTACAATACTATTACAAATCATCTTTACTGTTTTCAAGACACAAAGTACTAAAGGGAATTTCGTTACAATAACAAAATTTACAATAAACATCAAAAACATGTTCTATCACAAATTTTTAATCCCTGCCTTGAACTAAGAAAAAGGGATGCAGCTGCACGAGCCGAGACAACCGTCTTAACGCCAATATTGGTTTCCATTATTGGGATAATTTTAGTGCTGTCATATATTCTTATACCTTATATTAAGCGTTACTTTAAATAAGAGTGGGCGTCCCCCGAGAGTTCGAGTTGGTCAGTGTTGCTGTACTCGTACTTACTAAGGTCTAAGTAAATGTAAGTATCGAAAATCACACGTTTTTGTTTTATTCACATTTCACATTTAACTAAGTCGTTGGAAAACGCCAGCGACTTTGTATCGCCGAGACGATACAACTAGGAAAACCCAGTTACATTAAAGTGAGTCATGTTTAACACAAAGAAAGATTGTCTGTATTAAAAATTTCAGATTTTCAATAGTGACAGACAACACATTGTTTTGCAAAATCTTAGAACAATACAGTTGAGAATTTTTGGTACAGGCTATGACAAGGAAAAAAAGAGAGTGTGTCGTAAAGACGCACGATAGAAGTGAAACTTTTGTATTACAGGGAATTCAGGGAAATCAAAATATTGTAAATTATCACTGAGAGGTGCAAGAGGAGGTGGCTGAGCCAAAGTGCTAGTTACTGGTTCATTGTCTTTATTATTTACACCGTTTTTTTTTCACATTCTGTACTGTCACTCGTACGTTTTCTCTCAGGCCACGCTCTTGTTCTTTCTGCGCCTGACTTAGGCATATTTACAACAAAATTGTATATTTTAACGATAACACTAAACAATACCGAAATGCGTAACTCACTGTTCATTTTTAAGCCTCCAAATTAAAACGCGAGAATGCATTTAGGACATAGCCTAAGCAAGCTCCGCCCCTAATTGTTTTAAATAATTTTAAATATTGAAAATAAAAACGCCGACTTTACCTGACCTGACGTGACCTGAAAAATTATGTGACAGCGTCCTTATATCGAAAAGAACTATTATTTTGCACGTTTGAAAAAGCAACGAGATCGGTGTTGCATCAACGATCGTGAAATAATTAATTATTTTTCAGCGCAGCGGTTTAATTAATTAATTTTTTCAACGCAACCATGAATGATTATAGTTATTTACGAACCAAGTGCGGGAAGACGATGTTCCCGCATGAGCGCATTTTTTAAAGCACGAGCGACGAAGGAGCGAGTGCCTTTAATTAAAGCGCGAATGAACGGAAGATGTCTTCACGCAAGTGGTTCGTACAATATTTTTTGTACGAAAATTAAATTAAATTTTTTTGTTTTAATACATTAAACATAAACGAACATAAAACCAAGTAGGCAGTGATCTTTGGTTGTTGGAAACAATTGCTTCACTTGATATTTCAATTTTTGCAATAATTTGTGAATTTTGTAGGAACAATTTTCAACGATTATAAATCTTACCGTACTTTTTTAATGGAGGGAAACCCAGGGAAGTTGTATTTTATGACCTAAATTTTATTATTATCAAGACAGATTTTTTTTTGAATGCCTCAAAGGGCCAGTGTTTTTTGCAATTTTTACATTCGAGTCGACCGGGAAGCACTCGTTTCGGAGCGAGCGTTGAATGTTGGAAGCGTTGCTTTCAAGGCTATGAGTACAAAAAGTTATTTTCATTTCGCGAATTAATTTAATTTAATTTCAATTAATCGGTGAATGGACTCCCATGAAAGTAGGATGCAGAGCACAATTTCTGTGCAAAAAATGTTACTGTTTGAAGATAAATAAATAATTTACGCTGGATAACTAGGTACAGGCTTCCTCGAATAACTTGAGCGATTTTAAAAATTTCATCGCCCCAGTTATTTTCATATCCTTTTTCAAATATGTATGTGTTTATATTTTGATGTTCTAGCGTAATCACCGTTTTTGTACATATTTTTATTTTCATTTTGCTAATTTATTTTTCAGCGCAACGGTGAACGATTAGGTTATTTTCACTTCGTGAATTAATTTAATTTAATTTCAATTAATCGATGAATGGGCCGCCATGATGGTGGTGTGGAGTGCAGTGACTGTGCAATGCAGTGCTGATTCGAAGACGCCGGCGGACCTCTCCATAAGAAATGTACGTATCTACTCCTCTTAAATTTCTCTTTCTCAAGCTTGTATTGGTGTCCTCGTAGTCGGGGGTCCGTTTGCATGTCTACGAACTCCGAGGTGTCACCTGGCCATATATTGTGTGTTAATCTATATATCTGGATCATATCTGCTCAATCATATCTGACTTCTAATTCAGGCAATTGTAGAATCTTTAACCTCTCTCTGTAGGGCTTATGTTTAAAGCGTGTCGACCATCTTGTCACTGCATGTTCTACTCGGTTAAGCGTATGTATAGCCTTCACATGGTAGGGTTTCCAAACTGATATTGCATACTCTAAGTGGGGTCTAATGTACATTTTAAATAACCTTGAACATAATTCAGGACTTGGTTTAGAGAAAGCTCTTTTGATTGAGTGAAAAACCCCAGAAGCCCTTCTAGCGGCTTTGGCGCTCTGGTTGCCCCAATTCAACTTGTTATTAACGAGGACGCCCAGATCATTTTGATTTTCAACTACAATGATGTCTCGGTTTCCAAGTTGATTTTGCGTCGCCATCTTTTATGTTTCATACGCCTATTGCAATTTTTCAAAATTGATAAACAAAAAATGTCGAAAACTTCATTTTTTTTAAATAGCAACTACCATTTCTGACCCTAGATAGGTATAAATGTTAAATTTAATTTTAAGCCCAGTTTTATTAACATTCTGTATGTCTATTTCCAGCCGTTTTGGCGTAATTTCTGTGAAAACAGTAATATACTATGAACAAAAAGTGGCCAGTGACTGCACCGGGCTCTCAGGGGGTTTTCGGGGCATAGGGTGTGGGTTCAAAAAATGAAAAATGGGCGCCAGGCAACTTGCTTTTGAGCTGGTTGTTAAACTTGTCCAGCTGCCGGGACGGGTACATACAGTTTCGTCCGGAGAAATCTTTTAATTACCTAATCCTTAAAACGCCCTACCTGCAAAACCTACGGTTTCGGCCGGACTCAATTTTAGGGTACATGCACTTTCGTCCGGCAGTACCTGTTGTACTTAATAAAATTTATTGAGTATGTCTCTACCAATATTAAGACATGTCGAAAGACAGGGTTTGCAACAATGAAAATAAATAAACTGTATACAGGGAGGTCCCGATATAACCTGCCAAAAAAATTCTGGGTCATTAGAAGGATCTAACAAGTCCAAAAAACCCCTCTTCATTAGGTCCAAAATCATGGGGATAAATTAACCCCTATCCACACTCATTCGACGCTGCTGACCACAAAAATACGTACCTACTCAGGAATTAATTGTTGGTGTTTGTAAGGATGACAGTATCTAAGCAACATAGGTACCTGAATCGTTTATGACAAATCTCAAATCTGACAAACTAAATCAAATTAATGACATTTATTGAAATTGCTGTACACTGTGTGCGTTAATTCACCAGCTTATTTAGGTACAAAAGCTGATTTTGTGGACTGAGGTGAATGAGTAATAAATAAAGTGGTGTTCCTCAATGTGTAAATAAACTTAGAGGTAGTGTGTGCAAAATTGTGGAAGAACTGTGTAATAAGAGTATCGTCTTAATTGTGGTTAAATAGCCGAAATAATGCATTGAATAAATTTATTTACACTTTACATATTCGTACTTTCAACTGAGAATATCTACTAACTAATGAAAGGTAAACTAGACTAGAAAAATTATTTTATAATAAATGTTCTGTGTGCCTTCCGTTGGTACCAATTTTCATAAACAGAATTCAGCATTTCTGGGTTTTTACGAATCTGGTTCGCGGCGTCTGTTACGTGTTTCTGGAGTTGGCCTTTTCTATTTATTTCAACTTCGTATATACCAAATCTTTCGTGTGGCCCCAAAAATTAAAATCCAGAGGGGTTAAATGGAGTATCGGGGACGCCATCGTATTGGAATCAGTCAGAACCAACCTCACATAAATGCAGATGTAGCTCCACAAAAGTACAACGGGACGGAAGGACTCCTTCAGGAAAACGGTCGCCGTATGGTCGCCTTGCCGGTCATGAATTACCACGTGTTTCGCCATAGAGTAAATGCAAATCGGCGTATTCTTGTTTTGTGAATTTCATAACTTTTTGAAGGATTCGCAAATTTAAAATTAAACTTGACAAATGTCATAGGTGTTTCAGGTACCGTTGCTAAAGAAATTGCAGCCAAGTAACCAGAATTACCTTTTTAAAACCGATTAACTCATTAGCGTACAGCAAATTTTGACCAAATTTTCAATTATTTTTACAGTGTTTTTCTTTTGCTTTTTTCCTTTTGTCAATTGTGCTTCACAATTTCTCAATTGATTTTCCCATTTATTTTGCTAGTAAGGGAACAAATTCCTTTTTCGTCCAATGTAATTCATTATTTGTCAATTGACTTTCCCATTGTGACAATGAAAATCAATTAAATTAATAAGAAAAGCATTTTGTATAAAGTGAAAGTGATTTGAGAAAAGGGGAATTTCATTTGACATTTCATTTTGACATTTAAAAAATTGGAAAGTCATTTGACAAATCGTGAAACACAACTGACAAAAGAAGAAAAGCAAAAGAAAAACACTGTATATGGAAAACGAAAAGACTTTTATTAGAAACATTTTTTGTGTTCTACTCATCGTCACCTATTACTGGATTCCTTCTGGCAGGTTATATCGGGACCACCCTGTATATAATTTTATTATATTTATATACATATTTACATTCAATTAAAAACTAAAATAGTGGGAAGTCAATTTAATGAACTGAAGCCGAGTAATTTGGTTATCATCTAATTGTTTTATTTTTTCTTTTAAGTAGTTTTCTCGTTTCTGGGTTATGATATTAGGTGTTTTTTTTTGTATGAATGCTCTGAATTTGTATGTAAATTTCAGACTGATAATTCTGTATGATATCTAAAAATACAAATATGTTGGGGTTACTAAAATTGAAACATTTATTTAAGTGAGCATGAAACGATTCGCATGCGTTTGTGGTTCTTCGGCTGCAAGCTAATTTCGAAGCCCAGATTTTTGGTGGAAATGGAGCATCATCGTCAATATAAGTTTCGACCAAATAATCTAGGAATTTTTCCAGTTGCTGATTATGTGGCCTGATTTCATTCAGCTCGAATACTAAACAGTCACCAACACTTTCAGGTTCTGTAGAAAGAGAAAAAAAAATATATTTAAAGAGAAAAATATATGAAAATTACATTAACATAAAATTTATGTGAAATTGTACAAAATAATGAGTAATTTTTTTACCCAAAAAAAGAAGACCAAAACAGTATCCAATCCATTTTCGAACTTCGGTTCTCTCTTTATAATCCTTAGATAGTTCCAATTCTTGAACTTTCCTCCACCATGCTTGACTAATATGAAATCGACAGCCTATTATTTTAATTTCATTCCATACAATTTTGACGGCGTTGTGAATAGATTTTTCGAAGTCGATCACAATTTCTTCTGGTTGGAACTTCAAATTTATTTCCTTACATTTGTTTAACAGAATAGTTAGACATTTTGCATACGTCTCTGTTAATTTATCTTTGAGCAAACAAAATGCCAACGGATTATAATGCCCATTATAGTATCCATGAAGTGTGAATAATTGTAAGAAATACTTTGGACAGTATTTGAAAGTTCCGTCCATGAATGTACGAGTACATCTGCACAAATGCTTTAAATTTACATCGCACGAAAAAATTATTATGTTGGATTCAACATCATTAATCATCAAAAAATTTTCTTTTCTGTTAGTAATTATTTTTTCTTTTATGTCCTCCAAAGCGCAATGCGATTCCAAACAAGATTTAGGCAACTTTGGAAACTTCTTGCGTCTTTCTCCGTATATACTCCTTTTTACAGATTTTACGTCATCAATGGTTAGTTGATCAGAATCATTTTCTTTTAAAACAGAATGGATAATTCTTTTGGGTTGCAATTCAATATCTTCAGAAGCCTTGCGTTTAGCTGCTACTGCCACGAATTGTTTTTGTAGTGCTGACTTACTGAGTTCCTCGTGAGAATGGATTAAATTATGCCGTGATATTAAAAAATCTTCACCAATTGTGTAGATCGTGGCGTTGCACTTTGGAACTCTGCATCTCCATCTCGACTCACCATTCAACAATTTATCACAAAAACTGAACTTATAATTGTTAACAATCAACAATACTTTTCCACGTTTAGAAACCCTTTTTTGGATGTCTAAATTTTCCATTTTGCAAACTTAGGTTTTGCAACTAATTCAGAATGAGAACTGAAAATACGGTCCTGCCGATACTGATGCAGGTGCGGGTAGGGGTAGGAGTTACCGGGTTTTTCCAAAGGGTAGGTAATAAAACCCAGCCACCCCAGCGTACCTATATACCTGATCTATCGTCGGACGAAACTGCATATTTACAGTTTTACAGATTTGAACTATTTGGACGAAAGTGTAATCTTTAATTTATGCATGAAAGGATTACGGACGAAACTGTAATCGCCGGCCGGGACAAGTGCTCAGTGTTCCCTTATACGTCAGAGGCAAAAAAATGAAAGATCTAATTCCTTGGGAATTAAATAACTTTGTTTATTCTGCTTTTTGCCAACAGTAAATAAAATAAGAAGTGCTTACTAGTGTGTGCACTGGTTCATGGAATTGGACAACGGTTTTTCTAAATAATTTGAGTCAAATGAAAATTTTGAACCAGTTCACATTGATGACCATATTAAATTGGTCTTATTAAGAAAGCTTTCCCTTACAGGTGACCTTGTAACTTATCTTATGATTCTGTTGTGAATAAACTTAAAACTAATACAGTATTTCCGATTTATTGAAGAAAACAATGTGTTACATTCGTTGAAATGAAAGGAAACGCAGTCTTCTGCTTTATAAATTTACAACGTTAAATTAATTTTTGATTCTATGAATTAAATGTCAGGTAGTGACCTTGACACTAAAGTTCTATGAAAAAAATCATAAAAAATGCGGTCTGAAGAGTTCTGAAAATTTAACTTGAAATTGTGAAATTTGCAAACTTTTAGGAAGTAGAAGAACTGCTAAACGTGATTGAAATGCAAAATGTTTAATAAAATTTGTGAAATCTTATGAATGTTTCTAAATGTTTGAATTACAAAATTTTCTACATTTGAGAGATTTCTAATTGATGAGAAGCGGGAAGTTCGAGGCGCAAATTTTCATTATTCCGCAATAAAAATGTGGCGACTTATCTTATGCCGGTAACATGGTGCGTCCTCGATTGCGTCCTTTTGGCTTGCGGTACGGTATAGTTCTCTTTTTATGGTGGCGTCACGGCGTGATCTTGACGATATTCTTTAGTCCTGAGCCGGCAACGAAACGATGATCTTGGCGGATGATAAACGGCTTGGCGAAAAATGAATGGTCTGGCGATGACCCAAACGAATGATGTGGCGAACAGCCACCCTCAAAACGATAACTCCAAAAGAACGATAACCGGTCTGGCTGACCCTAAGGAACAACCCCTAACGAATTGTCGTTAGTGTTGCGAAACTCAATCGATTCAGTAATTACCTTTCCGCTGAAAGGGGCTGCTCTACGATAAATTGAAGGACCACTTTCCGGTACTCCTTCACGGTACGGTAACGGTAATTGGCTCGAACTACCCCTAATAGACGAAAGTTAGCGAAGTGAATTCGCTAATGAAGGATAATTACCTCTATCTCGCTAGATGACGAGGGGTTTCTCGACCACGGTAAACGGTAGCGGTACGGTACGGTAATTTTCGGGCTCTTCGACGGCCCCGAAGGCTGGCAGCGCCGGACGATAAGCGCCATGGCGTTCGGCAATCCGCCCTCAGGGATGATTGCAGATCCCGAACGCCACGCACGTGATTCGCAGCTCGCGACTTGCGGCACAGCCGCCCGCTCGGCGGTCGCCGACCGAGTCCTCTAATTTCCGCTCGCGATGGTTTTTTTTTTGGTTACCCACGAATCTAGGATAGCAACACGAAAGATCTGGACCTTATTTCGTTGGGCGATAAGGCGTCCCGGTAATTGCACGGACCACGCATCTTGATGACTGTTTCCGGCGGTACTACACTTGCGCGCTAAATGACAGATGGTCGATCATGGCGCCGGTTTGTTTACGTTGGAAATCACCGATCGGAAAATTCAGATGTTGAAGCGGTAATGTGTCGGTGAGTCCGCGCGTAATTCACGAAAGGTGGTTCTTCCAAAATTTGATCCCAAAACGACATCCGCAGATGATCCCGATGCGCTTGGGACTCGCCGAGATTCGACTACGCTTGCGACACCAGGCGCGGCATCACAGCGTAATCCCGACGTGTCCTCACAAAACGGACCATAAGCGAACGACGGTACGGCTGGCACCAAGACTCTATAGTGCTTGTAACTTCCTAAGGAATTCTGACTTAAACCCTAAATAAACCGAACAAAGACCCTACTTAAAGAAATTTATTGTCATATTGTGCCTGTCAATCACTAGAGGTTCTCCGACAAATATTTTGAGTACTACCCCAGGTAATTTTTTTCTCCGAGGCCGGCTAGTGATTGACAAGTACAATATCACAATAAATTTCTTTAAGTAGGGTCTTTGTTCGGTTTATTTATGACTTAAGCCAAAATTCCTTAGGAAGATAAAAATACTATACAACGGAAACTCTCAAAAATGAAACCGCGAAGGAAACAAACGAAAACCGAAAGTGAAACTGAAAAAAAACTGAAAGTGAACCGATAAACAAAAAAATGAACCCTGAACCGATAAACTAAAAATTGACTTGACTGACGACACAAACAAACTGAACGATCTCGAAATGAGCGTCCCGAAAAAGGTTACGGTAGGGTGGGCGCGTGGCGACGTCAAATGCCTTGCGTTATCTTGCTAGTTCCTGATTTTCGAACAGCGATCATAAGTAGGACCTCTTGGCCTCCTACCCCGGCCAAAACGAATAGTGGCAATTTGACCTGCTACACTACTGTGCCTTAAGCGTTACTTTACAAGTGGGTGGGGATGCTAATCCCCTGAGGCAAAGACTAAGGATAGTTACTCTTTCTTTGCCTGAGGTGCAGAGAGAAAAAGAGGTACAGAACAACAAAAATAAAATAAACAGTATTGAACACTAGTTTTTCTATTGAGCTTTACCCAATTTTAATCTTCTAAAATTACAAAATGTCAAATTCTGTCGGGGTCATTACAGGCTATACGTAACTTTGATTTTCCAAAATAGTATTAATATGAAAATTGGTAGTCGACTATAATCGACTGCTATAAGTTCAAATAAAATACTTTCAAATTGGTGACACTTCAGGAAATACCGGAAATCGACGCCATCTTTGTTTTTTTAAATAGAAAGGTCCCATTTTGATTTCAAATTTAGATTCTACGTTAAATTTTGAGTTTAGAACGTCCTTTCGTCAACATTTATCTGTCATTGACCTATGTCATCTTTTCCGCAATAAAGCGGGGTTGAAGGGCTTCATTAAAAAAACCTCCTGAACCTTGGAAATAAATAATTGATTTTTTTTTATTGAATTCCTAAAGGTTTGGCCGATCTGCAATTTTTTAAAATTGATAATCAAAAAATGTCGACAACTTAATTTTTTTAAATGGCAACTACCATTTCTGACACTAGATATAAATGTAAAATTTAATTTTAAGGCCACTCTTATTTACTTTATTTATGTATGTCTATTTCCAGCCGTTTTGGCATAATTTCTATTTTTTGAATAAAATATTCTTTTTTTTATCAAGGAATTGTTTTATTTGAATTTTGATTCAAAAATCGCAGGCCTTTAAAACGCTCGTTTCACTCGTGTTTTAAACTGGCCCACTCATGCCATAAAGAGCCCAATTTATACATGAACGGGTTGAATACAACGTTTTTTTGTTCGACGAGCCCCTTAAAGGCTACAAATCGCTTTAAATCTTTAAAATTAGCTTGACGTGTCGTTTTGACAAGTTGTGACGTTTATCAAAATCCGTTCACACAGGAGAAAATTCTCAAATTCTGAAATGTCGAATGAAAAACGACTATTGTGCAACTGTTTTCAGTGTCACAAAATGCTTATTGTGAGAGTAAAAACAGTTACACAAAGATCAATTTTTTAGCATCATTTCTAGTGATTATTGGTATTAACAGTAAATATGAGTGCGATGTCATTTGTTATAAACTATTAAGGGGGTAGAGGTATTTTCATATTTGGTGGCGGAAACAAAAGACTGAGAAATGTCACAAAAATGTATTGTCAGTGTCAAATTTCTCATAAACGCCGTAAAAAGGAATGTCTAGGTAAATTTAAATTTTCGCTAAATAGATTGAAAAAACAAATTCTAAGGAAACCAGTTTTTGTCAGTGCTTCAAAAGGAAAAGTTAATCTCATATAATCAAACGTATTACAAATTATTTCTCTAGTTCGACGATGAATAACTTTCTTATTGCCAATTTGCTGCATTTCTGTCAAAATCACGAACGTCTTTGAGAAATTTGACACTGACAATACAAATGTGTGACATTTCTCAGTCTTTTGTTTCCGCCATCAAATATGAAAATATCTTTAGCAGTAAAATTTTAACCTGTAGCATAAATCACGGATGTAGTACCAAAGCGCCCCGTACTACCCCTTTCGAAGCGCTACCGTCGCCAGCGAGAATCAACTCACTGAGCCCCTACCATCCAATCAGCTGCGGGCCGACGGAGCGTGCGGGACCATCTCCAGTCAGGCTATAAAAGGGATGCACGCATGGACAATAATTCGTTATTATTCATTTAATCATTCGAGCTCCCTCAAGAGTCTCACCGCAAACCTTTGTTAACTTTGTTTACCTTTATGTAAATAAACTCTTTATAACACAAACAATGTTAAAAGTGACTCCACAACGTGGGGCCTAATGTTAAAAACCTTATAAGTAGTTATCAAAAATTTATACCTTTATGGACGAAGTTAAACACCAGGGTGAAAAAAAAAATTTAAAAAATGACCAACTCAATAGACCGGGACCAACGGCATAACGTGACTTCCGAATCACGAGACAGAATATAGTCCTTTTTTTTTAAATTTCGCCCTGGTTCGGAATCGAACCCGCGACCCTCGCGTCCCAGAGCCGAAACGGACTCCCTTAGGCTATATTCTGCCTTAAAATTTTATTATCGTATCCCACCTCCAACATTTGGGAGACAATTTGAAATTTAATTTTGAATGAAATTACTTCATCAATGCCAACTCAATTCCATTAAAATAAAGTCACGACATAATAACAAAATTGCTAATTAATTTGAAACTTCAGTTACCAACTATTAGACGAATTCCAAAAGCTTGTAGACATTTAGCTGCAGATAAATTAAGTTCCATTATTAATAACTGTGTTTCGACCAAATCATTATCATCCTTTGAGAATCTTTTGCTTTTTTCGTATAGAGCTTTCAATGTAGCAGAGAAATCTGATAAGTCGTTGAATAAGCATATAAAAGAAAATCTTTCTAATTTTGAAGAACCTCAAATACGAACTGGTTCTAAGAAACGTACAAATTTATCATTAGCTAAGAAAGTAGAAGCAAAAGTAGCCGATTTTGATATCAGAGGAGCTGTTAAATTATTGTCCTCGGATGACTCATTCATTCAACGAAGATGTTGCTGAAGAACTTAAAAAAAAACATCCTTCACCATCTCGCGAACTTTTTTTCCCAGACCCTTTCAAACCAGGAGACATTAGTTTAATAGTCAATGAGCAAAACGTTCGAGAAGCTATCAATTCATTTCCTGCCGGTTCTTCACCAGGTTTAGATGGCATGAGACCACAATACTTGAAAGATATCATATCTTTGTCAGCGGGTGAAGCAGGTCAGAAGGCACTAAGAGCGTTAACCAAACTGTGCAATTTTTTATTATCTGGGCAACTTCCTTCAGAAATCTGCCATTTATTGTATGGTGCGTCTTTATGTGCCCTTAAAAAGAAAGATGGAGGACTTAGACCGATCGCTATCGGAAACTGTTTGCGAAGATTGACCTCAAAGCTAGCCTGTTTTCAAAGTCGAAATATTGTAAATTCGTATTTATCTCCACACCAACTTGGAGTTGCAACTAAACTAGGATGCGAAGCAGCAATTCATACCACACGAACCTTTGTTAATAACGATCAAAACCGTGGCAAAGTTCTTCTTAAATTAGATTTCAAAAATGCCTTTAACTCAGTCGAACGGGATTGTATTCTGAAAGAAGTCCAATGTCATACCCCACTTCTGTACCCTTATCTTTATCAATGCTATGGAAATCCTTCAACTTTATTTTTCGGTAATCATTTAATTTCTTCTTCTGTTGGAGCCCAGCAAGGAGATCCCTGCGGTCCCATGATTTTTAGTCTTGCGATTCAACCAATTATTTTATCTTTGGATTCTCAAATGAATATATGGTATTTAGATGATGGAACCTTAGCTGATTACCCAGAAGTAGTTTTATCCGACTTTAAAAAAGTTATAAATTTATCTCAGGAAATTGGCCTTGATTTAAACTTTAACAAATGCGAGATCTTTTGCTGTTCTGGAGACACAGATTTAAAAGTCATAAAGGAATTTCAAAATTTAGCACCAGGCATTAAAATCTGTGACCGAGAAAGTTTATCTCTTTTAGGCTCTCCAATCTTTGACCAAGGTTTCAAAAACACCGTCGAAAAAACTATAATTACAGTTGAAAATCTTTTAAACAAAGCTGAACTCCTTAACAGACACGTGGCTTATACTTTAATCAAAAACTGTCTTTTCATACCAAAATTTAATTTTTTATTAAGAACAACTCCATTTTGGAAATTTTCTAATTATGTTAATTCAATTGATTCTTCTTTAAAGTCTTGTTTAGAGAGAATACTTAATTTACGTTTAACTGATTTACAATGGCGTCAGTCCACTTTACCGATTAGATTTGGTGGTCTGGGAATTCGTCGCATTTCCGATATTTGCCTCCTTGCTTTCCTATCTTCAATTAATGGGGTTAAAAAGCTTGTTTCTTTATTACTAAACTCAAAGGATAATGAGCTTAATATTCACCATTATGATGAAGCTTTAGCAGTCTGGGGTGTAGCAAATGAGAACGAAATACCAACAATTCCACAATTTCAGAAGAATTGGGATAATATTAATATCAAAGGAATAATTGCCAATGACTTAATCTTTAATTCACCTAGAGACTTGGCTCGTTTTAAAGCTTTGCAATGCAGAGAATCAGGATCTTGGTTACATGCAATACCTTCTCCTAATATTGGTACTCTTTTAGATAACACTTCCTTCCAAGTTTGTATTGGTTTAAGATTGGGTTGTAATCTTTGTATACCTCATATTTGCAAATGCAATGCGAAAGTTGACGAAATTGGCACCCACGGTCTAAGCTGTTTCAAAAGCAGTGGTAGATTTTCAAGACCAGTGGCGGCTCGTCAAGATCAAAACCGGGTAGGCACTAGCAATTTTTTTGGTCAGTTTTTTCGCGTTATTTTTTTTTTGACCTTGCACCAGTTAAACGGTGGTGATGGATATAATGCTTATTATTACAAAGGTGAGACGTAATTTCAAGATGCTCCACTTTTCCCTGACCTGGACGTTTTGAAAATGACAGTAACATTAAGAAAACAATATCATGCATTGGGTTTATTATGGAAAATAAACGACAACTCTTGCTGGCACAAAAAAATTGCAATATAAATTAGACTTGATAATTTCACGATTTTCCCGTACGCTATTCTTATCTAAACTTTTCTAAAAAAACCAAAAAGAACGAATTTACAAGCAAAAGCAATATGCTCTTTACTCTTATTGTGCTTCTCTAATGCACGCCCTAAATCGTTCAAATCAGAATACCCTGTTTTTGTCCACACTGTCTCATTATTAGTCACGAATAGAATAAAAAAAAAGTTTTTTAAGTAATTTACTGCCAACAAGCCAATCATATTTTCCGTACCTACCACGAATTAGTAAATGCACTATTCTGTTTACCAGTAGTTACCAAAGTTTTACTTAGATCAGTTACATCAGGACAAGGTCTCTTTAACTGTTTAATCTACATAAAACTTATCTTCGTAGGAAAGTTTACAAGACCGGCATTTATTTATCAAAAAATTGAGATCGACGTTAACAGGAACGACAACCGCCTCTTCTTCTTGACTGGTACTTGCCATTGAGATCATTTTTATTAAATTGCTACTTACCTACTTACCATCACTAAGCCTGCATAACCTAACTAAACCGCAATGTTTAACAACAACATTAAATTTCAACTTCTGTTCGAGGTCGAGCTGAAGGAACGCATGATTCACGCCCGCGCCGCTTCCCAACCTTTTCGACACAACCATTGTGTCCGTTAATCGCTCATAGTCACAATAATCATAATATAAAATAAAATTTTACGACTACAATGAAAATGACAAAACTACCGAGGCATAGAGCCTCGAGTTGCACTTTACTAACACGCAGTAACCAATAACAGTGTATGACGGGTTGATGGTATTCAGTTCTTTATTCCACCAACCACACAGCTTAGGCGGAAAAATGAAGTGGCATAGTCTACGGTGCCTCTACGGTACGCTGAACGCTCTGAATAAGTCTACGCTCTGGGCTCTGCAGTCCGAAGCGAAGGGGCCGAATGCAAAACGCGCCAAATACAAAATACATAATCAAATTAACACATGCAACAGTTATTCTTCGATAATAATTAATTCAATGTAGATACAAAATAAAAGTATACAAACATAAAAATATTTTTATACTAAAAAAAATCAAAAATTATCTATTAAAAAAGATTTTGGTTAGTAAAGTATTTGGTGAGGCACTGCCTCCCCTGCCTACCCGGAGAAGCCGCCCCTGTTCAAGACACACTGAAATTAATTCCATTATCAACCGGTCTTTAACTTCTATTCATGTGAATTCAACTTTAGAACCAAACGGACTGTCTCGGGATGACGGAAAACGCCCAGATGGGATGACTTTAGTACCGTGGATTAAAGGTCAACTTTTGGTTTGGGACGTCACTGTTGTAGATACACTTGCAGACAGTTACGTATTGAAATCATCTGAAGTCTCAGGTTTTGCCGCTGAAATGGCTTGCAAACGCAAACATAGCAAATATAGTTCAATCATTTCGTCAAACTACGTGTTTAAAGGTTTAGCATTTGAAACCTTAGGCCCTTGGTGCAAAGAAGCCATCGATTTCATTAATGTCGTAGGAAACCGACTTATCGCGGAATCAGGCGATTCAAAATCAAAGAAATTCCTTTTCGAGAGGATTTCCCTTGCCATTCAACGTGGAAACGCTGCAAGCATTCGGGGCACTTTTCCAGATTCCGCAATATTATCGGAAATTTTTGTATTATAAAACAAAAATGTTTATGTATTTACAGTCAAATATTTGGTATTCTATTACATAATTGTACGTAATAAACCTACAATTTTAAAATAGAACACTGTACCCCCCACGACATAATTATTTTATATTTTTTAAAATTAAATTAATGAAACTGAAATAGAAAAAATAGCATACTTATTACACTCGTTTCGCAAGACATTTTTCGAACTCGTTCTTTTAGTTTAGAGCACTCCTCGCTGCACTCTCGTTGGACAATAGACTGTTTTGTGCAATTCGTATAACAATATACTATTATACATTGTTTGCCATTTATCAGCATTGTCACCGCTAATAATGGGGAAAAAATAAGATACTTGTTTCAAAATCAAAAATCCACCAACACTGCATTCTACCTCGAAAATACAACCGACTACGTCGCCAACTTTTGTTTTTAGTGTGTTTGAAAGTGTCAGAAAAATGTGGGGTTATGAAATAAAACTGTTGACAGCCGTTTTGGTCGTAGTTCATCGTGTTTTTTAAATTCTTCGAAGCACTTAATGAACGCTCGCTTTAATTTAGCGGTTAAAAGATTCCTTGTTTTTCGAGGCATTTTTATAATTTGATATTTGTGACACACTGAAGGTCAAATTTTGGCGGCAGGTTGGGCCAACCTGCCGAAAAATGAAACTTATTCTAGGGATTTCTTTTTTTCTGTCAACATAATTCAACAGGTGGTGGATTTTTGATTTTGAAACAGATTATATGAATTGTCTTTGTTATTCACTAATCATATTTCATTAGCTGTCTGGAATTTCCTTGAGATAAGCGCAAACGTTCATTCTTCAAACATTTTTAAGGTAATTTTTCTGTAATTTCCATAAGTTGAAACTGATTGAAACATGATAAATATGAATTATAAGTCTGTCTCAGTTCTAAATTTCCACTAACACTGCATTCTACGTTAGAAATACAACCGGCAACACTGTTTGGTGAAAAATGCGTCATCTTGTATTTGTGAGGTTATCTATAACTGTTTTTACCGTGGAGGGAGAAAAGACTGGAGATGGCACTAATTCAAATAAGTGTACCGGCCCGCGAAAACTACAGCGTCATAAAAGGTTTCTGAATATAGACGCTAGGCCAATGGCTTCCTTCGCCTTCCTTCCAGGCGCATTGTGCTTCTTTATCTAGCGCATTGTGGACTGGATCATAAAAGGTTGTTGCACGTGCTTTTAGAGGGTTCGGATTTTTAACATGGGAAGCATAGGAAATGCCATCTCCAGTCTTTTCTCCCTCCACGGTTTTTACTGTTACAATAAGCATTTGGTGACACTGAAAACAGTTGCACAATATGTATAGTCGTTTTCAATGACATCCGTGCTGTCAGTGTCATTTTTAATATGTTGGTGCAGATACTACGCACAAATTCATAACCAGTATTCAGAGTATAAGCAAATTCTAGTTAAAAAAAATTCAAACAAGAAGGTGAGGTTATGGTGAAAGAAAATTTATATTTCTCCAACATGGCGTAAAACATGGATAAACTAAGTCATCCTCAGAATCCGAATGATACTATGTATATATTTTCTTTGATTTGTCGGAAATGATATAGAGGCTGATTCACGTAGCCCGTTCATTAGAAACTTTTTGATTTCCCAAAATCATATTAATATGAAAATTGGTAGTTGACTATAATCGACTACTTCAAGTTCAAATGAAATATTTTCAAAATGAGGGCACTTCCGAAAATACCGGAAATCGATGCCATCTTTGTTTTTTTAAATAGAAAGGCCCCATTTTGACTTCACATTTCGATTCTAAGTTAAATTTTGAGTTTAATACGTCTTTTGGTCAATACTTATCTGTCATTGTTTTTACCTGTGTCATCTTTTTTTGCAAAAAAGTGAGGTTGCAGGGCTTCATTAAAAAATTTATAATTCTTGAACCATGAGAAATAAATAATTTATTTTTACTTTACTGTCTTGCCAAAGATTTAGCCGCTTCTTTGCGCTATCAAAGACATTTTTTTATGTTTCATACGCCTACTGCAATTTTTTAAAATTGATAATCAAAAAAAAAATTTCGAAAATTTCATTTTTTTAAATGGCAACTACCATTTCTGATACCAGATATAAATGTAAAATTAAATTTTAAGGCCACTTTTATTAACATTATGTATGCCTATTTGCAGCCGTTTAGGCGTAATTTCAATTTTTTGAATAAAATATTCTTTTTTATAAACAATTGTTTTATTTGAATTTTTATTCAAAAATAGCTTGCAATAAATATTAGATAACAACAAAAGAATAAAAAATTAGCAAATTAACAAAAAAATATTTTAATGTATGTAAATGATTTCATTGAAAATATTTTTTTGTTAATTTGCTTATTTTTTATTATTTCGTTGTTATCTACTGTTTATTACATGTGATTTTGGAATAAAAATTCAAATATGTAAAACAATTACGCCAAAACGGCTGGGAATAGGCATACATAATGTTAATAAAAGTAGGCTTACAATTAAATTTTACATTTATATCTAGTGTCACAAATGGTGGTTGCTATTTAAAAAAATGAAGTTTTTGACATTTTTTGATTAGCAATTTTGAAAAATTTCAGTAGGTGTATGAAGCATAAAAAAATCACTAATGGCGGAAAAGATCTGCCAGGTCTTTAGCAATTCAACTAAGAAAAAATCAATTATTTATTTCCGATGGTTCAAGAGTTATAAATTTGTTAATGAAGCCCTGCAACCACGCTTTTTTGCAAAAAAGATGACAGGTCAAAAACGATGACAGATAAGTGTTGACAAAAAGACGTTCTAAACTCAAAATTTAACGTAGAATCGAAATGTGAAGTCAAAATGAGACCTTTCCATTTAAAAAAATAAAGATGGCGTCGATTTCCGGTATTTCCTAAAGTGCCACCATTTTGAAAATATTTCATTTGAACTTGGAGTAGTCGATTATAATCAACTACCAATTTTCATATTAATATGATTTGGGGAAATCTTTCTAATGAACGAGCTACGTGAATAAGGGCCGATTTCATAATCAGAATTAATCCTCCATTAATATTTAATGGTACCATTAAATTAAAAAGTGATTTCATAATTTTTTTTAATGTACCATTAGGAGTTAATGTTTCATTAACGTTAATGCCACAATTTTGGCTCATTAATAGTAGTTTATTTAACGAGTTCGTGTGTAATTTGGGCTTTTCTTTTGCATGAGTGGGCTAACTCGAGTGAAACGAGAGTTTTAAAGGCCCACGAGTGCCAAAAAAAGCCCAAATTACACAAGAACGAGTTGAATACAACGTTTTTTTGTTCGACGAACCCCCCAAAGGCTCCAAATCGCTGACAATCTTTAAAATTAGCTTGACGGTTCATTTTGACAAGTTGTCAAATTTATCAAAATCCGTTCACACAGGAGAAAATTCTTAAATTCTGACAGTGTCGAACAATTTAATTCTACAATTAACCTCACATGGTTGTCAAAAAATGTTTTTTAAATCATAAAAATGAATGCGATTAATATAAGTACGTATTATAGTTCATCTTCGCT
Source organism: Tenebrio molitor (assembly GCF_963966145.1). Classification (NCBI taxonomy): domain Eukaryota; kingdom Metazoa; phylum Arthropoda; class Insecta; order Coleoptera; family Tenebrionidae; genus Tenebrio; species Tenebrio molitor. Next base: position 19,734,876 of record NC_091048.1, on the reverse strand, counting down.
TGGGATGAAAATGATACGAATTAATTTTTTTTCAACGGTTTCGAATTAATAAAGATACTTTTTATATTCTACTTGGGCAAATTCATGATAGAATTAGACCTGCTGCAAACAGGTCCTGTTTATTTTTGTTCAGAGAAATTAAGTTTTACTTTATACGAGTACCTATACGTATTATAGAGGAGGAAGCCTAAAATCAGTTACTCAGTTGCTCTTGGCCCTTAGATTTTATGCAAGTGGAAGTATGCAATGATCGGTTTCCGATTTTGCCGGTGTCTCAACATCTTCTGCATGTCGGATAACACAGGCCTACAAAACAAAACTTTTTAATCGATGTTTTGATTTTGATAACTGATTTTGTATAACATTGGAGCCCTGATTACAAAAATACAATTAATTTTTTTGTATCACGTCAGGTTTTTTCACAATTAACAAAAAAAAAAATTAAGCAATTTATTTAGGAAAATAAGATGTTTATAATAATTCTGGGTTAAAAATCTAACTAAATTTTTATTACTTATGAGAATGGCATCTTTGACGCTTTGTGAGGAAACTTCCTTTACTTGATTGTCTGCTGTATGTTTTTTTTTTGTTCGACACTGTCAGAATTTGAGAATTTTCTCCTATGTGAACGGATTTTGATAAATGTCACAACTTGTCAAAACGAAACGTCAAGCTAATTTTAAAGGTTTTAAGCGATTTGGAGCCTTTAAGGGGCTCATAGAACAAAAAAACGTTGTATTCAACTCGTTCGTATGTAAATTGGGGCTTTTTTGGCACTCGTGGACCTTTAAAACGCTCGTTTCACTCGGTTTTAAAATGGCCCACGCGTGCCAAAAAAGGCCCAATTTACACACAAACTCGTCAAATAAACTACTATTTGGGTACATCGTGCTGTAACATCCAGCAAAAGTCTACCATCATTTTTACGCTCTATCTTCCTTGATATCACCTCTCCATTTGTTTTATATCTTGGTCAAAACGTTCCCCTTGTTCCTCGCTGACAGCACCAAGATTTGTAAGAAAAAGATTTAAGTGCGAAAATAGAAAATGCACTTTCAAACTCATATTACATCCCAAGATGTGAAAATTTTTAAACATGATTCTTACAATATTTTCGTAGTCAATTTTTCTATGACGTTCTTAAATGCCGTCCAGGCATTCCTTTCAACAACATTCATAGAATTTTGAAAATCATTACCTTTGCACAAAGATCTTATTTGGAGGTCCTAACCTCTTTTAGTTTGTCATTGGAGAGATCTGGTAACTTTGTACATTAATACTTGAAACATTGTCCATTTTTATCAAGAGCCTTTACAAATTGCTTCGTCAAACAGAGTTTGATATGCATTGGTGGTACCTAATACTACTTTTTTAGGATACAACTAAATTATTTTTTATTATGGCTTCCCGGTACAAGTCGAGTTCTTAAAGGCCAATTCTTTTGAGTCCAATGCTTGTCTCGTGCCCGGCTGTCCCACTCACAAATAAAACAAGGAAATTTCGAATATCCATATTGTTGTTCGATATTACAATATCAAAATTTTGAAATAATTCATTCATTCTAGGTGAACATTCCAATTTTAAGAAAAAACGGTTTGTGAAAAAACTAGACGTGATAGCGCAAAACCAAGATCATTTTCGTAATCAAGGGGTCGAAATTATTCAAAAACTGTCAATTTTATGCAAACATCGAAATCAGTGTGTAATTAAAACAGTAATTAAAACAGTATCTGAAGCTATTGCTTCTCTACGTCCAAATTACGTTAACATGTATGAGAATATTGAAGAAATGCACAAAAGTGCTGAAAAGATGTACCAAATAGCAAGAGTTCCACGTGTTATTAGTGCAATAGATTGTACTTTACTAAATAAAATATAAATCTATAATAAAAATCTTCTGTCTCAGACAGAAGCAACAGTTCTTCGTCTTTCCAGAAATTATTCCCACGGCTACGTTTAGTTTTCTTACTTTTGTCCTACATTTTATTGAGTAGACAGTGATAATGACCCCGTTAAAATAAAAAATGCAAAAAAGCCGGACATTTTAAATTTCAGTAGCCAGCTTTTTCGGTAATGTAGTGTGGGTTGCATTTTTAATTCCGTCGGGCTCATATCACTCGTGAAATACCCTGTATACGCTCCAATATTTTACTTTTTGAATGTCAAATCAGAGAATACAGTCAAATGTACGAGACGTCAAAACTAGGAATACCAACCTAGCATTATTTTCATCTAATTGTCCATTAGTTAATGTACGTAAAAAACTGCATTATGAAATCATTTTGATTTAAAGGAAGTTTTAATGTTCCCATTAAATTAATGTCTACATTAACTAATGTTCCATTTGCGTCAAATTTATGAAATCGGCCCTAAGCCTGTATATAAATAATTTGAATTTGTCAATTTGCCACGTCAAGGTAAATTGCCAAATTAGGAAATTCAAAATTACTAAACTGAAACAGTAAGTGATACCAACATACTGTCATATTGATAGCACGGATGTCATTGAAAACGACTATAGTAGTTTATTTAATGAGTTCGTCTGTAAATTGGGCTCTTTATGGCCTTAGCGGGCCAGTTTAAAACGTGAGTGAAACGAGCGTTTTAAAGGCCTGCGATGTTTGAATAAAAATTCAAATAAAACAATTTATTCCACAGACAATTAAACTATAGTAAGACACTTCAATCCCATATAATAATGTTGGAATAGCTTCGACGGTGCTGCTCCGCACGCAGTTGGCCAAAACACTCCGTCGTATTTATTCGTAAAATTTCGATTATTACCGTTGTATTTAAAACAGTCAAAAAATATTTGTCAAATGTGACACTTTTCTGAAAAAAATAAAAATGTACTTATTAAAGATATAAGACTTTCTGTGAATAAAAAGGTAGGAATTAGTGCCATTTATTAAATGAAAGTAATTACAATAGCCAACGTTTTCAGTATTGAGAAATTGTCAATAAGAAAACAATAAAGAAATGAAAAAAATAACATTTTCTACTTTTTGGGCAATTTGTGAATCTGCTACGTAATTTATAAAGGTAAAAACTTAAGTGATGAAACTTCTTAATAAAGTTATACTTTCAGTTTCAATTCAAGACAAAAAGAAACCAAACAATAGTGTGTGCTCCCGGTACCTATTCTTTTAAGGAGCATGACAAGTTAAAATTGAAACTAAAATACACAGTGGGCCGAAAAAAACGGTACAAATTTTGTTCGTTCATATCTTCCTGAGTTATTAAGTTTTTTAAATGATTAATATACCAGTGAAAAACCCAATATTTATAGAAAAGATGAAGGCCTCTTGCTGTGCAGAGATAGTCCTAACTCAAAAGTTGTGCGTCATAACATGAAGACATGCAAAAATTCTGGTCTTGAAGATTACCTATCTCAACCAGATATGGTTCAATCAATATGCCCTCCATTTTTATTAGCTATCATTTGTAATCGTCTTTGTCCGTCCCCAATTGCAGAAGCTACATATTTGTCTCTGAGGTAGCTGATTCCAGCATTCCGTTAATTGTTCAGGAGCCTTCAGCTCAAGGTATATGATTGTTTGTGCCGCTCGGTGCGATGTTGATCAATCACTAGTGAAGACAAATGGTAGCTAATAAAAATGGGGAGCATATTGAACCATATCTGTAAAACTTATAAATGAGAGAATTTTTGCATGTCTTCATGTTGTGACGCACAATTTTTGAGTTCTGGACAACAACAACCTTTTCTATAAATATTGAGCTTTTCACTGGTATATTACTCATTAAAAACAGATAATAACTCAGGAAAATATGAGCGTACAAAATTGATACCGTTTTTATCGACCCACTATGTATATATGTATAACAGAAGAGTTGTGTGTTGTGTTGCCAAAATTTACGATCTAAGTGTATTTTTGAATAAAAGAAGTATTGGAAAGAAATTACGTATCGCCTTAGCACGAAAAATTAATTTTCATGGTTTATTTGTAAAAGCCATTTTCTGGAAATTAAAACAAAATTGTTGGATGCATCAATCAATTTGATCATTTATAAAAAAAAACTGCAGGACGTAAGAAGAGAATTTAAAAAAAAATCGTCAAAGGCATGTTGCTTACGAAGAAAATGGGGATTCTCAGAATATTTAATTTTAGTTTTGGTTCTAGTTTTTAATTTAATTCATTTATTGTTAATTTTTCTTATAATTAATAAAACGTTGTGCATTTTAAAGACATTTTACATTTGAAATTAATATTAAATGAGGACAAAATTATTAATTTAAACAACTCCATCAAGCATGCTTTATAAAATTAGTTCGGCCAACTGCTCGCGCCGCGCTGGAATCGTGTTTCCAAAAATTGGGTAGCAATGCGACTTACTATAGTTTAATTGTCTGTGATTTATTCCATCCTAAACGATAAAATGGTATTTTATCTACTGTTTTCTTCATGGTAAAATGAAATTTTATCGTCTAGAAAAATAAAATAAGTACATTTTCACAAGTTTCTTTACTATTTTTTAATCAAAATCACAAACATCTGAATTGAAATAACCGGAAATAACATTGTTAATAAAAATTAAATGTGCACTTTTTAAACACTTTTCCACCACATTTGACACTATTCTCATTAGCGACATCTTTGCTTTTGATGAAGTTAGCGACACCCTCACTTTTGATTGTTGAATTTTTTTGACGTTAAAAAACGCTCTCAAAGATAAAGTAGAATTTTATCGTCTTGTATTATAATAAATAACTATTCTTGATAAAAAAAAGAATATTCAAAAAATAGAAATTACGCCAAAACGGCTGGAAATAGACATACACAATGTTAATAAAACTTTGCTTAAAATTAAATTTAACATTTATACCTTGTAACCTTTCGACTTCCTTGACCTTTCCTTGATGATTTTTTTTTCCCTCATTTGGTGTATTGTTGGTTGCCGCATTCCCTCGGATGTTATTTTTGCGGAAAAATACGAAACAAAAATAATGAGACAAGAAATATTTATGGATCCTACGTTGTGTTTTATTATTCATTTTGTTTAATTAGGTTCTAACGAGAGGCCATACCTTGGGAAGGTTTTTCCAAATAGAATTAAAACGATTGAGCACACTTCACTTAAATTTTATTTAACAAATAATCGAGTGTGGTGGTGTTTGGTCCCAACAAATTATAGAAATAAATAAATGAATTTAATAACAGAAGTTGGTGGAAATTTGACCCAGTGAAATTTGACTCTCGGCCCACGAATTGAGATCTGACTCATGAATAAATGACTAAGCTGGGCAAATATATGAGTTTGTGGCGCGAACAGCATTATACGAGTTTGAGATGCGAACTATGTGATCCGATTTAGATTTCAATTATTTCCCCAATTAAATTTAACCCGACGCGATGCCCTGGAATCTCATAGATCACCCCGGTCTACTCCGGTGGTCGAAAATAAAAGGGAAAAAGGGTTCTAACAGGGCCAAAGGATACCTCTCTTCACGTATCAGCTGGCCTAGTTTGGTCGCTGGCCACCTTGGGGGTGACGCGGCTAATTTTGTGCTCTTACGCCGGACCACAGCTTATTGAGTGCGACGGACACTGGCGGTAGCTTCCCGAACTCGAGAATCCAAGACATAAATAATGAATGGAAATGTTTTATAATAATTGCATACTGGTTCCCCTTGAGAAGAGCACGTTTCCCCAATCGGTAAATACAAGAAGATCACATACTTCGCGATAAAGAAATTAATATAAGATTCTAAAGAGTCACGTGGTCATCAAAAGCTCAAAGAAAATAATATAATCTTTACTTTAGAACGATAAAGAACTAAATGCTGTTTGACTAATTAAATCGCGACTACAAATAATGTACAAGAATTAGAGAAATAATTTACCTTGTGAATGTAAAGAACGTGGTCACAAAATGGCTGCTGGAAGTACTGAACGTACCTCCGGCTACTTTGGAGATCAAACCCCGAGTGAATCAAAAAAGCCTTGTTTCCCAATTCAATTCAATTCAACTTCATTTATTTCCTTGCTTATTTATTACATTTCATTCGTTCTTAGGGCTATGGCAAATTTTTACAAGGGGGCGCTGCTGAGGCTTAAGGCCTTTTCAGCGCTGGGATTATTCTAATTACAATGTTATACTTAATGTTAGACAATGATATGGTTATAATACAATAATGATACAATAGAACGAAGAAAAAAAAAAACAAAGCTGAATACAATGGAAGTTAAATAACGTTTGATGGTAACAGTGAACTTATGCTAGGTGAAACAAAAACTTATATACTAGGTGAGGCAGATGGGGCTGGGGGGTACAATGGTGTCCTGGGCGTCCTTGAGGTTCCTGTGGGTGGATGGTTCTGCTACTGGATTGTTCTTTTTATCTTCTGGGTCCTGTTGTTCAGTATCTGGAATGGGGAAAGAAGAGCAGAAAGAGAACAAGGGGGGTTAGAAGGGCTTACCGGGGTAGATGTCCTGAGTCCCGGTAGTCGTCGTCGACGGCTACCGCATGGTCAAGGGGGTTGAGTCCACAAGCTCCTGGAGGTCATCTGGTAGGTCGGTGTAGGCTGGTGAGAGGAGAGCTGTTGGGGGGTGTTTCAGCTTGCGCTTTGGAATTTTCGGGATTCTGTTGAGGAGGCGGCCGTCTCTTGACGGGTATTTAAACGAGGTGGACAGGGTTTGGATGGCGAGGGCGTTGTTGGAGTTTAGGGTGCGTGTCACGTAGCGGCTCTGGAGTTCTTTGAGGCGGGATTGGATCGGGATTGTGTTGATTTCCTGGTGGAGGTTGTCGGAGGGAAACCTGTCGGGGAGTCGAAAGATCCTGCGGAGCATTCTTCTCTCGCAGGCGGAGATTTGGTGGAGGAGGGCCGGGTATAGGGTGGCGTAGATGGGGGCGCGGTATTCGATGACGGGACGGATGTAGGATTTGTAGGTGTGGTACAGGGTTTTCGAATCGCACCCACGGATGCGCCCTCGAATCCTGTACAGGAGGTTGGCTCGGTTGCGGGATTTTTTGAGGGTTTCTTTGACGTCCTGGTTGAGGGTGCAATTTTTGGAAAAGGTGACGCCGAGGTAGCGGATGTGTTGAAGTTTGGGGATGGCCTGGTTGTTGAGTAGGAGATGGGGGGCTTGGTGGCGGGACCTGGCTCCGGAGTAGGACATTAAGATGGACTGGGATTTGAGCGGGTTTGGCTTGATTCTCCAGGTGTTTGTCCAGGTGGTGATATTATTCAGGTGGCCCTGTAGGATCCTGGCGGCGATCGCGGGGTTTCTCTGGCTTGTCCACACGGCGGTGTCGTCGGCGAAGAGTCTGGTCTTCGTCCGGGGGGCATCTGTAACAGGAAAATCTCTGCAGTATACAATGTAGAGAAGGGGGGAAAGGATGGAGCCCTGAGGGACCCCTGCTTGAAGAGCGATTGGGCGGGACTTAATGTTTTGGATTTTGACGCTGCAGGTACGATTTGAGAGAAAGGAGTCGATGAGTTGGATGAAGTTGGGGTTTATTGGGATTTTTATGAGTTTCTGGACCAGCCCGTCGTGCCAGACCCGGTCGAAGGCCCTCTCTATGTCCAAAAAGACGGCAAGAGTGTGCTCCTTTAGATTGGCATGTCGGGTGGTGTCCGTGTGAAACTCAAGGATGGGGTTGATGGTGGAGCGTTCGGAACGAAATCCGAACTGCTCCGGTAGGAGGAGGTTGTTGATCTCTAGGAAATTTTTTAGGCGGGTTGAGAGGATTTTCTCAAAGACCTTCCCTGCAATGTTCAGGAGGGAAATGGGGCGGTATGAAAGGGGGTTGGTTGGGTCTTTTCCCGGTTTGGGGATCATGACCGTGGTGGCATGTTTCCAGGCCTGGGGGAAATGGTGGGCGCGCATGCAATTATTAAAGATAACTGTCAGGGCAACAATGGCAATCCGAGGGAGGTTTTTAAATATGGGGGCTTTAAGTTCGTCGGGCCCCGGGGCCTTTTTGCTCTTCAACTGCCTGATGTGCGCTTCCACCTCGTCCGGAAGAACCTCGACGACGAGAGAGTCGTCTTCCGGGAGGAGGCGGAGGTTGGGGGGGTTGCGACGGAAGTTGTTGACGCTTCTTATCACTTGCGCGAAAAAAGCGTCGTCGAAGTGGGGGTCGTTGGGGACTTGATGGATTTGTTCAAGGGTTTCGGCGAAGCAATTTGCTTTTTCAAGGGGGGTGTTTATGATTGCGTTGTTCCGAACGAGGTGGTGGACAGTGGTGGTTTTCTGTCCTGTCAGAGTTTGGAATTGAGTCCAGAACTTCTTCCCGTTCCGGTAGTCGAGGAGTCGACAAGAGTCGATCCACTGCTCCTCACGGAAACGATTCAGGTCTCTTCTGACTTGCGCATTGAGTCTGTTGAAGATGGTTTTTAACGCGGGGTCTCTAGTTTGAATGAAGCTGCGGTAAACGCGACGTTTTTCGCGGATCAATGCTAGGATTCGCGCGGGAATCGGACGTTTGTTGATGGGGATGAATTTACGCGGAACTGATTGCGATTGGGCTGTTTTGAGGACTTCGATGAATTGCGCGACTTGACGGCCGACAGTCAGGAAATCGACTGTGGGTGCGATGACCGGGAGGTTGTCGGAGACGAGTTGTTGAAATTTTTGCCAATCGGCCTGTTTGAAGTTGGTGATTGGGATGAATGCTGGGGGGGGAGGAGGGCCATCTAAAAGGAGGTGTGTTTTTAATGGGACGTGATCGGAAGTGACGGTTGTTCCTATGCTGCAATGGGGGTACAAGAACGGGACGAAGTTTTCTGTTGAGAGGATGTGATCTGAGATGGAACAACCTGTGTGACTTAAGAAAGTGGGATCGGTGTTGTGCAGACGGCACAGCGGAAGAGTGATTATAAGGGAGTTCAGTGACCTGCCGTTGGGGTTCGTTTGGGTGTCACCGAAGTCTGTGTGACGAGCGTTAAAATCTCCGAGGACGATTGCAAAGTTATGTTGGGCCGCGTAGCGAAGCAGATCAGCGGAAACTCTGTCTTGGGGGCGGTTGTAGTAGGAGATGATTAGGATGGACATGTTTTGGAGGTGGAGATTGGCTGCGACGGCTTCTAGGTGGTTGAGGTGGTTAGGTAGTGTGTGGGGAGTGGAGGCGAGGTTTTGAGCGACGAGGAGGGCGACGCCGCCGCTGCGGGTGGGATTAATTTCAGAGTTCCGTTGATAGCAGTGAAATTTTGGGACGACAATTGATTTTACCGTGTGGGTTTCCGAGATGGCCAGAATTGAAATTTTATCCTGCGCGAGAAAATATTTGAGGTGATTGAATTTACGATTTATGCCGCGAATATTTATGCATCCCATTTGTATCGGAGCCATCTATGCGTGACAGTTGCAAAAAGGGGGGGGGGGGGGGCTTGGGGGCCACTTCACTGGTCGAAAGTGAGGTGGATTTTGTGTCCGGAGTGGGACACTTTGGTCACGACGTTGAAAACCGATTTGGAAGTGTTTTCGAGGATGGTTTGAATTTTCGACCGCTGCATGGGGAAGAGGTCGAACAGAGTCTTGGTCATGAAGGTGATCAAGCTCTTGATGATGGTGATGGTGGTGTCGTTTTCGAGGTCCGAATCGGAGTCGGTCGGTTCGGCGATCGCGGTCGGGGGGTCGATGATTTTGACGGGGAGAACGGGAGTTTCATCAGTCACTAGGATCTGCTTGAAACTCGGGCACGCGCGCGACCATGCAGGGTGGGGGCCGTTGCAAGAGGAGCAAGAGGGCTCTTTCGCGGGGCATCGGTTTGGCGGGTGGCTTTCGGGACATTTGGGGCAGATGGCTTTGTTGGTGCATTCGGCCTGACCGTGGCCGAACTGAAAACACCTGGGGCACTGCAAGGGTGTGGGGGTGGGGGGGTGTGAGGTCTCGCACTCGAAGGTGCGGCCGTAAAGAACGATACCGTTGATTAGCATGTAATCAACGGTAACCTTGTCGGTCGACAGAACGCGGATGAATGAGGTGGGGCGATTAGATTTCCTGGAGACGATTCTCCAGGCCTTCACTATCGACAGTGGAGGGCAGAGGGCGGCGATCTCCTCGGCGGAGATATCTTGGGGGACGTCGCGGACGACCACCGAGAAGGTGGGTTTTTTGGGGGCAGACGCGGGTCCGGGCGTTTTCCTATTTATGGGGGCGATGGTGATCGTTGGGCTGTTCGCGGCGACCTGAAGGGTCTTTACGAAGTTGGGGGCGAGAGGGGCTTTGGTGATGACCAACGCGGTTTTGTTATAGTTCACCCTCAGCTGAATGGATTTCAAGCCGAGAGTGACGACCAGAAGGTTATAAAATGCCTTCTGGGTGGCGAGGTTGACGGGAATATCTCTCACCGTGTACTTGAAGTCGGGGGGCGGTTGGTTTGCGGAAGAAGGTAGCGTCGAATGGGTTGCTGTTGGGGTCGGCGACGAGACTCTCGAGTTAGAGGGGGAGAGCTCGGGGGTTGGGGTGTTTTCAATTATAGATGGTAAGGTTTTCGACTCACCGGATTTTTTTGCCAACGTCATGGACCTGGTGGATGGGGTTGACGCAGTAGTGGCTGGAGGCGGAGATGGGGTCTCTCTCGACTGCATCTTGGAGGTAACTTTTTCGGGGGGCTCTGCACCCTTTCGGCCGCGCGCCGAGCTTCGGGCAGCGGACATGCTCGCTCTGCACTTAACACCGAAAGTTAGAACAAAACACTGCAGACACGTCCGAACGGTTCGGCTGCACAGGATAGAATGAAGGCTCTTGTTTCCCGTCCCGCAATCGGTTTTATCATTTCTGGCGCACCCCACTTTCGCAACCCCTACTTGACCAAAGTGACCAATCAGCTCGGTTCTACTTTACGCCGACCGCGACACCCTTTCGATATCTCTAGAACTTTTGAAATTACAGTCTCCGTTTTCCACCATTAATTTAAGTGTTTAAATTTAGACTTTTGTTAGGACCAGACCGAACGTACATAATTTGTTGTTGAATTAGAACTCTGAAAAGGAACACTAAATTACTGACTCTATACAATAATAAACCTCAAGATCAAGAAACAAACACAATTAAAAATGGAACAAATAGAATTAAACAGGAACACTGAATTACCGACTCTATACAGTAATAAAAATCAGCACCAAGAATTAAACAGAATAAAAATGAAACAAACATAATAAACATGAAACCAACAGAATTAAAATAGAACAAATTAACCTTATTTTGAAACCTAAATTGGGCTTGAAACGCTATTACGTAATTGCTACTTCTAAAAATTGTTCTACATTGGTTTGATTCCCCAAAACCGTTCTAGTTAATAATTACTTCGTAAATTTCATTCTCTCTCTCTCACCCACACGTCTGATTTCTACGATTACCTGGCTTTACCACCATTACCCGGTCCTCTGTGTTTTCTACCGACTCCCTTTCTACTTTGCTTTGTTACTTTTCTAACTAAAAGTGCAAACGATTCTAGTTCTTTTCTACGATAAAGCGCTCTGTTTTTAATTTGCAATTCTCGCCCTTTAATTACAAATATGCCACAAATTTGAGAATGTTAAAAAAAGTAAATTAACCTAATGAACATTAATTTTGTTGTTCTCTCAATTTGAAACCTGCTAACATCAAATTCATTAATTCAATTATCCCCTGATTTTAACTGGACCACCCAAATTGTCGAACATGTAATTATAGTAAATTTATTGCAAGGCTTCTTTTCCCCTGAACACTTGTTCCCCTTGGGCTATGTTTTGCCCCGGACGCGTACCTGCATTTTCAAAGAAAGGTTGGCAGATTTCACTTGAGGAGTGTGGTGCCACTCTTGTGAACAAAGCAACAATAAAATTTACAACTGACCAGCATTTCCGTCGCAAATGAACGGTATTTAAAATATTTCGTTGAAATTATTTTAAAATTAAAATTCTTAATTTATCGAACCTATTCGGACCGTTACAACCTATCTAGGGTCAGAAATGGTAGTTGCTATGTATTTAAAAAAAATGAAGTTTTCGACATTTTTTGTTTATCAATTTTGAAAAATTGCAATAGGCGTATGAAACATAAAAGATGGCGGCGCAAAATCAACTTGGAAACCGAGACATCACTGTAGTTGAAAATCAAAATGATCTGGGCGTCCTCGTTAATAACAAGTTGAATTGGGGCAACCAGAGCGCCAAAGCCGCTAGAAGGGCTTCTGGGGTTTTTCACTCAATCAAAAGAGCTTTCTCTAAACCAAGTCCTGAATTATGTTCAAGGTTATTTAAAATGTACATTAGACCCCACTTAGAGTATGCAATATCAGTTTGGAGACCCTACCATGTGAAGGATATACATACGCTTAACCGAGTAGAACGTGCAGTGATAAGATGGCCGACACGCTTTAAACATAAGCCTTACAGAGAGAGGTTAAAGATTCTACAATTGCCTGAATTAGAAGTCAGATATGATAGAGCAGATATGATCCAGATATATAGATTAACACACAATATATGGCCAGGTGACACCTCGGAGTTCGTAGACATGCAAACGGACCCCCGACTACGAGGACACCAATACAAGCTTAAGAAAGAGAAATTTAAGAGGAGTAAATACGTACTTTTCTTATGGAGCTTTCAATGTATAGTGCTAACACTGTAGCTTAAGCCCTAATGGACATATTTTCATGGAAATCATTTCATTAAAAAGAGCAAACCATTCCCTACAAATCGGCTTGAAAAAATTTTAAAAATTCTTTTTTTTATTTCTTTTTGGTGTAATTTCAATTTTTGAAAAAAATATTCTTTTTTTATCAACCAAATGTTTTATTTGAATTTTTATTCAGAAATAGCATTGCAATAAATAGTAGATATGTAACAACAAAATAATAAAAAACAATCAAATTAACAAAAAAATATTTTAATGAAATGTATGCACCGTTTATTGCAAGCGATTTTTGAATAAAAATTCAAATAAAACAATTGCTTGATAAAAAGAAATGAATATTTTATTCAAAAAATAGAAATTACGCCAAAACAGCTGGGAATAGGACACAATGTTAATAAAAGTAGCCTTAACATTAATTTTACATTTATATCTAGTCTCAGAAATGGTTGTTGCCATTAAAAAAAAAGAAGTTTTCGACATTTTTTGATTAGGTACTATGGCGGACAAAAAATTTTGAACGATCAAATTTTGGCATATCAAAAAATGTCAATGTAAGCTGCCCTTTACTGTTATTATGACGTTTATAAATTAAATCGAAAAATTGACGGTTTGAAGCATGACCAACTTCATTCATATCCGCTTCGCTTCTATATGGCCGTCTCAATTTAGCAAAAATTTGTTCCCGCAAAGTAGTCCATGAAACGTGCATCATGTACCGCCATCTTCCGTCAAGTTGACAATTTATTCATTCTAAAGTTTAAATAAATTCGGGACTGTTAAGTTGTTTTTTTAACAAAATGGGCAGAAAGTGTTTTATTTGTGGAAATTTGAAGCCTTTTTTCCAATTTCCAAGCGATCCCGATCAGAGAAACAAATGGGTCAAGTCTCTTAAAAGATTTTGTAGTATTTTTCGAATAATAAAATTTCGTATAGAAGGTAGTTTATTAAATGGTATTATAGATCTCAACAAAATTACAGATCATCTTCAAAAAAAGTGACACTCACTAAAGATGCTGTCCCATTCGTATTTGTAGGAACTCAGATCCAAAATATACAGCCTGCAAAATGTTTTCTTTAGTTATTTTAGAACCCTGTTGTTGTTTGTACGAATTCATATCCTGACCCAGTCCCCAGATGAAAATGAACCTGCTTCTTCCTTGCAAAACAATACATATACAATACATACTTGTCAAAGTTATCTTTTATGTCACTTTTATCCATCATCATACTAGGATCTTTGTTAAGATTAATAGCCCTTCCAAATTGGAGTCAATTGCTGTATTCCAGTGATTCATTTGTAGGCATTATTAAGAATTGCGAATATAGTTCAAAAACTGTTAGGTACCATTTCTACAATATTAGAAACCATGTATTCATTTGCATGACTTGCTGTATGATCACCTCCTTCAAAATTCATCGTTTTCCTGTGCAGACCACAAAGCTGCAGTATGCAATGTTATTATTAAAACGGCTGCGAAACCAGTCCTTAGTAATATTTGTGTAGAATAAACGGATTCTTTGAAGACTAAGCTTGAACAATAAACCACTGAGCTGAAAAGTTTTGAAGTTATAAATAGTGCTCTTACCTTTAAAAATGTGTTTTGTTAGTGTTGTCAGAGGTGTTGTTATCTAGTTAAATTAAACCCAACATTTTCGTCTTCGTGTTTTTTTTTAATGGGCTGATAACAGTAATAACATAAAAATGAGGCCATTGACCTTGACGTTAATTAATTGACGTTAATGTCAAATTCATTTGTAGTTTGGTTGTTTGTTGAGGAGATGTCGCTAGTAGATGTCCATCAAATGGGAACATTTGATTGCATGTAAAATTCAAAATTGAAACGGCCATATAGAAGCGAAGCGAATATGAATGAAGTTGGTCATGGTTTGAAGTAAACGTCTCTCAAGTTTATAATAATAACTTAGTGATACAATGCCAGCCGTATCTGAATTTACTAAAGCCAAAATAGTAACCCTTCACCAGACGGGTATGTCGTATGGGCAAATTTCGACGAATTTAGGGTTATCGAAGGGCACTATCCATGCCATCATGCGAAAGTGGGAACACACTGGGACGGTGGTTCGGCGTCCAGGTTCTGGAAGAAGGCGGGTGTCTTCCGTGGAACAGAACGAGGCACCCCCGAACTATCACCGAAATCTGTGCCTGTCCATGAGGAATAGATTGCTCTTGGTTGTACAACAAAATGGAGCAATGATCAAATATTGACTTCTTCAGTTTTAGTTGTAAAGTTTTTTTTATTTTAAACTTTTAATTTTAAGTTTAATAAATAAATGTTATAATTTGTTAGTATTGTGGATTGATCTGTACTTTGAATTTTTTGATATTTGCGTACCAAAATACAACCTGTTGGGACGTTCTGTCTTGACGTAAATAGAACTAAATTTGGTTTCATCAATGATGAAGACATTCCTGATTTTGTGTTGATGCTATTCTACACCACTCGATAGCCTAGGGGCTGCAGCGACTTTCGCAATTTCGACGGCAAAGACGAAACGATTAAGATTCATCCAAGTTCACCATTCGTGAGCCGACATAGGCACACCAAAATTTTTGTGTTAATCTATGATTGACTAATCTGTCACTGATGACATGACAAGAAAGGCAAAAATAAAAAATGAGGTTAGTTGACCATAAAGCCAGTTTTAAATTTATATGTCAAAGGAATAACAAGTCGTTCAAAATTTTTTGTCCGCCATAGTACATACTAATTTTGAAAAATTTCAGTAGGCGTATGAAACATAAAAAAATTTCACTAGTGGCGCAAAAGATCGGCCAGACCTTTAGGAATTCAATAAAAAAAAATCAATTATTAATTTCCAATGGTTCAGGAGTTATAAATTTTTTAGTAAAGCCCTACAGCACCGCTTCTTGCGAAAAACATGACATAGGTCAAAAACGATGATAGATAAGTGTTGACAAAAGGACGTTCTGAATTCAAAATTTAGCGTAGAATCGAAATATGAAGTCAAAATGGGGCCTTTCTATTTAAAAAAAACAAAGATGGCGTCAATTTCCGGTATTTCCGGAAGTGTCGCAATTTTATTTGAACTTGGAGTAGTCGATTATAGTGGATTACCAATTTTCATATTATGTAATGTGGTTTTGGGATATCAGAAAATTTCTAACGAATGGGCCAGGTGAATTAACCTTTATGTTGATATAAACTATGAATGATAATTTTCCCGATATAGTAACATTCAAATTCATAAGAAATTAGTTAATCACTTAAGACTTATGAGCCGTAAGTAATAACTTATGAATCATAAGTAATAACATATCTATTAGACAAATATATTTTTTATTTGTTTAAATAATGGTAAGAAAAAATGTAGAGAGAGCAAAATATTTTTTTTATTGCAGACTTCTGAAGTAGAAAGTGCATCCAGGGTCATGACCCCGTCATCTATTGATATTAGAGAAGATAATATTGAAAATACAGTAATGACCGATGAAATAATAGAAGAAAGGGCACCAGCGTCAAATTTGGAAACTATTGTCTCGTCGACAGCCGAAAATTCTGCTACGGGAAATATATCTAATGAAAGAGGTATGTAATTTTTTTCTCTGCACTTGAATGCTTCTTTTTCCCTAGTTTTCATTATTTTGACAGTTGTGACTAAGTTTTACAGTGTTTTTTTTTTACAGTTACCCCAGAAGAGATACTCCAGGGCAACAGAATAATAGACGTTGTGTACTTGTTCGAACAGTTGAAAAAGATATGCGCACACAATAAAATGTTTGATTGTAAATTTGAAAATCTTGTCCTGGAGAAGGAAGTTAGAAATGGACTAATTTCCAAGTTTTTTCTCAAATGTGCAATGTGCAATGAAGTTTTTAGTTTAAATTCTACGAAATCATCACAAGATGAAGATATTAATTTGAATCAAGCTGCCGTAAGTGGCATCATGGGAATTGGAGGTGGATTCTACAATCTTGAAGAATTTTTAGCTACTGTCGAAATTCCATTTATGACTGCCAAAAAGTATCAAAAGCATAATAAAATTGTGGCTGACCGTTGGAAGCAAACTGCGGATGAAGTTATGCGACGAATGGCTGAGGAAGAAGCTCAACACGCAAGGGCAATCATGTCAATAGACGAAAATGATGTTCCACTAGTTCCCGTTGTTGTCGATGGATGCTGGTCCAAAAGATCGTATAATACAAATTACAATGCGTTATCGGGAGCTGCAGCTATCATTGGACAACACACAGGGAAAGTGCTTTTTTTGGGGGTACGAAACAAATATTGTGTTTTTTTTGCGCACGCAATAAAGACGAAAATGCAAAGTTTCATATATGTACAAAAAACCATACTGGAAGTTCCACGGGTATGGAATCCGACATAATCGTGGAAGGATTTAAATCTAGTATGAAGATGTATGGCATAAAATATCATATGTTGATCGATGATGGTGACACTAACACTTATAAAAAAAATAATAGAAGCAAGGCCTTACAACAATATAACGGTCGAAAAAATCGAGTGTACTAATCACCTTCTCCGGAATTTTTGCAAGAAGTTGAGAGGGGTAGTTTCAGATAGGATCTTCAATCTGAAAGATAGGAAACTTTTGGAAGGAAGAATTTTACGATTACGGGTGGGTATCACAAAAACAGTACAACATCATAAAAACAACGAACACAAAAATGCCGCAATAAAACTTTTACGAAGAGATATACTCAATGGTATTTATCATGTTTTTGGGGAACACAAAAATTGTGCAAAATATTTTTGCAAAGGTGAGAATGAGAATAATGAACAAAATTTGATAAAAGAAGTTTCTGGTGATTTTTTGAATAGAATATATAGCTCGATATACTGCGAATCATGCAAAGAGTTTATTACTGGATTTCAACAGCAATATTGTCGAGCAGTATAATTCGATTGTTGCAAAATTTGTAGGTGGTAAACGAATTAATTATGCATTGGGGAATTCATACTAGGCTAGGGGATATGGTAAATTGCGCACACTGGGCAAATTTAACATTCAGGAACTCAAAGGGTCCTTTAAAATACAGGTAAATTGCGCACCAGTGGTGACGACGGGCGTTCAGTCATAAGAATTCTCGTTCAGGACTAGATAATGATCTTTTTTTAACCACTTGGGATTAACACTCCGTCTTTTCCCATTTCGTGTGTTTCCGTTTCGTGCGTTTTTGGGTTCCTACCTGTTTTAGTGCCGTTTCGGGCGCCAAGAAATTGGATAGTGCCAGTTCGTGCGTCGTCCTTTATAGCACTTTCTCCGTAATGGTACTAAAGGGGTCCAATTTATACCTGTACCTGAGCAGGTACTGGCTGAGGGAAAAGTTATTATAAAAGCTCTTCACGTCTAATGTGAAAAGTGAAAAACACATTTATTTTGGACTTAAATGCACTCAGATAGGTATGTATAAAATAACTAAGTGTACCTTATTCTATGCTAAATCTACAGTCAAGTGAACGGAATCAATCCCAACTTGAAGAGTTTTAGATAACATTATTTGACAGCGAAACATAGTAAATACGAGCAATAAATACGAGTATGTAGGTAGGTACAGTGTGATTGGAAAAGGATGAGGACAAATTGAATTTGGCGCCAAACATTATAGTGCGTTTTATGTTTTGTGTGTGGCAGTTTTGCTTCAGAAGAGCATCGTTGTCAAGATTTATCCATAGGTTTCCGTCAAACCAGGGTCAAACTCATTGTTTTGATTTCGTTTGTCAATTGTCACCAATTTAGAACTCTTCAGATGTAGAATCATGTCATTCATTGTATGAATTTTTTTCTTCAATCGGAAATTTTGATTCCGTAAATATTTTATCATATGACTCTGTTTGCGTGTTCGCTCTTGACTTAATCGCCAGTATAATTTACGTTTTGATTTAAATCTTAAATCATGTTCTCTAAAATCTCCTACCCGCACTGGATCTCTTCTTCGTTTAAGAAAACTAAAAAATAGTGGAAACAGAAGTTGGATATTACAGAAATTTGTGGTATAAAATAATTATTCTCATTACCTTGAAACACAAGAAGTAACATTTGTATACTCTGTTGATTGCAATTCTGTCACTAAAGAACTATATTTTAATATACAGTGAGCGGCAAAAGTATGGAATAAATTCCTTAAAAATTAAATAAAATTTTTTTCAAAAAAATCTTTGGACAAGTCAATTTTAGTTTATAAAAATACATATTTCAATACAAAATAAAATTCCAAGCAGTCATTTGTTTTCGAGTTATGACGTCATCCATAGTTTTTTTTAAATATAAACCCCCCATTTTTGTTCTTGATTCTGATAGGCCTTTTAATTGTCTAAACGCCAATATAAAATTTTTGTTCTTACATAAGGAAATTTTTGAGAAAAAAAAATAAATTTGGAAAAAATAAATTACAAACAAAAACGAGTCAAAAACTGTGTTAGTAAGTACTTAAAATTATGGAATTCAATGTTCGAATTGCCATCCTCAAGCTTGTTGACAATAATCAAGTTTATGAAGAAATTCCCCCTGTTTTAGTTTTATCTAGTTTTATCCACGCACCCAATCAAAATTAAAATTTCTATACGTTGTATTTCTGATAAATGAGTCATTTTCGAAAACGTTTTGTAAAACAAATAACACATACGAATGAAATTGACAGTAACATTTGACTGTTTGATTTACCTACTTGATTTTTTGACTTGTTTTTGTTCTTTATAAAATTTAATTTTTCCAACTTTATTATTTTTTTTCTCAAAAATTTCCTTATGTAAAATAACAAAATTTTTATACTGCCATTTAGACAATTAAAAGGGATATCAGAATCAAGAAAAAACATAGGGGGTTTCCATTTAAAAAAACTATCGATGACGTCATAACTCGAAAACAAATGACTGCTTGGAATTTTCTTTGGCACTAGAATATGTATTTTTATAAACTAAAATTGACCTGTCCAAAGATTTTTTTGAAAAAAATTTTGTTTAATTTTTAAGGAATTTATTCCATACTTTTGCCGCTCACTGTATTAATATATTCTTTTTTTCACTACTAGTCTTAGAAGGCCTCATTATTGAGTCTCGAACTGAACCCAGAAGTAGAATTTCTCTCCTACTAGTTAATAATTTTTCATAATTAACCAGTAGTTAATAATGAACAGCCGTCACCTAGCAACGAAAGATTTTCTTTGATTTTATTGGTTAACGTAGACAGACGATTTTCAATTTTCATAGCAACCGTTGAAAAATGAGAACTCGGATCGTCGCATCGGACAAAATAATTTAATTAATAATTATTATTAGAAAGGGTTTTAACGTATCTAGTAGTGAAAAAAATAATATACAAGCTGTTTGATAAAAAACGCCTCAACCCATAAGTTTTTCATTTATTACCCGATTTCAATGAACAAAAAAACCAAAGATATGGTTTTTTATGCGCTACAAAACAGCCATAAAATATATTTTTTTGGCGTTAACTTCAATAGCTAACGATAGTCAACTTTTTTTTTAAATGGGCACATGTAGTTTATTTAGGCTCAGTCTGGTAAGGTTTTTTTTCTGAATCCATGATGTATTGAAAGTTATCATTTAGTCCATAGTTAACTGAAAAAAAAATATTTTTTTTTTGTGGTTCAGGTTATGAAATTTTTAAGAGTCCCGTGAAAAACAATCGGAATACAATAATACAAAGTGCGGTAAATGTCATCCAAACGTCAGCTTAGAAATCTTCATCTGCTTTTTTAAACTTTTTTTATTGCCAGTCATGCAGGATAGCAGTCATTTGACTATTATTTTATATTCGAGTGTAATAAAAATCGTAATTAGTCAAAAACAAAAATTTAATAGAAAAATAATAATAATAAAATTTCATGTTTTCCAAGAAAATAATAATAAAACACCTCAAGATTGCACCTGAAAATTTTCAAACTGACAGTTGACATTTGTTGCTATTTGTATTCCAATTGTTTTTCACGGCTTACTTGAAACTTTTATAACAAGCTGAACCACAATTGAAAATTGTTTTATTTTATTTTTTCACTTAGCTATGGACCACATGATAACTTTTAATACATCATTAGATTCAGAAAAAAAAACTCTACCAGACTGAGCCTAAAAAACTACATGTGTCCATTAAAAAAAAAAAAAGTTGACTATCGTTAGCTATTGAAAGTAAGGCCAAAAAAATATATTTTATGACTGCTTCGTAGCGCATGAAAAACCATATCTTTGTTTTTTTTGTTCATTGAAATCGGATAACAAATAAAAAAGTTATGGGTTGAGGCATTTTTTATTAAACAGCCTGTATTATACACACGGTAGAGAAGACAATTTTAAGCCTCGCTTCTTTATTCCCTCGGCTTAAAAAAATGTCTTCTCTACCGTGGTGTATAATTACTATTATGATGTAAGTGTTAAAAGTGAGATTTTATTTTGTAAGTGGGGTAGATTGGGAAACGAGCGCAGCGCTGCGCTCGTTTCCCACTTACAAAATAAAATCACTTTTAACACGTCCATCATACATCTATTTTTTATACAACTGGTTTGCATTGCATTAAAAAATGCAATGGTATTTTTGATGTTTATTTTAATTTCTTCGGCAAAAATCAGGTAGCTAGTCTTGTATTGACATTTGTTTATTAGAAACGTCAAAAAAGTTTTCATTACGTTTTGTAAAACACTTTCAATTCCACATTATTGCATTCGTAAACATGGAATGCAAAGAAAACGACGTTAACGATGCCGATATCGACGACAGATTTCCCGCAAATATTGAAAAAGCGGCAAATAGAGCCACTTTAACATTTATAAATAAATAAAAAATAACTACTCTCGTGTCAAAAATGGATTACTCCCTAGGATTTAGGGATATTCGTTACTAGGTTGCCATAAATTTGGTTAGGTTGGAGGCTATGTGGTTTCTGGTGACAAACAAAAGATATCCCAAAAATGTAAGGCAGCAAATTAATTGTAACAGTTGCAAATGACTAATTTCTCGCAAAGTGATAGATGATTTTTCGTTTCACAATCAATTTTGGTTACTGGCGACATATTTATTTGGATTTAATCTCTCAATTCAAAGTAACCAACCTTAGGCATTCAAAATAACTTTTGAAAATTCTAGTTACACACAACATGAAAAACATTATTTCCCTAAAAGTTCGAATTCTAGGGAGTAATCCATTTTTGACACGAGAGTAGTATTAAAAGTTTTTTTTTACTAGTGTTAAAATAGTATATTATGATACGAGTCTTATAAGAAGCACGCACGGTTTTAGGCCACGACGAGCTTGCGAGTAAGTGCGATAAAATATGCCTTATAAACGAGATGTCATACAGTATTTTTTCTACTTTGCCACTTTTTCAATGAAAAAAAATAATTTAAAATTTAAAACCGTTAAAGTTGAAGGATTCCACCCAAAGTCACGTCTGCGGTCTGCCACGACACCACAGTATCCGTCAAAATTAAAAAATTAAATTTCACTATTTTTAGTATTATTATTATACAGAGTGTCTATAAATGATTGTGGGATCCAAGTCGGCTTTGATTGTTTGCCGACTCTTTCACCAGAAATCGAATATTTGTCTGAGCTACGATATGCAACCCCCGAACAAATTGGTTTTCCTGGTTGCCTATTGCCTAGCTTAACAAAATTAACGCTTACAAAATAAAAATAAATTAATGAAATGCATTATTGATAGATCTCAACTCTCTCAACAAATTACGTATTTATTGAACACTTAAGAAGAAGGTAAATAACATCAGTGACTTAATTAAAAAATGTAACAATGATAATTAAGGTTGTACAATGCCTAAAAATATTACGTTTCACAAACGCAAGATGGCTCTGAACTGGTACACTCTGATAGTTGGCGTATAGGCAACACACCAACCTTCTAGCCTTCCCTTTACAGACTTCAATTTCTTTACAGAAATAAGGAGGGTTGGTGTTCAACCACAATTATTGTTATCTCTATTGACCGGTAGGTGGATTCAAACTGGACCGCTTCCCTCAACCACCTCCTGTCTACTCCATGACCCGAAGCTTTGGGTACCTAACCTATACAGGTGGTCCAACACTTACCATTTTTGCGATTACACGTTTAATAATTGTCCAAAAATTCTGAAACTCGGTAAGCACAATCTACAATTAATATTGTATGATTGAGCATGATCAATTTTTTTCAATTAAATTTTTGTGATGGAGCTAACTTTATAGCGATTTAATATCAAATTGGTCAAAATATTGAAAGCTTTTTTTTGCTCTACTAGTTACAGAACTCCTCACATTTTTGATTGATCCACTTCCGACTTTGAATTATAATTAGGTAATAGTGAAAATTGCGATCAAATATCAAGTTAAAGAAAGCTGGAATCCAAGACCGTTTATGGTAGAGCTGAATAGGACAGCTCGTAATGTGATGGCCCCCCAATAAATCTTTTTGACGCAGGGCTGTCGGCTCCCCCGAAACCATTTTTCAGGTCAGTAGGTACTGGTGAAATTCCAGTTTATTATAGAAACGATTCACAGCAAGTGAAGGATTTTTCTTTAAATGAAAAATAGATATTTTAGAAAACTGAATATTGAATAATTTCAACTTCATTACGTAATTTATTTGAAAATTTCTTCAGAACGTTTGCCGAAATTGCTAGGCGTAAAATAGTCGAGTTCGGCCCTGACAGGGTAAGTACCTGCAGTTTGGCGATGGGCTATTGTAAATCTTACTTCTGGTTTGGTTTGTGATTAAGCACTTAGTGTAACTGCGTCATAAATTCCTGTCAGTTGTGCGGCACATTCTTTAATGCAAATAAATCGGCAATGTGATGCGTTTTAATTTTTTTTATTTTCAGATTTCTGTTTTCTGTATTATTAGTTTGAACCTATTTAGATTAAATTTTTTTTTTGAATTTTGATTAATTTCACTTTATCGCCTCTTGACGCGAAACCCAATTGATAATAAATAAAATAATGGGACAGGCTTATAGCTCCATAATGTGTGTCTCTTCTTAGCCAAGCGTAAAATTTTTTCAATAATTAGAAACCGCGTAATCGCCAAAATGGTAAGTGTTGGACCACCCTGTACATGGAAACTGGAAATATATTATTTTTTACTATGGGTATAATCAATCCTGTTAGAAGGTTTTCGAGCCCCGTCTAGCTTCCGTTGGCTCACTTACACTCACTCCAGAGAAATCTAAATAATATTTTAATATAGACATTTTTTTTAATTTTCCGTAACTAAATCATTTTGAAGATTTTTTATATAACCTTTTATATAAGACCTACTAATATAATTTATTACATACTATTAAGATGATAAATTAAACAGAAAATAGAAAATATCTTTTAAACAATGGCCAGCCTTATTGTTCTCAAGTGTCACTTTATTTGACCAAAAAAATTTGACGTGTCATTTTTTCATTTCTTTTTCATTCTCTAGATAATGCATATGTACCCCTTTCCTACTATTTCATCTGAATCGAATAACAGGAAAAAAGTGTTTCTCCACGACTATTAAAGAATGAATGCATTCTTGGATATTCAATGAAAGAATGAAAGAAGAATTACACATCCGGTGAGAGAAAATGCTAAAACTCACGGCTGTCGGCATGATAAAACCAGTTCTTTATGTTATTTTTTAGGATTTGCACCCTTGTTTTAATTAAAAAAAAAAAAAAAAAATTTCAAATTCTAGGAAATTTTGTATTAATTGGTAATTCGAGGTAACGGATGCAACTACATCTGCAACATATCTTAAAAAGTAGAGTTTGAACATTAATATTGCAAGTTTTTTGGTGTAAATGACAATAATACACTGAAATATTTATAAAAATTTTCTTAGAGTGATTTAAAAGAGCCATAAACGACTCCAAATTGAATACAATAATAGACCTACGAGTATTAGAGACGCAGATTCTAAAAATGTTTTTTAACAACAATCAATTGTTTTTTTAAACAATGTTTGTGTTTTTTTTTTGGTCAATAAACAATATGTAGTTGTTTTCACCAATTTCGTCTTTATGTTGAAAAATTAAGTTATTAAGTATCTATTACTGAACCCATTTTAATATGTAATACATACAATATATAAAATATATAATCAAAAATCGTTTTAATATATTAAAAGATCAATATTTTAACAACTCAGTGGATTCGTTTGCCTTTGTGCATATAATTGGACATCCTTCTTCGATTTCGGAAGTATTAGTGATATGTATTTTTTATATTCTCCGAAGGATCGGTTTTCTGTGCAAAAATCGTTTTAAAGCTCCCGTCGGCACCCGCTCGAGAGGTACCTGAATTAGAGTTTTCCTGTGCGAATGGTAATGAAACCACATATTTACCCGTCTTTGATCGTTTATGACGGTCAACAAATATTCGCTCACAGAGAGCGGCATCTTGAGTTATTACTGACTGTTTCCTTTTCAAAAGAGTCCAATTCCCAAAATTTGTTGACTATCTGTTCAAGGGCGGGTTCTACAAAGTGACATGAACCGTTTTTTTTTGTTAAATGCAAGAGGACTGGTTTTTTGGATAGCATCATTGTTATTAATTGTTGAGGTGACGGCCTCTTGGACTAACCTTATCTCGTATGATTTGAAAACACACGTGTTATATAAATAACCATAAAATTGTCTGATTCTGGTATCCTATAATAATTGTTCTATACAAACAAAAGGGATAGGTGTAACCTAACACAGAATACGAAAAAGTTGGATAATAGTAACATTTATTTAAATTATAAAGATCACAGATTAAAATATGTGCCTGCATAACAATAATAAAAGTAAAATAATGTTGTTATAATGTAATTTATGGCTATCAGACTTTCACCATCCCTGTCCCTTTTGCAGGTAGTCTTAGCTAAAATATAAATCGGGACCAGGGGTAGTGAATGGTCCATTTATTCGACCGGCGCAGCGGCAGAAATAAACAAACGACGTAGGCGTTTGCGTCTTGGCCTGACGACGGGGTCACCGGAACGCGAACCCTAGGGTGAGGGTGACAAAGACACTTTCCTGCTCGACACCTTGCTATAATTTCAACAAAAATTTATGAAAAAACTACCGGTCGGTGCGATACACCTGGTCCTCTTGAAACTGTAGCCGGCCCTGGGATGGGATCTGAAACATACTCAAAAATAATTTGTTAATTTTTGTTTTGGTTCACTACGTGTCCGCGGAGCTCTGAAACAAAAAACATCGGAAATAGTCCTATTGGAGGAGCAGAAATATCTGATTCGGATTTATTTAGATAGATGCAGTGGCGGCTCGTGGCCAAATTGGATCAATCCGGATTGTCAGGATTGTACCCAATACTTTTTTATTGCTGTCTATATCCATGTTGGTTTTTTTTTTTTAACTTCAATAGATTTCCACATTACCTAATGAGGTACTACTGGCAATGCGTTGACCTATAAGGGGGGTCTCGCCAATAGCCATACTCCCTAATAATAAAAAAAACCTCTTTGGTTTGTACGCATTTAAAAAAACAATAAAAAATCCAACATGAATATATACTTAAAAAAAACAACGGAAATATCTATCAAATATGGAACTAAACCTGTGGCTTGTCGAATAGTGGGTAACGGGTACTAGACGCTCGCCTCGTAGCAATCTTTTTTATACCAATTTGCGTTCGCTTAGGTGATCATGAAAAAATTTTTGAAAACCCCTCAAAAAAATTTTCACTGGTTTATTTTGGTGTGCCACTCTTTCTAATATTAAATTTAACTGGAAAATTGCATTTTTGTAGACTGTTTTAATTTTGGCTAGTACTCCATTAGTTTGACTACTCATGATGACAGCAGGTATTATTATTTTGTGAATTTCGAAATTTAATTGTATTTGTATACCCTTGAATAAATTTTGCTTAGAAATTTTCAGGTTAGGTTGATTTCAATTAAGGTTTTATGTGACGGAAATGGTAACATCATTGCCAACTTGAATGTATGAATGCCTCTGAAATTCGAACTTGAATATTTATAAAAACAAATGTGCAAGGTTTATTGATCCTATATGTATAATATAGGTACTAAGGAAAACTGTAGATTTAGTATATTATAAAACTATATAGATCCATCTATTCACAGACCCAACAGGATTTTTTAATGGAATTAAATTAGACAATTGTTCAAATTTGAATGTTGAAAGTCACATCATATTTCTGACAGGAAAAAAAAATATAAAATTGAGTCAGTTTATCTAACATGATAAAAATAAACCACATTCATCGTGAATAGACTAGGTACATAAATATAACTATAATTTTTTTCTACAAGCGTCAAAAAATGATAATAACCAAAAAATTAATTTGTATCTCGTAATTTCATATTACGTTCGTGCCTACTGTCGACCAATTCGGGGCCGTAATGCTTATAATAAAAATCTTTTAATTTTGGAAGGATATTTTTCATAAATTGATCATCTGCCACTATTGTTTCAACATTGATTCCTTTTGGAGTCCAAACTATAAAATCGCAGTATTTGCGTTTGGTCACAAATAATTGTCCTTGAATTTGAAAAAAATAATTATGTTTTTTGTTGAGTTTCAGTTTTCCGTCATGATCTAAACTGCAATAAAATGTTTTAATATTTTTTGGTATATCCAGTGGGTGTAAGTATCTTGCAGAATAAGGACACTTTATTTCAATTATTTTATTTTCGCCAACCAAGCCATCAGGTGACGCACCAAGAAAACCCCAGTCTTTTTTCGTACAAACAAAAAAACCACATTCGTCGACTGTGCTGCCACTGAAAGTGGCATATTCATTTCTAGCAACAGCCTCATTTAATTTCCCATAATCTAAACTTGGTCCTCTCGGTACTGAATATAAAATACTAAAAACCAAGTTACCAAAATTTTTTTTTCGTTTGCAAATGTCACCAAACTTAGAAGATGTTAAACGAAATTTTCTTTCTGCGAACCAATCGTCGCATTTACTTTGATCTTTAGTTTTTTTTTGTATAATTTCCTGCTCATCCAAAGACACATTTAAAAGTTTTATTTGTTTATTAATTAAAAAATTGACTTCGCTTTCCTGCATATCAGGTTTGGCACAAGATAAACCGTAATGCGAATCGTTGCCTTGATTTTCTTTTGAGGTATTTCTTTCGAAACAAAAGGGCGGAGGCAATGCTTTTCCTAGACGATTTATATTTCGCAAAGTGCGATTTTTTACTAGACTTTTTAGTCGTTTGCCAGGTGTTTTTTGTCTACAGACTTTTAAAAACCACTCGGGTCCAAACTGATAGGCTAATCCGGCCCCTTGACATCTTATGGTAAAACCATTCCTTCTTCCGTAAAAAGTTGCTTTGGCCCCATTAAATTTAGCAACCTGATGCATGAACATCTCTGCCCTATTACTTGTTGCATTAAGAATTAAACTTTCACATTTTGCAGTAACTCCACCAATTATTTGTGACAAACGAATTTTTACTTGTGTAGAACAATTTTTATAACATGCGCTTATACCGACTGTTCCTAGTTTTAAGCAATAAAATTTGTTACACCGAGAGTGGTCACCAAAAGCATGATTCGTAACATTTAGGATGTCGTTTTTTAAAATCGTTGGAGAAGAATCGTTTTGACTGGCGTGCCAAGATATAACTTTCCTAACAGTTTTCCCAATTAGACCAATTTTGGCACTAGTTAACAGTGATTTATTAGCATTCGATTCTTTTGCCAAATTAAATAAGTGTTTTGTTAAATTTTTAGTTACATGATTCGCACACTCAATTTTTTTTATTGATCGGGAATATGGAACACTTTCCAAAATTTTGCTGTGTACGCTGGAATCGCCATCACCAACAAAGGAAATATACCGCAGATTGTGCATTGCCTCACTACAAGAAAATCCTTCCTGCAAAATGTCTGCTTCCATGCCAGTCGAAGCCCCTTCCCAATTTTTAAAACAAACGTGCGTAGGAATAGTAGTTCCCTTACGCATCGCCATAGCACATATTGAACAATATTTATTACGCACACCCATAAACAAAATTTTTTTTGTATGTACCCCAATAATTATGGCTACCCCAGATTTTGCAGTATAGCGATGCCCATATGATCTATGACTCCAACCGCCATCAACTATAACTGATATTTTCCCAATATCCCCCACCATATTATTATTTGCTACTGCATTAGCATATTCTAATTGGCCAGCTTCTTCTATCGATTTTGTTAACACTTCGTTCCAAGAATGACCCACTTTTCTTTGATATTTTGCAAAGGTATATAAAGAAAATCCAGGAATATCAAGATTAGATAATAATTCTTCTATTGCCTTTTACTTTTACCGATAGCAATAATAGAAGAGGTGACTAAATAATTGACGTTATCATCACTCTTATTTGAATTGTCATTACTGGTAGGATTGGTTTCAAATGATGTGCTAAACCCACATTCCTTACACGAAAAAAATAATTTAGAATTTAAACCTATCGTTTGTTCTTTTTGAAAAGACAAGTAGCCAGTTTTACTTATACGGCACATATGATTTTCAAGCCTGCGGATGTTGGTGATAATATGCTGTATGTTAACTAAGCGCCGTCCAGTAATTTTTTCTATGCAAGGATCGTATTCTCCGGCAAGTCTTACCTTTTCAACATTTAAAGGCGGTAGATCATCGTAAGTCACTTCCGAGGTCACATCCACAAAATCCGTTGACATTGCAACTTCCGCCTTTGACGAATTCGTAGTGGTGACGCAGGGTGGAACCAAATGGTTTTTTTTATCCAAAGTAGTTGGGATACTAAAAACAAATAAATATAAGAGACGCTGTGACATTTAAACAACAAATCAAAATACGTATGTACTTCTACTGATAAAATTTGTGAAAATCATTTTTTATGTACTCTTATTTTCAGCAAATAAATAAATGTCACATAATTTAGGAAACAATAAAATAGTTACTTACCTTTCTCGCTTGAAATGGAGGCCACGTTTAGATTTTTTTTTAAATCGGGTCATATTGAAAAAAACCACAATCACAAAAGTACAAAATAAAGCTCAAAAGTTCGACGACAAAGTCTCAACGAACAGTAAATATCTAAATTTCTATTTAGTGTCTTATATATTTTATTATTCTAGCCCCCTACCCCCAAAAATCGCGTCAGTTCACTTTGGGTGGGCCGTCTTTCAGACAGACAGATAGAGCCGTCTCCATCTGGGAAAATCCTACAATTATGTCGTTGTCTACGGTGACCAGACTTCAAAGGGCCACAGAGCAATAAATACCCAGTCAGTGTATTTTGGGAAAAACAAAAACAAAAAATTAATCTCTTTCTGGCATATACATATAGTCCATTCAAAAATCAAAAAACCACCACCTGTTGCTTTAGGTTCGTAAAATTTAAAAACCCTAGGTAGTTATTTTTTCTTACTATGTTTGTAACTACGGTGCGATCTCGGGTGCGATCAATTAAAAAATAAATCGAGTCGGCGTGTTACCTATGGCAACCCATGCTATAGCATAGGCTTCAAAGCAAACTCGATTTATTTTTTAAATGATCGCTCGGTATAAATTATGACATTTATTTGATTCAAAATAAAATCCAATAGCTTTGAATTTCGTTGAAATTGTTTTATTATTGCTCAGCACGTTTCATTTATTTATTAATTCTTATTATTTTTACTTGCCCAGAATAGAATTCACACGAACCCCCGATAAATTTGAGTAATTTGACGCTTAATAAATACTTAAGGGGAAGAATACGCCAGTGGTGAGAGCCAAATTAAGGCGATTTTTGTCGACAAATTGTGGCCAAACTAATCAATAAATTTTCCTGAAAAAAATATATGCCATAAAACTAGTGTAGATTGAAGGCTCTTGATATTCAAAATGTTCAAGACGGCCTTAGTTTTCCCAAAAAAAAATAAGAAAACGCCTAATAATTTGCCTTACTTTAGAATATTTTTCTGAACAGGACTTTATTCAGATGAGAACAAGAATAATCAAGATCTTTCGATTGATGTGTTGTTGAAGTGTTTGTGAAATTTCAAATTTGTTCAGTAATTACAATCGTTGTAATTCCTTGACAAAATTTGATTGTACAACGCAGTGAAAATGCAGCTATCAGCATTCTATCCTTCGCGTGTTGTCTCCGTCGAAGGCCTGGCGCCTCGACTTCGACTGTGTTGGACGGGGTTGCACACGAATGTTTATTGCATCCTGGAATTTGCGTTCAGGTAGAGTAGTAAAACTAGGAGCGTAATGAAATTTACAAAAAGAAAGTTTCTGCATCTACGTTCTGCATTTACTTTTAGCTTGATTTGATAGAGCATTGACTGAACAGTTGATATTCGTAATAAAGCGTAATAATAACACTTCAGAAATTTTTCCTTGAATTATCATTTTCTCCTCCTTCCTCGAATTTTGCTAAACTAATTTTTGATCCACAGTAAAATTTTTGTTGTTTTCAACTAAATTAACTAACGCTTTGAGAGTCATAGACTACGTATAAATTAAAAAAATTGTGTAAAAGTTGAAAATGAAATTTTCTTTCGTGGAATTGTCATGCCGAATACAACTCGATGGTACGAAATTACGGGAAATTTTTCTCCACATTTTAGTCGTATTTGTTTCTTAGACAATTTGTCGTCGAAACAAATATTCGTATAATGAGATCGAAAATTTTCGGCAATTTCACGAGAACAAAATTTCCGGAAACAATCAACACACTCGGGGTATTGTAAGTGAAAATAGAAAATATGAATTAGACAAAGGTGAATGTATTTTTAAAAACAATTAGCCGTACGGGGCTCGTATATAGTTACAGGTAGCCGGAGTAGCCTGAGGGGTCCGGCACCACTAAGTTAGGGTAGAGAGAGGTAAAGATTGAACAGTGATAAAAAAATTATATTTTTCCAACGTCAAGTCTGAAAATGACATTTCCATCACTCAATTTAGAGATGAAAGTAGGCGTTTGCATCACATGTGAGGAAAGTAAATCACTTCCCTCACTAGTGGGGAAAGTAAAACAAAAATTTGATCCTCATTTAGGTATGTACATACTTTCTTTAAAATAACGTTCAAATATACATTTGTAAGAATTCTTTATTAACAATTAGCACTTACAAAGATACTTAACTTTTTTTATCAGTATTATAGAAATTCAATGTACAATTTTTTACACGAATTAAAACGCCAAATGTTCCTGTTTTTTTTTTCTAAATAACGTGTCGGTACAGAGCTTGACGTTGAAGCCAAACTAGCGCTTCTTGCTGCTTGTCTCCATCTCAGTAACGCATTGTATTCGTTTCCGTAGCGTGCTCGAGATTTTATAGGTAATAACTCCAAAGATACCTAGTTCGCTGCTTCTTTAATTTCTGTATTTGGTAAATTTACAACACTATCTTCTACTTCCATAACTATTTGTTTAGTAAATTCTGATTGATTTTCAAGTTTTGGTAAAAACACGACTTGACATTCATTAATTAAATTTTATTGTTTACTGTGAGCATGGAAACGTGATTTTCAAATTTTACTTCTATGTTGATTTGTA
Source organism: Tenebrio molitor (assembly GCF_963966145.1). NCBI lineage: Eukaryota > Metazoa > Arthropoda > Insecta > Coleoptera > Tenebrionidae > Tenebrio > Tenebrio molitor. The sequence continues at coordinate 19,702,804 of NC_091048.1, read as the reverse complement.
TAAAATAATAAATTGATAATCCTATGCAAGATAAACCGAAAGCTCTTGACGTTGGAAAAAATAGTATGTTATATACGTGAGGAAAGGTCCATTGCTAAACTTGAATGATTAGATCAACTCGCTATCGCTCGTGATCCAATTGTCATTCTCGTTTAGCAATGCATCCCTTTCCTCACTTATATAACAATATACTATTATGCTTATTTAAAATTTTACCAAATAACGTTTACACACGATTTTATATGCATGTAAAAAAGGATGATTGGATTTTATGTTGGTCTAAAAATGAGTGCTTGCTTTATCAAATTTAAATATTTAAAAAAAAATATTGTTTTTCTAGATATTAGAGAGGCAATTAAAGATTGCGGATTATTCATAAGTGAACATCATCCCTTTTTAGCTGCAAGTCCAGATGGAGTAATTGGGGATGATGGACTTATTGAAATAAAATGCCCCTACACGGCAAGGGACTTTACACCTGAAAATGCAATAATTTCAAAAAAATCAAATTTGCATCACTTGAAAATGGTCATTTGAAGTTGAAGCGTACTCACGCATACTACTTTCAAGTTCAGGGGCAGCTTTTAATAACGTCCCGTCAGTTTTGTTATTTTATTATATGGACACCGAAGGGAATGATTTTAGAAAAAATTGAAACTGATCCCGACTTCCATGAAAGGATACTGCCCAAACTGAAAACGTTCTATTTGGAACATCTTTTGCCCGCTTTAATTCAAAGAGGATATTAAATTTTATTGGTATAATAGTCCTTTAATAGGTATGTTATGTTTTAAAATTTTCCCTCAACATCAAATTGAACGGTATTTGTTTTAGAACTTTCAATTGCAGCCTCCATCCAGACATGCAAAGTACTTACTTCGTCCAGTTTAATTTTACTGACACTAGTAAATAGCCAATGCCAATGTTAATTTTTTTTTCTACTAGAGTTTGGAAAACTTCAACATTGTAATACTAATTTGAGTTAGGAAAAGTGAAAAATTTCCTACTAAGGGCGGAAATAATATTTCAACACTAAAAGTTCAATTTTGGTCGTTTCCTGGGATACGTAACGTAAAAACTGGTATTTAATTGAGATAAAAGCTTAAACGCCGTCACAATTTTTCATTAATAAATTATTTCTCTATGGTAACGAAAGTAGAACAATTTTGATTTCGCTTTTTAATTTAGAAATAATTAATAGTATATTAAAAATATCCAAATTTTATGTATTTTCCAAACTCCAGTAGAAAAAAATCATGTGTGCAATTCGTAGGAAAAGTGTTTTTTCCTAACTTATTGCACAAATAGCTATTTTTGAAAATATCCATCTTTTTTAGTCTCGAAGTCATACGGACTGAAAGGTTATAGTTTTGACCTAATTTATTTTAATTATTGAAAAATATTTTCAGAATTTTTTAAAAGGTAATTGAACAGCGACACTTGAGATCCAGAGCGAACTAATGTAAATTAGAGGTGTTAATTAAAATAAACCATTAAATAAGTTAATTGTGTTTCTTTAAATCGTCGATCCACGGAGTGTGAAAACGTTACACTATTACTTATTATTATGCCATATATCCGCAAAAATAGAATAAGTTGTCTGGCAGTTGGGCACCACTTGTCCTTTCAAGTGTCGTAAATTTACTGGTGACAAAACTGTCGTTGCCCTGTTGTAAACCAATTATGAGAAGGTACCAGCGAAGCCAACACGACGTAGAAAAATTTTATACCGAACACAGCATTTCGTGAAGAGCGCTAAATGTGAAAATTAGAATTTGGCTCTCACCACTGGCGTATTCTTCCCCTTAACTTCAAAAATACAATTCTCACTCAATTTTACACTAGACAGCGTTGCCGATAGTAATTATCGAGGAAAATGCGACGTTGGTGGTTTTTTATTTTTTAAAGGACTTTAATTGCATAAATTTACATAATATATCGTTTATGGACTTTAGTTAACGGCAACTTTAATAACGGTGTCGTCATACGGCCCAATGTCGTCAGTAAAATGATGCACATTTAATATTCAAACAGTTATTGAATGCGTTGAAGAAATTACTAAAGAATTAAAAGATTTTAGATCAGATGAAAATTTTGAAAGTGTAATTAATTCCGCAAAGGAAATAGCAAGACATATTAGATGTATATCCAGTTGTTACAGAAATTCGAAAAAAAAAATGTTTGATTATGAGGCGAATGATGAACCAATCAATAACCCTAAAGATAATTTTAAAATTACGACGTGATCAAGAATGACGGAATCTGAATCTGTTGGTATATTATAACAATGAAATTTGGCAAGTTTGAAATTTACCATCAAAGATTCATTTTTAATTGCATAAAGACGGCCGGCAGGCGTGTGCAAAGTGTGCGACCGCACACGGTCCCGTGGCTTGAGGGTCCCGCCCCTTAGAGGACTCCGCACTAATAATTTTTTTGTTGCCATGGTTATGGCTCGTGAACTAATTTTTCTATTGGTCTTTAATGAGTGTCGTACTATTTTAAAATTTATAATTTAAGAAGCATAATGTCCGTGTCGTTGCGATTTTCTTACCGAATATGCCCTCGTGCATTGATTAATATCCGGAAATTTTTTCGAATGCATTTCTAAAACGTATTAATTAGCCCTCGTGTTCCACTCGGGCTAATTAATACGTTTTAGAAATGCATTCGAAAAAATTTCCGGAAATAATCAATGCACTATATATTATAATAATATTATAAGTGAAAATCGCTAGAGTAGGTCGATTTTATTTTGAAAAATGCCATCATGTGGCGTGCAACTTGTTTAAATGACGTCATTGGTTTTTGCGCAATGACTTCATCGCCAATTTTTTTAAATGAGAACCCCCACTTTTTTCTTCATTTTTTGCATACCAGTTGACCAGTTCAAAAATACGCCTCAATCATATAAATTTTGTGCTCTGTACTGAAAACCATAATTCAAAAACTGTCTGACAGATTTTGACATTCAAAAAATGATTAACAAAAATGCGCGATATAGCTTCGACAATTATTTGAAAATCCATTACCACCTTTGACCAAGATAATTTTTGATATCCCGATAATATCTATAGAAAATTAAATTAAAGCCATAACTACGTAATTGCACCTTGCAAGAGTGATTGTTATCCTAATGATGTTTTACCAATCTATTTTACAGTTTCTTGAAATAAATAAACTGTTTTGTCTGTCTAGTAGTTTGCAGATGGCACTGGTGACATTGGAGCTAGTAATTGACAAGATATCCGTCCAAGCTATGAGGACGCTACTGTGCAGTGTTGCATTAGTAGTGTTGCACTTTGAAATCATAAACTCAAAATGCTTTTTTTGAGGAAAAAAATATTGTTGCAGTCAATTATTTGATGTAAATCTTCTTTTTATTATATTTACGAACTGTACAATGGGTTTTTAATTTTAGTTAATGTATTTTTGCTTGATTGCGAATCGTCACTTTTTTATTTTTTTATGCAAAAACTGTACATTCAAAGTCACTCAAAAAAATGGAACGCCTACAGAAAGGCTATTGTAACCTGATGTTGGATTTTAATTAAGATCTATCATCCCATTTTTAATATAAAAAATATAATGTGGTTAAAAACATGTTTTTTTAAATTTTTTTAAGAAACTGTACGGTAGATTTTTTTTAAATTAATCTTATATTAAGCTTGAATTATTTGTAAGCGATGGTATTTTTTTCAGATTTTTTGAATGTAAGGTAATTTTTTTCTTGACCATAGTACAACCTTAAAGAAATGGCTCGAAGTGTCCTGCATTTTGCTGTAAACATCTTCTTACTCTCATTTTCTTATTTTCAAAAATATTTTGTAACATCTGTTCATTGATGTTACGACAACAGTTGGTAATCTCTTCCATTAACTGATTTAAATTATTCATTTGTCGTTTATACACTTCATTTTTCAAGTAGCCGAACACAGAAAAGTCTAAGGGAGTTAAGTCCGGCGAACGCGGAGGCCATGGCGTATTTGTACCTCTACTTATGACACGATCACCGAAAAAGTCACTTAAATACTGTAGATTTGCTTGAGTTGTATGCGGTGTCGCACCGTCTTGCTGAAAATAACCATACTGAAGCTCTTCATCATCTAACTGGTTAATGAATTCATTCAAAATTAATTCCCTGTATCTCTCAGCATTAATAGTGAAAAAATATAGGACCAATAAGTCTCCTGCGCGAAACTGCAATCCATACGCCAACTTTCATTGGATGTAAGGGGGCTTCAACAAACACATGTGGATTTTCAGAACTCCAATAGCGAACATTTTGTGAATTAACGTATCCTGATACATGACACCAAGCTTCATCTGAGAAGAAACTCAAGTCTAACAATCTGTCATTATTGAGATTATTCTGAAACCAGTTACAATAATTTATGCGGCTTTCAGGGTCATTAGGCAGGAGCTCTTGTACAGTTGTTACTTTGTACGGGTGGAAATGCAAGTTCTTTTTAACACTTTTATGACATGTACTGCGAGGTACACCAGTCTGAAGAGCCAGTATTGTAAGGGATGTTCTCGGATGTTCTTCTAAAGTATCTCGTATGTTTTCAACTACATCTTCCATCACCTTGGGACGACCTGACGATTTCCCCTTTTCAACACTACCAGTAGCAACAAAACGATCAACAATTCGATTAATGTGAGCTGCAAGGGACTTTTCTAAAATATTTTGGTCCGGGTAGTTGGCTAAAAATTCTTCTTTACAAGCTTGAACGCTGTATGTCCATTCTCCGTCTCTTTTAATACCGTTGCGGTAATAAGACATTATAATGATCTTATTTTGTTTTTCTAACACTAATATCTTATACTGTTTCCATGGTGCATTTGAGCTCACACCTTATGTTTCCCATAAAATACGCTTTTCTCTATAAGACACGTCGTCAATAGCAACGTATCTTATAGAGTCATAAAATACGCTCACACATATTATTCAAGTAACATTTTATTCATCATTTTTACAGTAATTATCACAAAAGTGAAAAGTACAATTATTGAATTGGAACTGCCACATTAGCTTCGTGCTCTTGTTCCTAACATCTTCTTCTTCAACTTCTGCTGTTTCATCCAATGCAAGTGCCCGGCCATCGAAAATTGGCAATCTTTACATTTTCTTCAAATGATTCTTGCCGTAGTGTGAATTAACTTTTAATGAAGTTCTAGACACTTACCCCATATCAAAAAATGCCAAAATGACATCTTACGTTACCTCCGTGGTGCTTTTTTTATTGTTCCGGCCTTGAAACGAAACATACACCTTTTCGTATCCACTTTTAGACCTCATTGGTAACAAGTTGCCCCTTTCTTCTTATTTCTTCTGGAACGTTTTGGCACATTTCAACGATAAAAATTGTTTTTTTCCAAATTTGTTGATATTATTACCATAGTACTCACGGCAACCTCCGCATTTTGTGTATTGTGACGCGCCTCGAATAATTTCTGAATTTATTAAAATTTCTGATAAGATGTTAGTGTTAGAAAAAATCTTGAAGACAACGCGTGTTTTATAGTTTAAAAATCTCGATCTATTAAATCCTCGCTCCCTGCGGTCGCTCTGATTTAAACTACGATCTCGATTTTTAAATCGTCTATAAAACCCTTGTTGTCTTAATAGCTATAAAGTGTGAACACCAATATTCAAGAGGTAATAAAATTATAAAAACAGATAAAGACAATACCTTTGTAACACCACCGGAAGTTATCTAGCTTTGAAAAAAGCTTTTTTTAAACAATAAGCAGACCAGGAACGCAAGAAACAACAAAACAAGACTTCGAAAGCGGAAATGAGGTTAAGTTGACTTCGTGTTGACAGCTTGTGAATATATTTGACAATTTGGCGGATTTGGCGGTTAGTAGTCCACGAATTTAAAGGGGTTGGCAAATTCAAATTCCAGAGCCCTCTGAGATCCCACATTCTTTTATAGACAGTCTGTATCACGCCTTTTCCTATTACGATACGCAAAACAGTATCGTAATAGCTTCAGTACGAACGCAAAGTAGAAAAATACTTTTACCGGTTTCAGTATAGTTAAGCGTTGGTTTACATTCACAAAAGTTGGATGGTAGGCGAGTCATAACTGTACTAGTACAGTTATGGAGTCATAACTGTACTAGTACAGTTATGCTGTAGGGTAATATTGCCATAGTGACAATAGTGACATGTCAACAACAATCAACAAATGAAGACCATATCTATTTATTATTAATAAAAAAAATAAATAAAAAAATGTAGGTATGTATGTAGACAATTAAAAATCTACCACTATTCCTGTTTGCCAAAATAGACATTAATCGTACATTCTTTCAAATTAGACATGGTCATTCCTGGGAAAGATATCTCTGAAGTCTCCACTCGTGAAGAAGCTGTGTGCACTACTTCTGTTGAATTATTGTTACAAATAATTTCGCTTCGCATTGTTGAACTGGAAGTGCCAGACTCTGCATGGCCAAACATTCTTTTTGCTATCTTAATTTTGTTTTCTACTGATTCCTCTACGTACCTCAGCTACAGTCGAACTCCTCCATCCGCCCAGCCTTTTCCGATCGGTTACGTTTCCTCCCGTGTTGGCCAGAATTGTGGCAGAACTGCGCCTCAAGGAGTGACCCGTGTATTGTTCAACGTTGGGTAGGCCCAAAAAAGTAGCAACCATTTTAGGAACAGAAGAAATCTTATGGATACCTACTCGTTGCACGCTACATTTTCCTCGATTGTAAAAAACAAAAAAGTGTTCGTGCTTTGTGTGTTTTGGTCGAAGACCCATGTATTTTTTAACGATTTGGACAGAATTTATAGCACCGTCGGGGACAACGGTAAAAAATCTTGGTTTGTAATTCTTAGCATGATTGATTTTTACAATCAAAACGGAGCCTTCCTCTTTAACATCATTTACTGACAGGTTATATATTTCATCACAACGACATGCTCCAAATAGTTCGAAAATTACAACAACCTAAAAATAACGTAAGATTTATAATTCTTAAATCGAACTGCAATAGTGTATCAACATACAGCTTGACCAGAATAGCTTGACGTATGAGATGCGCACAAGAGGAAACGAGCGAGTCTTTGTAAGACAAGGATATGCCTATGGTTGTAGGTACGGTACACTCAATGAAGCAAATCTGCTCAAAACAGCCCGGACATGCTGTTCACTTGAAGCTTGAAGCGCTGATTTTCGCCCGTTTGTACACGATCTAAACACTTCCAGATCCAACAGACAAGTGCGCTCCGCTAGTGGGAGGGATTTCAGTCCACTGCGTCACTCGCCAAGCTGTTCTGGTCGACCTGTACTTGGGTCAGCAAATACTCCTCCTCTTGTGCTTCTATCAAGAACTTTTTAAATTGATCATCAGACAGAACTTTCGCTTTCTTCACTTCGTTGCCGACGTACTGCCTCTTTATAAAAGCAAACAGTTTTAGAAAATTTTTTATGTCTCTATTTTCATAGATGCCAATTGTGCTTCGCAGCATTGAATAATACACCCACAATGATGAAGGGCTGTGCTTCTTAGACTACAATAGAAAGATTTAAAAACCTCACAAATTAGCATTTGGAATAACTTACCAATTCCTGAAAGTATGCCAGAAGAACATTTTCTTCAATAACCATAGTATGGTTTTCACTTTGCCACTGCTTGAAAGCATTATAGGCTTTGTCATACCATTCTTTTGATTTTTCAGGAATTAGGCTGTTCAGAGCTTCACCCGCTGCGTTTAAAATATTTTCTGGCAATTCACTAATGGCAGAATCCATTTTAAATATAAAAATTTATTTATAAACAACAACTGAACTGTAACTACGGCAGCTGAACATATCATGCAAACGCGATCAACTCAATCTATTTTAAAACGAGTTTTTGGATTTAGAGCTGGTTTCAAAAAAATCGGGAAATGAAAATTTTCCAAATGTAAATTTGGTTCAACTTGACAATTAATTGAGTTGACAACACCTATCAAAAATGTCATAAAATTATTTTTACATCATTGTCATAAAATTCAGATTGATTTTTGAAATGCCTCACTTAAGGTTGTACAATGCCTAAAAATATTACGTTTCACAAACGCAAGATGGCTCTGAACTGGTGCACTCTGATAGTTGGCGTATAGGCAACACACCAACCTTCTAGCCTTCCCTTTACAGATTTCAATTTCTTTACAGAAATAAGGAGGGTTGGTGTTCAACCACAATTATTGTTATCTCTATTGACCGGTAGGTGGATTCAAACTGGACCGCTTCCATCCGCTTCCCTCAACCACCTACCCGAAGCTTTGGGTACCTAACCTATACATGGAAACTGGAAATATATTATCTTTTACTATGGGTATAATCAATCCTGTTAGAAGGTTTTCGAGCCCCGTCTAGCTTCCGTTGGCTCACTTACACTCACTCCAGAGAAATCTAAATAATATTTTAATATAGACATTTTTTTTAATTTTCCGTAACTAAATCATTTTGAAGATTTTTTATATAACCTTTTATATAAGACCTACTAATATAATTTATTACATACTATTAAGATGATAAATTAAACAGAAAATAGAAAATATCTTTTAAACAATGGCCAGCCTTATTGTTCTCAAGTGTCACTTTATTTGACCAAAAATATTTGACGTGTCATTTTTTCATTTCTTTTTCATTCTCTAGATAATGCATATGTACCCCTTTCCTACTATTTCATCTGAATCGAACAACAGGAAAAAAAGTGTTTCTCCACGACTATTAAAGAATGAATGCATTCTTGTTGGATATTCAACGAAAGAATGATATCAATTACACATCCGGTGAGAGAAAATGCTAAAACTCACGGCTGTCGGCCTGATAAAACCAGTTTTTTATGTTATTTTTTAGAATTTGCACCCTTGTTTTAATTACAAAAAAAATAAAATTTTTAAATTCTAGGAAATTTTGTATTAATTGGTAATTCAAGGTAACGGATGCAACTACATCTGCAACATATCTTAAAAAGTAGAGTTTGAACATTAATATTGCAAGTTTTTTGGTGTAAATGACAATAATACACTGAAATATTTATAAAAATTTTCTTAGAGTGATTTAAAAGAGCCATAAACGACTCCAAATTGAACACAATAATAGACCTACGAGTATTAGAGACGCAGATTCTAAAAATGTTTTTTAACAACAATTAATTGTTTTTTTAAACAATTTTTGTGTTTTTTTTTGGTCAATAAACAATATGTAGTTGTTTTCACCAATTTCGTCTTTATGTTGAAAAATTAAGTATTACTGAACCCATTTTAATATGTAATACATACAATATATAAAATATACAGGGTTATTCTAAATGATTGTAGTCGAAGTAGGCCATGCCCATGTTATTACGTTTTTGCCGCTTTCATGTGAACTGTCAGTTGTGTCGCTGTCACTGTCATTTTTTAGGTGAAAAGTGCGGTGATGAGGATTTTATTTATTTTTGTTAAATTAACGATTGAATCCAGAAATACTGAGTTGTTCTACAATCAATTTTAAAAATATTGAGTTGTTTTGCACCCAATTTAACACATCATTTTGATGATTTTTTTATGTGGAGCGGCAACCATAAATTTTACATTCAGTTTTCACGCCTACTTCGATTACAATCATTTAGAATAACCCTGTATAATCAAAAATCGTTTTAATATATTAAAAGATCAATATTTTAACAACTCAGTGGATTCGTTTGCCTTTGTGCATATAATTGGACATCCTTCTTCGATTTCGGAAGTATTAGTGATATGTATTTTTTATATTCTCCGAAGGATCGGTTTTCTGTGCAAAAATCGTTTTAAAGCTCCCGTCGGCACCCGCTCGAGAGGTACCGAATTAGAGTCTTTGATCGTTTATAACGGTCAACAAATATTCGCTCACAGAGAGCGTCATCTTGAGTTATTACTGTTTCCTTTTCAAAAGAGTCCAATTCCCAAAATTTGTTGACCATCTGTTCAAGGGCGGGTTCTACAAAGTGACATGAACCGTTTTTTTTTTGTTAAATGGAAGAGGACTGGTTTTTTGGATAGCATCATTGTTATTAATTGTTGAGGTGACGGCCTCTTGGACTAACCTTATCTCATATGATTTGAAAACACACGTGTTATATAAATAACCATAAAATTGTCTGATTCTGGTATCCTATAATAATTGTTCTATACAAACAAAAGGGATAGGTGTAACCTAACACAGTATACGAAAAAGTTGGATAATAGTAACATTTATTTAAATTATAAAGATCACAGATTAAAATATGTGCCTGCATAATAATAATAAAAGTAAAATAATATTGTTATAATGTAATTTATGGCTATCAGACTTTCACCATCCCTGTCCCTTTTGCAGGTAGTCTTAGCTAAAATATAAATCGGGACCAGGGGTAGTGAATGGTCTATTTATTCGACCGGCGCAGCGGCAGAAATAAACAAACGACGTAGGCGTTTGCGTCTTGGCCTGACGACGGGGTCACCGGAACGCGAACCCGAGGGTGAGGGTGACAAAGACACTTTCCTGCTCGACACCTTGCTTGTATAAATTATGACATTTATTTGATTCAAAATAAAATCCAATAGCTTTGAATTTCGTTCAAATTGTTTTATTATTGCTCAGCACGTTTCATTTATTTATTAATTCTTATTATTTTTACTTGCCCAGAATAGAATTCACACGAACCCCCGATAAATTTGAGTAATTTGACGCTTAATAAATACTTAACTTCAAAATTACAATTCTCACTCACTCAATTTTACACTAGACAGCGTTGCCAATAGTAATTATCGAGGAAAATGCGACGTTGGTGGTTTTTTGATTTTTTAATGGACTTTAATTGCATAAATTTACATAATATATCGTTTATGGACTTTAGTTAATGGCAACTTTAATAACGGTGTCGTCATACGGCCCAATGTCGTCAGTAGAGACCATTTCATCTAAGAAGTACATGATGACTCATCGAAATCTGACCGTAGGACGCTAGTCAGCTGATAATCAGTGGCGTAGAAACATTCGATTAGCTAAGGAGTCGATATAGTTCAATTAATTTATATGATTAAAATTCTACCAAATTAATAATTCAATAATGAATGTCATAGTATGATACACAGAGAAAGAAATAACAAAAAGAAAACACTTCTGAACGCTAACGGGGTTAAGTTAGAAATAACAACGAGCGCATGGATTCCAGATGGTTGATGGGTCTGTGCGCCGCTGGACTCAAACCTCCCCTAAAAATTTGAACATGAACTCGTCCGACGACAACGTGTTCGTGCGCATTATGTACTTCTTAAATGAAATGATCTCTAAAATGATGCACATTTAATATTCAAACAGTTATTGAATGCGTTGAAGAAATTACTAAAGAATTAAAAGATTTTAGATCAGATGAAAATTTTGAAAGTGTAATTAATTCCGCAAAGGAAATGGCAAGACATATTAGATGTATGTATATCCAGTTGTTACAGAAATTCGAAAAAAAAATGTTTGATTATGAGGCGAATGATGAACCTATCAATAACCCTAAAGATAATTTTAAAATTACGACGTGATCAAGAATGACTGAATCTGAATCTGTTGGTATATTATAAGAATGAAATTTGGCAAGTTTGAAATTTACCATCAAAGATTCATTTTTAATTGCATAAAGACGGCCGGCAGGCGTGTGCAAAGTGTGCGACCGCACACGGTCCCGCGGCTTGAGGGTCCCGCGCCTTAGAGGACTCCGCACTAATAATTTTTTTGTTGCCATGGTTATGGCTCGTGAACTAATTTTTCTATTGGTCTTTAATGAGTGTCGTACTATTTTAAAATTTATAATTTAAGAAGCATAATGTCCGTGTCGTTGCGATTTTCTTACCGAATATGCCCTCGTGCATTGATTAATATCCGGAAATTTTTTCGAATGCATTTCTAAAACGTATGTTTTACCAATCTATTTTACAGTTTCTTGAAATAAATAAACTGTTTTGTCTGTCTAGTAGTTTGCAGATGGCACTGGTGACATTGGAGCTAGTAATTGACAAGATATCCGTCCAAGCTATGAGGACGCTACTGTGCAGTGTTGCATTAGTAGTGTTGCACTTTGAAATCATAAACTCAAAATGCTTTTTTTGAGGAAAAAAATCTTGTTGCAGTCAATTATTTGATGTAAATCTCCTTTTTATTATATTTACGAACTGTACAATGGGTTTTTAATTTTAGTTAATGTATTTTTGCTTGATTGCGAATCGTCATTTTTTTATTTTTTTATGCAAAAACTGTACATTCAAAATCACTCAAAAAAATGGAACACCTACAGAAAGGCTATTGTAACCTGATGTTGGATTTTCATTAAGATCTATCATCCAATTTTTAATATAAAAAATAAAATGTGGTTAAAAACATGGTTTTTCTAATTTTTTTAAGAAACTGTACGGTAGATTTTTTTTAAATTAATCTTATATTAAGCTTGAATTATTTGTAAGCGCTGGTAATTTTTTCAGATTTTTTGAATGTAAGGTAATTTTTTTCTTGACCATAGTACAACCTTAAGCGACATAGATAAAGCTAGGGTAGTTTCTCACCTAGAAAACGGTAGACCAATTACCAATTTAGCGGCAGAATTTGGTGTGGGAAAAAGCAGTATTTATAGAATTAAAAATTAATGGGAAATTGAGAGAAGTGTAAGACGAAAAGCAGGTTCAGGTCGCCCTAAAGCCTCAAATGAACAGCAAGATGAGGAATTATTAAACTTTTTAAGAGAAAGGCCTATGTCAAATGCTGTAGAAGCAATCCATCAAACTAATTTTCCAGCTTCTCGAAGCACTGCATGTCGTCGAATTCGTTCATCTGAATTGGGCAACTATTGGGCAGTTAAGAAGCCATTTCTGACGAATCTTCATAAAGAGCAAAGAGTAGGATTTGCTCTTGAGTTCCTACAAGAAGAAAATTTCTGGAATGCAGTAGTATTCTCTGATGAAAAAACGTTTAAATCACATAAAGACGGCAGAGTACAAGTATATAGACCAAGAAATACACGTTTCGAAGAAAGCTATACGCAGCAGGTCAATCCTAACCGTTTTTCTGTTAATGTTTGGGGTTGTATCAGTGTCCGAGGTCCAGGAGTGTTGTGTGTTGTGGAGCAAAGACTGAATGCAAACGTTTATGTCAACATTCTTGAACAAGTTATGCTACCATTTGTTGCCCAAGCCTTTCCGGACAATTTTACATTTCAACAGGATAATTGTCCAATACATACGTCAGCAATAGCACAAAACTGGTTCAGAGATAACGATATTAATGTCTTGCCGTGGCCTTCTCGAAGCCCAGATATCAACCCAATAGAAAATATATGGGGCATAATGATGAATAGTATGCGGCGAAGAAATATTCGTCCCCAAAACAGGCAGGACCTTATAAATGCCATAAATGTAGAATGGCACAATTTCACGCCAGAATTTTGTCAGCACTTAATTTCGCCTAGACGATTAAATTCCGTGATAGAGAAGAACGGGGCTGCAATTAAGTATTAAGTTGTTGTGTTCTTTAAATGAATAAAAATAATTGTATTTATAGTACCTTCGTTGGTACTAGGTACTGTTCTTCGTTATTTCTATTGTTGTTATTCTGCTTTCATTCCTACAAGGTCTGCTTGGTGTGAATTTAAGTTCTTTAAAGTTTTCTTCTGAATCTGTTACCAAAATGAAATCTAACCTATTTATTTATAAACTGACGTAACTTCAAATGATCCTAACCTATTTTTAAGAAACCATTTTCACACTATCAAAAAAATGGAAAAAACGTTGTCATTTTGATTTGACATTTCCCGATTTTTTTGCAACCAGCCACAGTCATGAGTTTTAATGGCGGCAATAGTCGTCCGACTGCTGTCGGTCGAATCCGCACATATCTATAAGGAACTGAGTTACCAAAATGAATTTTAAACTTCTATAAGTACTCAGTCATTTATTAAATAAATAAATTAGAAAGAATAGATTCTCAATAATTTATATTTGAGTGTATTATTCCTTTATTTTCAGAAAAACAACATTCAAACAAGAAACAGTATAAAGAAATTAACAAATATTACAACAGTAAAATAATAATATAATTCTATAATACAAATAATAAATGGACAATGTTAGCTTTTAATCTTAAAAGCTTAAATAATAATGCGTCCGCACTGATCGAGGCGCGTAGTCAATCTGCAGGGGTGCGGTCCGCACTTAAGAATGTGTAAGACTAGCACTACTATGCAGAATCACCACTTGGACACGTAATGCGGTACGTCTTGGCACTAACACGGCCAGCCTGACATTGGGACGCTCTCGGTCCAAAAATAGTAACCAGTTTTTATTTCGGAGTCAATTTGAAGATTTACCTATTGACGTTTGTAATTGAATAAATACTAAATTCAGGAACTTTATTAGAATAAACTGGAATTTTATACGTGTCGCAAGTCAGAGCTCGGTTTCATCCTGACTTCCATGAGATGGTCCTGGTACTGATGTATCGGGGTCTTCCGGCGTATGACAAACACAACATGCGTCAAAATATCCATGATGATGTACACGTTCAAGGTGCGGAACTTCCCAGACGGCAAAGAGACCCAAACATCAACGGCCACAGCCAAACTCATGCCAAAGTTGATATCCGCTAGAAGGCACAGTGGCCCAAGCATCAACAGCACAACTAAACTCCTGCCAAAGTTGATATACGCCAGAAGGCACAGTGGCCCAAGCATCAACAGCACAGCTAAACTCCTGCCAAAGTTGATATCCGCCAGAAGGCACACTGGCCCAAGCATCAACAGCACAGCTAAACTCCTGCCAAAGTTGATATACGCCAGCCAGAAGGCACACTGGCCCAAGCATCAACGGCACGCCAGCAACCGCTAACACGGCTAATCATGACATTACGAAAAGAACAGGCGGGGTATATGGTTCATTTTAGAAATATATGCAGTGACGTCACGCCTGAATCAAGAACACGACATGCCGTTCGTCCGTGTTTGACACGTGACAGCAAGGCATAATGAGTTGTTTATGTTACCGTCATTGTCAAGAAATTATAGTATTTTCTAGTGTTGGGCATAATCGATATATTCTGATGATCGAATAAATCGAAATAATCGCTTTGAATAATCCAAATGACCAAATATCATTCGACCTTTCAATTGTAAATGATGCGCATGCGCAGTTTCGTTTCGATTCTAATAACAATCGAATAATTTCTATTTTATCATTATCAGTACAACGTACCTTATAGATACGACCAGTACAGAATAAATTGTGGTCGGAACCACTGACAAATGTATTTCAATTATTAAAAACAAAAACCATTCTTTCTTGAAATTGAAAAGAGGCAAAATCTGAATTTATTTTGAATGAATGCCATCGGACTTCCCAACAAATGTGGGTTTTCCCAACCCTTCCGTTCAGATGACAGTGGTGACACTACTTTATTTGGATTAATAAAAAAAATTGGTTTGGAGAATACGTTCAGCTAAATTTCCTCTCGTTGCTGCACGATAGCACATTGCGCAAGCTAGTCAACATCATCTGTGTAATAGTTTTGCTTACTGCAACACTTTTGCAGTGATTTCCGAAGCTTTGGTTAAATCGAATTACATTTTCCTTGTTTCGTGACAATTTTTGACGTTTGGTCGACATCTTAGGCCCGCGCCAAGACCGACGCACGTCAATTATTCCATGTTCCTCAAATCGTATAGCTCAGAGTGAGACGCACAGAACGACATCTCAACAGCGAACGCAGCAGAGGCAACGAACTACGAACCTGCCTCACATGTGTTGAAGGGAGACAGCCACACACACCAAGTGCGTGTTATAAACCAAGGAGTAAGTAAGTAAGTAAGTAAGTAAGTAAGTAAGTAAACTGTTTATTGTACACTGTTTTACAGGTATACAAATGGTAACGGTTAGGTAAATACCTGTCTAACACCGTTCCACAATTAAACAAAATAAAAGAAAATAACAAAGTATGACAAAAAAAGGAAAAAAAAAAGAAAAATCAAACTTAAATCTAATTACAAAGCATTAGAACTAATAACAATACATAAAGCAAATCTATAAAACTGGTCACAAAAATCGTTTTATGACTCAATCAGGTAACCAACACATAGTTTTTCTATTTTAGTTCTAAATTGCCCCTCTGGCAGATTTAAATATTCAAGAAATTTATTTAATATTGTAGGAGCCATATAAGAAAAACTACCTTCAAATTTTTTGGAAGAATGTTGTGGTATCGTAAATGTATCGAATCTAATATTCCTACAATGTTCTTCAGACCTTCTAAGCAGCAGCTGATGTAAATAACTCGGAACTTTGGTTAACAAGAGCTTATGCAAAAAGACTGCTGCTTGGAATAAAGTTCGCAATCTGAAATTCAACTCATTGAGTCGCACAAGATGTGGTGTGATATGATGTCTACGCGGTACACAGCGCACAAACCGTATGCAAGCATTCTGTATTTTTTGCAACTTAAGGCAGTTTTCATTTGTTAAAAAATAATAGTACACCAAAGAACAATAATCGGAATGTGGATAAATAATAGTTTTGACTAACTGGAGCTTCGTTTGTTGATCAAGCTGAAATTTGAGACCATATACACTTCTCAATTTTTGCATACACTTCCTATATATATTGTTAATATGTTCTTCAAACGATAATGATCCATTAATAACCAATCCTAAACTTTTTACACTTTGAACCCACTTGACATTTTCATTATTAAGTTTAATGGTAAAATTAGATTCAATGGTTATGCGTTGCCTCTCTGATCCTACTGTTAAAGCCAAAGTCTTCCCCGAATTAAGTCGCAAGCCATGGTCCGTTGTATGAGCAGCAATGTTAGCCAAATCAGAGTTTAGATTATTTATAGCGTCATATGCATGGTCAATATGAAATGAATATTGCAATTGAATGTCATCTGCATACATGTGTAATTTGCAATACTGTAAGTATTTTGGCAGATCATAAATGTATATCGAGAACAAAATGGGTCCGAGGACACTGCCTTGAGGGACACCCGATGTGGTTGCTTTTAACAACGACTGCATCGTATCATCTAAAAATATTTTTTGACGTCTTCCATTTAAATAACTTTTCATAAATCTCAAAGCACCTTCCTGGAAACCAATATGTTTTAGCTTGATCAGTAAGAGATCAAAATGAACAAGATCAAATGCTTTACTTTGATCGAGCAAAATTAAAATTGAGGGCTTTGACTTATCCATCGCATGAGCTAAATCATCAGTTACGCGTAAGAGAGCTGTCCGAGTGCTATAGTTACCTCTAAAACCAGACTGAATGTCAGGTAGTATATTATTTTGATCCAGAAAATTTACTATTTGCACAGCACAGAGTATAGAATAATAGGGAGGGGACATACGGCCGGTCGAGTGAAGCCGCCTTAATGCGCATGTCTGCTATTA
Source organism: Tenebrio molitor (assembly GCF_963966145.1). Lineage (NCBI taxonomy): Eukaryota > Metazoa > Arthropoda > Insecta > Coleoptera > Tenebrionidae > Tenebrio > Tenebrio molitor. Next base: position 19,685,374 of record NC_091048.1, on the reverse strand, counting down.
GTACGCCCCAAGAAAGTGAATAAAATCAGTTGCGTTGTTATATTTAATGTGGTTTTCTAGTTTCTCATACTCTGAATACATTTGTGATGCAAAAAAATATTATAGTGTTTTATTTTCCTGCAGTTTTATTGTTAATTCCCAACATCTCAAATAGTGTTAACTGGGGCGTACCTCACAGGTTGCATAAAATTGCGCCCGTTTCCTTGTCCCTCACCGCATCAATTTACCGCGCCCATAAGCTAGCGTATGTTCCCTCCCTATTATTCTATACTCCCTGTTATAAACTGATACAACTGCATATATTCTAAAAACCACCGCCGTCTTGATGATTGACATATTTCTCCTAACCTACCTAACCTCACAAACAAATGTGACGAATTCAGTGAAGTTGTCAAAGTGCAATGTCAAGAGTCGCACAGTTTAAAAGTAACTTTAATAGCAAACATTTTATTAATTTAGTTGATGCTAGTTCTGTTTGGTGTTTCTGGTCTTTAGTATTGTGCTGTTAGTGTTTATGAACTGGCTTTTTTATCATATTACAACTGATATTGCGGGAAATGTAGCAACAAGTTCCGTTAGTTGTAAGCCTATTTCTGGAATAATAGTAAAATTATAATCTCAATCTTGGATTGGCAGTAGGTACATTATTTGCTAAGCCAGATAAAGATGGGTCCATAACAAAACAATTATATTTGCTTAATTAATCCGTGCCATTCTTGGTGGAAATGAGTGGAAAGTATACTTTATGTTTTGTACAGTTTTGAATGTTATTAATTAATTATATAATTTTGGATAAATTATTATTCTATGAATTTGCACTCGCCACCGACCAAGATATCCTCAAAAAAAACGCGGCGCCGAAACCTTGCTCCCTCCGCACAACCGAACCAGCGCGCAACATCCCGCCTCCGCCAACTCAGAACATCCAAACTGTAACCACAACCCATATAAGAACATAGGATAGCTGGATGCCGGAATATTTTCGCCGAGCGTAGTGGGGGGCTGTGACGTCAGCGACGGACCAGAGACTGAATGAGTTCCGTATTACAATGATATATCAGTTGAGTGTCGCGTTATATTTTGTACTTTTCTGTAAAGTAATTCAATTATAATTCAATGTATCTTATGCGATCGAAACAATATCTAGTTTTAATAGATACTTATATAAAAATAAACCTAAAACTCTTGTCTCAAACCAAAATTAACGTACTATTAGGGACAACTTACTTTGGTCGTCAAAGTCAGTTGAGTGACATAAAGTTGTAAAGCAAATGTTAAATACCGGAAAATGGACATTAATAGACCATAAGTGGCAGAAAAATTATGACCAGGGTATTTTGTCCCCTGTAGTACACTTCTGTACAATAAAATTAAACACACCAAATATTTTATAGTTTAAACGGGACAACGAAATTTATAGTAAAAAATATTTATGTAAATCAGTATTTTTTTTTTAGGAATGTCAAAATGCCGTGTCATTTAGACAACAATTCAAAAATGTTTTCAAATGTTAAATGTAATAGGACCGGTTTCATCAACGCCAGTTAAAGTTAACTGTAGGTTAAAATATACGAAAGCTTTGTTATATGTAACAATTGATAATTAAGTAACGAAGCATTTTAACCTACCCTCAATTTTAAGTGGCGCTGGTGAAACCGGCCTTTATACAACTAAAATATTGCGAAAATTACGTCATGACTTGTGCTTAATTTTCTTGCACAGAAGTGTACAATGAATGGTAATGAAAAATGAAATATGTACAGTCGCGAGCAATAAATTTTGGTCGTCAAGGTCATTCTCTGACGCAATCAAAAATGCTCCATTGTAAAACAGTCGTAAATGTCATAACCTATCCATCATGTTGTATGACATTAATTGTCATTTTGTTCTCATTTTTTTGACACTTTGTTGACATGGGCATAATCAGGCAGGGAAATTTTTTAAATTTGTGACAATCGAACCAAATTTTGAAATGACATTGACGACCAAAATTTATTGCTCGCGACAGTACATTTGATCCGTCATTGTCCTGCAATAATACACATTTTTTTTATCTTATTTATAGTTATACTGGGTGCCCCAAAATTCGCGGAACAGCTTATCAGTATGTTGTTAAGTAGTCAATAAAATATCAGGTAAAAATGTTTTTAAAAAATGAATCTTTTTTTTGTAGAAGATATGGACCTATTCGTTACACTAAATGTGACAACGCTGGCAACAGTTAAAAACATTCTTTGTATCCCAATAGTGTCGTCTGCGCTGATCGTAATAACAAGTCGTGCCAATCGCTCAAAACTCTGCGTCCGGAAAAAAGTCAAAATATCGGTAGATGTCACCACCTCGCGCGTTATGGGAATTCGCGCAAAAAATCTCGCCAGGCGCCAAGCCTATCGAACTGGCAGCGCCGCTGACAGGACGGAAGCAAACCGCCTCGGCAACGAAGTTAAATTCGCGCTCATCGATCACCGCAGTGATCGGTGGGAAAGAAAACTCAAATCCCTCACCGCGGATGACAACTCGATCTGGAGAATGACGAAAGCGCTCCGTTCAAACAAAAAGCCGCTACCACCGATTCACGGCACGCGCGGACTCGTTTTCTCGGATGACGAAAAAGCGGAAACGTTCGCTGACAGTTTGGAACTGCAGTGCAGACCGAACATCGCCGACGCCGACCTCGACCACATCGAGGAAGTCGAGCACGAAATTCTCGAAATTCTCTCGGAACCGAACGACACCCCCATTACACCCACCTCACCGGAAGAGGTCCGCGAAATCATCGGATCACTAAAGGTGAAAAAAGCACCCGGACCAGACCACATCCCCAACACCGCGTTGAAACTATTGCCGGATAAAGTTGTCGTCGCTTTGACCGCAATCATCAACGCCAGCCTGCGACTCTGCCACTTTCCGTCCCGATGGAAAAGAGCAAACGTGATTTTCATCCCCAAGCCCGGGAAAGATCCGAAATTTCCCCAAAATTATCGCCCCATCAGTCTTCTCTCGAACGTCGGTAAAATCGTCGAAAAGGTTATTCTGACCCGGCTGGTCAGAATGGCTAACGACAACGCCGCGATTCCTGATGAACAATTCGGGTTCCGCCCCAAACACTCCACCGCGGACCAATTAATTCATGTCACCGAATTCATATCTCACGGTATGAATCAAAACAAATCAACCGGCGCGATCTTTCTCGACGTGGCCAAAGCCTTCGACACCGTCTGGCACGATGGACTTGTTTATAAGCTCCACACGGCAGGCCTACCGTTGGCGATGGTCAAACTTATCAATTCGTTCCTCCAAAACCGCGTTTTTCACGCGAAAATCGGACACGCACTCTCGACGGAACGCGCAATCGAAGCAGGCGTGCCACAAGGTTCGGTGCTCTCGCCGACCTTGTACGCAATTTTTACTGCCGACATCCCCAAACCCGACGGAACAAAACTCGCGTTGTATGCAGACGACACTGCAATCCTCACGCGCTCGGGGTCTCCCGAACTCGCGACGCAACGGCTCCAAAACGCTGTTGAAAGCCTGGAAGCGTGGTTCCGCCTATGGCGGATCGACGTAAATCCAGAAAAGAGCAGTGCGATACTGTTCACCCGGCGGCTTCACCGCCCGGCCGGCCGAATTGTCATGTTCAACCGCGTCATCCCGTGGAAAACCGAGGTCAAATATCTCGGAATCAAATTCGACAATCACCTCCGATTCAACGCTCAAGTCGAGCACGCGAAAACTCGCGCCCAGGCTGTTCGTGGAAAGCTTAATTCGCTGGTTTGCCGGCGAAGCAAGCTGTCCACAAAGAACAAAATAACGATCTACCGAACGATAATCAGACCGGCAATGATGTACAGCGTCGCGGTCTGGGGTAACGTGGCCCACACGCAACTCCAGAAACTGCAAGTCGTACAGAACAAATTCCTCCGGGCCGCCTTCAGCGCGCCCTGGTTCGTCAGAAACGCTCAACTCCATCGGGAAGCAAACCTTCCTACCATCAGGGAGTACCGGCAAGATGTTGCAGGGAAATTCTTTGAGAATGCGGCTAACCACCCAAACCCCCTCGTGCGCGAAGCCGTCAACTACGACGAAAATGTAGCATACCGCTATCCGCGGCCAAAATGTGTGCTCCTCCGACAGGACTGAAGTGACATCACCACTTCCTGTCTCTCGCGAAGTTTTTTCCGATGTTTTTATTACAGATCTCCGCGGACAAGCGCAGCTCTGTAACAACTAATAATCAATCTTTTCCGAGTATGTTTCAGATTCCATGCCAGGGCCGACTCCAGTTCCAGAGGACCAGGTAATGCGCAATTCAAACCGGGTTAATTTTTATAGCTTCTTCTATATCGATTTTCTCAAGCGTTCCCCCATTTCTTCTTCGGCTCCGACGAGGGGTTTTTTTCTGTGGTTTTTTGACCTCGTTGTAACGCACAAGCGGGAGCATTCCGTCGACGTCTAAAGTCGGTCCACGGCCGCACCCCCCCCCCACTCGCGCGCGTTTTTTGTATTTCTCAAAATTTTTCCCCACCGTACTCCCGACCTGCTGGATTCGCAACTGGAGGCCGATCAGCTAGGGGGTACGGTAACCCGATACGGTAACCCGATACTTGACAAGTCTGTTGATCAGCCCTACCAATCAATGTGTAGGCGCCTGCTATTCAGATCGGAGAAAGATGAGTCTCGGACTCGCACTCCTAAAGGTCAGACAAATTATTTATTTATTTGCGCGCGTACTATAGGACAGGTCTCCTCGTCGACAACACCTCGCCCCGGCCGGCTCACAAAAGAAAAAAACCTAACTATATTTACAAACTTAACCTAACTTATCTAACTTAACTAACTTAACCTATGTGTTCTTTATTTACATTTATGTACAGTATTTACAAAATCGGGGCTAAATTCGCGAAGCGCGGTATCAATACTTATTCGAGTTTCAAACCCTTTTTATGTCTAGCTGTTTCTCGCGAACACAAATTAATATTACAAAATGATTTGCACCGATTATGATTGAAGTTCTTATTGTATTTATTGTTATTTTGATAATCAATGACGAATTAATGGTTGACATTTATTCTAGTTGTAAACCTTCCGTAGTTATTACAGTTTCCATTCATTCGCGATCCAACTGATCCAAGTGCCTCTGGTGGCCATTTCACATCGAATGGCACGACTTGTTATTATCGGCGCGGACGACGCCCAATAGTCTACAAATATTTCATTTTTGTTGTGTCCATGGAAATGAGAAAGAAAAATGAAAGCCGTGTTGCCATACGTTATCTGAGGTAAAACAGACATAAAATTACTACTTGCAAATGCTAGAAATAATGAAAAAAATAATTGCAAACCTGATCACAATCGTTCAGAATTACCGGGTGATCAAGAAGGACTGTTTAAGTTGGCAATAAAATTAAGAAAATTTTTATTTATAACACTGTAACTGGATATGTTTTGTTGGTTTATTTGACAAATATCTGAAATAGGTATAGCATTAACACCGACAAGCCACCAACAACCGGAAGTTACTCCTGTTATACGATTTAAAATACGATTCAGTGTTACCAACTTAAACAGTCCTTATTGATCACCCCGTATTATGCCACTGGGTAGTATAGGTCAAATACATAGTCAAAATCTTTTTTAATATTTAAAGTCAACGAGATCAAAGCTGCACCTTTTGAACCCCGATATCTTCAAATCTAAGTGGTATAGAATTTTTTTTATTTTTTTCTCGTTATTTTCTAACATGAGTTGACATTGCCCCATTGAGTTGTTCCGCGAATTTTGGGGCACCCAGTATATTATTATACAATTATTATTAGTTAGTACATTAAAAAAATAAATTTTTTATTCGACATTGTCAGAATTTGAGAATTTTCTCCTGTGTGAATTGATTTTGATAAATGTCACAACTTGTCAAAACGAAACGTCCAACTAATTTTACAGATTTTGAAGCGATTTGGAGCCTTTAAAGGATTTCACCCGCGTTTTAAACTGATCCACTCAATACAAAAAAAGCCCAATTTATACACGAACTCGTTAAATAAACTACCATTTTATTATACCTGAATCATAATCTCTGTTTTTGAACGCACTAACTTCAATATGACATTTCGCAAATGAAACAGTTAACCGCGAACGTAGATTTCGCACACTACTGCTTCAAAATCATCCAAAAAGCATTGGCTTTTTTGAGCATTCTGAAAATAATTTGACTTGATAATAATAAAAATAAAATCTGGCACATTCGCGCAAATGAAGCACTCCCTTCTTCGTCGCTGTGCCTCAAACAATGCGCTCATGTGCGAAAAATGTCTTTTCCCACTCGGTTCGTAAATACATAACTATTAATATATATTTTGACACTAAAATGCGTGCAAAATCGGCTCTTTAAAGCACTAAAGCTTAGGTCGCTTAGGTAACAACAAATTTACCTACATTTTGAACAATGATAAATACACATTTATTCACAATTCATAAAATATATCAACAAAAAAAACAACAATTGACCATTTCTATATCAACAATTAATGACATAGATTAATTCGGAAAAGGTATTTCAATTTACTTTTTTTCTTATAAAAACGTGTATAAGGGCCTTTAAAGCACTTGCCACGTTAAAAGCTACATGTCGTGTTCTTAAGGCTGTTGCCTAGTGGTTGGCCAAGCAATGGTAAAGCGTGCTAAACGGATTCTAATTATTTTTCCACAGTTTTATGTTTGAAGCTATGGTGACTATATTTTTTGTTAAACATTAACGTATCTCACCGGGCTACTGTCTCAGTTTTTTGAAAAATCGCTTCATTCTTTTTAAAAAAATTAATAACGTTTTTCAGTAATTCTAATTATTTTTGCTCAATTTTTTATTTAGAGACTATTTAAAAAGTGCATTGGATTCAGAAGAACGTATCTCATGGGGCTACTGTCTCAGTTTTTGGAAAAACAAATTAGATTGGAAGCAAAAAAATAAACAAAAGCCTCAACAAAACACGTAAAATTCGGTTATTAGGCAGTCCACTATACTTCTCAACTACCTGCAGCCCCTGGAGGTCGTAAACTCGGGTTGTCATAATCACTACTTAACGTCCGCAATGCAACTTTTGTTGGGAAGATACTTGCACTGGGCTCACGGGAACACCTCGGGGCAGGCCCGGCGTGCCGCGATGGTCAACTTATGAATCCCATTTTTAAAATATACCTGCAAGGAGATGGCCGGATTGCCGCGGTGCGGTATCATAACCTTTTTATCTTTTTAACAAAGTAAACCAATCACTAATTCTAATAATAGCGAGTAATTAAAATACCTAATAACTACATATAACACTTTTTTTAATCGAGCACCAATTATACAGGTGTCCAAAAAAAAAGTCGAGTCCATAGCTCCCTTATTTATCGGACGATTTTAATTATCTATACACCAAATTAATTTGTTGTGAGTAGGCTACAAAATGGCCTACTAAATTCACGTAAAGCCCTAACGACGTCAAGGTTAAACTGTCAAATATTTTTTGTCTTTTTCACTTTTCAATATCAAATTTGATGCATAAAAATAAAACAGCCCGTTAGGTGTTGCTTAGTGACACTTTCCGGCTCTGATATTGTTATTATAATTTACTTACCGGACTCAAATTGATGATGCAATTGAACATCTACCGGATAGTATGAAATAAAAATTTAAACTATGTACCGGGTGTCCCATCACTTATGACAAGCACGAAAATGACTTTAAAACTAAATTATATTTATACGAAAGTATTATAGATGCATAAATACTGTTCACCGCCACAAAAATTGGGTATTACTTTTTTGTTAAAATTAATTACCTAGGTACAGCAGTCAAAAAACTATCACTTTAAAAATTAAATTTTGTTCGATGCAGTTCAAATTTGATACACGTTATGAAACCATAATACATAGAGAAATAAAATCCGTGATTAGAATTTAATGAAAATGTTTTGATGTAAAGATATTTGGTTTATTTAATTTGGGGCGTTTTACTTTATGAAAATGGATTGAAAAAAATTAAATTAAGAAACCTAAGTTAAAATAGGTATAATTATTATTAACCTAAAAACTATACAGAGTGTCCCCAAAAAAAAAGACGAGTCCATAGCTCCCTTATTTATTGGAGGATTTTAATTATCTATACACCAAATTCAATGGTTGTTAATAGGCTACAAAATGGCCTAATAAAATCAAGTATAGCCCTATGGGCTTCAAGGGTAAACCGTCAAAATATTTTTTTTCAAATGGGATTACATACTTTTTATTAGTAATTCTGATAGAGAATTCTGAAAACAACAATGTATCACAAGTATAACTTCACATAAAAAAAATAACACTAACTTTTGAAACAAATGACGAGCATCAAGCGAAAAGCTATCAAAATGCACTGCGTTACAGTGTAATAACCAAATTGAGGTAGCTGGAAAAACAAATTACAAATAATAACATGTGGGATTGCGCAGATATGCCGCCAATGTTTAGCGCAAAATGGAACATAGACGATAGTAGCGTTTTTTTAAATTTTTTTTGTGAATTTTTGGTATTTAAGTGTATATTTGTGATACATTGTTGTTTTCAGAATAAAAATCTCTATCAGAATTATTAAAAAAAAATATGTAATCCCATTGAAAAAAAAATATTTTGACAGTTTACCCTTGAAGCCCATTGGGCTATACTTGAATTCATTAATAAATAAAATAAATAACGGAGTTATGGACTCGTCTTCCTTTTTGGGGACACCCTGTATAATCTCAGAATGTGACACTCAAAATGCAATCACAAAACGGAAAATATTTATCCCAATTATACATTCATAAAGTTTTCTGTTCCCATCCATTCCAATATCGAACCCGGTATCGGTCGTTTGGGCCAAACTACCTGCGTCTAGTAACGTCGAGTAAACGGCCAAGCTGTAGGTAATTAGTTGTTCTCAGTAACGATTGAATATAGAATATTAAAACCCCTACTAATTTATACAGAAACTATAATTTTTTCCAATAAATGTCTAAATGATTCTGACAGAGTTCTAAGTATTTTTCTGCAATTGGAGAAAAGTTGTAAGTATGTATTATCCGATAACAGGTTTTTTTTTAATGGAAATGATTTGTACATACAGGTAATGAAAACGGGCGCTATTGTAATCCTACCTTTCTTACGCTAAATAATCCCTAGGATTAGGAAAATAAGATTCAATCTCTGAACTCTGAAGTTATGGTCCAATTTTTACCCTTTTGGGATGACGTCACGATTTCCTTTCTCGCTTTCTCTTTATTGAAACAACAGGAACAAACAAAGAAATGCGATGCGTTTATTTATTATTGATTACTTGTGGTTATTTTATGCTCTTGTCAATTTGACATTTTTTTATTTTTCACTTATTAGTTATTACATTGATTACAATCGTAAACTTTCGAAGCAATTGTCAACAAAATTGAAATTTGATAGTTATTTTTGATCAATCCAAATTTATTTCTGATCCTAGAGTCCAATTATTACCCATTTGCGATGACGTCATTATTTAGTAACTTCACGTATGTTTGAGCTAGGATCAGAAACTAATTTGAATTGATCATAAATAACTATAAGGTTAGGTATTAAAACGATTGTAGTCGCAAGCCATACCCATGTTATGAAATTTTCTGACAACTGCTTCGAAAGATTATGTTTGTAATCAATGTAATAAGTGAAAGAAATTAAAAATTGTCAAATTGACAGGAACATAAAATAACCACAAAGTAACCAGCAATAAATAAACATACTACATATTCCGGACAAAAAATGTTGTCCACCTTTTTCCTATCATTTCACAAAAATTTGGTGTAGTTTAAGCTTTATTGTCATTATGATTGACGTTTGCAAATTAAAATTTGAAATTTATTACTGTCACCCATAAAAACATAAATTATAGACATAATTTGATTGACACATGTCAACATGTGAAGCGAGGTTATTCGTTCCTAAAGGTCGCTTTATAGCATATGTGAGTGGAATGACAGTGGACGAAATTTTTTGTCCGCCATTGCACCGCTATTTTGTTTTTTACCCTTTCTGTCGTTTCAATAGAGAGAAAGCGAGGAAGGAAATCGTGACGTCATCGCAAATGGGTAAAAACTGGACTCTAATAACTATTTTTGCGTTAAAATTTGATTAATAGTGTCAGTTGTTTGACGTTTATTAGCTATACTCAATTTCATATAAATGTGCATCTAAGCAAGCCATGAAAATCTGATTTTCTGTTGGTAGTAAAGCTAAAGCTAGTGACTTTAACTTTCAAAGTTGCTTGCTCTGCGCGAACCCGATTTGACTAATTTTTTAGTTTTTGTCCATTTTAACATTGCTGATTTCAAAAGCAATGTTACGTCTTTTTACTGATTAAATTAAGGTAATTCTTATTTGTTTTTGTCTTTGTATTTTTACCAAGTAAAGATTTATTGGACATGACCTTCATAAATGTGACTTTTGTAATGTAACTAAATTAAAGGTGCTTTTACAAATGCACAGCTCACTTGATGAACATTTATATGAAATTAATTATAAAGATAGCAGAGATACGAAAAATCTGACACTGTCAAAGTCATAGCCTTTACATTTGTATTAATCATTGTCCGTTATTTTCTTCAAAAGAATTTTCTGCAAGTAAGAGATTCAACCACTAAAGTACACAGATAAATACATCCAAACTACAAGAAATAAGAAAATCTAAAATTTGCCAACAAATTTGTTCACAATACCAAGATTTAATGCTCTTGTAAAATACTAATTTTATGACTGACGGGTCTCGAGAGGGTACCTGCTGCAGTGTTTGACCGATCCAAGAATTCTGAATACTTCTGCAACTTGAACTACACCTCGCCCAAAAGTTTTATTACTGTGCAACAGCCTTAAACTCGTCGCGCGTGCTTTAAGACTTCCTTATAAATTTCATTGTTGGTGATTTTTGTACCGATTCGACTGTTATTACAGCCAAATAATGCACAACGACGTTCTAGCATTTTTGGCCCTAATTTATTAAATTTAAATATCTCAACCGTTTAACGTGCGTAAGTGGATGTAAGTACAAAGTGGTCCGTCGCTGACGTCACGCGAGAGTGGGGACGCGGCTCGAAGCGGACAACATTGCAAGCATAGGGATTCAGCTATCCTATGTTCTTATACAATCCTTGACCACAACCAAAGCAAAGTATCACCCATCACCGGACAACCACGCATGACTGCACGCATCACGCAGACACACGTGCGTGGAGCGCGGACCGCATATCCAAACTGCCACGACGCACACGGCGCTGTCACACACCTGACAGCACGAGAGCCAGTTGCCGACAGCAACCCCCGAAAACAACCCCAAATGTCAGAATCACGAGAACAACAGGATTCCCCGGCCCACAACTAGGCCGCCACAGACACTCCGACCATCCAGCAGGTCGCGCTAAAAACAGACTATAATAGAAGATGACTCTCAAAGAGAGCGTCGCAGTCGTCCGGGTCGGGTTCGGGCATCATCCCTTGGCCTAAAGACGCATCTGACAGGCAGCAGATGACGTCAGTGTCAGTGAGAATGCGAGCCGGGGTACCCACTAGAAAGATGATATCCATTTTCATTTTTGGGCAAAATCGGAAACGATCAACGAAAATGGCAGAGATTAACGGGTCTGGTTCAATCAATGAGTCGTTTCTTAAAACATTTGTTAACGGTATGGTATGACATATTTGTATACGTCAACGAAACATTAGTTGAAGACGAGCTAAGCATTGTCATGTATAAGTTTGACACCGGGACTGAAGGTGTAGGTGCAGACAAATTTTTGGTGACCCAATTGGCCACATCCAAAGCATTTTAATAAATCTGCTTTTTGAAAAGTAGCAACAACGTTACTAGCTCAGCTATCTCGGCGATTAAAAGTGAATTTTGACTGGGGGCGCGACAAATGCGCAAATCGGGCACGGACGTGCTTGCAAAGCAAGGTGTCCTTGAGTAAATGGAACACGCAAAACATTCAATTTTTGTAATTTGATGCGGCCACAAAACCCATACGTTGGGCATTTCTCAGAATTATAGGAGATTGCATCATGCAGTAACTTGCCAAAATTAGCACTGCCTGCAAAATTTTCGCAGACGTCTCTTTTTGCGCTGGCCCACGAGCGACGATCTAAAGGGCTGCAACAGGAGAACCACTCACCTGTCTCGGCCTCACAACCGGAAATTTTAACCAAAAAAAAAAAAATTGCCGTCAGTCAAACCTCATCCAGAAGACACATTTGTGGGTCCAGAATCCACGTGGTCCAACAAACCAAGAAGTAAAATGGTCAAGGATGATCGGGCGGTTTTATCTTCGGTGGTGTTCCCCGCTCCAGTGGCAACCGCAGAGGTAGGATCAACACTGTTCGAGTTGTTTTCATCCTCCATTTGCACGGGCACGGCACAGAGACTTTTTTGTTTTGTTTTAACAACAGGGAAAGAATAAAATAAAGAAAAAAATTAAATTGGGCACGATATGTCACAATCCCACTTCTGATGTTAGCTTTTAATCTTAAAAGCTTAAATAATAATGCGTCCGCACTGATCGAGGCGCGTAGTCAATCTGCAGGGGTGCGGTCCGCACTTAAGAATGTGTAAGACTAGCACTACTATGCAGAATCACCACTTGGACACGTAATGCGGTACGTCTTGGCGCTAACAGACAATAAGTTTTTGGCGAAACAATAATTAATAAAAACATAAAGGAAATTAAGACTTGAGAGCACTGAATTTATTTAATTTTTAATTTTTTTTCTGGTTTGCCGCATTATCTGAGATCCCTGAATTTTTTAATTTAGAATAATTATTTAATAATATGTTGCTAACACGTTTAATTGCATTGTCTATGAGGATGCGAGATTTTCTAAAAACATTCCGTTGCGGGTTTACGTTTAAAATTGTGTATACTATTTTTTCCAACATCCCTTATGAAAATGAGGCTCAATTTTAAATTTCTTTATAATTATTTTACTCCCCTATTTTTGAATTTTCCGGATCTGGAGTTTCAGTTAATGCAAATAACAGTGTTTTAAATTTTTATATTAATAAGTTGGTAGTAGATTGTTAATGTAAAATCTATTCACTTTGATTGTGACCACAACGAAAAACATAGTAGGCGCTGTTTAGCTGTGTGCTGCATACGTTTTACACTAAATATCGTGTGGTGTGAACATGATGTGAAAATGTCAGAATTGTCCGGAATTGTCAAAACTTGACCATGGTAGTAAAGCAATGATTTTAATGTATTTATCAATATTAATAACGGAAATCAATATTTAAAGTAGGAGAAACTAAAAACGTCTGTCTAATTCTGTGATCACGTCTGTTGAAAAGTGGGGTTATATCCAGGTACAGATTATTTAACGTAAAAACTTCGAAATCACCTCATGCAATTCTCGATATTAATGAAGAAGGAAGGAAATGGTCATTTGGCAGTAAGACAAACGCGAAAAATGCCTGGGGATTACCTACTAAAAGTAATCAGAACTTTCAATTAGCATTGATTAATACAAATATTTTCAAATAAAAACTAATCAGACAGAAAGTACAAAGAAATGATTTACAGGGGATGAAAAGGCAGAAGGTAACAAACTACAACACTTACTAGCCAAAATGTACAACAAAAAAGCACAAATAGAGTTAACTTTATTGGTGATGTTCGTCTTTGTGAGTTGTTTTCCCGTTGGCTTCAATAAAAGTCTCGAAACAAGTCAATATTAACCGTTTGGTCCCAACTTTGAGAAGACGACGTGGCATTTTCTTTTTGCATTCTAAAATTTTGTACCAAAATGCAATTTTATAGATATGCGCACAGTGTACGTCGAAAAACGTTTGCGCAAGTCGTTCTCCGTTCTGTCTTCTGTGAGCGTGACGTTTCTGTCAAAATGGCGCCTCCGAGAGTTGCCAACTACGACTGGATTTAGTGTTATCTAAAATTCCCTATAAATAACATAGCAACTGAAAAGTTACTAAGGAGTGGTCACAATCAAAATGAATAGATTATAGTAGATTGTTAAATAAATTTTCCTCACTAGTGAGTTTACTTTCTCCATTTTCCTCACTAGTGATGCAAATTCCTACTTTCCTCACTAAATTGAGTGATGAAAGTATCATTTTCATAATCGATGTTGGAAAAAATACTTTTTCTAATTTTGACATATAAAGTGACACTTTTCAAAATTAATTGACGTTGGGAAACGTCACACTTTTCGTAACTGGTTACGAAAAGTAAAATTTTTCCTAACTGGTTAGGAAAAATTTATTGTATCATCAATTTGTCAATTTGTCATATTTTTTGTTTTTAAGCAAAATAACCGTGCCTACTTACCTACTTGATATTTTAACACAATAATAATTTATTATTAATGAAATTCATTACTTCGTTTAACGTTTGAAGAAACTTTTTTTTTTCAAAATTAGAAAAAATCTTGTATGTAACACTTTAGGAAATGCAATTTTGTGTAACTCGTGTGATTTTGCGGGATCTCGCTGCGCTCGTCCCGCAAATATTCCACTCGTTACACAAAATAACGCATTTCCTAACTGGTTACATAAATAGCTATTTCGTAATCTGTGCTAATCAGGATTGTGAAAATTTTATAAGTTTCTAGCAAAAGAGATACCAAAAATTCTCTAGGGTATTTTAAAGCTCCTCTGTCTAAACAAGTTAAATACTGAAGATTTCCAGAAAATGTCTCTATTTCTAAATTTCTGTTTGTTAATATTAAATTTAAGCACAAACTACAACCTACTTTAAATTCAATTTTCCTGCCTATATAGCCTGCAATGTAAATGATCACAGATATGTCGTTTTCAGACACATCAATATTTTTTGCCTTTTGTACCACTGTATTAAAAATATCTATGTAAATGACCGTGATCACTTCTATCCGAAACTGATTCTTCCTCACATTCATCTAAAAACGTTTTTATTTCATTTCATTTCATTTAGCCGATTTGAGTTTTAAAAGAGACAATATTTGTAATTTTTTTTCGGACTCCAGAATCTGCTGCAAAGCTATATGATAGTTTTGTCCTGACATGTAGCGATATTGACCAAAACACCCTTCTAATGGATCTGTTTGGAATTTGACGAATAGATTGGCTAAATTAATTAAAGTTAAGGTACAGCGTGATCAACAATGATTGAGTTTGTTGGCAATGAAACAATTGAAAAGTACTGGTGTTTTTTGTCTCGTAATTGGCACTGACCGGATTTTTTAACTTGAGATGACATTAAAAACATTTTTGGTTATGTCGGCTATGTTTATGCTGTTACAAAAATGAACCTTTGATGGTAAATTTCAAATTTGACAAATTTCATTGTTACCAACAGACTCAGTCATTCTTGATCACACCGTAGTATAATACAAGGCACTGTGAGTTTCTCTAGTTAGTTTAGCACACCGACTGCCTTTCTTTTGGTCTTGAATTTCAATTTGATCCCAGTTATCTAACCATACCAAAAAATTGTTCAGAAATACAATATTCGGAGAATCCATATTTTTAATCGAATTTTGAAACAAATCTCGCTTGTATTGTCCCTCAAATAATGATTTGCAGTTTACTATTTTCCACCAGGATAAAATTATATTTAAAAATTTTACTGTCCCCTCACTTATTTCTGGATATTTTAGTTGCAACACAGTTATATTTTTATCATCAAAGAAACGGACACAAAGTTTAACGTTCTGTCGCTCAATATTTGTCGGATTCAAGACTTTTGTAGAAAGAGCAGATGCCAATTTGACCAACTTATGTTCCTCGTCTCTATGTAAAATTTTTGAATGTTCAATACAAGATTAACATTTGCAGAATCGTTACTATTGCCATCGGGAAAATCTGGAAAGATAAATGTTTGTTCTGAATCGTTTTGGTTTAGCCAGTTATTTCTAATATTTTTAAAAATATGTACTGAATCAAAAGCTAAAAACAGATAATGTTTTTCATCTTCCAGTATAGGATTTTTAATACAATATTTCCCATCTCCACCGGATAATTTTTCAAAAGATTTCTTATTCACCGAATAATTATCGGAGAGTATGCATACAATATGATAACCATTTTGCAAGGATCTTAATAACATCGTTTAATAAATCTGTCAAATAATAATCAGTCCCTATTGTAATTTGTAATGATTTGAATACATTACTTTTTCCTACTACGTATCTAGAAAGTTTCATCTACTGCCCTAGCAACACACTTGTAATCGAAAGTGAATCGTATCTTGCGTGTGGTTGCTAGCTACGAAAGTAAAATACTTACGCGACTAGGAGATTCCTTACGGGACGAGGAGGGTTTATTTTATTTTGTGACTATTTCGATTGAGGTACCCAAATCATCAAATGGAAAACAGCAACACATTTTATAATAATATGTAGTTTAATTAGTCCAATGGAATACAACAAAGGAAAATTAATCTACTTATTCACATTTATTGTGATTTATGAATTGTTGGAAAGTTAGGTTATATCGCTCACCCGACTTGACAGGCGACAATGAGCCTAACGTAATTCCAGCGGCTCTTTCAATTCCGTCACATTCCATATTTTGCGGGAAGACTTGTTGCATAAATACCAATAACCGCAAACTATCAAACTAACATTATTACGGATTACACGCACTTACACAATTCACGCCGTTTGAAGACGAAAAATAAAATTTTTGTAAAAGCTGTTGCTATGGTTTTTACTTCCAAGATCCAAGGACGGTCGCGATACGGCACGATTTTTGCTATTTTTTTTAACATTATAAAATGTTGGTGCTTCGTAGTAGGAAAAATTTAATACAATACACGATGCGCAAGTTTCTTCTTTCACCGCGGAGGTTTCACGGCCCTCGGCTGTCGCCTCGGGTCTTGAACTACCTCCTTGGCAAAAAAAGTTCACTTACGCATCTGGTAATGTAAATAACTATTTCCGCCAAATATTCGAACCTGCGCAAAACGGTAATAAATGTGGTCGTGATCGTCATCGGAGCGGAGGAGCCCTACGTTGTGTTTTTCTTTTGGCGGAAAAAGGTTCGGAATGCAAACGATGAGGGTTCCAGTTGGAAGAGTGCCGCAAATAAAACACACATGTGAGGGACGCAAAATACCTTTTATTAAAAATGCCTGTAATAACTTTGATGAAAAAGAAATTGAAACGAATACAAAGGACAGAAATTAAGCTTAACGAAATACAAGAAATTAGCTAGTTGAGTACATCACAAAGATAAACGACAAGATGAATGCAACAATATTTAAAATAACAGAAAAACGGGCACATGACAGACAAAATGACAGTTAAAGCTTGCAAAACAAGTAAACAAATTATGGTGCAGTTATTACAGACAGGGACGGATGAAAAACCCTCTTCAAAAACCGTATCCCAGGTATTACTCATATTTTACAATTCGATTAATGACAAAACAATGTTTAATTTGGAACTATGCGGTCAAGGTACGCCGACGGGAGCTTAGAGCTGGAGGTAACAAACTTTCGGCCGCGAGAGGACTCAGAAGAATAATCTGAATCATCTTGAGAGCAAGCGACGTTTATAGATATTCGGGGTATTAATGAACGTCAGACTATTTCGCCGACCAAGCAAGATTGACAAAGCGTCTCGGGGTCGTACGATTAGCATCACTAAACAGCATAAGCGAATATTTAGATCCACCGTCCCCAACCAACCGTTTCCCGACAAGCCCCCGAAATCTCTATAACCTCGACGGAAGCTTCACGAAAACATCTCGCCGCCGCATAAGCATAAGCGAAGACCTAGGTCCGCCTCCGCTAACGGTTCTAAATAACCGTAGCTTCCACAGCAATTTACTAAACAACCCCACGACTTCCTGATTGTCACCCAGCTCCCACAGGGGCGCACTTACAACATTTGACTTTAACTTTTCCGAAATCTAGCAACAACACGAAGGAAAAAAAACCGAGTTTAATTCTATCGAACAAAGAGTAACATTAAATAATGCTAAAATAAGCAAAACAAAACGCAACATTAAACAATGAGGAAATAAAAGAGAACAAAACGCGAAGTTAAATAACGATAAAATAAAAAGCGCTTTAAAAAGGAATACAATACTCGCTGGCAATACTAAACAAAAATATGGCGGGTCGAGTGCCGTTAGAAAATGTTAGTGAAAGAAAAACAAAATGGACGCACGCGGTCAGGACAACGGCTACTAATTTTCGAACTTAACAGATTCTCAAAAATGAACCTCGCTGGAAAAACTTAGGGATAACGCTTAAAATTAACAACTGGACGCTTCTTAAAGAAACAGCATGCAACAAACTGAAATCTACAACATACCCTTACCACGTGGTCCTGGTCCCAAGAAAAAAACAACGGACAACGAACGTGAGATAAATAATTACCCGTGTGGATAAAAAAGAAACTGCCGGATTCTTCACGGGGACACAAAATATCTACTCGGGACGGTAGTGTAATTGGTTCGGATTTAACTTACAAATTTGAGAAACTTGGATCGCTCTTCGCAAGGTGTGTTCGTTTCGAAAAACTAAACAAAAAGTGCCCTACCCCCTTCAACCACCCGCGAGAGCCCGTTTCACCCCCGCCATATTTCCGCTTTCCCTTAGTTCCTAGTCTAGCCGCTAGTACCTTCACATTTGGCGCGCTATTGTGGCGGTACCGGAAATTTAAATTTAAAATTTTAAACTGGGTCACTACACTATATTTTTAAAATTGACGTTATTATGAAAATTTGAACCGTTGAAGCTACTTCAGTATTTGTATTGTATTCCTTCAATTTTTCCCCTTTTATAAGAAACTGTAGGTTTGATGTACAGTGGGGAGCACGGAATTTCGCACGCCAATTTGTACGTCATTAAAAAAAAACTATTTAGTCTAAGCTTTATTGTCATTATAATCAATAATGAGGTGGGATACGCATGATATATGTGATCATGACTGATGTTTCACCTAAACTGTCACGAAACTGCCGCCAGTATCTCATTTTAATAAAATTAAGTCAGTGAAATGTCCAATGTGTGCGAAATTCCGTGCTCGCCACTGTACACTTCATCCAATAATATATTAACATATTTTTCTTTGTCATCCTGGTTTTCTAGCTTTTTTTGTCAAATATTGAATATGAGAAGAACTGATTCCTGAATTTTCCGTACCTAATTTGAGACTCAATTTTTTTTAAATATTCTGGATGAGGTACAGTTGCGGCCGTTGAAAACTCAGACACTTTGACAACGCCAAACTTTTAGCTTAGTAAATGGTATTGAAAGTGACGTTTTTCAAAATGTCACTCAAACATTATCCACATTAATTTCTCTCGCAATGGCTCTTATACATACTCACACCGTCCCTCAGTCAAACACATTTTTGCGAATCAGATAATTGCGGCGTTTCAAAAGTACAGTAATAACTAATAACCATACGATCTTACCCGATATTAATTAAATATGAGATTTGACATACGATAAAAATATCCTTTAGTTCTACATATTTTATTTCATGATCATAAATTAAAAATCAAACCGTGGTAAATCCAGCTCTGGTGACAAGTTATCGTAGGACCGTACTGTGCCAGTCGTATCAGGTCAGACGACAAACGTGACGTCACTAGCTCTCGGCTGCGTGTGACTGTGGCTTGATTCTTTAGGAGGCTTTGGCTATGGTCACCATGGCAACCGAATTGTTTTGTTTAAATAAATTATTGAAAAGTTTGCGCTGTTTACGTTGTCCTTACTATCTATAAATAGCAGTTTCGTAAATTCTGACATAAACGTCATTTGCTTGGTTAAATGAAATTGTGAAAAGACGAAGAGTTTTTGGGAAAATGTTTATTGTCTGCCTAAACGCGCAACGGCAGAAGCATTTATATTACTTTCACCATAAATCAGGATCATGTCTGTTTTCTCATCGTTTGAATCGTAGAGGGGTATGGAGGGAGCACTGTTCAAAAAAGTGCTTACGACCGCGCTTTCCTGTAGACCTAATAAAAGGTCTCCAAATAAGTCGTGAAACGTTCATATGAAGCCAAAAAACAGCAAAACACTGTAAAAATACAGCAAAACACCGTAAATCAAGGCGCCAAGTAACATGTCAAACGACAAGTAAATAGTGGCAACGGTTTCTTTCCAACGTTCCTTTCGAAATTCGAATTCCTAAGTTGGCACCATTATTAAACTCCGGTCATTGTCCGCACACGTTGGAAAAGTAGTGTATGCTCAGATGAGCCGAGCGAAACCGAAGTAAAAACGTACTCTCGTGTCAAAAATAAATTACTCCCTAGAATTCGAACTTTTAGGGAAATAACGTTTTATATGTTGTGGTTAACTAGAATTTTAAAAAGTAATTTTGAATGCCTAACGTTGGTTACTTTGAATTGAGTGATTAAATCCAAATAAATATGCCGCCAGTAACCAACATTGATTGTGAAACGAAAAATCATCTATCACTTAGCGAGGCATTATCTTTTGTCTGCCACCAGAAACCACATAGCCCCCAACCTAACCAAATTTGTGGCAACCTAGTATCGAATATCCCTAAATCCTAGAGAGTAATTTATTTTTGATACGATTGTAGCACAGTTATTAACTAAACTGTCATAATCAGTCTAAATCTATACAGGTGTCCCAGAACTGGCTCCCCAGAGAAAACAGGCATGGGCCGACAACAAAAGAGACTCCAAATTGATTAAAATAAATTTTCTGCTAGCTCAAATTACCGAGTTATAAAGTTTCTAATTTCACCTATCCCGGAAGCTCGTCCTCAGGTGTTACTAAAAAATCCGATCGGTTGCTAAACAACAACAAAAAATCTCTGATATCGCACAAATCAATAAAATGTTTGAGCAACTGGAATTTTGACGTTTTCTGATATAAAAATTCGTTGACGTTTATCTGTCATCAACATCAAGACTTGACAATTGCAAAATTCGAAATAAAACAATAAAAATTGCGATTCTAAAACGAACCATTTATTTAAATAGGTAACAATGTTAAAGCAGATGTTCGAAATGACCACCATTCATTTGTATGCACAATTGTGCTCTACGTAACAAACTTCTTGTAGTAGCGTTAGTTATCATTTCTTCAGTAACTGAAACAAAGCCTCCTGAATTCGAACTCTCAGATCAGTCTCTGAATTTATGGGCCGCCGATTCAGATCTGGAGACCTGGCAGGCCAATGATGCGGTCCTCCTCGACCGATCCAGCGCTGTGGATATTGGTTATCCAAAATTTTCCGAACGTTTCTGCTAAAATGTTGGAACCAGTCATTTATGCGATAAGCAATAGGTACAATTTCAAGTAAATCAGGTCCGTGCCAATGAACTGAGCATATCTTGCCCCCGTTAATCTTGCGGGGAATTCAAACGGTCCAATCTAGAGCCGGGGATTCGGAATTTTAACAAATGGAAGGATTCACCACGCTTATACTTGCCAAACGATCTCCCAATAGCCCAGTCCACAAATTAACAGAAAACCTATGTTGAAAACTTCTGGGAAATAATTCTCTTGGATTGTCCTCTGCCCAGATATGAAGGTTGTGATAATTGGAACAACCTTACCGGCAAAATAGCGACTCATCAGAAAACAGTATCCGTGACAAGAAGTGTGGAGCGTCGTTTTGGTTTATTAACCATAGATAAAACTCTCGCCTAATTGGATAATCCTCTGGCAGAAGATGTTGTACTCCTGTATAGTGGTACGGATGCCTCCTATTATCAGCTGGAACTCTCTGCACCGAGCTCTTGGATAAACTCATTTCACGAGAAACTGTTCGAATACTCCGGGTGCCGTCTTCCTCAAAGACATTCAATACGGTTTCCTCGTGTTCGACAGTCCTTACATTTCTTGTAGCACCCCCAACTTCTTCTTCGAACTGGCTGCATCTGACCCGTTTCTCGACCCCCCGCGATTAATTTCAGGATTGTTTTATGATCCGGATGACTTTGTCTTTGTGGAAATTGTCACGGTACAACCTTACTGCTTCACGTGCATTGTTCCCACATCGCGCAAAAGTAAGAATCATATCTACGTACTCAGAGGAAGCATACATGTTAAATGATACACTTGAATTAAATATCGCAGCGAAATTGTATAACACATGTCAAACTGACGTAAACAATCATTCTAATAAATGTAGTGGACCAAATCTAATGGACAGAATTATAGAGGTTTACGGATAAAAAGGAAACCTAGGCAACGCAAAATTGCGATTATTCCACCTTAATGATGCTCAACTCTAATTGGTCAACTTCAGAATGTCTTTTCTCGGTTATCATTTGAGATAGGACTTTTTTTCTTCAAAATACACGTTAATATATTCGCCCTAAGGCTCCCTTTTTTCTCTGGGGAGTGGAGTGCAGAAAGATAAAATTTATGTATAATATACAGGGCTTCCCCAAAAAAAAAAGACAAATCCATAGCTCCCTTATTTATCGGAGGATTTTAATTATCTATAATTGAAATTTTTTAATAAACAATTGTCAAAACGTTATCATGTTGGTATGAGCCAAATAGTGATTTTCATGATAATACGATTAGTCACACTGAGTGTCAACATTCTTTTAATGTAACTGAGCCTGCGCCCTGACGAGCGAGACCTTATTTCAAATTCGAAAAATATTTCCGCTGATTTCTCATTAAATTTGTTTTGAAAATGATTTCGCGGAAAACAGGTCCGGGAAGTGAAATGAACATAACCTTAACTGTGATTTGGTGTCAAATTGTTATACAGCTGGTCCATATGTGCACATTTTGGGGTGGTACAGAGTGGTTTTTTACTTAATTTTGACATTGACAATTGTTTATTAAAAAATTTTCACTATATACACTAAATTAAATGGTTGTGAATAAGCTACAAAATGGCGTACTAAATTCACGTAAACTCAAAGTGCTTCAAGGTTAAACTGTCAAAATATGTTTTTCAAATAGGGACACATACTTTTTTTAGTAATTCTGATAGAGATTTTTATTCTGAAAACAATAATGTATGACATGTGTAACCTAATATAAGAAAAAAAAGAAAGAAAAAAAAAACACTACCTTTTGAAACAAATGACGAGCACCAAGCGAGAGGCTATCAAAATTCATTATGTTACAATGTAATAAATTACCCAAATTAAGTTAATTGGAAAAACAAATGACAAATATGTAACTAATAACATTTGTGATTGCACGTACAGTGCGTAGTTTAAGCATCAACGATAGTAGCATTTTTTAATTTTTTTTAATTGTATTTTGGGTAGGTAAGTGTACACTTGTGATACACTGTTCTTTTTAGAATAAAAATCTCTATCGGAAGTGTTAAAAAAATTATGTTTGCATTTGAAAAAAAAATATTTTGACAGTTTAGCCCTGAAGCCCTTGGACCTATACAGTGCATTTTTTTTAACTGTTGCCATAGGGAATTGCATGGTAAAATTTATACCCCCTGTTAACTTTTGTTCTGATGAAAATATTCAAACCATTTTTGGAACAAAGTTGGAAGATTTTTTAAACGATCGGATAGTTTACAATTCAATATCCTAAACTGTCGAAAAAGTTGTGAAAAAATATTTTAAAGGGCGCCGGAATAATAGTACGTCGAGCGGTCGCCAGAATAGCGTCCCTGTCAGCTCAACCATGGCCAACTTCATCTAGCTTCCGCTGCGCTCCATACGGCCGTCCCAATAACAGCCCTTTCACAATGGCGTTAACGTTACGTCGATGTTAAAACGTTAATGTTAACGTTAGATCTAATTACATGTATTTCAGTACTTTTTATAAATTATTTCCGTTGGCTAATGTTAGAATGTAACGTTAAGAATCCAGAACATTTCTAGAACTAACGTTAACGCTAACAATATCATGCAACATTAATTTTCATCATAACGTCATTGTGAACGGTCCACAATGAAATACATGTAATTTTGAATTTCTAGATCTAACGTTAACATTAACGTTTTAACATCGACGTAACGTTAACGCCATTGTGTATGGGCCTTAAGGGTCTAAAGTTGATTCAGCTAACCTAAAAAAATCGTTTGGTAACTAGCCCCATCTGTTGCAAAGTTTTTAACATAAATCTTTATGGGTTGATGGGGAAACCGTGTTTTTTTGTTAGTTTGGCGGAAAAATGTGAACCGGACTTGATACTACCCTTTCGACTGTTAGAGAAAATTCGAAATTTAAGTAAACCAATTATTATTTTTAATTGCAGTAACACCAAATATGCAGCTTCTGTTGCTTTCATAGCAGGGTATATTGTAAAAAAATTAAATGAAATATTTCACTGCGACAGTTGTCTCTTTCCTATATTGTCTTTTTCAACCCCTGGTCCTCTTTTACGTTCAATTAATCTTCAAAATCGTGGCGGTTTGACTTATCCAAATTATCAGTTTGTAAGTTTTTTTAAAGAATTGGCAGATATTGCCACCACAGAAATTTTATCATATTTGGCCCAAGAAAATATTTGCAAACAACTCGTAACAATTTTACTTCCACATTTAATTCGTAATTCCCTCTTTATCTGTAACACACATAAAGACAAAATTTGTAGTTACATATTATAGAATTATTGATGAAACCACTTTTAAATAATAGTTGTTCACAAAAAACTGATTCCATAAAAAGAAAATCAATTGCTAATAAACCCATAAATGGAAAGGTTTTAAAATTATAATACTACGTATCTACCAAAGAGGTACCTACATACCTACCTACCTATCCACCCATTTAGGTATGTTCTTTAGTTATCACTCCTTTATGCTTTTTAAAATTACGTTACTTTCGACTTTTGTTCCTTTTCCATTGTTTTATGTAAATGATGTATTAAATATAGTTATATATTTTCCAGTTTTACAAGACTATTACATATTTTCGTTTGATTTTCATATCTTTTTGAAACTTCATGACACTTTTGAAGGAAACGTCAATCATTGTTATTAACATTTTTCTCCGCTAGTTGGGGCTAGTTACCAAACGATTTTTTGAGGTTAGTAGAATCAATTTCAACAATGAAAATTGGCGTATTGGGACGGCCGTATGGAGCGCAGCGGAAGCTAGATGAAGTTGGCCATGGCTCAACCAGCAGCTGACCAAATTCCATTACAGTGCGACATTTACAAAATAGTCGAAGAAAAACATTTCGAACAATTCCTTTGATAATTTCTGTTAATTTGTTGAATTATTTGTGCGTTAACGTTTTTACATTTTGATTTTTTTTTTAAAGAAATTTAATCATAGCCACGAGAAGATCTCGCTATTTATTTTTTAAATGAAACTAACAAAAATCAAAAGTGGGGATAGGCAGTTGCTGGTTGAGCCGACAAGGACGCTATTCTGGCGGCCGCTCGACGTACTATTATTCCGGCGTGGTACAAATATTTTTTTCACAACTTTTTCGACAGTTTAGGATATTGAATTGTAAACTATCCGATAGTTTAAAAAATCTTCCAACTTTGTTTCAAAAATGGTTTGAATATTTTCATCAGAACAAAAGTTAACAGGGGGTATAAGTTTTACCATGCAATTCCCTATGGCAACAGTTAAAAAAATGCACTGTATGTGAATTTATTAGAGCTTTTTGTAGCCTGTTTAGAACGATTTAATTTGGTGTATAAATAATTAAAATCCTCTGATAAATAAAGGAGTTATGAACTCATCTTCTTTTTCGGGGACACCTGTGAGTTACAAATATCAAAACATTCATTGTTTACGTTCATACACTGTAAAAAATTAGCGGAGTAAATGCGGAGTGAATTTGGAGCGAATGCGGAGTGGATGATTTGTAATTGATTGAATCCCCCCGCAGTGAAATCCACTCCAAGAGGGAGTTTATTTAGATTATTCATAAAAACACTCTTCGGAGTGAAATACAAAATTCTTTGCATATCAGTGGTTTGCCACCACATAAGTATTGAAAGTTAATTGCACGTTTTACTGATCAGAAACTTAAATGCAAAGGAAACATTAGTCTATGGAACAAGAAGACGCATCAAGTTTATGCATCGCAATGCTATTGATTGCGAAGTTTTAACTGGAACCGAACGCAATAAGAGAATTTTGATTCCACGTATAAATTTAACGTATTCAGGTACTATTTTACCATTTAATTTTCAAAGAAGTCAATATCCAATTATAGCTGCATTTGCGATGACAATAAGTAAGTCTCAAAAACAAACATTCGAAAAAATTGCAATTTTATTAAGGCAGCCAGTTTTCAATTGTAAGTCGCAGCAAGTAGAGTTCGATCATTCAATGATTTGAGATTTTATACTTCCGAATATAACTGCCAGGGGCATTTAGCAAACGATGAAATTTTATTTTAAGTTCAATGGACATTTCATTTTTTAACCGCCCGGTTTTTTTGTTTCAATAAAAAATATAGGTACTATTACGACCCAAACGACCAGGAAGGTCGGGCCGGCCACAAAACACAAATCAGGTGTCCAGATTGGGCCGCGGAAGGGAGAGAGATACAAACTTTTGAAGGACAACACAACATTTATTTTCTGCCCGGTATACAGGGGCGGTTTGCCCGGTTCCTGCACCTCACAGGTGCGATGTCGCGCAGGACTGGTCACTCCTCGTTTCCGGTACTTGATGATCGCTTTCGTGGTTCAGTGGGACCTTGAGGGTGTGGCTCGAGGAAGACCGTCCTGGTTTCCGAGAGAAATTTGTGTCGCCGTGTGAAGCGTATTACTCACGGACCTCTGGATTTTTTAAATTTTCGATCGCATGGTATTACTAAACACTTTTTTGTCAAAAACCATTAAAAATATTTATATATTTTCCTTCAAAAAATGCTAACTATGCGACTCTAGAAGACAAACTGGACGTGTTTCTATCTGAGCCGGTCAACACCGGGCTACCGAACATCTGCCTCTTGTTCTTCTTTTTCCAGATACAATTAATTCCAAACAAGTTTCAATATAACAATATACTCTTCCCAAAGTCATTCTATATTGTACTCTAGTATTTTTTTTTGCGAAAATAACGATTTCTAACTGGAAAATTTCAGTTCTTATAAATAAACAATAAATTAATAAAACAAACAATGAGCGGCAATTTTTAACCTATAAAGGTTTTAATATGTTTTATTTATAACGCATTAAAAAAATTTCGTTCAAATCCGAGCTCTTGCTACCGGTTCCCAAATAAAAACCTAAACCTAAACCTAAACCGACATCTGCGGTGGTTATAATAATCATAACATCGCTAGGTATTAATAGCTATTAACACTGTAAGTTATAAAGAGCAATTTTTAATCAAATTAGCTTCCACTAAAAATGTCACTTTTAATGGCAGTTGTATAAAAATAACTATTATCAAACGAACCGCAATAGAGGAATTAATAAATGATATACAAGTACAGTTTGTACAGAATAGTTATTTATTTAACGAGTTTGTGTGTAATTTTGGCTTTTTTTGGCATGAGTGGACCAGTTTAAAACTCGAGTGAAACGAGAGTTTTAAAGGTCCACGAGTGCCAAAAAAAAACCCAAATTACACAAGAACGAGTTGAATACAAGGTTTTTTTGTTCGACGAGCCCCTTAAAGGCTCCAAATCGCTAAAAATCTTTAAAATTAGCTTGACGTTTCGTTTTGACAAGTTGTCAAATTTATCAAAATCCGTTCACACAGGAGAAAATTCTCAGATTTTGACAGTGTCGAACAAAAAAGTAATTTTGAATTTTGTAGAGAAATTTTTATTCGGATAATATTTTAAGAAATCTATGGGGCAATTCTTGAATAATCTTTTGAATAATCTTTCTATTTATGTTGATAACGCATGTTTCAAATGACTCATCATTGGAAAGATAACGATTAAAGTGAGTACATTTTTATAGTAACTTCCAGTTTTAATGTAGAAGATTGGTGTTTACAGCGTGTCTCAAAGTGAATAAACCGTATATATGTGTGTTCAAAAAGAAGTTCCAAATGTGTAACTACAATCTACATAAATATTATAAAACAAGATGCAATAAAAGCTTCCTTTGTTTCAGATGTATTTGGGTGTTATCATATCCTTATTTGCAGAATAATGTTTAATCCGTAGTATTTGAGGTTCTTGATAAATGGTAAATTTATATTATCTTATATCTGAGATAACACATAAGATAAATCATAAAATTAAATAAACCGTTCAGAAATTTATTATCACTATGACAACTTGTAAGACGTTTAATAATATTTCATTTATTCTTCTATTTTGTACTTTTGCTGTGTGTGAAAATAGTAATTCTACTGGGTACTGTGTAGTGGATGGTGACAGTCCTGGAATAACTTTAAATGACGGTTTGGGAAAAGATAGTACTCACGCTGGTAAATTTGTGTTATTACAGTTTTTACCCACTCTTGCTACTGCTAATTATATGTTCCAGGTTCTTCATCTTCCTATTTAGATAATTCTACGAGTACCCTTAACTTAACAGAGAAAACCAATCATGTTTGGGAAGTGATTAACTCCATCGAATTCAAGCATCACATAAACGATATTGTTATAGACGATCGATGGGAAACATTTAAGAACAATCATGATTTTCACACAGAGATTCAGGAGATTTTTAAGAATAGAAGCTTATCTAATTGGAATATAAATTTTAGTCACAGACACAATGGGACAGAAAATGGAACACAAAATCAGGTACAAAAATCTTTAGTCACAGATTCCCCAATGAGATAGAAGAACACAAAATAAGGTACCATCGGCTGCATAGAAATCTAGTACAGCCAAATTTACACAATTATCGTTCACGTCAAGTTAGGAGTATA
Source organism: Tenebrio molitor (assembly GCF_963966145.1). Taxonomy (NCBI): domain Eukaryota; kingdom Metazoa; phylum Arthropoda; class Insecta; order Coleoptera; family Tenebrionidae; genus Tenebrio; species Tenebrio molitor. The sequence continues at coordinate 19,656,632 of NC_091048.1, read as the reverse complement.
ATTTCTGTTCTCATTCACTACTGACACTATCACTATCTTCTATCGGTACAACGTGGAACTTTGCAACCTTACACAACTTAAATTTCCAAAAATTCAGGTAGAGTAAGATTTGACACTGTACTAGATTTCTATGCAGCCGATGGTACTAGTAGTTTATTTAACGAGTTTGTGTGTAAATTGGGCATTTTTTGGCATGAGTGGGCCCACGAGTTCCAAAAAAGGCCCAATTTACACACGAACGAGTTGAATACAACGGTTTTTTGTTCGACGAGCCTCTTAAAAGCTCCAAATCGCTTAAAATCTTTTTTGTGATATCTAGTTGTTAAAGGCGGCTTTCCGGACTATTTGTCACCATGTAAACAACCTCATAACAGCCGGAGTCCGTTAAGGGTGTCCGTTATGAGCGGGAGCGGCCGTTATGAATGACTAAATAACTATAGCAACTTTATTTTTCAACTTTTTTACAATTGGTACAATAATTAATGTTTAATGTTAGGGGACACACCTTGAATTAATCGAAATCCGTATGCCACTAACAGATGTAGACGAGATCGAAGATGATGCTTCAGACTTTTAAAACTACAACACAAGCGCGATTTTGGAGGGAATAACGATGACCTCACTTGCTCTCCGGACATCGGGAATATCTTGATCGCGATTTTTTATTGATTTCAGTCGTTTATTTTCAACGGAAAGTTAAGTGTTGAACAAATCTGACAAACAGCAGCAAATGTAGACAAGATCGAAGATGATGCTTCACAATTTTAAGACTAACACAAGCGCAATTTTGCAGGCAATAACGATACCTCACTTCCGGATATCGGGCATATCTTGATTGCGATTTTTTATTGATTTTATGAGAGTTAAGCGTTGAACAAATCTGACAAACAACATTGAAACTATTTTTTTTCACAAACAACGGTTGACATGACGACGTCCTCCGCACACTTATTAATCATTCGGTTTTTTCGATGGCGTTGAAAAAAATGTATTTCAAAAAAATAATTGTGAACGAATCGTAGAGATATTACAAAAACTATTGTACAATACACGTCCGTTAGGGCCTTTACAGCCTTGCCAGTATTATTCGACTCGCTCTGCGAGCTCGTCTCACAAAATCTCTGGCTCAGCAGTAAAGGCTATCCTAACGGACTTCTACTGTAAAATACTATAAAATTAGCTTGACGTTTCGTTTTGACAAGTTGTGACATTTATCAAAATCCATTCACACAGGAGAAAATTCTCAAATTCTGACAGTGTCGAACAAAAAAAAAAACTCCTTGAACTAGAAAACTACAAAAAAAATAAGTTGCAAGATCGTACCTATACTGGGTGCACCAAAATTCGCGGAACAGCTCAATGAAGTAATATCCACTCAGGTTAGAAAGTAATTAGAAAACTAATTTAAAAATTCTATGGCCCGATTTATTCACCTTCAAGTAACTTTATATGAACGGTAATTAATTACCATGGATCTACCAATACTAGATTCTAAAGTCCATTCAAAAAGCATCTGGACTGTCAAAATCAAATTTGCAGTTGTTAGGTTGGTTAAATCACTAGTTATTTTCAAATTGCCCGGTCGGTATCTATAATTTTTTGATTTTTCAAACTATTCATTTGTTTAAATTGACATCGTCAAATAAATTGCAAATTATTTAAGTGCATTTTATAAAAAGGTTAAAATGGAAAGTTCAAAACGAACTATGCTGGTTCTATTGGCGCGAGAGAAGAGAGCCATAATAAATTATTATATTTTTCTAACACTAATATCTTATACTGTTTCCGTGGTGCATTTGAGCTCACACCTTATGTTTCCCATAAAATACGCTTGTCTCTATAAGACACGTCGTCAATAGCAACGTATCTTATAGAGTCATAAAATACGCTCACACACATCATTCAAGTAACATTTTATTCATCATTTTTACAGTAATTATCACAAAAGTGAAAAGTACAATTATTGAATTGGAATTGCCATATTAGCTTCGTGCTCTTGTTCATAACATCTTCTTCTTTAACTTCTGCTGTTTCATCCAATGCAAGTGCCCGGCCATCGAAAATGGCAATCTTTACATTTTCTTCAAATGATTCTTGCCGTAGTGTGAATTAACTTTTAATGAAGTTCTACACGCTTACCCCATATCAAGAAAAGCCAAAATGACATCTTCCGTTACCTCCGTGATGCTTTTTTTTATTGTTCCGGCCTTGAAACGAAACATACACCTTTTCGTATGCACTTTTAGACTTCATTGGTAACAAATTACCCCTTTTTTCTTATTTCTTCTGGAACGTTTTGGCACATTTCAACGATGAAGATTGTTTTTTTCCAAATTTGTTGATACATATTATTACCATAGTACCCACGGCAACCTCCGCATTTTATGTATTGTGACGCGCCTCGAATAATTTCTGAATTTATTAAAATTTCTGATAAGGTGTTAGTGTTAGAAAAAATCTTGAAGACAACGCGTGTTTTATAGTTTATCTATTAAATCCTCGCTCCCTGCGGTCGCTCTGATTTAAACTACGATCTCGATTTTTAAAACGTCTATAAAACCCTTGTTGTCTTAATAGCTATATAAAGCCTGATTAGGTAAAGCTGATTGGTTAACTATGTGGATATATTAAAGATGTTGCACCTAATATACCCTTACCGGAATCTGGGAATCTGACTCAGACAGGTATGGGAAGCGATTTTCAATTTTGGTTATTGTTTAGTTTTTACCGGTTTTCAGTTTGTCGTGTGTCACCTTGTTTTTCTTTGTGTTTTTTCTGTGGCGGTCGTGAAAAAGTAGGTAAGTCGAAAATGTTAATTTTTCAGGGCAATGATTCAAAATTCCACATCATTCCTAAAATCCTGTAATTAAATAGAAACTTCTTTCTACCTGTACTTGCTTTCAATATAAGTAAATTTTAAACTGTGAAAATCTGAATTATTTAATTCCATGATTTATTATTAAGGTGTAAACATCGTTAACTCATTTTTGAAATTATTTGACTTACCTACTTTTTCACGACCGCCACAGTTTTATAAACTTGATTAAATTGCTCCAGTTCTTTAAGTTGCTGCATTTCGTTTCAAATGTTCAAAACATTTTTAGTTCAATGATTAAAAAGGAAAACATAACCTAAACATATTTTGACGTGGTACACTGTAGCAAAAAACTTTTATACCCAAGTACAGTCAAAACAAGCTTTTTATTTAAAATTTAATTTTGACAGTCCAGGAGTTTTTTGAATTTACTATAAATCATAGCAACTACTGGCAGGATAAATTTACTTGAAGGTGAATAAACCGGGCCTATACCTAATGGATTTGAAGAAATGGGGGCTCGAAAGGTGCAACTTTGATCTAGTTTATTTTAAATACGGTTCCATGACAAATCGGCGCTGCCAAATCAGCGCCCGACAATTCCGCGTATGACGATTCGGCGCTACGACAAATCGGCGCAAAGACAACTCGGCGCAAAGACAAATTGGCGCAACGACAAATCGGCGCAACGACAAATCGGCGCTAATGTCGAATAATCAAAATATCGAATATCAGCAGAGTGCACAAAACGAGGAAGCGCGTTTTCTTGCAAGTCAGTCAGCATCAAAATTACAAGTCTTGTAATAGCAGAAAGTGAGGTTACGAATACCGCTACACTTATTTCCATTGGTTTAACTCATCGAAGTTATTTTACCCAGTGGCGGCTCGTGACCAAATTGAAAGGGAGGGCACACTTGGATCAATTCGGATTGTACCCAATACTTTTTTATTGCTGTCTATATCCATGTCAGTGCCAGTGAACACGGTGTTTTTAGATTGATCTATGTGTAATTTTAAAATATCGATAACTTCGGCAATTAAATTTATCAAACCTCGAAAAATGCCTGGGTTATTGCTCTCAACCCCTTCATCATGTCCACGTAACGCTAACTCAAATGCCCCGCAAAATTTTATCGCATCAATAAGTTTTCTTAAAATATATCGATTTTGTTTCACTTTTTCATTATGTTTTTGAATTTCAAGGCGATATACCCCACTCAGCTGGTTACGGAGGTCCGTGTTGCCCAAAATTCCAAACTCGACTGAATAAGATAAATGTTTTTGGCTTATTGCATGCTTTTTAACTTTTTGGCCCAAATGTTTTAAATTACCAAACACACGAAACAATAAAATGAATTACTTACATGGCAAGCACATAACCAACTAGCGTTATTGTACATACCTCTGTTAAAATTTCTTACCACAATTTTACCCTTGATCAAATTTTGTTTACAAATTTTCAGGTATGGACGAGGTGGACCCAACTGTTTAATTTCTTTCCGCTCTTCAAATCCAAGTCCAACAGCGGTTTTTAAATTTTTAATTGATTGAACGAAATTCATGATAATATTCGTAAATAGCACGACTGCGTAGAGCACGACTGAAACCTAATGTTACTATTAATGCAGAATGCTAGTAAAAACTACACTTGAAAGCAGAAAATATATAAAAGCACTAAACACACGTTTGATTAAGAATTAGACGACAAGTGTTGCGAACTTGCAAATCAGTTGAAATCTCGTTAAAATTTGAAATTCATAACTTCGGATGCAATCGAGCTAAAAACAATTCAACGTTCGATGAAGTCCGGTAAATTATGTGTTCTTATTAGCTGTGGGCAAAGTCGCTCTTGCCCACAGAGATGGGCATCGGCGTCATAGGGATTTTTTAACATGATGTTCTCGGAGAACTTGTAGAAGCGTCGTACGTCGTAGGGGAAAATAAACGAAGCGGGGCAAGCTAGTGCTTGCCTACGCCGCGAGGCGCTTTTGTAACGCAAGATCCAAATGACGCTGAGCAGCGCGCAAAATACAAAATGCACCCATTGTCACATTCGAACTTATTACAATTTAAATATTTGAATAGACTATATAACGATTTTTATATTTATTGTTATCCTTATTTTACAATTTGTTTTGGGGGGGCATTGCCCATCTGCCCCTCCTGTACCAGCCGCCACTGATTTTACCTAACGGTCAACATCTTTGTTGTCTCACAGGACGCAGAATTCCTTTACGCAGTGACGTCACTGTGCGACGAAGACCATCCTTATTTGTAAAGGTCCATTACCAATCGTTCCTATATTTCGGTACATCTTATGAAGATGTCTATATTATAATTCAGAATAAGTGTCATGGCGGTTGGCGGTAGGCGTTGGAAATTCAAATTTACGTTGGCAGCGTAGAGGGATATGTAGGGAGCACTCTTCAAAAAAGTGGATACGACCGCGCTTTTCTGTAGACCTAATAAAAGATCTCCAGGATGAGCCGAGCGAAACCGAAGTAAACGTAAATAACTCATCTTTCCAGTGGCGTACCTTCGACTTTTTTTCTGGGGACAATTTTTGTAGGAATTTTCATTATATCGCAATGCAACTGAAGTAATTAAAATGTTGATTCCAACATTATCATATCATAAATATTTCCTTATACCATCTTCTGTTGGCAGCATCTACTGTTTACTTCAAGCTTCAAATATCTGTCAGTTCGGTCAAGCGCCAAATTCAAAACAGAAAAATTTCTTAAAATGGTTAGTTGCACGGCACCTTATTGTTCTACCAGATCAGAAAGAGGTATTAAAATGTTTCAGTTCCCAAACGATGCGTCACGCAGACAATTGTGGATCCAAAATATTGGGAAACCATTGAATTGGCAGCCTAGTTACCACAGACTTTGTGAAGTAAATGCAAGCAAATCTAAATAGTTAACATACAATTTACATTTTATTTTCACTCTTGAAATATTTTATCTACGATCGCGTAAAAAGTAGGCACTTTTTGCACTAAAAATCGTTGTTAAAGTTGACGTTTAGAGAAACTGACGGAATCGTTCTCTAAAAGTTTTAGAGGACGATTTCTCGCTTTTATGGCACAGAACTGTCAGAATACAACAATCGAATTTGTTGGAAACATTGTTTAGGTTGCTAAACGACGTGGTTCTCAAACGACTTTGGTTATTCATGAAATATTGAATCAATGAATTATTTTATACAAATTTATGTTGAAACCGGTGTGATGATCTCACGATCGTAGATAAAATGTTGTAAGACATACGTGTAAAAAGTTCCTTTGTTGCACTCACATCTTTTAAAATACTCCCTCGTACCTCGGTCACCTGTCATATCCACAGAACAGTCATCATATCATAGTCATATCTAACAATTTTGACAATAACAGTGCAGCCAATCAACAATCGACAAACGCCCCTAGGAACCAGGATAGAGTCTACTCTCTTTAATATACTAATTTTACTGGCGGTCATTTTAAAAGGCGTCATAAAAGGTCTCCGCACAGGTCTCGCTACGTGCAGCTGCCTTTACATTGCCAGCATAGGCAGTGCTCCCTCCATATCCCTCTACGGTTGGCAGCAAGACCCTTGCTAATAAATAATACCTTGGTTTCGACGCTGTTGGTATCCTTCGCTGTCAATTTGGTTTTGACATTATCGTTGGAATCGTTTTGTGTTTATTTTCTTGTTATAGTATTTGGAATTTCTTTCTTTCTTTTACGAAAACTGTATGATTTTTCTGTGGGTTAGCTCTGCTGTGGATCAAAACCATGTCAAAATAATGTGACGCAGAACCTCAAAATAAAGTAATGACGGTTTCACATGTTTAGTTAATTTTTTGACATAATATAAAGCTCACTTTAGATAATCCACGCCTACCGCGATGCCATTTATTCTGAATTATACTATAATTAATTTTTTTCACTACTAGTAATAAAGTCTAGCGTTATCGGTTGTCATAGAAGTCTGAGAAGTTTCGTTTTTCTACGTTCGCTCAGTGACAGCTAAATAATTTTTCATTATTAACTAGTGGTGAATAATGGAACAACCGTCACCTAGGAACGAAAGATTGTCGTCTATTTCATTGGTTAACGTAGACGATTTTCATACCAACTGTCAAGAAATGACAACTCGGACCCGTCGCATCCGACAAGATAATTTGATTAATAATTATTATCAGAAAGGGTTTTAACGTATCTAGTAGTGAAAAAAATAGTACTTATATAAACCACGGTGGAGAAGTCCCTTATAGCCTTCGCGCCTTACAACCCTCGGCGCGCCTCGGGCTCTAATCTTGGCGCTCTGGCTATGATTATGAACTTCTCCACCTTGGTAAATAGTCAATTTTGACTTAAATTGTAAATCATTTTACAATAGGAGAGAAAATCGTCTTATGACTACCATAAATAATTTCATAAATAAATAGGGGCTGTTACTTTACCTGATGTTTGCTCTTCCTTGAGTCGGCACTGCACAAGAAAGGGGCAATAAAGTTAGAGGGTGGTAAGTTATAAGACGGTTCGCTGTTCTGTTGTGAAATGATTTACAATTTAAGTCAAAATTGACTATTTCTAGACGAGGACTTTATATAATATACTATTTAAAATGTCAGCATAACGCATAACCTAACTTTTTGACGTTAAAAGACTGCTGTCATTCTGCCAAACAAATTTCTCTAAAACTGATGTCTTCCTCGTCGCACTTACGACATTTGCATTTGTTATCTTTGTTCCACAATAAACTCACGTCAGGAATGTAATGGCGCTACCTTAACACGTAGTGTGTTTATCTAGTGACCTTAGTGCGCCGATATGTCATTCGCCATTGCGCCGATTTGTCTTTGCGCCGAACTGACGTAGCGCCGATATGTCAGCGCCGAAACGACGTGCCCCGATTCATCCGCGCCGAAATGACGTGATACCCTCGTCAAATTTATGGCCCCTACAACTACGTAGTTGTAGGGGCCATAGTCAAATTCATATCCCAGCGCTGTTGACATGAGTCACACCACCACAAAACTAATCGGCAAATATGTATATGCATATGTGAACGGATTTTGATAAATAAAAATAAGGGGCTCGTCGAACAAAAAAACGTTGTATTCAACTCGTTCGTGTGTAAATTGGGCCTTTTTTTGTTGACTGACTAGTTAATAACGTACCTACTGCTAAGTTGTTCCGCGAATTTTAGGGCACCCAGTATTCTATTCTATAATTATGCGAGCAAATTTCTTCAATGACTAATTTGTCATTAATGCAAAATTTTGTTAATTTATTTTGCACCGCTACTACTGCTACCTTAAAAATTTTAGATTTACCTAATACAAAAGTCTTGCAAACTTTGCAGTTATAATCATAATTTATATTTTAAATAAATTTGATTTTGGTAATATTAACTGTAGGTTTGGCAGTTATTCTTTTAATCCTTGAACCATATGATGTAATAAAATGCCAAATGAACATGAACATGAAAGAACATGAATTAAAAATTAATTACTTAAATCAAGTTTTTAAATTGCCGATTACCAGTTTCTTGGTTAAACGTTACATTTAATGGTAATTTGTTAGTGTCTTAAAAAAATCTCTTCTAATATTAAACGTAAGTTACGCAGCTAATATTCAACCAACTACCAATGCGTGGTTTTTTAGTTTATTATTTTTGGTGACATTTTCAGTGGTATCACCTAAAATTAAAAGACGATAAATTCGAGTGTACCAATATCACCAGCAGCTGTAATATCACGCCACATTTCAATGCTTCACAATATTACATCCCCAATGCAATGCACATGTGGAAACTGCACAACTGTAAGTAATAAAGAAAATATTATATTGCCAAATAATTATGTCCTGCTTCGGTGTACCATTGACGTTTTTCATTTACTTGTATTTAAATCTATCTATTACAGATACTTATCTACATACGACTCAAAATAAAACAGAAATGATCTACACAAAACTAGAAAACTGCACAACTGTAGAAACAGGATGTTTTTATATGTATTTGTCAATGTGTCCTGGCTGCAATATTACAATTCAATTATTAAACTCAACTCATAATAAGATAACTGAATCATTTACTGTAACTTTATTGTAACAAATAAATATACCTTAACCACGATTAAAGAGATCTCTTTTTAGGGTAACGGAAAATGGAAAAAACAACAATTTCCATTGAAAAACTTTACTACTTGTTTCAACATATCAATAACAACGAACCATATCTCTGATGAAACAAGGTTTTGGGCTATTGGCGAAACTGCATATTTGTCTTCAATTCTAAGTTGTGCAGAGAATAAAAGATACATAAAAATTGAAAATACTTCAAATATGACTTGTGAAAATGCTTTAAATGAAAAAATAAATACAACATCCAGTTTACCGGATTACAAAAAGTATAGTAGGAATGTTATAGATAAGAATGCTACGAGTGTAATAGAGGATAAGAGATCAAGTGATCTCGCTACATCGTCCTTCAACCCTCTATACCTACTGATAATTCTTCCGATTGTGTTCATTGCATCGGTGTTAATATTTGTTTACTTTAAAAAGAGAAAATCCAAATTGGGACCTGGTGGTATAATTTCGTATTTGCACACTGTAATTGTAAATTAACAGTAAAATTTTAGAAGCAGTAGTGTTCAGAAAGAATGAATACGAAGACAAGGAAATATTATTAAATTCAAAAACTGACAATTCGGCAACACGTGATCAATGGCCTTCAATTAAAGGGCCACTTTTTTCAAATTACATTCATCAAGTGTTTAACAGGGAGAAAACATCTGACGATCTCAAAGTGCAGTTTGAGGTATGTATTTTTTATTACGTATACACAATTTCTTCTTAAAGTATGTATAATTTAGACACGTATTTCAGTCTCTTCCTTCTGGATATTTGAAAGAAAGCAATGAAGGCAAAAAGCCTGAAAATTTGGAAAAAAATAGATATCCCAACATTCTTCCTTGTAAGTGTCTTCTCTTTCAAAATGTTCAGTTTGTTAGTAAAAATTTCAGATGATGAAAATCGAGTCAAACTCCACAAAACTTTGGGTGACGAACACCGATCTACAGATTACATAAATGCTAGTTACGTGCAGGTAAAATTTCGAAAAATCTAAAATGTATTTAGTCAACTAGCATTTTTAGTGTTTCGATAATCCTAAAGAATATATTGTTACCCAAAATCCTACGGAAAAGACCTTCACAGATTTCTGGCGAATGATCTGGCAAGAGAAAGTAGAATATATCGTAATGATAAGTCACAACAATGAAAAATATTACTGCTATTGGCCGCAAACAGACTGTCAAATGAGGTGCGATGGCATGGAAATTTACTCACCTAAAGTCTCGTCATATGAATTTTACGAGCACAGAATGTTAGTTTTACAGCGATTTGGAGAGTCTAGGAAGGTACAAGTATAAATAAACCCACTGTGTATCCCATTTAAATTCTAATTTTCTAGCTAAATCATCTTCATTTTAACACGTGGTCCAATAATTTCTTGTCGTCCCACGTTTTCGCCGAGTTCATGAATGACCTATTATCCATACCCCATCACTCTGTACCAGTGGTATTTCACTGTTTGTACGATTTAGTAAAAACATGAAAACGAGGAAACTTAAAAATATTTTGTAGGGGTGGCTTAGGCAGATCAGCAACTCTGGTCTTGTGCGACATAGCTTTACGAGAAGTTGCAAGCAGTGGTTTGTTCAATTTGTTCGAGACCACCAAAAAACTGAGAAACAGTAGAGCCGATATGGTCCAGAATTTGGTAAAAAGTTCTGCTAAAAATATCAATTCGATTATTATTCACTGTTTTAGAAACAATACCAACTAGCTCATCTCATAATTTATGAGAACCTTAACTACAGAAATGATGCGATTGAGTTAAACCAAGACTATGAAGCTTACTGTAACAAGTTGTTTGAGGATAATACCATTAAAAAAATGTGGTCGAAACTTTTGGAACACAGAGAATGGATGTTCAGGGCTCTTACACCCTACACCCCTTGCTCGGATGAACCGAAGAAGAACCGTTATCAGAATGATAATAATCTGCTTCCTGGTTTGTACAACACACCACATTTGACATTAAATTGACAATTCAACATTTTGTGTTTAGTTGAACACAGTCGAGTGACATTACAAGTATCACCAGACGCTGAATCAGATTACATCCATGCCATGTACGTGGTTGACTACAAGCAAAAGGAAAACTATATTGTGGCTCAACAACCACTGCGCAACACCCTATCAGATTTTTGGTTAATGGTTATACAAAACCAAGTTGAAATTATCATCAATTTAAACGAGCTGAATTGTACAACCTCGGTAAAATTACAGCAATTAACACCCCACAATTTTTACTCAAATTAAATTTTCCTAGAACGATTGTTGTTACTTTCCGACAAACCACAACAAGGCTATCAAAACTAAAGAAGTCACAATTGAATTGGATACTATTAAAGAGTATCGCTACTACAACAAGTTTACATTGAAAATTAATGGAGTAATGTGGTGTTTTTTTATTTTACCCTGACCGTTCATTGTACTCGTTTTAGCTGAAGCTGAAAAAACCCCCGTCAGTTTTCAACGTCAAAAAATGGCCCAAAATTAAAGGAGTACCAGACAGCACCGACCTGATGTTGGACATTTGGGATGCAATAAGGAAAGAAAACTCACAAGGGGGTCGAATTTTATTTTGCTGCGAGTAAGTTTGACAGGAGCTTATACAGGTGTTTCTGAAATAAGTTTGTAAATAGTTATTTGTACAACCAGTTATGAAAGTCATACTTTTTTTCACGAATTTGCGTTGCCCGAGTTAATCAAGCAAATAAGTGAAAAAAAGAGACTTTTATAACGTGTTGTACACACTATTGTTTGCATATCGAAAAAAGTTGAGAAATTTGGTCTAAAAGGATTTATGAAAAATTACAAAAAAAAAAAAATAGGTATGCTTTGACAATCATCTCCAAGGATATGGAATAAAATGATGCAAAAAAGTACTACTTTCACTACGATTTTGTGTGTAAAAAAGTGCCACTTTCATTACGATATGCAAAAAAAAAATGTGAAGTATCCTTTACGAAATGATTCTGCGTAAATGACTTTTGGGAGTGGAAATCAAAAGACTAGACATTACCCAATATCCTCGTATTTTTGACAGCTATGAATAGGGAAAATTTGTCCGAATTTGTTCACTTCATTAGCAACCATTGTTACATCAACTCCACAATAAAGTCGTAGGTGCAAGCACTTTGTAAATGTTTCTATGGAAATAATCGAAAGGAGTATCCAATGTCACGTTTGTGACTCCGGGCACCTTTTATCTTTGATTATTATTGTTGCTACCAGGATAATCAATTAATCATTTTTAACTCAGCAGCGTACTAGCAATTTTACCTCAATCATTTTTATCTCGAAAACGAAAAAACTTTTATAAGAATTTTTTTTTCTATCACTTCTTCTCATCATCGCCAATTGCCGGTTTTTTTTTTCCAAACTTATTTCAGAATCACGCTGTATACTATGTATACACACTGATTCAAAAAGGATCAAAAAACGTCACTGAAAAGGTTCTTACCTAGCTCTGTTCTAATTATTCTATCTTACAAAATGCAGATCTACTTTGCTATTGTGTTAAGAATAATTATTTTATCATGAAGTTTTGACTTTTCTGTTTTCTTAACACATAATATGACCCACTGTGTGAATGTCATTTTTTGATACACACATTTTATATGATTTCTAGTGATGGAATCAGATCCAGCGGTCTAATGGTTTGCTTCTTGTACATGGTTGATAAGATGATCCACGAAAGAAAATGCGATGTTGTTGGTGCTGTAAAATCTGTGAGACGCACACACATTAATTTTATCGATTTCGAACAGTTTGTCTTTCTACATCGCGCTGCACTGGCATTTTATAAAAACGTTCTTGAACGAGATAACGAACAATTATTGTAATAAGTAATGGTTATAGGTACAACATCGCTTGTTTTATAAAATTTTGACTGTTATACAATATTAGCAGGAAGAAAATATTATACCTACACATTTTAAGTTAAATAATTTACTTTAAAAAAGATTTGTTTTGTCATATTATGTACTCTCGTGTCAAAAATGAATTACTCGCTAGAATTCGAACTTTTAGGTAAATAACGTTTTTCATGTTGTGTGTAACTAGAATTTTCAAAAGTTATTTTGAATGCCTAAGGTTGGTTACTTTGAATTGAGAGATTAAATCCAAATAAATATGCCGCCAGTAACCAAAATTGATTGTGAAATGAAAAATCATCTATCACTTACCGAGAAATTAGTCATTTGCAACTGTTACAATTAATTTGCTGTCTTACATTTTTGGGATATCTTTTGTTTGTCACCAGAAACCACATAGCCTCCAACCTAACCAAATTTATGACAACCTAGTAACGAATATCCCTAAATCCTAGGGAGTAATTCATTTTTGACACGAGAGTAATAATAATAAATAAATACCTTATATTGTAAACTTATTCCAATATTTAGATTCATACATACCTATGCAACCCACAATAGATTCCCAAAGTTAACGTGGATATTTGTTTTTTGATTTAAAAAACATTAAACATAGTTATAGAGGGTTATTCTAAATGATTCTAGTCCAAGTAGGCATAAAAACTGAATGTAAAATTTATGGTTGCCGCTCCATATAAATGATGTGAATAAGTGAGTACACATCTTTCACACACAGGAGTTGAATTGGGTGCAAAACAACTCAATATTTTTGGATTCAATCGTTAATTAAAAAAAAATAATTAAAACTCTCATCACCGCACTTTTCACCTAAAAAATGACAGAGACAGCGACAAAAATTGACAGTTCACATGAAAGCGGCAAAAATTTCATAACATGGGCATGGCCTGCTTCGACTACAATCATTTATAATAACCCTGTAGTATTACCGTTATAACTTTTTATCTGCTCCACCCACATAAATTGACCAATAAGAATCAACGCCAAATTCAATCTGTATAATTTTTCATCACATTTGCCACGTAAAAAAGTTAAGGTTAGAATTTTGCTGTCAAGTCCACAATTATTGTTTTAGGTTCTAAAAAATAAAATGTCATTAAGACAATTCGAATGTCAGAATTTTTTTTCTCTATAAATCAGACCTATTTGATTGGTAACTAAGAAAATGTAATGGGCGGGGCAGATAAAATGTTACGTTGTCCTTATTATAATGAATTTTTTTAATAAACAATTGTCAAAACGTTGTCTTGTTGGTATGAGCCAAACTGTGATTTTCATGATAATACGATTGGTCACATTGAGTGTCAACATTTTTTTATGTAACTGAGCCTGCGCCCTAACGAGCGAGAGTTTATTTCAAATTCGAAAAGGTTCCTCCTGATTTCTCATTAAATTTGTTTTGAAAATGAATTCACGGAAGAAAGGTACGGGAAGTGAAGTGAACATAACCTTAACCATGATTTGGTGTCAAATTGTTATACAGCTGGTCCATATGTCCAAATTTTAGGGTGGTACAGTGTGGTTTTTTACTTCATTTTGACACTGACAATTGTTTATTAAAAAAATTTCACTATATCTATAAATAGCAGTTTCGTAAATTCTGTCATAAACGTTATTTGCTTGGTTAAATGAAATTGTGAAAAGACGAAGAGTTTTTGGGAAAATGTTTATTGTCTGTCTAAACGCGCAACGGCAGAAGCATTTTTATTACATTCGCCATAAATCAGGATCATGTCTGTTTTCTCATCGTTTGAATCGTAGAGGGGTATGGAGGGAGCACTGTTCAAAAAAGTGGTTACGACCGCGCTTTTCTGTAGACCTAATAAAAGGTCTCCAAATAAGTCGTGAAACGTTCAGATGAAGCCAAAAAACAGCAAAACACTGTAAAAACACAGCAAAACACCGTAAATCAAGGCGCCAAGTAAAATGTCAAACGACAAGTGAATAGTGGCAACGGTTTCTTTCCAACGTTCATTTCGAAATTCGAATTCCTAAGTTGGCGCCATTATTAAACTCCGGTCATTGGTCCGCACGCGTTGGAAAAGTAGTGTATGCTCAGATGAGCCGAGCGAAACCTAAGTAAACGTACTCTCGTGTCAAAAATAAATTACTCCCTAGAATTCGAACTTTTGGGGAAATAACGTTTTTCATGTTGTGTGTAACTAGAATTTTCAAAAGTAATTTTGAATGCCTAACGTTGGTTACTTTGAATTGAGAGATTAAATCCAAATAAATATGGCGCCAGTAACCAACATTGATTGTGAAACGAAAAATCATCTATCACTTAGAGATAAATTAGTCATTTGCAACTGTTACAATTAACTTGCTGCCTTACATTTTTGGGATATCTTTTGTTTGTCACCAGAAACCACATAGCCTCCAATCTGACCAAATTTATGGCAACTTACTAACGAATATCCCTAAATCCTAGGGAGTAATTTATTTTTGACACGAGAGTAGAAAACTCATCTTTCCAGTGGTGTCCCTTTAACTTTTTTTCTGGGGACAATTTTTGTAGGAATTTTCATTATATCGCAGTAAATAGTTCAAAATAAAAACAGATCACACTTATACAGGGTGTTTTCGAAGCTGAGTTGAGTTAGCACATGATAGTATGCGTTGTTCTAAAGAGTTTTAACCAAAATCATCTTAGTAAAATGTGTACGGCAATGAAGATACTACAGGGCAATTCACATAAGGGTTATTTCTGAATTTATTTTGTACGCAACCAAAAATACTAATGACGCTGACTGCTTGATACCATTTATAATGTGATTTAATTTAGTAATCAACGTAGGTATGTAATTTGGCTAAAAATGTCACAATGACGTTTTCCTGTTCTGATTAATGAAATCAAGGCGGTCTTAAGTTAAATGTAGATCGCCTTGATGAAATCAAAAATTAAATTCATCAACTGTCATTTTGACATTTTTAGCCAAATTACATACCTACGTGGATTACTAAATAAAATCACATTATAAATGGTATCAAGTGATCAGCGTAATTAGTATTCTTGGTTGCGTACAAAATAAATTCAGAAATAAACCTTATGTGACTTGCCCTGTATAAGTTATTTTTTTTTTAATTTTTGAAACCGGTCTTGCTCAAATTTGCGTTGATTTGTTAGAAATTAGAATTGACAAAAAAAATCAAATGAGCATGGACGTTAATCAAAAATACACTGTCAGAGTTGTCATCTAATTATCGGAATAGCTTTATCATTACGAAAAAAATGAGCTCACAAATATGTTGCTAATCTATGGGCAATGTTATCACCACTATCACGTTATCAGAATGTAGCTGCCGCGCCCAGAGAGTACGCAGAGCGATTTCCAGAAAGACACGATCCTGGGCCACG
Organism: Tenebrio molitor; assembly: GCF_963966145.1. Classification (NCBI taxonomy): domain Eukaryota; kingdom Metazoa; phylum Arthropoda; class Insecta; order Coleoptera; family Tenebrionidae; genus Tenebrio; species Tenebrio molitor. Next base: position 19,640,442 of record NC_091048.1, on the reverse strand, counting down.
TCAGTTATTAATCTAGTATAGCGGAGAAATAGACAGGACTAAAATTAGTATATTAAAGAGAGTAGACTCTATCCCTTATATACCACTCTAGACAGGACCGGACTCAAAATGTTAGAAAACAATAAAAATATACAATACAATGAATTATCTCCGTTAATACAAACATTTTACTAAGAAGATTTAGGCTAAAATTCTTAAGAATAATGTATAGTACTGTCACAGGACAAAGGTCAGAAGTTCAAAAAAATAACGAGAAAATGAAGTTTCCTTTCTTTTTTATTCAACAACAACGAAAACCAAAACCGTTAACACAAAAAAAATGAGAACCGTCAACTTGACAGCTACTTGATCGGTGCCTAGCGTCTCGCTTACTGGTAACAATCGCCCCGACACGCAAAGACGCTAGACACCTAATGTTGCGCGTCAATCGCCATCTCTCTATTAATAAGGAAACGTTTATGTTGGGCGCCAGTGAAGGTTTACCCCCCTCCAGAAGGGGTTGTTGGTGGTGATTATCCGGCCTCAGGCTTCGACCGTCCGTCCTCGGTCTCCACCAGGTAGGCGTAACCGATGCGGAAGTCGACCTGGTGTTCTGGAGCTTGACGAACACCAGGTTCTGGTTATCGTCGTTGACGTATTTGCTGGTGTGTATCATGTTGTGGTTGCGGTGAACACCACAGTTGAGGTTGGACCTGGTGTTTTTGGTTGTGATGAGCAGCAGGTCCAGCGGGTCGTGGTTGACGTTGTTGAACAGCTGAGTCCTGTTGTGGCAGCGGCAGTCGGAGCTGATGTCGACGTTCTGCATCAGGAGGTTGTTCTCGTGATGGCTTTTCTTGTGCGTGTTGTGCACCTGGTGTTAGGAGTCGTGGTTGACACCGTCGAGGTACTGGATCGTATTGTGGTTGTGGTGGTCGAGGCTGCTGTTGACGGTCTGCTCGGTGAGGTCGCGTCGAGATCACAGCTACGACTTTCGGTAGTTGGCCCGGAACGGGACCTGGTTCTGATGGGAGAGCGGCCGAAAGCGCGAGTTTCCCTTGCCGTTGCGGGTGTTTTTCAGCGGTCGTTTCGACGGGTGGAAGTTGAAGATCATCGTCGAGTTTTTTACCAGATCGTTCAGCTGAAACTGCAGGTGCATCTCCTTGTGGCGGAGCTACAGTTGTCATTTCTCCACGTTCACGCTTGAGTGGAGGTTGTGCACGTTGATAAGATTCTCGGTCGCCGATGGGTTCGATGTCAACTTGGCCAGCGTGTTCGTCGTCTCGACCAGTTTGAAGATCGGGTTCTCGGTCCTCGATGAGTTCTTGAGAGTGTAGCAGGTCTCCAGGCTTTTGAGGAGAAAATTCCTCTGCTGCGTCGCCAGCTGTCATATCATTGGCAGCATCATTTTCGTCAAGGTAAGCTCCACCTGGAGCTTGACGATCAGCTGGCCCTTAGGCTCGTTCTGGGACTGGATCTGGTGGATGTTGTGGTCGCTGATGGTGGCCCTGGTTCGGCCCACCGGCGAAGGGCACGTGGTGGTCAACAAGGTGGCGTGATTGCAGTGGTTCTTGTTGTGGGTGTTGTACAGAGTTTGGAGTCTCAAGATCACCGTCGCGTTTCTGGTCGATCAGCTCTGTAGGTACGTCTTCTGGTCGGACGACTGACTGCTGGTCTCGTGGTTGATGTGGTCGTTCGTGTACCGCGGGGCCGGCTCACCGACGAACGGCGCTGATGGCACCACGTCATTTGCGGCATGACGTGGTTCTTCGAGGAGATGGTGGCCGTCTCTCAACCACATTCGGCAAACCCCGTTGAATTCTGCCTTCGTCATGTGCGGTGCGATTCGTGTTGCGAGCAGTCTTTTTTTTGTGATGAAGGCGTCGGCTGGCTCGCCGACGGCCTGTGTGATTCCGTAGAATTTTATCCATGGCTTCGTTAAGATCTCGAAATTCTCGTACCTCTCGATGAGGGACTGCTCCAGGTCGTGGAGTAATGGTGCGTACGGCGCTTCCTAGCTCCACCATCGAGCTGGTTCGAGCCGGAACTGGGCCGCGATTTGGTCTCGCCAATTCGCGGGGTTGGAGTTGGCGAGGATGTTTTTGCATTCGGTTATGAATTTCTTTGGGTCCTCGTGGTCGAGGCCTGCGAAAGTTGGTAACGAACATACCTCCTCCACCGTGGGAGGGCTAAGTCGTTTCCAGAGAGTTTCGAACGTCTCGATGTCGATCATCTAATCCCATAACATGTTTGTTAGTTCCGCTGGAATTGGGTAGTTGAGTTTCTTCAAGGCGGTCTTGACTGTCTCGAGGTCGACCATCTGTTTCGGTATCCCGGACATGTTGCCCCTGGTTAGCTCAGGTACTTTCTTCAGGGTGTTGGTGTTTTCCGTCCGGAAAACTTGGTGGGCCCCACGTTGGCCACGCCAAATTGTCACAGGACAAGGGTCAGAAATTCAAAAAAATTACGAGAAAATGAAGTTTCCTTTCTTTTTTATTCAACAACAACGAAAACCAAAACCGTTAACACAAAAAAAATTAGAACCGTCAACTTGACAGCTACTTGATCGGTGCCTAGCGTCTCGCTTATTGGTAACAGTACCTCATGTTACAGTTGGCTTCAAAAAAAAACGGGAAATGAAATTTGACCTAATGTGAATTGGAAATTTAATTTGTCAATTTATGTCAATTTGTGTCTGTTTGACCAAGGCGGTCTAAAGTTACAAGCCAGGACACTGGCTACGTTGCCACATTCTCTGGTAGTCCATTCCATGACCTACGACATTCCTAAAATTTTGAAACCAATTCGACATTTAAAATAAATTTTGACAAGTCCTTGGTCAAATTCGTCAAACTGAATTAAAAGTGCCTTTTAAGTGTTGCGTACCAAATTGCAACTCAAATTATGCGTCTTCTTCTTCAAATTACGTAGGTACCTGTATTTAAGTTTCCATCAAATGAGGAAACGAACCCAATTTGGAAAGAGATTTTAAAAATCGAAAAGTGAAGAAATCGCAAATGCAGCCATGCTTATGCTAAATATTTTAGGGGAATAGATATAAATGGGGACAAAATGAAGCGACTTCTACCAAACGCGGTGCCAATAACTTCTAATTACGAAGAAATTACATTTTGGGAAGAAATAATCAAAATTAGTAATGACCACACAATCACTGGGGAAAATCTTTTGGCTTTAAAAAGGAATATTGAAATGAGACTGGGAAGCAAGTTACAAGAAATGGGGTGGGATTTAGGCAATGGGGAGAACAAAATTGTTATACATATTGTAACGAAGTTACTTAGGAAACGCTCCCAGTGGCGGAAAAATTCCGCTCTTTCTCCGAGCCGGGCCAGAAAATTAGCGCGGAGCCGACTACCTCAACCGCGTCCACCGAATCCGCCCCGGAACCCGTGTTTCTTCCGGTCGACAATACCCGGACTCCGCGCTGAACAGAGCTCCCCCACCGCCACAGCCGCGAGTCAACGGCCGCGTGCAGCCACCGAGCCAACAAAAGGACCGCGCAGAGCCTGCAGAGCCATTGCAGAGCTCATTCCGATTACGACTCCGATCCCAATTCCGATCATCCACCTGACTCTCCTAGCACCAGCTCCGAACCGGCTCCCGATACAACCTCCGACCCCCGACTTCCGGCCCGTTCGCTCCCCTAGTGAGCGAACCAGGTCATCCCCTGTTTCCGGCCCGTTCGCTCCCCTAGTGAGCGAACCAGGTCATCCCGCTCATCCTTTGTTTCCGGCCCGTTCGCTCCCCTAGTGAGCGAACCAGGCCATCCCGCTCATCCGGCCCGTTCGCTCCCCTAGTGAGCGAACCAGGTTATCCCGCTCATCCCCTGTTTCCAGCCCGTTCGCTCCCCTAGTGAGCGAACCAGGTCATCCCGCTCATCCCTTGTCTCCGGCCCGTTCGCTCCCCTAGTGAGCGAACCAGGCCTCCCCCAATCCCACCCCCGCAACCCCGTTACACCCCGACCTGCTCTCTCGCTACGCCGCCAAGAGGAAGTTCCAGGGCCGACCGACGTAAATACGAACACCCCCTTATCTCCCTTGCCGCCGAGGACATCCCCCAGGTCACGGACACCATCCCCGGAGGATTTCGCCTTCACCAGGTGGTCCCCTTGTACATAGTGTAAATAAAGGTTTTGCGACGACTGTTTGTTTGTTTCCTCCCTTACCCCGCACCCTGACAGCTGACCCCTGGACGCCGTCACTCCGCAGAGCTACGTGTGGCGTCCCACCACAGCCAAAAAAAGAGACTGGCGCTCGAGGCATACCGCGACCGTAGCCAACGTTAAATGAACTAGCCGTGCTCAAGTAAATTTGGCAACAATGCCCGCAGACCTAGGACCGAGTCAGTTTGTGCAGATTTGCATGTGTGTGTACACACTTAACGTTTTAACTTCAGAAAACTGTGTTTATTTCCAAAATTTTAAGCTACCAAGTTGTTTAAAAGTTGAAGGGAATTTAGTATAGAGTTTGTGAAATAAATTGTGGCATTTTCTTCTGAAATTAAAGGCGTCAACTTGGTGGAAGTTAAACCGAGACAAACCTAACCTAACTTTTGTGTGTTAAACGAAATATCGTTGGTTCTAACTTGTAACAGGTAGGTATTTAATTTAAATATTATTCAAACATGCCTAGTAGGTGTTGTGTAACAGGCTGTAAAAGTAATTACGACTCGTCTTTAAGAAATGCACAAAACAATCGCGGTGGAAGTGTTTTCCCAAAAATGTAGAGCGCAAACAAGCATGGTTAAAAACAATCCCCTGAAAAAACTTCAGCTTCAAGTGTGGTCTGTCAATTACATTTTAGTTCTGAGGATATGATTTTATATGATAAACATTTGCAACCTGATGGAAACTGTAAACAATTGCTTTTAAAAAGCCCCAGACTAAAAGATGCGGCTGTTCCTAGCGTCTTATCTATCAAAGCCAGCAATTAAAGAGAGAACTGATCCAGAGTTTAGGCGTGAAACAATTTCTAAAAGGCAAAACGATGAAGTAGAGAATTTTATGAAAGCAGATAATATACAATAAACAATTTTAATGATTTAATAACAACATTTTCAGTCGAACTTAATTTGAATGGCTGGAAACATAAAATTGTTGAATTTGGTAAGTATATATTTTTTTACATTGAATTTTAATAATTCTTTAAATATTGAGACAAAAATTTATATTAATGAATGTCTTCAAGTAAAAGTTTTTATAAAAGGAGAAGAATTAACTCCACAAGTTATTTAGTTATTTGTTACGAAGAATTTTTCTTATTGGATTAGGCCTACTGGGGAAACCACAGTAAAAAAACGCATCTTGCACTCTACCTCTACGGTGATGAGGAAAAGCATGTAGCACAGCACCTTTGTTATAAATATCTATTCTGTCTGTAAAAAAAAGTTTGCCCCCCCTTCTGATTTTGTTACGAGCCGCTACTGCTGGACAGTGTAAAATTAGATATCATCAATTCTTCACTCCATGAGGGTAAAATGGGAATTATTGTAATACTAATAATCATCTAATAAACAATGTCAATTTATTGAGAACGTGTAAAAACGCGCCTTTTTGTTTGTTAGGCGTTGATGTTCGCGGTTCACCCGGTCCGCCAGTCTGAACGATTGCGACGTTGCCTTTTTCTCAGCACGGCTAGTTATTTAACGTTGGCTACGACCGCGACCGACCGGCGTCAAATCGCATCCCGTGACGTCACCACCGGAAGTGATCGTCACAATATTTAAGTTGGAAATGCCCACCTCGCGTTAGTTTATAACCAAACAATTTCAATAGCCCGGAACACAGCAGAACATCTGAAATATTATCAGTAATGAGCACCGTTATTTTTCTGTCCCCAAGGTGGATTTAAACTGTATATTACAATGCGATAATGCATTTTTGAACTGTCGCAAAATTAGATCACTCATATTTGACAAATGCAAATTCAATGACAGGTTTAGTGGATTTCGAATTTTTTCACCAAATGTTGGTGAAGCAATGTTGCCAGACTGTGGTAAAGCTCGTGCCAACTCTCATGATCGATGACGCAGAAACCAAAATGCGTACCGAAGCGTCTGTACTATTCGAACTAAAAACATCGGTACCATTTTGTCACGCTTTACAGATTTGTGAGCTAATTTATGTTGATATTTATTTGGCGAAAAGCCGACAAGTCCTTAGATAATGTCGGACATTCTAATCCAAATCCTTGAACAGTGTAAAATGCAAATTTGCCGCCACCCTGAAAATTTGAACTAAACGACCGACGTTTTTAGGTTTCACTTATCAAAATTGGGCTCCGCCTTCGCGCAGCTTTTGTCAAGGTCATCGATCATGACAATTGGCACAAGCTCTAGGCCATTCCATAGCACACTGTCTTGGGTCAGTGTCATGGCCTGGTAAATGAAGATCGCCTTGGTTTGACAGTAGTATTTCTGACACATAAGTGCAGTTTTTTAACCTAAATTCTAAAAGGCTGTTTCAAACTATAAAAATTTAATAAAATTTTGACAGAACTTTTTCTGACAGTTCCCGTTTTTTTTGAAGCCAACCGTACAAGGAACTCCTCAACTTTGAAAACACCCTGTATAACTTAAAAAAATACAACGAGAATTCACCAACCGGTTCACGTGTAAAACAAAAACCAAATCCCAGTAAAATGACGGAACACCGACGCCTATGAAGCATCTGATGCCCAACGACCCTCGCTACGAAATTTCACGAAGTACTGGCGGTCATTTTAAAAGGCGTCATAAAAGGTCTCCGCACAGGTCTCGCGACGTGCCGCTGCCTTTACATTGCCAGCATAGGCAGTGCCCCCTCCATATCCCTCTACGGTTTGAATACATTTTAATTGTCGTATTTTAACATTTTCGTAAATGTCAGTTGTGACAAATAAAATTATTGGTAGAGTACTATTCCGGATACGGAATCTTGGCCAACATTTTTTACACATTTCTAAAAAAATTATGTAAACCAACCATTAGTGTCATTAATAAATGTCAATTATTAAAAATCACTTTGAAGTTTTTCTTGTGACATCAAAAAAGCAGGGAAATGGCATTATCGAGTCAAAAGTTGGGTTATATTCAATAAAGGCCAGTTCACACATATTTGTCAGTTAAATGTCAGCTATGGCCAAGATTCCGTGTCCGGAATAGTACGTCCACTGATAGAATGCAGTTTTTTAAATATCCTTAGGTAACAAAATCCCCAAACCATAACATTAAAATATTAACAAAATATCATAGATTGTGTTGGTAATATCTTGAAACATTCGCGCGACTGATTCTTATTGGTTGTTTGAAACCCACGCGAAAAATAAATTATATGACATTTAAAATTTGAAATTGTTAGTGCTGTCAAGTGATTTAAGCATTTAGATTTGCGATTTTTCATGTTTAGAGCTTTGTTTTGCGTTTCTCTAGTTTTAAAAGTTATTAGTTTTGATCGTGTTGCCGTTTTTTTAAATTTGTGAAGTGAGTGCGTGCCTCAAGAATCTTGCATAATGAACACTTTAAGTGACATTACAAACATCGAATTGTTTGTGTTTAGCCATTTCCGAAAAAAGCTGTATATTTTAATTTCAGTAGCTAGCTTTCTTCGGAAATTCGAAAATCTATTGTGCGTTGCATTCTTAATTCCGTCGGCACATTATCACTCGTGAAATACCCTGTATTAATAAAACCTAATATATTATTCCTACTATACTGAAGTTTTCTTTCGTCTTTCCTAAGTGCAAACATGCAGAATAATAATAAAAAATCACGTGTGTAATGATTTAAATACATTACTTTTTCCGCCAAACATTTGAACCTGCGCAAAACGGTAACAAATGTGGTCGTGATCGTCATCGAATCGGAGGAGCCCTACGTTGTGTCTTTCTTTTGGCGGAAAAAGGTTCGGAATGCAAACGATGAGGGTTCCAGTTGGAAGAGTGCCGCGAATAAAACACACATGTGAGGGACGCAAAATACCTTTTATTAAAAATGCCTGTACCTAATAACTTTGATGAAAAAAATAAATAAAACGAATCCAAAAAGACAGAAACTAAGTTTAACGAAGTACAAGAAATTAACTAGTTGAGTACATCACAAAGATAAACGACAAGATGAATGCAACAATATTTAAAATAACAGAAAACGGGTACATAACAGACAAAATGACAGGTTAAAACTTGCAAAACAAGTGAACAAATTATGGTGCAGTTATTACAGACAGGGACGGATGAAAAACCCTCTTCAAAAACCGTATCCCAGGTATTACTCATATTTTACAATTCGATTAATGGCAAAAACAATGTTTAATTTGGAACTAAGCGGTCAAGGTACGCCAACGGGAGCTTAGAGCTGGAGGTAACAAACTTTCGGCCCCGAGGGGACTCAGAAAAATAATCTGAATCGTCTTGAAAGCAGCGACATTTATAGGTACTCGGAGTATCGCGTGTCGGACTACTGTGTACCGACCAATTCCGAGTGATATAAGCGTTCGGGGTTGTACGATGAGCTTCTCAGAGTCGCATAGAGCAGAACTTGTTCCACCTTCCCCAACCAACCGTTTCCGACAAACTCCCGAAATCCCTATAACTGCGACGGGGGCTTCACGTCAACTTCTCAGAGTCGCATACAGCAGGACTTGTTCCGCCGCCGTTATACGGTCCTACATAACCGTCGCCCCCACGGAAATTTGACTAAACAACCCCCCGACCTCCTGAATGTCACCTAGACCCCATGTAATCGTACTTACAACATTTTAACTTTAACTTTTCCGAAATCTAGCAACAACACAAAGAAAAACCCGAGTTTAATTCAATCAAACAAAGAGTAACATTAAACGATGAGAAAATCCAGCAAAACAGATCGCCACATTCAACAATGATAAAATAAGCAAAGCAACACGCAACCTTAAACCATGATAAAATAAGCAAATCAAAACGCAACATTAAACAATGAGCAAATAAAAGAGAACAAAACGCAAAGTTAAGTAACGATAAAATAAAAACGCTTTAAATAGCACAAATACAATAATCGCTGGCTGGTCGAGTACCGTGAGAAAATGTTAGTGAAAGCAAAACAAAATGGACGCGCGCGGCTACTAATTTTCGGAATTACCAGATCGTCAAAAATAAAAATGAACCTCCCGGGGAAAACTTAGGAATAACGCTTAAAATTAACAAATGGGAGCTTCTCGAAAGAAACAGCATGCAACAAAATGATATTTACAACATACCGTTACCACGTGGTCCTGGTCCTAAAAACCAAAAAAAAAAAAAACAATACGGCAACGAACGTGGGATAAATTACCCGTGTGGATTTAAAAAACGCCGGATTCTTCACGGGGACACAAAATATCTACTCGGAACGGTAGTGTAATCGGTTCAGATGTAACTTACAGATTTTTGGAATATTGGATCGCTCTTCGCAAGGTGTGTTCGTTTCGAAAAACCAAACAAAAGTGACCTACCCCCTTCAACCGCGCGCCCGAGAGAGCTTCCACCCCCGCTATATTTCCGCTCGCAAAATTGCCAACCCCATCCCTTAGTTCCAAGTCTAGCCGCTAGTACCTTCACATTTGGCGCGCTGTTGTGGCGGTACCGCAAATTTAAATTTAAAATTTTAAACTGGGTCACTACACGTGTAAACCTGCTCTTTCCATTTTTTTAAATTTCGCGCCGGATCTGTTTGTTGTAGCGTAGAGTGAACATTTTTAGTAACATTTATGACAAGCAATCTATGAGTGGACAGAGTTTAGCAAACCCATCATGGATCAAGGCGATCTTCCTTTACTAGGCCATGACACTGACCAAAAACAGTGTGCTATGGAATGGCCTACACACTCTGGCAACACTGCTTCACCAACATTTAGTGAAAAAATTCGAAATCCACTAAACCTGTTGTATTTGCATTTGTCAAATGTAAGTGATTTAATTTTACGACAGTTCAAAAATGCGTTATCGCATTGTAATACTATCGTGTGTTCCACAAAAAACTCACTCGCAGCAAGCCATGACAAAAGTAAAGTATGTCTTAGTACCAGATGTGAAATGAACTACTAAAGTAAATTTATAGGTTATCTGTCACAACTCACAATATGATGAAAATTTGTAAGAAACAAATGAACTGCTTCCAATGATCCTAAAATCGACATGACCAATCTATCTATCTCTATAGTCATGGCTTACTGCGAGTGAGTTTTTATTGGAACACACGATATATATAGTTTAAAACCACCTTGGGGACAGAAAAATAACGGTGCTGATTACTGTTACTCGTCGCCTGCGTATCAACGCAGGCGACGCTGTTACTGATAATATTTCAGATGCTCTGCGGTGTTCCGGGCTATTGAAACTGCTTGGTTACAAACTAACGCGAGGTGGGCATTTCCAGTTTAAATATAACAATTTTGTTCTCCCCATTGTCTAAATCCAACTCGAAATCCAACCCCATTTCTTGTAACTTGCTTCCCAGTTTCATTTCAATATTCGTTTTTAAAGCCAAAAGATTTTCCCCAGTGATTGTGTCATCATTACTAATTTTGATTATTTCTTCCAAAAATATAATTTCTTCGTAATTAGAAGTTATTGGCACCTCGTTTGGCACAAGTCGCTTCATTTTGTCCCCATTGATATCTGTTCCCCTAAAATGTTTAGCACAAGTCTGGCTACTTTTGCGAATTCTTCACTCTTCGATTTTTAAAATCTCTTTCCAAATTGGCTTCATTTCCTCATTTGATGGTGAGATACCCGCTTTTGAATTCAAACCAACCGCCAACAAAAGCCATGATAGTACCCACGGCTTCCTAGATTAATAAGAGTCGAAGCCTCTAATACGGCTGGTTGAGTCATGGCCAACTGTATCGATATACACTAGACGTGTATACATGGCCGTTTCAATTTCAAAATAAAAGTGTTCCTAGAAAGCAAACCATGAACTACCGTAAAGTAGCGACATCTGTTGGATCCTTTCATAATAATTTTTTTAATTTAAAATTGTCAAATTGAACGTCACAAACGTCAGATTTTGGAAGTATTTTCTTACCTTTCTGTGCTCATTGTCAATTATAACATTTATTGTTCAGTTGATGATTGTCGTGTTTAGTTTCGTTGTGTTCATTTTAATTTATTAATTTCGAGTGACAAGCAAATTAACAGATAAATAACATACGACAACTAACCGTTACCTAACCAAGAATATAAATTTGACAAGTTGACGTACTCGTAGATTGAAGATTGGTTAAAATTATAGTCGTATGGCGTCGCTACTTTACGGGAAATTTCAATTGTTTCATCGGAATTTTTCTCTTATGAAGAAATTGCAAAATGAAACGGCCATGTATACACGTCTAGTGTATATCGATACAGTTGGCCATGGTTGAGTTCATCAGTTGCGAGCATTTTTACTGTTCCTGAGAGGGCGCCACTATACATTTGTGTATTTGGCTATGATTTGGCTGCTTAACCGTGTACAAATCTCATTTTAAAAAGAATCGTAATTTGTATGTTTCATACACTACTTCAAAAAGTAGATTATTGAGCTGTGCTAAATGTTGCTGTCCAGCTTCTGTTTTTGAACTAGGTAAAGTCGGTTTTTGATATTGTTGCGAATAAGTCGTAAAACTGGGTTGTCATAAATCAATAATAATCACCGCTTAACACACTCATATGCAAATTTCTTTTGTCGGGAAGATACTGCGTTCGGCTTACGTTAACCAACTGGCCATCCTCGTTCTGAAAGCTGTGTGCGGGCGTGAGAGTGAGAAAACATGATGTTTGGAAGATGTTAGGTAGGGGATATTACTTTATAGCAGGAAATCCAAAAAGTTCATCTTCTTAGAAATATTAATTCTTCTGCTAATAATTAATTATTCATGAAATGTTTTGGACGCACTGGAATCTGTCAGCGCTTCGGTCGTTTTATGGCTTAGCTGCATCGGCCTCACAAACAGAGTATATGTATGTGTTTGGGGTACTAAAACTATTTCTGTTTCGCGCGAAATGTAGTTGAACAATAATAAGACACAAATGGGTCGCACGTGGGTTTGTAATGTTTCCACCATGTTTTTCAAAATCCACAATTATCTCGACCATCCCCATGTATTACGTTTTTAACATTTGTAAGCTTGCAAAGGAGCGTAAGGCAGCTTGGTTCTAGCTTTGCAAATTTTATAAAATCGTACGGATCACGTTTTTTGTAAACTCAGGTGTAACAATTCACTAACGTTCCTAAAAGAAAAGGGGCACCAAGTTTTAGCGTGGGTCTGTGGCTTTCACTTTTTATAACCGCACTCCCTCATTTTTGATCCCATTTTAATTATTCCGAGTGACGCTTTTGGTGTAATAAGTACCTATTTATTGCTCAACACTAATCAAAATTTCAAAGTTTCCACTTTCCATCCCGGTAGCAACCAATTGTGTTTATATTTCAGGTGTCTCCGTGGCGGCAGTGGAGTTCCTCCGGGGGTCAGAAATTCTCAGGCCTTGTAGCAGGTAGTGAACGGTAAGGGATTAGCGCTGGTGATAAGAATGATCGGGTTGAGTGATGAAAGTATCATTTTTATAATCGATGTTGGAAAAAAATGTTAGTTTAATTATTTCTTTAAAAGCGTCAGCATGGAAAGTGAGTGGAAAAGTGCGAGATATTTTCAAAAGTTTTTTTATTGCAAAAATACAGTGATCACAAAAAAACGCCCCAGCGTATATCTTTCTTATTTGAAATCCGATTTCAACGAGCGGTACATCAAATTAATGGGTTCAAAAAGTACTATAAACTGGATATAAAATGTTGCCCTTAGCAACTCTATCTTACAAGGGTCAAGGGTCAACTTAATTTTTTTAAATAGCAACATATAATTTTTTTGGTACAGTTAGATTCATTATGTTTTTCTGAGTTAAAAAATATAGCACACCTTGTATATTTAAATGTTATTCTAACATAAGAAATAAATAAAATTCAATTAAAAATCATTAGGAATAAGTAGAACTTTATTCGTAACAGGTCATGAATTATTTAAGATATTCTTGTAGCCATGGAAACAAAAAAATAAAAAAAATTTTCTACAATTTCGTATTGTGAAATAAAATAAACAATAATGAAATTGTCGATATGTTACAAGCATATTTCGGAAATAATAGAAATTACTACTTGCAGAGAAACGCCACCTGAAAGCCTTCTGAATGCCAGGCGAAGTGTCTCGAACAAAATGGTGCTCAATTTGAACAGATCAGTTGAAAAAAAAATATTGTTATTTTTATTGTTTGTATTACTTAATAAAAATTGTTTCCATGACTACAAAAATGTCTGCATAAGTAATTCATGGCCTGTTACGAATAAAGTTCTACTTATTCCTATTAGAATTAGAAACTAAAATGACATTTAAATATACAGGTGTGCTATATTTTTAAACTCAGCAAAACATAATGAATCTAACTGTACCAAAAAAATTGTATGTTGTCATTAAAAAAAATAAAGTTGACCCTTGACCCTTGCAAGGGAGGGTTGCTAAGGGCAACATTTTATATCCAGTTTATAGTACTTTTTAAACCCTTTAATTTGATGTATTGCTCGTTGAAATCGGATGTCAAATAAGAAAGATATAAGCTGGGGCGTTTTTTTGTGATCACTCTATAGATATACCTTGAGTTTTTTTTAATGACTAGATAATATTATTGTTTAATATAAAAACAGTGCTAGGCTTTGTAATTTTCACAAAAATAAAATTAACGGGGTTGAAAAATTAGCATGTAAAACTCTATGGCCAGTCTTAAAAAAAACTCACTGTATACTCATATCATGTACACAAATTTTAATTTACCCTTTTAAATAAAATTGTTTCTCCCTCTCATCAGTGTCTTTATTGCCAATTTCAAGCAAAATACTCGCCATAATAATCTAGTCCGGCTACCACTCGTCGACTACCTATCGCAGTAATCCCCGATAACCTCGGGAGGAACTCGTCCGTTAAAAAGGGTTATTCAGGTAAAGAAGTGACCACCGGGAGGAACTCGGATACGCCCGTCTCCGTGGGGTTTTCCTTAGCTAGGGATCTACTACATTTAGTTATTTCCACTGCTTAGGTCCGGGCGCCCTCCATATTATTCAGGGCGCCCCCTTACGTCGATGAACCGGCTCAACAAAGCTGGGGCATGACCAACTTCATTCATATTCGCTTCGCTTCTATATGGCCGTCTCAATTTAGCAAAAATTTGTTCCCGCAAAGTAGTCCATGAAACGTGCATCATGTGTCGCCATCTTCCGTCAAGTTGACAACTTATTCATTCTAAAGCGTCGCCTGCGTTGATTATAAAAGCCTGCCAAGTAAGCAAGTTTTCAAAATATCGAGTAATTCCAATTTTTGCCGTGGCGCTAGTTATCACTTCACTGACAGCTAAATAGCGTGTAGTTTAAATTGAAATGCGTTGTTTATTCTTGTTTTTTGATAGCAATAGAGTTGTTGTAATAATTTGAAAGATTTTTTGTTGCATCCCCTCGTGTTTAAATTCCAATCCAAAAGTCGCATTTCACGAATTTCCAGGCGACAAACATAAGCGTTTTTTGTGGATAGTTAGCATTACTACAGGCGAAAATTTGAAAGGTTTTTATATTTATCTACTATAAATTGTGATTTAATTAATTTAATATTGTATTAAATATATTTATACCCATTTTATGTACCTAAGATTTTAAACCTGCATCGGAAAGGTCAAAGGTAGGTATGTATTTTGCATTTTGATCGAAAAGATTTTTTTTTATTCAATGGGGCGGTGCAGATTAAAAAAAACGCAGTTCCCAAAATTAGGAAACATGTTACTTTGGGTTCCGATCAAATACTCCATCCAATAAATGATCAAATCCTTCCAAGTCCTATTCCCGTCCCACACGAAGAAAAAGTAGTAAGTTGCGGTATACCTTTTCCCTAATTTCCTTTAATTTTTTTATAACATCATAAAATACCAGACCAATGTCCTGTAAATAAACTGAGGATTTCTGAATTGGAGATATTGTGCACAAAATGAAATATTAATCTAATTTGCAATTGTCAAATTCAACTTGTCACCAGAGGATAACTAGCGCCACGAGCATAAAGCGGCAGAAAATAGCATAATGGTCTAATTCTCTACTTGGCAGGCTTTTATAATCAACGCAGGCGACGTTCTAAAGTTTAAATAAATTCGGGACTGTTAAGTTGTTTTTTTAACAAAATGGGCAGAAAGTGTTTTATTTGTGGAAATTTGAAGCCTTTTTTCCAATTTCCAAGCGATTCTGATCAGAGAAACTGTTAAAATAATTGTTTTGCGCGTGTTACAGGGAGACAATTTAGTAGTCTAGATTCTAATACTGAGTAGCCATAGAGAGAATGTAGTTTTGTTTAGTTGTTTACATAAATAAATGTGACGGTTAACGTTTTTGAGAATCTGTGCATTATTTTCCCTGCTCTCAAAGTTTTCCTCAAAGAATTCTGCAATAAAAGGTTATGGGCCCAGATATCGTTAACTGAGCTGAAAACACTTAGAGGAAAAACTTTGTGAGCGTCTCAAAAACGAGTCGCGCACGCTGTAGCCATACGGCTAGTGAGTTAATCGTTCTCGACAAAAGTTAAGTGCTCGCGAGTAATCCGAAAATGTCTGACGAGATCTCGGCGCGAAACGTTTCGAAATTCAACGGGACGAATTTTCAAAGTTGGAAATTCCAAGTGAATGCGTTATTTGTCGCGCACGGTATTCGAGACATTGTCGACGGATCGCGAGTGAAACCGGAAGGTGTCGGTCAGGATATCGCGAGGTGGATCAAGGACAATGCAAAAGCTATGTTCCTGATTTCAACGACGATTGAGAGCGAGCAGCTTGAACCGCTTTTGGTCTGTGTAACGGCCAAAGAAATGTGGGAAAAACTGACGAGCGTGCACGAGCAGAAGTCCGCTTCGAACAAACTGCTGCTCACGACGAGGCTGTACGAGTACAGAATGTCTCCGGGAGACAGTATCATACAGCACGTTGCGAAAGTACAAAACATGGCTGCTCAATTACTGGACGTGGGAGAACCAGTGTCGGACTTGACGATAATGGCCAAAATACTCGCAAGTTTATCGTCGAAATATGCAGCTTTTCAGACGGCATGGGACAGTGTATCACCAGAGCAGCAAACGCTGAATAATCTTCAAGAGCGTCTCATCCGTGAAGAAGCTCGTCTAACTGCTGAGGACGAGAGACCTGGCGCGTTTTCTGCGTACAAGAAAAACGCAGCCAAGAAGAACGACGCGAAGAACGCAACAGGGAAATCACAGAAGTCGGACTGGCGTAAGGACGTCGAGTGCTACAAATGCAAGAAGAGAGGCCATTTTGCTCGCGAGTGCAGAAGCAAGAAAAGCGAAAATCAAAATGGTAGCGCAGGTAAAGATACAAGAGATTGCGCGTTCGTAGCAGAGAAACACCGACAACAGTCGAAGATGTGTGACAAGAGCAACACTAAGTTGCTAGACAGTGCCATCAACGAAGTTCGCAATGCCCGTAACGAAGATGTCTGGATTACCGACAGTGGAGCTTCAAGGCACATCACACGAAGACGCGATTGGTTTTCCGAGTACAGAGTGCTCACTAATGGTGGTACTATCTCTTTAGGTGACAACAAGGAGTGCAAAATTGTGGGCGAAGGCACAGTGCTCATTGAAAAGTGCGTCAACGATGAGTGGCGAAACGCGCGAATAGAAAATGTTCTCTACGTGCCCGAGATGAAAAAGAATCTTTTTTCGGTAGGTATGTGTACCACGCGCGGTTTCGAGGTTCTCTTCAAAGGTGACTATGTAAACATACACGGTGACAACGAGTTGCTAGCGTTCGGTGTAAAACAAGAAAACGAAATTTATCGCATGGTTTTTAGAGTTAAAAATGCGCGTAGTAATATTCAAGCAAACGCGTCGACAAGTGACCTACGTGTCTGGCACGAAAGACTGGGACATTTAAATTTTCGTACGTTGCGCGAAATGGTAAACAAAAATCTCGTCAATGGCGTGCAGCTATCAGAAAAGCACGACGTATTTTGCGAACCATGTCAAATAGGAAAATCGCAGCGTAAAGTCTTCAACAAAGTGCGCGAACGGGCTGCGACGAAACCTGGCGAAGTTTTTCACACGGATGTGTGCGGACCGATGTCCGTAGAATCTCTTGGTGGAGCACGTTATTATGTTTTGTTTAAGGACGATGCCACAAGTTTTCGCTTTGTCTACTTCCTTCGACATAAGAGCGACGTAGTCGAGAAACTGAAGATGCTGGACAAAATGGTTGAAAACAAGTGCGGACGAAGAATTCGAGTGCTGAGGTCCGACAATGGCAGAGAATACCAGAACAAATCTCTGGATCACTACCTGAAATCTCGAGGAATTCAGAGAGAAAATACTGCCCCGTATACGCCGGAGCAAAATGGCAAAGCAGAACGCGACAACAAGACCATCGTCCAGAAAGCACGAACGATGTTACACGCGAAAAGCCTACCACTCCGCTTATGGGCAGAAGCTGTAAACACGGCAGTGTATCTGATGAATAGAAGTGGATCATCGAGTACTCCAGAAGAAAAGACACCGTATGAACTTTGGATCGGACAAAAGCCAAACTTAAAACACTTGCGTGTGTTTGGCTCCACAGTTTTTGTTCACATCCCGAAGCAGATGACCACGAAGCTAGAGCCACGTTCAAAGAAGATGCTATTTGTAGGTTACGATGGAGAATCGTCAAATTACCGAGTCTTTGACCCTGTGTCGAAGAAAGTATCTGTTTCGCGTGATGTTGTCTTCAATGAAACTGTTGGCAGCACAAAAAGTGTCGTAAGAAATGAAGATGACGAGGAAATAATATTTCCAAATGTCGAAGAAGTCGATGAGCGAACAGAAGATGCAGATGAACGAGAAGAAGAGGATGAATTTCAAGAAGCTACCGAAGAAGTTGCAGATATGGAGGTACAGGAGCTTCAACAAGAAACATCACAACGAACCCTGCGAGATCGAGCGAATCTGCGAGCTCCAACGCGGTATGAGTCTAACGTTGCAGAGTATAACGTGCCCCTGACGTATTCAGAAGCTACACAAGGTGCAGATGCACCTCAGTGGATCGACGCGATCAACAGTGAGCTCAAAGCTCACCAGGAAAATGGTACCTGGTCCCTGGTCGAACGAAATCCCGGAGTCAAAACTATCGACTCTAAATGGGTTTTCAAACTGATGAGGAATCCCGAGGGCGATGTGTACAGGTACAAAGCACGACTGTGTGCTCGTGGTTTCTTGCAGCAGAGAGGTGTTGACTACAATGAAACGTTTGCTCCAGTTGTACGGTACGACTCAATAAGAGTGCTTCTTGCACTCGTGGCAGCAGAGGATCTTGAGTTGGCGCAATTCGACATACAGACAGCATTCCTTCATGGGCAGCTCGAGGAGGAGATCTACATGGAAGTGCCTGAAGGTCTAAGTGGTGAAAAGCAGAGCAAAAGTGCGCGAAAAAGTGCCGTGTGTAAGCTGAACAAGTCCCTATATGGATTGAAGCAAGCACCAAGGTGCTGGAATAAAAAGTTTAGTGCATTCTTGCACGAATTTTGTTTTAAAGAAACTGAAGCAGACCAATGTATTTTTGTAGGAAATGTCGGAAATGAGTCCGTGTATTTAGCATTGTTTGTTGATGATGGTTTGATTGCAGCAAAATCTCTTGATACGCTTGATATCATGCTCGGGCGTTTGAATGAGACTTTCAAAATCACAATCGGTGATACTAGCATGTTTGTAGGTATGCAGATCAAGCGCGATCGAGCGAAACAAAAATTGTTCATTCACCAAAGTGCATATGCAAAAAGAATTGTCTCAAAATTCAAAATGAGTGAAGCAAAGAAAGCTAGTGTTCCGATTGATCCTAATGTTGTTCTTTATCCTGTGCTCGAGAACGACAAAAAGGTTGAAAATGTGCCTTATCGTGAAGCAGTCGGATCCTTAATGTTTTTGGCCGTAGTTTCGCGTCCAGACATAGCTTTCGCAGTAAATACAGTAAGCAAGTTTTTGAACAATCACAATGACGAGCATTGGCGCGCAGTAAAACGAATTATCTCATATGTGTCAGGAACGATCGAGTATGGCATCGAATACTTCTGTAGCGAAAAAGCATGTGAGTTAATTGGTTATTCCGACGCGGATTATGCGAATGATATCGAAACAAGAAGGTCAACAACCGGGTATTTGTTCGAGCTCGCAAATGGTCCTGTCACATGGTGCTCTCAAAGGCAAAAGCTTGTAACACTGAGCACAACAGAATCAGAATATGTTGCAGCGTCGGTTGCGTCTCGGGAAGCAATATGGTTACGAAAGTTGCTGAAAGATATCAGACCTCAATGTGAAAAAGCAACTGTGATATTCGTTGATAATCAAAGTGCCATAAAACTAGTCAAAAATCCTGAATTTCACAAGCGTACAAAACACATTGATGTTCGTTATCACTATATTCGTGAAAAAGTCAACGCTAAAGAAATCAAAGTCGAGTACGTTCCTTCAGAACTACAAAAGGCTGACATTTTTACGAAAGCCTTGACAAAAGAAAAATTCAAGCGTTTATGTTCTAGTATGAATGTAATCGAATACCCTACTTAACACGCTGAAACGGTGAGAGTGTTAAAATAATTGTTTTGCGCGTGTTACAGGGAGACAATTTAGTAGTCTAGATTCTAATACTGAGTAGCCATAGAGAGAATGTAGTTTTGTTTAGTTGTTTACATAAATAAATGTGACGGTTAACGTTTTTGAGAATCTGTGCATTATTTTCCCTGCTCTCAAAGTTTTCCTCAAAGAATTCTGCAATAAAAGAAACAAATGGCTAAAGTCTCTTAAAAGATCTTGTAGTATTTTTTGAATAATAAAATTTCTTATAGAAGGTAGTTTATTAAATGGTATTATAGATCTCAACAAAATTACAGATCATCTTCAAAAAAAGTGACACTCACTAAAGATGCTGTCCCATTCGTATTTGTAGGAATTCAGATCCAAAATATACAACATGCAAAATGTTTTCTTTGGTTATTTTAGAACCCTGTTGTTTTTTGTACGAATTCATATCCTGACCCAGTCCCCAGATGAAAATGAACCTACTTCTTCCCTGTAAAACAATACATATACAATACATATTTGTCAAAGGGATCTTTTATGTCAGTTTTATCCACCATCATACTAGGATCTTTGTTAAGATTAATAGCCCTTCAAAATCGGAGTCAATTGCTGTATCCCAGTGATTCATTTGTAGGCATTATTGAGAATTGCGAATATAGTACAAAAACTGTTAGGTACCATTTCTACAATATGAGAAACCATGTACTCATTTGCATGACTTGCTGTATGATCACCTCCTTCAAAATTCAGCGTTTTCCTGTGCAGACCACAAAGCTGCAGTATGCAATGTTATTATTAAAACAGCTGCAAAACCAGTAGAATAAATGGATTCTTTGAAGACTAAGCTTGAATAGTAAACCACTGAGCTGAAAAGTTTTGAAGTTATAAATAGTGCTCTTACCTTTAAAAATGTGTTTTGTTAGTGTTGTCAGAGGTGTTGTCATCTAGTTAAATTAAACCCAACATTTTCGTCTTCGTGTTTCTTTTTAATGGACTGATAACAGTAATAACATAAAAATTAGGCCATTGACCTTGACGTTAATTAATTGACGTTAATGACAAATTCAGTTATAGTTTGGTTGTTTGTTGAGGAGATGTCGCTAGTACATGTCCATCAACATAGATATATAAGGGGAAGATACAGCCATTCCATATAAACGTATTTCGTTGCTTGGGAAAACATATCAACGATTCCGGTACTATCCTCCATTTTTTTCTAGCACACAATTAATGTATTCTTGTCTTGTTTCCATACATCTGCACTTGAATAGAGAAGTACCTCGTATTCATCTAGTTGACGATAATTGAGAAACGTCATCGTGACAAATTATTTGTGAATTATTTTTTGCTTTAAAGATGAAGACCTGTATTGTATGTTCCACTCCTTACAATTCTTCAAATAAAGAAATATCCTTTCATGGATATACAATATACCTAACTCATGGAAAACGCTAGGAATTATATATTTGTTAATTACATGCGTGCGACTGAAATAGAAACAAAAGGTACGTCTTGTCCCCAGTACTTCACCTATTGCTGTATCTTCTCCTTATATATCTATGTCCATCAAATGGGAACATTTGATTGCATGTAAAATTCAAAATTGAAACGGCCATATACCGAGACATTTTTTTAACATTGAACATAGTCCATATTTATTGCCTATGTTCAGTTTTAAAAAACACAGGTCAATGCATGTATGTAATCACGTAACCAAGGTAACGAAAATAAGTACTTGACAGTTTAACAAAATGGTCAAGTTATTTGAAGAAGAAATACACATAATGCAGTTATTCTATGCCAATCAGAGCATTAGAAATGTGCGTGACATTTCCAATGCAACACATGATAGACCAATTCCATCAGTCGGAATAATTTTTAACATTATTTCAAAATCTCTGGTGTTCGGTATAGTTGGTTGCATAGCAACTCACAATGCATTGATCTGTGTTTTTTAAAATTGAACATAGGGAATAAGTATGGACTATGTTCAGAGTTAAAAAAATGTCCCGGTAGAAGCGAAGCGGATATGAATGAAGTTGGTCATGGCTGGGGTCGACCGGACTGTGGTTTTAAATTTTTACGTATGTGTTATTGGTTGTTACCACTTTTCCATCCCAAATTGAAAGTGTTCTTAAGTTACTCCGTCAACAAAGCTTTGTCGCGGTTTCGTTTGCATTTTCCAGTTGCTGTAAATGTCAATTCTTCCTTATCGCGAGGGTCTCTCTCTGTTTGAGGGGTTTAGTTTCTCATAACATCCAATCGTTGAACACGACCCCGCGACCTCTCGTTTAACATGTGTTCATTGTGAATTAACTTGAAAAAAAAAGGATGCTAAAGTTCTCGTCTAGTGCTCGCTCTCGCTCGAACGGCCCGAAGTAACTGCTTTGTTTGTAATGTACATGACCCTTCTGTTTTTCCTGAATTTTGAATTGTGTTGTTTATGAAATTAGGTTTGCCCAACTTACAATAACTGTCCCGTTCACGTGGCACTTCGGATTTGTTCGTATTTTCAGGAGAGGTTTTTAGCGGAGCCTCATTCGGGGGTCTAAGGGAATGGCCAGAGCTCACCATTTTCCTAGAGTTCTAAATGAGTAGTCTTCTCACATTCGGGGAGACTTGGGTGCCCTCTCCCGAGACGTTTATTAATCATAACATTGAATAAATAGCTGATTTTAATTATTGTGTTGTTTTATTTGCACTCTTCTGTGTGGTTCACAAACCCTGTTGGAACGAATCTGGTAATGTTTAATTTGTAAAAAAAAACAACGTAGGGAAATTAACGAGGTACGATCACGCGCTCTTAGCCACTTTTGAATTACGCGGGTTTTATTTTCATTGAGTATGTTGGTAAAAAAAAAGATGGCCACTTGGCGGGATTTTCGAATTGCCCACTTGGTTCATCACAATGGAAACTTAAATACAAGTACCTACGTACCTAATTTGAAGAAGAGGACCCATAATTTGAGTTGCAATTTGGTAGGCAACACTTAAATAACATTTTTAATTCAATTTGACAAATTTGACTAAGGACTTGAATGGCTTACCACGAATTTAATTTTAAAGCAGTAAAAAACATGGAGTTTTTTTTACTTCAAATTGTAAATGTTATTTGAACAAGAAAAATATCCCCAAAAAGCGTCCGTTTATCGAGGTCAGTTTCTTTGATTTTTGGAACGTTCTTTTAATTTTTCGACTTTTAAATATCTATACGACAAAATTGTCGCAAGACGTCGCTAAAATCCTAAAATTCGATGCTTTGGTAATAACGCATTTCATGATCCAAAAATCTTGAATCTTTGCGATCAACTACTTTTATATTAAATTTGCATTATAAAATAATTCTCTTTATTACATTAACATTATGTTACAATTACTCATTTAGGGTTACGCAACCCACAATACACACGCGCATTGAAGTTCATCTATTTCGAAACCAATTATAAACTCCTTCCAGTTTCAATTGTCATTTATCCATAAAATTACATACATATTTATGGTAATACTTAACATCTGTTTTCAAAAAATAATGCTAATTGAATAAATTATTACTAACTCTACTACAGTCTCATGTAAAAAACTTAATCTAATGAGAGATTGTCGATAAATTGCTAATAAATTATTTAGTTATTTAATCTACGCTGAATTTCTAGCAATGATGTACCTCTAGTTTCTGGAACAATGAAGCCAACGTATATTGTCGCAACAGCCATTATGCCAGCACAAATATAGAAAGCAACGTGAGCACCCAAGCTACTGTTTATAATTGGGAAGAAATAAGTGACGAGAAAAGCGCACGACCAATTCGTGGCGATGGCGAATCCATTTCCAATTCCTCTAATTTCTGGTGCAAACAGTTCTCCCATCAAAAGCCATGGTACAGGACCGTACCCGACAGAGAACGAGATCATGAACATGACGGCACTACCAATAGGAATGAAACCAAGATGACTTATGTCAACGTTGAGTCGTTTCAGATGGAAGTACATTCCCAAAGCTGTGAGGAACAGCAGCATTCCAACTGAAGAGAACATCAAGTAGAATTTTCTGTTCGCCTTCTCTATAATGAAAATGGAGGCGAACGACGACGCGACTTGCACCAGCGCTATTATGATTCCTGCTAGACTAGGAGACAAGCTGCTTCCGGCGGCTTTGAATATAGGAACAGTGTAGAAAACGACGGCGTTGACGCCGCAGAGCTGTTGGAAGCCGAGGACGGCGACGACTGAAACGAAAGCCCTTCTGTTAGCTTTTGAAGTGAAGACGTCTTTAATCGTAGCCGAGTTCTGCTGCGACGTCTCGATTTCTTTCTGAATGTTTTTGAGTTCGGCGTGGATGTCGTAGTTGCTGCCTCTGAATCCGACGAGCGTCTTTTCAGCTCCTTCGAGGTTGTTCACTTTGACTAAGTAAGCTGGCGTTTCGGGCATGAAGAGAAAGCTTCCACCGAAAAGGACAGGGATCCCGGCCAGGATCATCGAAAGGACTCTCCAAGTGGTGAAAGAGCCGAACACGCAAGTCACGAGAATCCCCGTGCAGAGAAACATGTTTATGAAGGCTCCGAGAATTCCCCTAATGGAGGATTCGGCTATTTCTCCGATGTAAATTGGGCCCACCACGCAGATCGCTCCGGTGCCTATGCCGGCGAATACACGACCGATGATGAGGGTTATTGCGTTTTGAGCGAAGATTATCAAGAGCCAATTGATGAGGAACATCAACGAGAGAATGAAGATTAACTTCTTTCGCCCGAATTTGTCAGCCAAGAAGCCGGCAGGAATTGCAGAAATTAAAGCACCGATCGCAATCGTTCCTCCAACGGCGGCTCCTTCGGAGTCGCTCACGTAGAAACTTTCAGATGTGGAATTGTTGGCGATGGAAAGCTGGTCCAGCGCTGGGGAAGTCCATGCCAAACAGGTCCCGGCGCAGAGCGCCCCCAAGGACACTGCAACAACAATTACAATCTTTACTTGTTCAATTTAAATATCAGAAAATAAAATTTATATTGTAAATTGTAAAACAAGAAAAAATATGTTTTATACAAGCTATAGATGGACAAAATCGAATTGGAAAAAGTCAACTCTAAGATCAATTCGACGAATCAGAAATATCACAATTTAAAAAAAATTAATTTGTGTTTTGTATTTTTTTTTTTTTTTGAGTTTGGTTTGGCAAAAACGATTTCGTGGGGTGGAGATATTATAAAATATGTTAAACACTAACCTGATATTGTGGCTAAGTACTGCTTCAGCTTCTGGCCCGGAGCCCGGGGAAGTTCCGGATGGAGCATTGGAGATTCGGTATCTACATCACGATCCATTGTTAAAGACAATTACTGACACAATTAGATTCTGAGAATCGCGCGGGACAATTTATTTAATTTTTTATCTTAGAAAGGATTAGCGTGCACATCAAATCAATATGACGGCTCCTCCTACAAGATCCCGGTAATAAAACAATTTCCCTCCCCACAAAATCCCTTATCTTATTTGATCTATCAATCGCGTAAAACAAAACAATTGTAATTATCGAATCAACGAATTCTCCGTCGATGATGATGGGGTAATGTCCATCGCCGTTTGTAAATATTGTAAAAACAAAAATTAATCATCGATTATATTAAATCCATAATTGAATATTTAGAAATAACAAATATTATGAAAAATATGTACCTACATAAAATTAGAGTAAGAAGTTTAAATATTTAGACAAAAACGAACAATGAGGAGTACTTACAAAGGTTATTCTAGAAAAATTAATCTTAGACACTTTTTGAGGCGTTCGCAAATACAAATGTCGAATAGTTTATGGCGGGTTCCAGATGGTAGGGGCTAATAACATTGTCGACGTAGACAGTAATCCCCATATTTGTCTAAACGATTAAAACTTTTCTCCTTGACCATTCTAATTGTGCAAATAAATGAAACCCCAGAATTGTACGGAATCTTTTATTAAAAATATCAACATTGAGATTTTATTTACAAAAATGACTAGTTGTTAATACTTCATGTCTCTCTTTGGTAATTACATAGATTTTATTCGATTATAATAAATCGTTGCATTTAAGTTTCGTTTTTCATGACGTCAGTTGTCACGTTTTGACCACAAAAATAAACAACTTCAAGGATCGTCAAATTAGAAATCAGTGAAAAATAAAATGTACAAAACACGGTAGCTAAAGGGAAGGAAGAAACTCAATAGTATGATATCTACAAATCACTCCACATTTTATCTGATTAAAAAAATCAAGTACTTTGAAAAACAACACATGTCGGCGACCCGGCCCAAATTGTTTCTTAAAAGAGGACTAGATACAGCATGTTCCACAAAAACGTATCGTATTTAGTAATTTTTTGTAGTAACTTTTTTTTTGTTCCGAATCCTAGATAGATGCAGATGAGTCAAATATGATCTTTTCGATTGGCGATAATTTTGTTTATTACCTTTACAATGACCGCACTAACAATTCAGAGCACCACACTGCACTCTCGCGATTATCTTGTTTGTGACATTCTGATGTTGAGTGTTTATATTTATTAGATTTTGGTTCAGGTTGGGAAATATAATTCCTACAATTTCAGTTATCGTTTTTCAACATAACAGCTCCCAATAAACAAATTTCAAAGTATTCTTTTTGCAGTAGCGGCATCTATAAATTACTTTAATTAGAATCTAGCCACATTTATGACTTACTTTGAAAAAGAATTTAACTTTCCACAAAACGTTGTACATTGTTATCAAATAATTTCTTGTTTGTTTTCATTTTAACATATTTTTTTGTTTTGTTTACGTTTTGGAAGACAATCTAACTGTTGTTTTCTCAGCAGAATTAATAAAATAGAGACAACACAATGAGATTACGTGAGAGAGAATTTATAGTTCTGAAATCGAGAATTTTTTTCTTATTAATTGTTGTGCAGTGTCGTTGAGGTACATTTCAAGTGACAATTTCCTAGTAAACAGATATAAGTACTAAATGAAGTTGTTTAATATGTTGAATGTTGAAAACAAAAATAAATTAAATTACAATCAATTTTAAAACTAAAAGATGTGAAGAAATCAAAATACAATCATCTTGGGAAAGTGTAAAACACAAGTGAAAAATAATAACGATAAACGATTAAAAATATACAAAATTGCCGAGTCATTCGTGTTCATCAAGAGGGTGTAACAAAATAGGAGGTAGTGATTTTTTTTGAAATCTATGACAGCAAAAAAGTATGTGAGTGTAAATAAGTTAATATCGTTAATTGCTTTCTAAGGGAATTTCTATTATTTGAGTTAATAATACATTATTCAATGAGCAGATAATGATGCTTATACTCGTGAGCCGCAGGCGAGGGCCGTAATTCAGCCGCGCGAGTAATAGCCATTATCCGCGAGTAGAATACTATACTTTTTCTACGACTATGAAGAGAAATTGATAAATAAGCTTCATTATTAGACAAACCGAAATTGACGTTTGAAAGTTACGTTTTAATTGTATTACTCTCTATTCTTGATACCATTGCATAAAAATTTGCTGTTGGACTTCATAAACTAGTTGCTATGATATTTGCAGTGACTATTGAAATTATTATTCAACGGACCATGGGTAATGATTCCTGTTATCCAATGAAAAACAAGTATTAGCCAATAGGAGTAGAAAAAATTTGTTCGAATATAATTAATATTCTTACAGGGTATTGAAAATAGGTGAATCAAAATGTCAAGTAATAAAAAAAAATTCGCAGATTAATTGATTATTATTTGCCTGAGTTAGTTTTCTCGTACATTAGAGGAAATAACTCTGATATGAAATATGTATAATATAAAATACTACGTCACATTTAAAATTTTTAGGTGATTTGATAACCACAAAGCAAATATGTTTTTTGGAAATCTAATTCGAGTATAATGACTCGAAAAATATGGATAAAAAAATTGCAAATACGAAATTTAGAGAAATCCATTGTCAATATTGTCACAATAGTCAAGGTGTAATAATAGTACTCAATATTTGCTGAGGCATTTCGAAGGCTTAGGCTAAAGTAAATCTCTTATTTTTGCCATCATCCTTGATAACATTTTTTAACACATTTGTTTACAACTTCTGTTTTTGTTGTGCAAGTCCTGCGAGAATAAAAGCCGATAAGATTGTTACTCAAAAAGTATTTGTGGTCAAGACGTGCAACTTCCGTCATTTGGAGATCACCGATCTGGCCACACTCATCGATTTTGTTTAAATAAACGCGTGTGGAAAAAACGGCTGTCACGGGGGCATCATGTTCGCCGCCCCGTGCACTCTCATGTGCCTGTTCAAATTGCCGCTTTGACTAAACCTCAAAAGACATAATTTGCACTCGTAGGGTTTTTCTCCGCTGTGTATCCTGAGATGTTTGGTGAGGGTGCTGCTGTCGGAGAAGGCCTTCTTGCATAGTCTACACCTGTAGGGCCGCTCCCCTGAGTGGGTGCGCATGTGTGTCGTCACGGAGGAGCTTTGAGAGAAACGCCTGTCACAAACTGGACACCGGAATGGCTTCTCCCCGGAGTGAGTACGGACGTGCGCCGTCAAGTTGGCAGCTTGGGAAAAGGATTTGTTGCAGTCGATGCAGCGGTACGGCTTCTCACCTGAGTGCGTGCGCAGGTGGGTCTTCAGGGTGCTAGGACGGGCGTAACTTTTCCCTAAAAAATATTTTTCTTATGTTGCTTTTTAATCTTGCAAATTCTAAGACAGAACTAATTTTTTGATGAAAAGCGAAATACATCTAAAAGCAAAACTGAATAGATCATGTTAGAGGAAGAGGACTAAGAAGAAGTGATCCGTCTTCGAAGGAAAAGTCAATTGTAGTTTCCACAATAAACAGAAAGAATAAATGATAATTGCAAAATATTAATTGAATAAGTTTAAAAAATAGCATCAGGACATAAGGACGTTCTTGAAAACAAAAACTGGATACAACTATCAAGTAGTGAGATAAAACATGGAATAATAAATAGATAACAAGTAACAATGTATAACAAAGATGAGCTGATGGTAAAGAGAGTACCTAACAACTGGATAGTAGGTTTCTTTCTCCTATCCCACCTCCACCCGGCGGCACGGCAATTTTGCCGGAGTACATACACTATTACGGATAATACTATCAAGTAATAGTGCAGTGCTTATCAACATAATTACCGGCGTCTCGCCTCCGCATTTTGACTTTTTTGTGTTTTATGTTCTGTGTCAATGTTAAGGAATTTCCTCACGATGTGAATTGAGTATAATAATATACCTTTTTGAATTTCAACCACCAATGTGTTCTCTAAGTCCAAAATTTTTAAATTTTTAAAAAGAGATTGGGGTACTATTCCTGTTGCTGAAATTATAAATGGTAAAATCGAAATTTTTTCTAAACACCAAAGATTTCTCATAGCAACGGAGAGTTCTAAATATTTATTAATTTTTGTATTATATGTCTGTGTTATATTGTGTGAATTTGGAACAGCTATATCTAAAAGATATGCTTGCTTTTGTTGTTTATTTAAAATAATAATGTCTGGTCTGTTATGCTGAATGTGAATGTCAGTTAAAACTGTCCGATCAAAATATAATTTGTAATTGTCATTTTCTAAACAACTTTCTGGTTTATAAATGTAATGTGGTTGTGTATCCTTTAATAAATTGAATTTAACTGCTAAATTCATGTGTATAATTTTTGCGAATATATCATGACGTTTTTTATATTCGCTTTGAGCCAAAACGGTGCAAGAAGAAATGATATGTTCAATGGTTTAACAGTATATTAAAGTATAAATGAATAAAAAGGTCTTTAAAACACGCTCAGCCGGAGTGTTCGAAATAGAGCAAACGTCTTAACGACCAGTTATCCACGAATACTTTACGCTATTTTTTTTATTGGTACACTTTGAAATCATAAATATTACAAAAAATGGAAATAAGAACGTGAATACATTAGTGATGTGACATGAATATACCTTTCGTTGTCATGGAAAATGAAAAAAACCAAAATTAATATCCAATCTGTCACTTAATCTCAACTATATTATTCGCATTCATTTAAAAGATTAAGATTGTTGAATATTTGATTAAAGCTTTTGAAACGTTTCTTAGTAGTATTTTATTTGACGTTACAAGGTACTCCTGTCAGATCAATCATTAATAAGTTAATATTTAGACTTCACGTTTCTCCGGTCCTCTCGGATTGTTGATGATGCCATGGAAACTTTAAAAAACGCGCGTTTTTAAAAGTTCGATTTATACACGCTCAGGCGTGTTTTAATTGAGCAAATAGCTTACCAATAAAAAAAAACATATAAGTAGAGACAACAGTAACATTACTACAGCTCAAAACAAATAGAAGATATTTCAGTTTCTGTTACATTGATATCGTATGCACTAAAAATTGGCAATTATTACATAAAACACATTTTATTCAAATTAGCAAAAAAAAAATAATAAAACACTGAACTGATAAAAAATTATCAGAAATTTTATTACTAACTTTCAAGTAGATATGTATAGGAAATTTAATTTAGTTTTTTTTTCTGAGGGATTTTTTCCTCATTCTTCATTGAGAGCTCACAGTGACCAAGGTGGTATGTACCTGTCGACGTAAAATGCCCCATCATTTATTCCAGTGCAAATCATCAAACTACCATCTTCATATTGTAGTCGTTCTTGAACAAATTGTCTCATTTAGGTATTTTCTAATCTTCCAAAGGTTCTCTAAGCCATGGATCCAAGCAAATCATTTTGCTCAGTCTTTTTACCACACATAACAATATACTTTATACATACATTGTTCAAAATACTGCGCTCTATGCACTGCTTATTGTTATTACCAGAGTTAAAATGCATTATTTGTTCCCTACTTGTAAACATCAGTTTATCAAGTCACTGGGTGATATTCATAAAAATTAGTATCTACTTATGAGCAAATACTTATAAGCATCAGTATTTAGTTAAAAGTATCAGTTCAACATAAAAGTGTATAATTTGAATCCATATTCATAAACAGATGCTTGCCTTTTTGAGCAGATACTTACATCATATAAGTTCTTTGATTTTTTGGTATGACAAGCATAGCCTAGTTTAGTCAATTGATTTATAAGTCTAATGAATAGCAGACTTGTGATTTTATAAGGATATACTTATTTTTGTGAGTAACTTCTCTATTTTAGTAGGTATTTTATGAATGTAGACAGTAGTAGAAACTTATCTCTCTATGATTTTCTAAGCATATGCTAATGCTACATTAAGTACTAGCATCTCCTTAAATTCTGCAAAATTATTTACTTACATTTTATGAATTATAAGTATAAGTATGTTCTATTTTTT
Source organism: Tenebrio molitor (assembly GCF_963966145.1). NCBI lineage: Eukaryota > Metazoa > Arthropoda > Insecta > Coleoptera > Tenebrionidae > Tenebrio > Tenebrio molitor. Next base: position 19,609,522 of record NC_091048.1, on the reverse strand, counting down.
ATGAATATCACCCACTGTATTCACCTTGAAAATGTCTCTTAACTGGCTAGCATATAAAATTATACTAGCAAGCATGTAAAATACTGGCTAGCCAGTAAAATTTTACACCCGTGCTGATGTGCGTGATGTGCGTTTCCAAAGCAATACGTGTAAAGCTCATACGATTTTTTTTTCAAATACCGGAATTTTTAATAGTTTCTATAACTATTTACAAGTGAGGAACAAATAAAATATTCAACAATACACGCATGGTAACGGGTTTTACTGGCTTCAGAAGGTGACTGGCTCGCCTTCGGCTCTCCCTTTTTACCATGCTAGTATGCAATGTAAAATACTATTCTTGCGCATTGGTACATATTTTAAAAAGGCTATGTGTACTTTAAACTACTCTTTGATTAAAATTTTATATTATCCTCTAATTGCTTAAAGTTATTTAGAAAAAAGGAATTAGCAATTATCCAATTAAGTGGATAAAGAAAATTTGCTGGGGCGTCATTTTGTTATTAATTTATGATTATGATAGGTAGGTAAATCTAAACAGAACTCATAGTCGTCCAACAGTAAAATTTGTTTAAAAAAAACTAAACAACAAAATTTTACTTTTATCTATTTCAGAACGATCAATTAGGTACATATAGTAATACAGTGTGGAACAAAATGATTGTCATCTAGTTACTTTTGCATTACCCTTGTAAAAATACGAAATGCTGCTCTACAAAAAAAAAGAAGGCCTAACCTCAAAATATATCCAAATTCCAAATGTGATTTATTGCGAAGGGATGATATGAATACAAAGTTGAGATTGAAATTGAAAAGGAGCTAACAAAAGCAAGTCACAGCTATTGTTGAAAGTGGCCACCAACGTTTGTTAATTCAATTTAGTAAATTGTAACAATTGTCAGTTCGTTTGATGACATTTTCTGACAGAACTAATAGTTAGGCGCTCCAAAAAAAAAGTAGAGCTGTGCAGAAATATTTATTTACATGTGCAAAAATTCCAAAGCAAACTAGATGACAAACATTTTGTTCCACACTGTATAAAAATAGCAACGTAGACGTTTTTAATTGGCTCTACTTCTTGAAGTGAACAAACCATGTGATGAAAACATCTTTTACCTTAGCCTAACTAGATAAACGTTGGGATTTTTAATTTTTTTTAATTAATATCGGGTGTTCACTGTTCACTTAAATTTCTCCTCAAAGTTGGCGTTGAAGTGTCAATTGTGAACGCACCACTCGTTAGTCTGCACATTAAAAACACAAACAAGGAAAAAGTGGAGTTAGATTTAAACAGATGATCCGTGATCTGTAATCCGTGATGCGTTCACAATCGACTCTTCAACGCCAACTTTGACCGGAAATTTAAATGAACACCCGATACAAGTAGCATCTAATGTAGACATAAAGAAACTTTTTCTGAGACCTTTGAACCTTTCTAAAACGAAAACTGTGTATCGAAAGAATCTGTTTGGCTTTTGTCCGTGAAGTACCTTTTGAAAGAATTGTTTACAACTAGGGGTACTAAATAGGTACATATTTAAAGAGGAGACGATTTCTTTTAAAGGACGAACATTTTCTGCTGTTACGGGTGAAAACAGTCGCTGTTAAAAAGTGATACAAGGTGATGACAGTGACCTAAAAAATTACAAGAAGTACAGTTGCGGCCTCTACATACAAACTCAGACACCGACTTTTGATACATTCTGCCAAATTTAAAAAAAAATTAAAAATCTTAAAAAATCTAAAATCTTAATGTGTAAATTTGACTTTTATCCGGTATGGCAACGTCAGTGTCAGTTTTTTGTGTGCACAATTTTTAAAATGCTTCAATTAAACGAACTGCAAAAGTTAGAACACAGAAAGTTAGAACTATAATCTGTTTCAAAATCAAAAATCCACCACCTGTTGAATTATGTTGGCAGAAAAAATAAATCCCTAGAAAAAGTTTAATTTTTTTGGGTTGGCTCAACCTCCCTCCAAAATTTGACATTGAACTGTTGAGTTTATTTACGAAACACAAAATAATTATTATGTACAAAAAGGTTTTAGCTACCATATCATACTTTTTTAGTGAAATAATAAAATGAGAATAAAAAACACGATGAACTACGACCAAAACGACTGTCCAACAGTTTTCTCTCATAACCTCACTTTTTTCTGACACTTGCAGACACACTAAAAACAAAAGTCGGCGACGTTGTCGGATGTATTTTCGACGTAGAATGCACTGTTGGTGGATTTTTGATTTTGAGACAGATTATAGGCTAGAGGACGGTATGAGCATTAGCCACATCGCAAATGAAATAAACGTTGATAAAAACACGATACTTTTGTCAAAACGAAGAATTGAGGAAACAAGAATTATATTAGAAGAAAGCGACAACGTAGGCATTTTGAATCTTACGAGATGATCTTAAAATGATTTAAATTCTTTCACAGCGGCAGAGAATATCAAACCGTGATGAAGATATGCGTTTAGTTAATTTTCTAAGGAAGCACCCTTTTAGTACTTACGGCAATAAGAGCAAAAGTGGAATCCAATTTTCCCGGTTCCATAAGAACCAGTCGAAAAAGAACAAAAGAGAGTGAACTACGAAATCGAAGTGCGGCCAATAAGATATTTTTATCAGAAGCAAATAAAGAGAAAAGACTGCGTTTCGCCTTTCAACATACGGGGTCATTATAAATGTTTACAACAACTAGTGGGCGTAGCGGCGCACCTAAAGCATAGCGCACAGCCACCTACGATGGTACCATAATTTATAATGACCCCGTATAAGCGCAGTGGACATTTTTCTGTGAATGTTTCGGGGTGGGTGAGTTCCCGTGGAACGGGAATATGAGTATGTGTTACAGTGGAAGAAAGATTAACAGCTTTATAGAGATATTCTGGGCAAGCACTGTTACCTTCAGTTCTACTTGTTTTTGGAAATAGGTACATAATTTTGTATTCCAACAGGATAATTGCCCCATTCATACAGCGCATCGAATAAGAATTTTTTTGCAAGCCAATGAAGTAAGCACATTAGACTGGCCAGCGAGAAGCCCAGACTTCAACCCCATTGAAAATATTTGGGGTATCATGGCCAAAAAATTAATAATAAGATCTTGCCTCAAAACCGTTCAAAGTATCTCGGATCTTCTGTTCACTGAAAAAGCATACACTTACATTTTGCTTGTGTAAATCAGATTTACCATTACCTGATCTCACTGTCATTGTCAGTGACAGGTAATTGAAATAATTCGATTTCAGTCAGTAAAAGTGTACTTAATGCCCCCTCTAATGTTACTGTTATCAACATTATAGGTATTATTCTTTATTTTCAAGGTTTATTGTGGGTTCTTTTAAGTCTGGTATAATCAAAATTCGTTTGTAAATTCTTACCTGATAACTTAATATGGGTAAACATGGAAACAAACATCAAGTAAATTTACACAGCCAAAAAATCGCAAAAATCTCTCAAGACTTGTATGCTTTTTCCGTGAAAAGAAGTGTACATGGGGACAAATATCTGTGGACTGTGTACAACACACAGTTCTGTCAATGCCGAGGAGACTCCAAATGGTCATAGATGCTAACGGAGATACAATAAATAACTTTATTGTATTTGAATTTTTCCATTTTTCAAATTTATTTTATACGCCACTGACTTTCAGTTGGGTGACATTTTATAAACTTCAGTTTTAGGACCATGTTACACAGCCAAAAAATTTTATTTGTAGCACTGTCTGAGTTTGTAGGGGCCGCAACTGTACCTCTGGCATTGGAATTAAGTACTACTGTTATCAGTCGATGCTGTATAATTTGATATTTGTTAGATATTTAAAAGCAATAATGCTTCATATGATGCAAAGAAACATTTAAAAAATGTAAAGAAAGAATCATCGTCCAACGTCTACAAAAAGACAATCGATACAATGGGTGTTTCCTGCAGATTCTGATCTAACCACGCAAAGAAAAGATGAAGTTTCTATTTTTCTCAAATGTGGGCCCGTTGCGACTATTGATTTGGGGAATCAATGCATAGATAACGTAGAATGGTACCCAACAAAGTGCCTCCCAAAAGTGCTTAAAAATCGTAGTTTGTGGCCTTTTAAGAGTGAAACAGTTTATATCACGACATACCATAAAGTATAAATTAATTAGTTAAATCGATTATAAAAATCAAATTTTACTCGAGTAGTATATCAAGGGATTGAAAATGGATGCTTTTTCTGCGTATCAGATATTTCTGTTAGATTTATCGTCAACTCTAGGTGGTTTTTTCTTAATGTAAATTATAACAAAAAATTATGTTATCTGCAGCTACATACATGATATAATATGTGATACCGATCTCTAAAGATAAAACTTGATCTTGCGTCATTTTACTCACAATTATAAAAATAGTATATTATTCAATGAGCGGATAATGATGGCTATTACTCGTGAGAAAGATTTTGTGTCACGAGCCGCAGGCGAGCGAGCGAGTAATAGCCATTCTGCGCGAGTAGAATACTATTTTTTTTCTATGACTATGAAGAGAAATAGATAAATTAGTTTCCTAATTTGACAAACTGAAACTGACGTTTTAAAATTATTATTTTGTAAATTTTATACCATTGCATTAAAATTTGCGATTGGACTTCATAAACTAGTTGCTATGATATTTGCAGTGAGTTTCGAAATTACTATTCAACGGGCCATGAGTAATGAATTCTGTTACCCAATGAAAATAATTACAGTAGGTATTATCCAATAGAAGTAGAAAAAAGATTTTAGATTAAACTTTTTGATTTTCATATTTACATAAAATTACATCAGATGACTGTTAAAATTGGTTTATGAAATTTATTATTATGCTCTACTGGGTGCCCCAAAATTCGCGGAACAACTCAATGGGACAATGTCAACTCATGTTAGAAAATAATGAGAAAAATAATAAAAAAATTCTATACCTCTTAAATTTGAAGATATGGGGGCTCAAAAGGTGCAGCTTTGATCTCATTTATTTTAAATATTAAAAAAGATTTTCATTATTTTTCTTTTCCTAGCCATTGGCATAATAATTTTGAACGATTGTGATCAGGTTTGCAATTATTCTCTTCATTACTTCCAGCATTTCCAAATATTAATTTTATGTCCGTTTTACCTAAAATAACGTACGGCAACATGGCTTTGATTTTTCTCCCCCATTTCCATGGATACAACAAAAATGAAATATTTGCAGACTATTGGGATACATAGAATGTTTTTAAATGTTGCCACATTTAGTGTAACGAATAGGTCCATATCTTCGACAAAAACGAAGATTGATTTTTTTTAACATTTTTACCTGATATTTTAATGACTACTTGACAACGTACTGCTAAGTTGTTCCACGAATTTTGGGGCACCCAGTATATCTCTTCAACAAATAATGCACTTTATTGTCTGAAATAACAGGTGAAATAATTTATTTCACCATTTATTCCCCTTCTTAATTTACTGTAGTGTAATAGCATTAAATTACAAAAAGATAAAAGGCCCGGTTGCATAAAGCGATGTCAAGTCGTTGTTAAAGTTAACATAATGTCAAGCGATCTGATTGAATGATATTTAACATTTTATTTGAATCAGCCAATCAAATGGGCGGATTTCCGACTTGACGCGTTGTTAGCTGACACGATATTAACTAAGCTTTATACAACCGGACCAAAGCGAAATAAATAAAATAAACTTATTTATGTTCCTCATCAAGTGTAGTTTTAACTTTAATCACATGAAAAAGTTAAATTAACTGAAATTATTGTATATTTTGAATTTTGATTTTAATACTAAAATTTTCTGGATATGGTAAAGCTTGATTTTTTATTATAAGACAATTAATCAAATAAAGGGAAATTGTGTTAATATTTACAAGAAAATGGCGTTACCATAGCAAGAAAAGTGACAAAATGTAAGAAAACTTTTTTTCATGGAAATGCGAGAATGTGACATAGTGTCGATAGAAATAAGAAAGTAGTTTGTGAAGTAAAAAAAGTAGTACTTAAGACATTTTGAAAATTTTCTAGTCTGAAACTGGGCCAACTAAAAATAATGTTTTCTTCGACAGTTCCTCATTAAAAATGTAAATTTCAAATTTCTAACGTTAAAGCCACCAGAAACCTAGTAGTACCTAGTCGAAATTTTTGAGCGGACACACGGTATATGTTCTATAATAAACATAAATTAATAAATCTAGTATGAATCACGTGTAGGCACTTAACTAAAAAAATTAAGCAAAACTGTGTTAATTTGTCTGTGTAAAAAAAAATCGATTTAAAGAAATGTTACATTATCGTTCATTACTGTAATATGTACATATTTGCAATGATTATTATCTTAGAAAATCAAATGTCCTTCATACTTACAGAAACTACATAATTATGAATTTCTCATAATATAGTTCTAAAACATAACATGTGATTAATATTTGAGGTTATCCCTTAAAAATACTTATATCTTAATTTTTTACCCAGATACAAGATAGAAACGACGTAACTTTTATCATCTCGTAATCAGGGAGATTAAACTGCACTAATTAAAAATGGCTTTATCATATTAGAATATATAGGTAAGAAACAATAGGTTTTTATTGACAGTGAATCATCCTGGATTAAAGGTCAAGGGATTATCAAACATAATAATACCCTTCAAATTTTTAAATGGAATTACCCCAGTTTGTAACGATGACTGACACAGTATTTGAGAAACTGATAATTTTTTCTTTGTTGCTAAGAGCAATAAGCAAGTTAAAGTACTTTCTTTTTTGACATTAATTTCTCAAGAATCTACCACCATTACAGCTTCGTCACTAATAAATAAGATTTGACCTAACTCTACATTTTAAATATAAACGTACATTGTTTATTAGACTACCCTTGACCAGAATTGTTGATATCTCTAGAATCGTTCAAATACAATTGTTTAAACTCTACTTGTAATATCTTCGATGGCATAATTATTTATAGTTATGACCAAGAAAAACATCATTGCTCTAGTGTTTTGGTGAATAGGTTGTGGGTTAAGGTAAAAAATAACACCTACGTAAATGATGCACTCAATAACGTGCGGCACAATAAAAGAAAAAAAATCAAGATAAAAATTATGACACAATTTATTGCACTTATGTTTTTACACGAAACTCACCACATATCCTGCACACGTTCGGCTTCTGGTTGTCGTCCTCGATGAGGTTTATACTGTGCCTCCTCCTCGGCGACGAAAAGGCCATAGGAACCGACTTGTAAGATGTCAAAACGGGAGTCTCTTGCGGCGGCCTAAAATCAGCCGTAAAGGAATACGTTGTGCCTCCGTACGAGGGACTGAGGAGTCCTTGCGTCTGGTACGTCGCTGGGGAAGTTCCTTGAGGAGTGGCGTTCCACTGGACCTAATAATAAGCCAGTTGGTCACAATCATAACACTAACACTCCAATACCTGTGGGCACGCGATCTCATTCGTTGGATAACCACCAGAAGGATGGTACCCGTGCATTGTCATGTTCATGGACACGTTCACGGACATGCTCGGAAACATGGGAGGCTGCTGACTGAACCCTTGATCGCACAAGCCCCCAGTGTATCCTCCTGGAGACAGCAACATCTGCGGATGGTAGAGATGCTGCTGTCCGTCGTACTTCTCCGAAGGACTCTGTCCAGGATGCACCACCGCGTGTTTAAGAGACAACAAAACGTCGGCCATATCCGATGTCGGTTGCTTATTGTCGCGTAGCATATACTGAGGACTCTGATTCTGCATCAAGGATTCTGTCCTGGAACCCTATCGATTACAAGGAGCTACGCACACATGTCTCTGCTTACTTGTAGTTGGAGGTGGAGTTGTTGCAGGGCGAGAAAGGAAACAGACTCGGTAGAGGCTCCAAGTCTAGGGGCAAGGAAAAAGATCCCATGTCTTCGCTCCAGCAGGAAGACAAATCGTCCGTGCACGAAGGAAGCTGCTGGATTCCTGCGTTAGCACCAGAGCTCCAGTTGCATTCGAGCTGCAGACCGAACTGGGGGTTGTTAGGGACGTAACTAGCATCCATGGCGAGGCTGGATGAGGACCAAACCAAACGGCGAACTTGCGCACCTGTTGCAAAACAGAAACCATACCGATTCGAAAGAGTCTCCCCAACCAGAGGAATTTTCTATTAAATTAAAAAGAATTCTTCTAAAATGTGGGCTTAATTGGATTTTCACTGATGTAGTCGCATCACCAACACTCCTTCCTATCCTCTGATCTCATTTTGAAGGTTCCACTGACTCTCAAATGACCCGGCGAATTTTCTTTTGATAAAAGCATGCCCATTGATTTGTTTGTGGATATGATATAATATGAATTTTCTTTTGATAAAAGCATGCCCATTGATTTGTTTGTGGATATGATATAATATGATAAAAGAATGTGTAGCATTTATTTCCTGAAGATATTTCCTGCAAACTAATATTCCACGTAGTGCTGAAGCCCTACGGGTGCGCCTCTATATTAATTCGTCGTCCTGGTAACCGTCTGAAAGCGATATTTTCGAGGAAACATGGCGAACTTATAACTCATTGATTAACTTCAATCATTTGCTGTCACAGATTTCCTTATCATATTTGATTGAAATCGCTCCTAATATGGATTTAATGAGCCAAGATTTACATTGTGCTTTAGATACTTATGTAAAAGTATTATTCTGATAACGTAATGATTAATTCTATAAAGAGTCAACGGCAAAAGTAGCAATTCCCAAGGTGTCAAACTTATTAATTGATTAGCTTATTTTTCACATTGCCTACGTCATTTAACCTGTTTTCTGATTCAATGATTGACAAGTTATAAACACTTTTTTTCCTACAGGCTTACTTTTGTGATAATAGATTTAATTCCACTAACTGATATTTTCTTAATTACGTCAGCACGTGCACATCTACTTCATTTTATAGAATTTTTACTAAACAGAAAGATCTCATACCTGTAATACCTTATTTTTTATAAAGTTGCTAAGAAGACATATCGAAATCTTTGATTATGATATTTTTCTCTCTTATTTCAGTTCATATGCGCAGTAAATATTCTATGAAGAAAACTAACAATTAAACAAATTTTGATTTTTACTAAATGAATCGTTAAAATGTTCTACAATGGGTAACTTTTTTTTAATGTTCCTTCATCGCACATAAGACAGAATTATGTTGCAGCATAACATAAAGTCAACAGAAAATTTAAAAGTTACATTTAAATTAAAAATTTTCCTGAACTGAAATTGCAAAATAAATGATAAGATAAAATCAATCAAAACTAAATTTATTAGGTTAAAATCTTCTTTTCTACAAATATCAGAAATTTTCCATTTTGGTATGTCATAAAAAAACTATTTAGTCTAAGCTTTATTGTCATTATAATCAATCATGACATATAGTCGTTTTCAATGACATCCGTGCTGTCAATATGATAGTATGTTGGCATCACGTGCTGTTTCAGTTTAGTAATTTTGAGTTTCCTAATTTGGCAATTTACCTTGACGCGGCAAATTGACAAATTCAAATTATTTTCTATCATTTTCAACAAAACAAAGAAAATATGTAGTGTGATTCGGATTCCGAGGGTGACTTACCTAGTTTAACTATGTTTTATACCAGTTGAAGATTGATTTCTTATTTGTTGTTGATGTTTCACCAAATATAAATTTTCTTTTATCATAACCTTAAATTCTTGTTTGACATTTTTTTTTTTTTTTTTTAACTAGGATTTGCTTATACTCTCAATAGTCTCAATACTGGTTATGAATTTTTGTGTACAATCTGCGCCAACATATTAAAAATGACACTGACAGCACGGATGTCGTTGAAAACGACTATATGTGATAATGACTGACGTTTCACCAGAACTGTCACGAAAATGCCGCCAGTATCTTATTTTAATAAAATAATGTCAGTGAAATGTCCAATGTGTGCGAAATTCCGTGCTCGCCACTGTACATGGCTGCTTCAAAAAGAGTAGAGAGGTGCAGGAAAATTTACATGTGAAAAAATTCCAAAGCTAACTGGATAATAATAATCATTTTGTTCCACGCTGTATGTTCCAAATAGTAAATATAATCAAATTGTCATTTTTGACATTTTGTAGTAATAATGAAAAGTTAAAAACTTATAATAGGATATCGTTCACGTTGGATTGAGCATTGCTAAATATGCATTATATACAGGGTCGCTACAAAGTATGGCAACAGTTAAATATCTCCAGAATGGTTTCTCGGAAATCCTTAAGATTTGGTATGGAGTTAAGAGCATTCAAATTCTATTCTTTGCAATTTTTTCAGTTTTATACCTTCATTTGTTTTCGAGATACAAAGCTAACTTGAATTTTCTTAAACGGCAACATGGGTTAATTTTATTATTTTTGAAAAGAGGTTTTTTTTCTGAATTCAACGATGTATCACATAACGAAAAAATAAAATTCTGAGACCTTGAATACCCAATCCATTTTGAATTTCCTTTAGTTGCTGTCAATATGACAGTATGTTGACATCACTTACTGTTTAGTAATTTTGAATTTCCTAATTTGGCAATTTACCTTGACGTAGCACATTGACAAATTCAAATTATCTATCATTTACATTACAAATTTAAAATTTGTAGTTACTTTAGGAATGCATTGAAAATAATTGAAGTTTTAAAAATGTCAAATTTTGGATTTGTTTCATGATGATCATTGTTTGTCTAATTGTTTAAAAGACAGTCGTTGAAAAAAATGTTGAATGCAACTCAGGCATAAAGTGTCTTTTTTAGCACAAGCTGTATACGAAGGTGATTCGTGAAAAAAGTACTACTTTATGAATTGCATAAATTGCTATTGCATTACGAGTATATCAGCCAGGATTTTCTAGCTATAGATTGTAATAATCAGCAAGAAATCATCTCATTTAATCCCCTAAGTTAATACAGAGAAGTCAGTTTTGTATCTTGGATTATCATTTCACACAGCTTAAAAATGTAATATTTTAATGTATCCTAAGCTCATTAGAAACACTATGTGTGCAAAATATTTCAACATGTTTTCCATTTAGCAATAGCAAAAATAAAGAGCGTTCAAAAAATTGCGTGGCCAAAAAAATGAATACATTGTTTCCTTTGCATCAGCTGCCAAATTGTAAACATCAAAAGTTCTTTCAGTGAACAAGCGGTGGTGTTAGTTTATTTCTTTTGAAAACAAGAGCTCCTTTCAGAACTAATCATCTAGAATTTTCCTTGTTATCTTAGTGTTGTATAATAGTTTCTTATTTAAGCAAATATGTAATTCAATTTATAATAAAATGACGCTCAAATTGAGATTAATTGAAGAAAATGTGAAAGCGTTTGACAATTTCTGAACAAACGATCTAATTATGTTTGTAAAAAAAAGAAAAAGTTTCAACTGCTTGATCACAAATTTTTTGAACGCTTGTTACAAGCATCATACAGACTGATTCACATAACTTTCCGACCCTAACAAAATTTAAATGCAACCAGTAATATGTTATTCAGTGACAACTTAATACCTTTATTTCCTATTAAATCTCCTGGCATTATTGATAATCACTTGACAGTTCCTTTTTGTATAATTCTGAAATATTTTTTTAATTAAAATGTGCTCCAGTGACGAAAGGATCGATATGATATTGAATTATGATGATTGATGAGTCAGTTGCTTAAATTTAAAAAAATATATTGTCGATTACTGCCATTTAATAGCTATTTATTATACAAGTGTCTTATAGGGCAAATAAGTCACGAAAGAAATGTTTAACCACGAGAGCTTGCTCGAGTGGGCTAATTTTTCTTGAGTGACCTATTTGCTGTTAAGGCACGAGTGTAATAAGTACATAGTTTTATCCAACACCTAAAGATGTTGAATAAGTCACATCGAGTTCTCTACCGAAGAAATCCAGAGGTGCTTATTACAAGGAATTAAATGACTTCAGTAATTGGAAACAAGAAAATGATGTTTCTGGGGTTACTTCTTTAATGGCAAAAGAATTGTTCTAATTTTTTCAAATTTTATGTATTACATTTTTTGATGTTCAATAAACTGTTCAATTCTCTCTAAACTGTTTAATTTTATAAAAACAGTTTAATTATGGGTTCATAAATCCACTAGTGTTTTATAGACCCCATAATATATTCAAAATCGGCATTATTACGACTTCATAATAAACGGGTGTTGGATAAAAAAATTTATGATTGAGACTTTTGTGAGGGATGTCCAAACCATACAAAACTTTAAAATAATGCATATTTTTGGATTAAGTTATGAATGAAAAACGTATAGCTGGGTGCATTTAAATTTCGTTAGGGTCGGAAAGTTATGTGAATCAGTCTGTATATTTTAATTAAAAATATGTAGAATTATTCGACTTTAAATTTGGGTGAACACCATGTTGAGAAAGTTTTTTAAAAAATCACTCCTCTTTATCGAGAATTCGGTTTCTTAAATTACCTAGATACTAAAATTGGAAAATTTTGTATTGTTAAACACAATAAAGTAAAGTGATTGGTTTATAGATGATTGCAAAAATGAACGACAAACATCGTTCTATGATTAAGAGATTAAGAAATTAATCTGTTCATCGGATTAATTGTCACAAAGCGATGTTACTGACCGGAAATTTGATATCAAATTAAGTATTTTTTAAAATTATTCTTGCAATTATAATAACAATTTGTTTTTGTGAAAAAGCCATTAGATATTAGCCGCGGATTTTGAAAGAACAACAAAATTAAAAGTCAATCGCCCGATAGATAAAATTACACTTTTTCAAAATGTCAATTTCCGAAAAATGTGGAAAAATACCGCAACCAGATAACATAATTTCTTTGTTAAGCCGCACACATCAAATTCTTATAAACAATTATGATTATACTAATCTCACACAAATCCACTTCAGATTTTCACAAACAGTGTTCTACTCATAAAAACACTTAAAAACACTCACCTTGATACAATTTATTTAACACACAAAACGTCCATTTTCATTTACACATATTCCGAGTTGACGACACATTTTCGAAAATTCGATTTCGCGCGCCGATCATCAGTTCATTACAGTTTATATATTCAAACTGTTTTAAACAGTAGTATGAGTGACCGATCACCCTATCTGCGTCCAATACTGCCCCCGCGTCCCTTGCCGGCGGGGGTGTCATCTATTATTACATCAACAAGCCACTTGATTTGAGCGGTTTATCTGTGGTGGCAGCCCAAGAAGGCTCAACCTTCATTTTTTCCAACCACAATTCTCTAGCAACTCTCATTTTTGCAATTTAATATGTTGACTTAATCTAAGACATCATTTTGGAGAGCCGCGGCATATGTATTACATAATTGCATAAAGTAATTTGACAAGAATGTATTTTTATTTTCCTCAAGTATTTACAAGAAAGATAAAATCTCCGCTAATTTAAAAACTTGAAGCACTCATCTCACGATCCAAACAAGTGAAACAAGTGTGTGTTGCAATCAGATGACAGATAGATCATATGATTTCGCTCAAAATTAACGAGGTTATAAGTTCGTCGTACACCAAAAATTTGTACTACTGCACTTGAAACCGTGTAGATTGGCACCGAAACTTGTTTTTGCCGTTCTTTGAATATGTACTTCCATTGAGGTTTGTCTCCCGAGTGTCGCATTTCGTCACTTCCCTTGTAAAGTCATCGATATTGCTGCGTTATTACCACCCGCTAACCACCTGACTTATAACTTAATACATCCCTGTGATCGCTGGTCCGGAAGTCCTTTACCTCATTCCCATCCTCATCAATCGATCAGACTTGTCGTGTACGTTTTTCCAGTTTTATTTCGAAAATTGACGTATGGCTGGAAAGGGCGGCGCTCCGGTTTTAATCCCCTCTGTTTGGGGTATTTGCCAGCCGTGCAACCAATCAGAGGACGTGCTCGTTTCTATTATCCTGGCAGGGCGGTGAATGCGATCGATTGTACGAAAGCTTGGAGCTTTGTGCGCTAAATAATTGTTTACAAGTAGGAATAAATTCGTTTCCCACCCTGCAACCTGTACTTCCTATATAATAAAAAATACGGGGATTATTTTTCGTAAGATGCCTGAGACGGTATTGAATTACACCCCGTCCTGGTCTGACACTATTGTGCGTATCAATTTTCAAGAATTCATACTTGGCTAAACATAAATGGAGAAAATAAAGCAAAAACGACGTGTTTAAAACAATGTCTCTTTTATTACTGAAATGAATTTTGTCACATGACATAATATGTATTTTAAAAATGTCCACTAGTATGTGTCCTTATACAAATATGCAGAAATACCGCTTAAAAAAAAATCCAAGATTATGTTTAGGTACCGACCTACTTTAATCGTGATAACAGATCTCAAATTATTAAATCTCTTATAAAAAATCAATATTTTAGGAAGCTGTACCGGGTGGGGCATCGTATACGCGCACGCGAGAAATCGCTACTTCTAATTAAATAAAATTTGCAAAATTTTATATACCTGACTAATTATTGATAAGGTACATTTGACAATTTTTAAAAAAATTTTTGTTAATAAATAAGGCCGTAACAGTTTTATTAGTTTTCTGAAATTAACTGTTAATTTACCTACAAAGTTTTTACACTAAATGAATCTGTATCTGCTAGCCCATCAAACCCTGGTGGCACAATTACAAATTTTGACTTGGCTAGCTAAATAATTCGCTTTTTTATTTAAACGTAAACCAGACGGGTGATTTACGGCACAATGGTATAATTTCCCAACAAAGGTATAGCCGACCGTTTTAAACCTTTTTGCCATAAAATTGACAGTTTCCATTGTGACCTAAATTTACGATACCACAAGTAGCAGGTCATAAATAAAAAAGATTTTGAAAGTTGAAATGTAAAATTGCGTTTAATTCAAAATCTAATTGGTATTTTTTTCCGTAGATTTCGTAAATAATTATAGGAAGTGAATCTGGATAGGTTAGTATAAAAATCAGAATTTGACTTTTTGGTTGAAATTTACATTTTAATTTTTTTTGGCTTTGTTTGTAAGTGAAAAATTATCAAAAAATTATGAAATGTACCTTACCAATAGCCAGGTAAGTCTGGAAAATTTCGACAATTTTATTTAATTAGAAGTCTGGATTTCTCGCGTGCGCGTATACGATGCCCCACCCTGTAGATGCTGTGAGTTTTTATTATGCTAAAGGCTATCGGTGCTATCACAACTGAAGAAGCCAAGAAAAAAACAAACCATTCTAATCCAAAAACTGTGGTTAATGTAGAAAACGTAACAGAAATTAAGAAAAATTATTCTACACGATTAAAAAGTATGTACCTAACCATTAGAGAGATAAGAGAATCTACAAGGTTTAATTTGGAACAACATTTGACTAAGACTTGACTCAAAATCCCGAAGAGTACCTATAGAATATACAATTGTCAAGAATTGTTAATTTTTCAGGATTAGCATTTAGGTGGAAGGTAATTATTTTTAACTAGGTATACGAGTAGTAGATGCAGAACTAATAAAACACTGAGAAAATATACAAAACTTTTATTTAAAAAAATATCACAACATTTTTATAAGTACTTATTTCATTATAGAATTGTTATTTACGATACAAGTGTGTTATGTTAAAAATAGGTCGTGTGTGTAGCCCGCGAGGCCGTCTCAAGCGCCTAATGTAGGTACAGTCGATGGACAAATAAAACTGAGACAAAAATGACAATCACATAAGTCAAAATTTACAAATTTGCATCGTTTAATTACGGCTTTATCACAAATAGGTTAACTTTGGTATGACATATTGTATAGACACTGACAAATATATTGACAATTCGATGGTCTGATTTACACAGATTAAATTTTAAGTGTCCCAGTTTTATTTGTCCACCGACCGTACCTGACACACGTGTGGCACACAAAATTTTATCGAACATTTCCGAACAACGTTTTAAAATGTCCTAGAAATTTTTAAAATTAGATATATATGAGTTATGATGACATTTTATGAAAAATACCCCAGAGAAGGTCATACGCAGTTAGTATGGGGAATTAATAAGTTACTAGTAAATAAGTTATACATATTTTTATTCCACTAGTGAGGTATGGCCCAATTTATTGTGATAAAATTATAGCGTTATAACTACTAAGAGGTGTGATAAACAACACCACAAGCCATAGCGAGAAAAGTGAGAGAATTCTTTCTTCCTTGAAACAAAGATTTTTTGAAAGCAGCAAGCAGCAACTATTTGGTCATAAACAGTATTGAATATTTCATCTACTGTAGGTAAATATAAAATACATATATAAATACATTTTTTTGTTGCATTTCGTTTATTTATATTTTTGCAATAACTGGAGAGTCCCGGAGCTTCAGATCCCCATTACAGCATCACCAATAAATAATTAAATTAAGAATTAATAATAGTAAATTAAATTATGTGGTGTGGTGTATGTTTTTAATATATTTTGGAACATAGTGCACACACAGTGTCCACTTGTATTTTTTTTCTTTGTTACACACATTTTTATCGCCGTTTACTTATGGAGAAAAAAAATGAAAATAAATAATTCATAAATGACTAAGTACACTACATTCATGGTTCAACTGAATCCATGTTGTTTGAAATGTGTGTGTACTGCATTTTTATCTGAAAATATTTACTTCTCACACCGAAATCCGCAAATATTCCTATATTAAATAAACACGAAGAAACGTCAAACAACAAAATCTTTTTTCCACAAATATTAAGTTATGTTATCTTATAAAATTATTCCATATACGTAGGTATGTAGGTATGTGAATTTATATTCAGTGTAAATGTAAAGTAGGGAACTAACCAAATAAAATTGAAATTGTTGATTATCGTATTTAAATAGAGATTGATTTTCCGAATTCGACCATGTATAGATATCAAAGCAACACACTAACAGTTTTTGAAATAATTTAATTTAAAGTAAAACGAAAATACACAACAAAAACGATATGGTGTGAAAATAAAAACCCACTGAAAATTTTGAGTAATCTGAAAGGATGCACTTTAATAGTTATTTGTGTATCAAGGCCAAAAAGTGCATCTTTTTCGTCCGAGTGTAAGTGTTCCGGCCGAGGTGCAGCCCAGGCTTGAAAACGATGGCACGAACTACAAAGCAAAAGATAAATTTATTAATACATACACTCCCCACAATAATTATCGCACAACATATGTTTATACATGTAAAATTTGAACTTTAACTTGATTTTTTTTCTGTGTTATCCTTCCGAGAATGGCATTGTATAAAATCCATATTGCACATATCAACATAAGGAGTTACAATCATTGATTAATTCGCTCTAAAGTATTGTGGTAAACGAGATGGTTCTGCAATGTCTTACATACAGTCAACAAAAATTAACACAAGCAGTGCAAATATCAATTATCATTCCAATATACGGTTGAAATCTTCTTAAAGATTAAATTTTGTCTATTTATACCTAATGTTTGCAGACCATTTGCTATATACTCGTACTTAAAGGAAACAAAGTGATGCGATAATTGTTGTGCGGTGTGTATTAAGAATTTTTTTTATAATACATATTTGTTATCAGCTTGCCAACAAAACTAGAAATTTACTATTTGCAATACAATTACATACTTATTTACAGAATTTATGGTGACAAGACAATTATCGGTTTTCTCGGTTTTGTTGCTAACTTACTAAACAGACCAACAGGTGGCGCCACGATCAGCGTCCAAAAAATAGTTACTTTTCGTCCGCTTGTGAGTACGTAAAATTAACGTAACGTAATGTAAGATGACGAAAAGTATATCTGTCATTGTATTTTTCGTTCATATTTAGTAGTTGACATTTTTTTCGAAACATGACCTAACCAACGTGATCCTACTTACCCATTACTTTTGTGATTTTAATTGCTTATTATTGTTATTAAATCATACTTTGTTGACAGAGGTATTTTTCTGTCAGAACTTGACATTGATTAAGCTGACGTTAAAAGCTATCTATGTTTTATGTACATTATGATAATGTAATAGCGATCAAGATAGCTTTATAAATTGTATTTTGGGTTGCATTTTTACCTGGTCAGACTCGTCATCTTATGTTAATAATCCTGTATAATTTTGACCTGTTCCAGGGATTTGACGAAGATTCGACAATTTTTATTTTATCGAATTATGTTTCAGCCTTTACATTCGCACCATGTATCTAAGATATACTTTACACGTTTTTATATTTTTTGTTTTTTATTAACTTACAGTTTATCCTTACAAATAAATATGTTCGTTCTTGCTTTTTCCAGGGTAATGTTTTATTTTTGTTTTAATAATTCGTATTTGCTGTTTCACCTTGTGATCTTTTTTAAGTTCACGTTTCAACATTTTAATTAATCAACATACACATATACATAAAAAAAATTTACAATACAAAAATTTCCGATAATAATGCGGAATCTGAAAAAGTGCCCCGAATGCTTGCAGCGTTTCCACGTTGAATGGCAAGGGAAATCCTCTCGAAAAGGAATTTCTTTGATTTTGAATCGCCTGATTCCGCAATAAGTCGCTCTCCGATGACATGAATGAAATCGATGGCTTCTTTGCACCAAGGGCCTAAGGTTTCAAAGGCTAACTATGTAATTTGACGAAATAATTGAACTATATTTGCTATGTTTGCGTTTGCAAGCCATTTCAGCGGCAAAACCTGAAACTTCAGAAGTTTTCAAAACGTAACTGTCTGCAAGTGTATCTGCAATAGTAACGTCCCAAACTAAAGGTTGACCTTTAATCCATGGTACTAAAGTCATCCCATCTGGGCGTTTTCCGTCATCCCGAGACAGTCCGTTTGGTTCTAAAGTTGAATTAACATGAATAGAAGTCAAAGACCGGTTGATAATAGAATTAATTTCATTGTCTCTGGAAAATCTACCACTGCTTTTTGAACAACTTAGACCGTGAATATCAATTTCGTTAACTTTCGCATTGCATTTGCAAATATGAGGTGTACAATGATTACAACCCAATCTTAAACCAATACAAACTTGGAAGGAAGTGTTATCTAAAAGAATACCAATATTACGAGAAGGCATTGCATGTAACCAAGATCCTAATTTTAATTTAATTCATAAAGGATTTAATGTACTCGTACGTTGTATCTACAAATATTTATTCACGTGTTATAATCAGTTTTTATTATAAATGTTTATATGTGAAAAACAGCCTAGAAGTATTATGTAATGTACATAAATACTTGGTAACAAAATTTTGTGTACCAACATTCTAAATAAACCAAATATAAATACTAAAAATAGTCACTTAACAAATGAGGCATCAGCACATTAAAACAGGTTGAATGATATACTTCGTCCAGCGAGAGATTGGGAGATTTTAAATTGTAGGCTTGTAACCCAATACTACAAAATGCACTAGAATACATTAATTAGAGCATAATTTCAGGGCAAAAATGTTACTGCTTGAAGGATATATTTCAAATTTTACGTGGGCTAGACGTAGAATTTAGTGATTTTTTTTATGCCAACCAATCTCTCGCAAGACAAACTATAGTAACTAATAAAATTCGCTTGAATTAAATACATATTGGGTGATTCAAAATGATTGTGGCCAAGTATGGCAACTATGTACGAAAATTTATGTGGCAAGTGTGCTGGTAGGGTAGAGTTGATATTTTTTTGACAGTTCATAGTCGCGCAATTTTGAAAACTGTCAAATCGATGTGTAATGATATCAAAAAAATCAAATGCAACATATACATAAGACCCATTGGGTATGTATATCATCTTTATATAACAGAATCTGTAACAAAAGATCTTGTGTAGAGATATTTTGTTATGAAGTCTTCAAGAAACTGACAAATCTCTAAATAATAAATCAATCGATATCCGTAAAACTTATTTATTCTGATTATTCTAAATTCCATCTATTCTTAGTTTTTTCGGTTGTAGCTTAAAGCTACTCTATTAATTTTTTTTTTTTTTATGAATACGGGTAATTTCATTTACTTTCTAATTTATGTTGCTGTAGGGGGAAAATTTAAATTTCTTGTTGAGATAAATAAAAAACATCAAACGAACTAAAACACCATCCTGTAGATATGTGTTGATGATTATCAGTAAAATCAATTTCAAAGACCAGGAGTACCACTTGATTAACGAAATGGATGATGCACTTTATGATATTGTGGTAGATAAGAGGATAACAGACACACGTTAGACGATGTGTCGCCGACATTGAGCCATTTAAAGATCCACGTGTGTTGTTGCACCCCACTAAATCAGAAATCCAAACAGAAATCACGGTGCTTTCATTTTTAATCACAATTATTGTTGTCGCCTCTCACAAGTGTACTTTCCAAGAATAAAAAATTGTAAACACTTTGACATATAAACACTGATTTAATAAAAACAATGAAATGTAAAAAGATTTAGTTATCAGTGGAGTCACAGGACAGTTTCGACCAATTAAAAGGTTTCTAGTGGATAAAAACAGCAACAAATAACCACTCTAAATACAATCTTTGTGAAAACACCTTAAACAAGTTTGTTATTATTCAAAATTGACGCATGTGGTTTATAATTTAATTAACGTGAAAGTTTAAATTTTAATCCACTGAAATTATTCCTTCATGTATTTCACGAAATTCACATTTTCTTCTTCAGAAGCTCTCCTTAAAAGTGTTTATTAAATTTAACGATGAAGTGAATTCAAATTAATGATATTATTTAAATTTTATCAGGATGAAGGATGGATAAAACAAACATTAGTTTTAAGTTTATAAACTATTTTTCTTTTGTCACTGAATGTATCTAATTATGCTGGACATTGACTACAATTTGCGGTGAAGAGCCAATGGGGCAGCAGTAATATTTAATTACTTAGCGATGTTTATCTACAAGCACTTCGACAAATCATTGCGGATGAAATTGTTGGTGTTAAATATCACAAAGCCACGTGCCACGACTTAGTAACGTGCGTCCTTTTGTTAGTTTTATCCTCTGCAGCAACAGTGATGAGTCCTGGTCTGAACAAATAAAAGTTGTTTGGCCAAGTGGCTTCCTCAATAGCGATCATATCGTATTTAATTTATTCAGTGGTAGCGAACACCTGTATTTGGCTTAGAGATTTCTGTAGTTACCTGCAACCAGAGTTTGTTTTGTGTACTAAATGTACGTGGTTGATATCTCTTGTACATTTTTTGTGTGGAGTCTGAAGGTGTGGAGAGAAGAGGAGGTTTTCGGGTGTTCAGAAAAAATATTTTCCATGTATTTGACTGTAAGCTTAATTGACAGCGTCCCGACGCTCTTGGATGAACGTCGACGCAAGCATTAATTTAATAAGGCAATGGTTGAAGCCATTTAAGTGAAGTTCTGAAAGTCCTCAGAAGCCTTTTAATTTCAAATCGATAGTAATTAAGTGTAACGTACGTATATTTGTTGACATTTGTTTATTTCACCGAATAACCTCGCACGGTGTCTTCAACATCTTTCACAATAAATTAACATACTTCATTATTATGCAACATCATTTTTCTCATTTAATAATTTGTTGAGTGAAATACTCGAATTACTCGCATCATTGCATCAAAATCATTTTTAACATTCCTTTCTCAGTTAAAACATTTTACATCCCTCGACATCTGATAATAGGCAAAATAACTTGAAAAACGGAAAACAAAAAGACGTTAGAAACATGTTAGAAAATTTGGATGTCTTAGAAATGACATTTTATTTTTTGTTTTACAGTTTTTTGTATTTGTATTTTTGTATTTCAGCATTTCCAGATCTTCTGCAATGAAAATTTAAAAATGTGCACTTTGGACGTTCTTTTAATTTGTTGTTTTAGTTTGTGGATATTAAATTACGTTGCTGATATTGTAATATTGAAATTCAGCCCCATGGTATAATTTTTTACTTAAAGATTTTAGTTTCATGGAAATTTCAGTGTAAAATTGAAATTTCACTACCACTGTTTTCATCCTTAAAAATCGATATCTCACTTCGAACAATGCCAATGAGAATTTAATAATCTATCAAAGACTACGAAAAAAATTGGAAGTTGCTATTTAGAAACATGGCAGTGACGTCATTGCACGGAAACGGGAAGGGACAGAAAAATTAAAATTACTGGAAAATAGGAAACGTCTGATACATATCTTGGTTTAAAATGTTCTGACATCGTCAACGTTTATTGATTTTTCGTTGACTATTTTCAAAATTTAGATACATAACGATCGATTTCATTTAAGTATTTTGGTATACCGTGCGATCATTTAAATTATAAATTAGAGCAGGCTGTGAATTTTAAATTAGGTTGGCACTACTGACTGTTGACAATTTGATTTAAAATTTGAATTGTCAAAATGACGTTTCAAAATGTTTGATTTAGAACATAAAATGTTTCTTACTGAGAGTTATTTTAAAAACACTGAAAGACAAGAGAATGGCGAATGGAAGTATTCTGTAGAGCACTGCGTTAATGATTTTCAAAACACATTACCTAATTTTCCTGTAGATTACCAAAAATTGGTCCAACAAATTTATAAATGTTTGGCGAAATTTCGTAATGTTGGGACTGTTGGTCGAAAAGCCGGTAGCGGAGCGCCCAAAAAAAGAACTCCTGAGATTGTGGCAGATGTTGCGGTAAGAATGGAGCAGTCTCTTAAAAAACCTCCCCGCAGGTTAGCCCATAAGGAACTTGTCACAAAATATTAAAACAAGATTTAAATCTTCCTTCCTATAAAATTACTTTCGTTCAAAAGCTGCTCGCACGAGATTTTTCTACGCGAATAAGATTCTGTCAGTGGTTTTGAATCATCTAAATTTCTAGTTTAGATTATTTCTAAGCAATTTCTAATGCATGCAACGCTATAACCGTTCAGATGTTGGAAATGCATTTGAAAATATGCAACGGAGGGTTTTACAGTTGCATTGAAGCTTCAAGCTGGGGGAGAACACTTTTCTGAAATTCTCAATAAAACTACATTATATAATATGTACTTTATTACTTTCATTTCCTTTAAATTAAAACGATTGAATATGAGAACCATAAACGGGACAAAGTAAACCATAACCTCACATTTGTTCAATCAGTCAATTGGCATTCAGAGCAATCGTATTTATTAAAAAAATCCCGCCAACTGCGATGGGACAATAATTTATAATAACCCTGTATAGGCTATGCCAAAACCAAATAACCACCACCTGTTGTGTTAGTGAAAACAAAACAAAAAAACTAAATGTAAGTACTAATGGCAGTTTTGATATTACTAGCATGCCAAAGTCCATGTACCTAATACCCCAAGGCAGTAAATATCCTTGTCTAACATAAACATTTTGGATGAAACGGACAACTACAAAAAAAAAACGTATCTCTTGCTAGATCAATCGAATCTTGTTGTTTTGTATACAGGGTCTCATTGAAAGTTGTACAGATATTTTAACCACGAGCTACTGGCTTCATGTAGAACTCGGAAAAAATATCTAAAAAATTCTATGTCAAAAAATAAAATGACATTTATTTTTTGATCTACAATTTTTTTAATTGCTTTTAGTCTTCTACATTGTCAAACAACCTCGTAGGTAAAATTTCGACACATTTTAAAAATACACCCTGTATATCATATTTTATGATGTATTATCGCGGCCATCCAAAAGTGAACGGTTTGTTTTAATAGTTTGATTTTTACTTTAAATCATAGGCGACCTAAAATGTCAAAGTTTGACACTAGCGTTAAAAAAATTATTGAAACCATTTTTTTTTAAATGCCACATTTCATTCCGATTCAGACAGCTAGGGCTATTGCAAAGCTAGAAGAAAATTGGTCGTTGCCTTCTGTGGCGAGAGAATTGCAATAAGACTTTCCACTTTAATAATGTACAGTAGAACCCCGATTATCCGACCTAATGTGGACCGGACCCCTTTCGGATTAAGCGAAATTCCGGATAATCCGGAAATTTTAATGAGATCATAATTTTCATATTAACATTTATTGAGTTAGATATAAGTACATCTGTACACACCTACTTAGATATGTGTTCATTAAAAAATTATTCTAAGACGTCAAAGATGTTTGTTTGATAGAGGAAGATGATACTCCAACTCCAAGCACGAAGAAAAAAACTAAATGCATTATTTGCCTCATTAAGAGGTAGGGAGTTCGGCTCCACAATGAATTTAATAACTTCTGATATTTTTATCGCTACTAAGAATCTCAACAAAACAATTCCGGATTAAACGGAGTTTTGAACTAAATTATTCCGGATAAAACGGAATTTTTAAAATCGATTTTGTTTCCGGATAACACGGACTTCCGGATAACCGGGGCCCGGATAATCGGGGTTCTACTCTATTAATTACTTCTCAGTCTCATCTTAAAAATTATTTATTACAACTTTTTATTATTAAAATATTAACGCCTGCTGCACGAACGCCAATGAATACAGCCTGATTTAATCTAACGAAAAATACGAAAATTTTCCCAAGCTATCGTTCACTTTTGGATGGCCGCGATTGTACTATTCCGGACATGGAATCTTCGCCACAACTGAAATTTAACTGACAAATATGTGTGAACTGGCCTTTATTGAATATAACCCAACTTTTGACTCGATAATGCCATTTCCTTGATTTTTTGATGTCACAAGAAAAACTTCAAAGTGATTTTTAATAATTGTCATTTATTAATGACACTAATGATTGGTTTACATCATTTTTTTTAGAAATGTCAAAAAAATGTTGGCCAAGATTCAGTGTCCGGAATAGTACCTACATCCACAAAAATTACTTGACGGCATCCGGCATCTCATTCGTTTTAACCTCGCTTCGGGAGTTTGACCACGTGTTTATGTTTGTTTGTTTTCCTTGGCATTTTTCGATTTGTATTACAAAATAGTTTTTTTTTTCAAGACAAGAATGACAAATGGCAAAGAACCTGCTTCATTGTGAAACAGGCTTCGGCGTATATCGTTCTACGCAACTAGGCCACATCCCCTTTTTTTATTAGGTACTATATCTGTTGGTTGGCCCAAGTATAGGAACCACGATCGAGCCTACTTTCTCTTATACAGGCTGCGTCCTAAAAAACGCCGCAAGCCATATCTCCGTTATTTATGGCTCGATTTAAATAAAATAAAAACTGTAATAAATTAATTTAAAAACACTATGGGGTCGGTTTACAAAAGCGAAATTAAGTTAATCGTAATCAAATGCAAGATTAATTGAACACGTGATCAAATTGAACCAATCGAAGTTTCGGATTCATGGGTTAATCGCGTATTAAAATTTAATTCGAATTAAATATTTAATTCTCTTTCTATAAACTGGCCCTAGGAGCACAATATAGACTTTTTTTTTTTTCAAAAAGTCATTCAAGGTCAGATGAATGTCAACTTTGTTTTTTCAAATAGCTTAGTATATTCCGATTTTGAAAGAGATTATTTTTTTGAATCCAACGATATGCCACATGTTAGAATGCATTTAACACTCTACGATTTAACAGTAACCGCGAAAATAAATAAATTAAATAGCATTAGGTACTATGGCGGACAATAAATTTAGGCCGGCCTGTCATTGAGTTGACATCAAAATGTGAAGCTGGCATTATGTTCAACTAACCCCATTTTCGATTTTTGTCATTCTTGTCATCGTGACAGCGATAATCAAAATTAAAATTGGGAAAAGAAGCGTGCACCAGAGAGAAGTGCCACTACAAATCAGTTATGCTAGTGAGTCATGATCTGTAAATTACGAAAAAGGCGAAGGAAACGTCAAACAGCTTGAAAACCTTCAGTTTGACAAACTGAGATATCAGTCATAATGACAATAAATGGTCGCTTGCATTGACTGTTTTGAAATGTCAGAAATTTGCCTGCCTAAATTTATTGTCCGCCATAGTACTATTGGGGACAAATTACTTTGGTCGTCAAAGTCAGTTGACTGACATAAAGTTGTAAAGCAAGCATTAGGACGGTTAACCTTACTTTTTACTACTGTCAATCACTGTCACTGTCAAACTCATATTTGCAAAATGTTAAATACCGAAAAATGGACAACTGAAGGAGATATTCCAAGGAGGAAAAATTGAAAAGGTTTCCACAAGGCAATTTAGCCCATGGACAATCCCCCAGAAGCAAGGGAGATGATTCTAAATTTTTGAATGGTGGAAGGTGCCATATTTTTGACAAGAGAAAAGTCAATAATTTGAAATTGTCATCACTATTGACTTGACGTTAATGCTTGGTTTACATTAATTTGTTTTGAAGTGACAGAAAAATGACGACCAAAGTATTTTGTCCCCAATAGTATTGGAAATTTTTTCTTCGAAAAAAATCAGATATACTTACTATGGAAAACAATCCTAAACGCAATAATACTTTCTGAAGATAAAAAAAAAAATAATATGACAGAACGTGTAATAAATATTGCGTTTACAATTGTTTTCCATAGTGTACAGTTGCGGCCGTTGAAATCTCAGACAGGAAAGATTTAAACACTATGTATAAATTCCGAAATTTGATTAGCGTAAACAGGATTTTCATCAAGGATTATGAAGTCAGTGTCAGTATTTGACATATTAGGTAAGAATCGCGCGTAACTTTTGAAATGCCCCAATTATCATTTGCAAAAATGTGTTTGACTGAGGGACGGTGTGAGTATAAGAGCCATTGCGAGAGAAATTAATGTGGATAATGTTTGAGTGACATTTTGAGAAACGTCACTTACAAAGCTAAAAGTTTGGCGTTGTCAAAGTGTCTGAGTGTTCAACGGCCGCAACCGCAACTGTACCTACTTTCGAACAAAAAATTTCCAATAATGCTATTTTATTTATTTATTTATTTATTCTAACATTCAGAAAAATAATCTCTTTCAAAATCAGAATAAAAAAATATACCAAGCTATTTGAAAAAACAAAGTTGGCTATCATCTGACCTTGAATGACTTTTTGAAAAAAATTATCTACATCGTGCCTATAGTGTTTTTAAAATGATTTATTCCAATTTTTGTTTTATTTAAATCGAGCCATAAATAACGGATATGGCTTGCGGCGTTTTTTAGGACGCACCTGTATACCACTCTAGCCGTAACTGTACAAGATTTGTAATTACTTACATAGGTACTTTTAAATTGCTGAAGTTCAGAACGATGTTTTAATACCATATAATATTGAGCAACAATCTTTGTTCCTTTGGAATTACTTATTCATATTTTATAATAATTTCTAAACAAATCTTCGTACAGATTCAGATTTAAACGCATAGTTTCAAAACCTGTGCAGATGTTGGTGCAAAACATTTGTATGATTTATGAAAACAATAAGTAAGAGATTTAAAACGTTTGATAAAATATTTATCTGCGCATAATGGCAGAGAACCATTTATCTTGATCGATGAATTTGACTTGTCACACAAGACATTTTAGTAAAATCTTTGATTAAAATTGAATGATTTATCTCAATAATAACTCTTGCTTCCGAAAAAAGATGGCTTATAATAAAAAATTAAATGCAACTTTTTGCAAAACCAGCGGTTCTCTGATTAGTGATTATTATGGGCTGAATACATAAGAAGAACTTACATCCTTGTGAAATTGATTTCTGAAAAAAAGTGATGTGAAGTGAAGGTGAAGCATTTTTCATGGTAGGTACCTACCTACGTAGAAGAATTGATGAAACCTAACGAATATCCCTAAATCCTATGGAGTAATTTATTTTTGACACGATTTAAGGGTAATAGGATATATTTTCAATTAAGGGTTAAGTACCTATTTTACTTATTAAACTGACATAAAATTTGAAAGCACACAAAGAGCAGTTTTTTTAAATTTTCGTTTTTAAATCAATGAAAATGCAACTAAATAATCTCTTAAACGGACCCTTATAACTGCCCTTAGTATTTCTGTAACGTGCGGCATCACGTTAAAATTTGTAATTTTGATCATTCATGGTCGTAGCCTGTTAAGGTAACAGATTCTTTAGATTCCAACCAGATTTAAACAGCCAAAATTATTGTAGTTACCAGTATTCTTTGACCGCGATGGTGCATGGCATTGCAAAGGTCAAATTCTTTAGCGCTTGGGTAAAAGCATTTCATGCTCATTTGGCTTTTTAAAAATTATTTAAATTCTTCGATTTAGGGCCGGTTGCACCAACGTGAGTTAAATTTAACTACAGTTTAAAATATACGAAAACATTGTTACAACAATAGGTTACCAAAGTAACGAAGCATTTTAACCTACAGTTAACTTTAACTGGCGCATAGTTTCTCATTGTTTATAAATTTATCTAAGTATGTATGTACTTCAGTTTCATTAAGTCACAACTTAAATCAAAAATCATTTATTAAATTCCCTTATTTATTTAGAAATGATTAAATATATTAAATTAAATATTTAGAAATGTGTTTGAACCAAACCCCACCAAAACACGTTTTCTTATTAAATGAAATTTAAGTGAGGTCTGTGCAATGTTTCATTTACCACTTACCTCTCAAAGAACCTGATTAAACGGAAAAAAACCGTGATCAATACGGTTTCATTATCTCACGAGTTTTGTTTTCGTTTTTTTTTTTTTGCAAAATTATCATCTGAGGAAAACGAGAAAACCCAGAAAGGCAAAGGTTTACAGTATAGGTATAGACTAAACCTATGTATACACACAAATGCAAGTCAACATTTAAAAATGAAAAATAAGTCAGATAAAAATTCAAAGGATTAATTAAGAAAAAGTTAATTCAGACTACAAGGACTGGTACACAAGATGTTTTTGTAAAAAAGTTGTGAAATCACTAAAAAAAAAGACAAATAAATTTCATTGAAACATGTTAGAAAACAATTTAAAAAACAATTCAAGAGATAATATTGATAAACTGCAATATAAACATTTATTACGTTGTTGTTGCACAATTTCTAATTTTTCCAATTTAATTTATGAGTACCTCTACGATAGTACATATATTTATTTTTATAAAAAGAACAATAATATAATAAATATGACAAGTTTACTTGATAATACAAAATAACTATTGAAGTAATAAGCAGTAAATAATTTTTTAAATAGAAACCAATCTCCTTAATATTTATCCAACAACTTTTTGTTAATTTCCTCATATTCTCTTTTAACCTGAGAGAGCTGTTCTCTTGCTTCCAGTAAATTAGGTTTCAAACCACAATAACAATCCAGTTCTTTAACTAATTCCTCTTTTTGCATTCTTGCAGCTACCAATGCATTTACTTCATTTGATATATTTAATAAATCATAATCACTATTTTTTAACCAGCTGTTATATTTCTGGAAAGAAAAAATATGTTATCTACACTACTACTACCACATTAGAGATACGCACTTCTAATTTGATTAATTCATCTTCATATACATTAATTTTCTTTTTGATGGTTTTAAGTTCATCATCTGTAGAAGTTACAATTCTATTAACATTTTCTTGTGCCTGTTGATAATCACTGTAACAAAAATATTTATACATGTACAATAAAAAAATCTGAATAATACCATTTCAATAGTTTTATCTTCGCTGTTAATGCTTCATTTAGATTTAAATACATTTTTAGATATATGTTCAATTTTTTGGAATAAACATTTTGTTTTCTTAGTTTCTGGGCATATGCTAAAGCTACAGCATTTGGTTTTAACTCTTTAATATCCAGTTTCTGTTGTATATCATCTAATTTTTTAATCAGACCTCTACATTCTTCAAATAATTGTAGATCTTCATCCAGTAATTGAAGTTTCAAAAATGTAGCCTCCATTCTAGAATCTACAAACGCTAAATCTGTTGACAAATGAATTCTCTTTTAGTTTTTAACACAACTTACTTTCTGCACGGTAATAATTTGCCCTTAGATTCAGGAAATTTTTTAATTCTTGTAAGTCGGCTGGTTGTAAATTGGCCAGCGCCAAACAATCTTCTATATTAGAATTCATCTCTAACTCTCGTAAACCCTTTGCTTCGTCATATTTTTATAATTATCCTTCTTGTAACTTTTGGGACTTATAACGGAACTGTCTTTTAATTCAAAATCACAAACAATCCTGAAGTTGGCAAAAACCGAATAAACAAACTTCAAAAGTATCAAAGAAATTTATTTTTACTTTCTCAAGACTTCTCAGGTTTAACTCAAATTAATAATTCCGAAAAAAAGATATTTCAAATGACTGTCTAATTTTTAATGTTTAGAAATGAATATTTTAATATTTTATAAATGCTATACTATTGGTGATACTGACTAGCATTATTGCCTAACTTTATTTTCTCTTATTCAAAACAAACATGGCGGAGGATGACGAAATTGATATACTAGGAGATTTTAATTTAGATAATTTTCTAACAAAGAGTGACTCCGGCATGTAAGTTCTTTTGAAACTTACAAACATCAATCATTTCCAAATCGCATTTCTCTTTCATTTTATTTTAATGGGTTCTAACCTCACTTTAGTTCCTTGTGTATTAATATAAATAATAGGAGTAATAAATATTAATATGATATACTTTCAGATATGAAAATACATCTCTGGTATCTCAAAATTCAGAATTATTAAACTGTGAATATACCATCCATCCACAGTGGCTCTTAGACAAACCCAGTGCTAACCCAGATTGTTGGTATGATACTGGTACAGCTTTATCAACCAGCTTTTCAGAAAAAGCAAGCAGTGAGTTTGGTGGTAGTGATAGTGATAATTTAGGCCATGTTTCTACTGAAAACTCTATAACTGATGAGAGTGGGTGGACAGAGAAAGAAAAAAATTTGTTGGAAAGAGGCATAGAAATATTTGGCAAAAGTAATGTTAGATTATCACAGTTTATTGGCTCCAGGACACCATCTGAAGTGAAGTATTATCTCAAGAATTTTTACATGGAGACACAAACAGCTTACAGTAGTTTTAATTCAGGAATAGTTGAAGATATTAATATTGTTAATAATTTAGTATCAGATATATTAGATGATACTCAGGTAATGTCAGAATATAATATAATGTAAAAATGTATTTGTAAATGGTTACAGATTCCTGCTAGTATTGAAGAGGTTATTGCAGCTGTAAGCACAGCTAAACCAACAGTACATGTTAAACAGACACGTAAGAAAACTGTTTCATGTAATAGTAATGATGATGAACTAACAGATATGCCAGATCAGACTGTTCTAAAGCAACATAATTCAAAGAATATTGTAGAAAGCAGTCACTATGATCAGAAAAAGCGGAAAAATAAGTTGAAAAAGAATGTTAAATTTAAAATCAAAACTAAATTAAAATTTCCTATGATTCATGTAGTTAAGCAAAAAACTGTTAAGATTATGAATCAAGAAAATAAAAAGACAGAAATTGGAAGAGTTGAAATTACAACTGGCAAAGGTCTTGCAGTTCCAATTTGTGAAGGAGAAGAAATAGTGAGTTGATACAATTATTATTATTTTTTATTAATAGCAATTTGTTCAAGGTTAAAATAAGTAAAGATGATTCTGACTCAGATGTGGAAATAGATGTAGAAGATTCAGATGAACTTAATGCAGATAAAGCAATTATTGAGGATGTAAGAGAATCTCCAAAAAGTGAAATGAAAAAAATTGAAAATGAAAATTGTGATAGTGCAATAAATAGCAAACAACAGAAAATATATATTGATTTATCAACATTAGATGAACTAATTGCTAAAGAACTCACGAGTCTAGAAAAACCACAAGCTGAAGTCAACATCTCAGAAAACTACATAAGTGAGTTGGAGAAAGTTGTGCACAGTGAATTTTTTGAAGGTCGCCCTACCAAAACTCCATTAAGATATCTAAAAGTAGTATTGTTTTGCTAAATAAAGTCACAAACTATTTGTTCATATTTTTAGATTAGAAATCACATAGTTAATTGTTGGCTAGCTGTTAAACCATCTTATGTAACTAAAACTTCAATCCGTCAAGGTTTAAAAAATTGCGGAGACGTCAACTGCATCAGTCGCATTCACTGCTATTTAGAACAAATTGGCGCCATTAATTTCGGATGTTGTAAGCGTTCCGTAAAAGATGAAGGTTGTATTTTATGTAATTTTACAATTACAGCGCAAACAAATTACATTCGTCCGTTATTTGACGTTTTTCAAGCCATTGCACCAATTTCCCGTGAAAAATCTTCAAAAGAAAACAAGAACCAGTTGAAACAGAATGTTGAACTGGGTTGTCGCCCCAGATTAAAGCGCAAATTTGCAAATGTAAGTTGAGAAAATGACGTTAATAGTGACTTGACTGAATGTTTTGCTGTTGTGTAGGATGGGGAGGGGGGGTGTACTTTGACCCACGATGAAAAGGGTCACGTAATTAATACCACAATTGTAACAGAAGAGCCTGTAAAACCCAAGACGTACATCAAAAAGCCTATAATCAGGCTCATCTATTGTAGACCTTTCCCAGAGAAGTGCCCAGTAAGTTGACAGTTTGGTTATTTGAATGAAGTCTACAGTTGTTTTTGCAGCAAAAATACAAAGTTAAAATGCACTTAACCACTCTTCTCTTGATGGATTTCCATGCGCATACGTCCTTGACAGAAGTGATGGGTTTAGTCGCGGGCACTTGGAATCCTGCGAAAAACATATTGACAATTTCGCACTATGAACCTTGTCGCAATATCGCTTCTTCGGCGACGCATTGCGACATGTGTCCAATTTCTCAGTCCAAAGCGGCGGAATTAATCCACAGTCGAGGTTTAGACGTTTTGGGTTGGTTCCATTCGCATCCGACTTTCGCCCCAGAGCCGTCGCAACAAGATTTAGACACTCAACAAGACGTACAGCTATGGATCGGTAGCAAAACACCTTGTTTGGGTGTGATTTTGTCCCCGTTTAGTACACATGGAGCCTTAATCGCATCGCCTTTTCGGTGCATGGTCGTTGACAAAAAAGAAAACTTCGAGGATCAATACGTGCCTTACAAGTTTCAAGTTGAACTCGTTTCGAACGAGGTGGACATAGAAGGGTTCTTAGGGGATCTACAGAGAATTTTTAATACGCCGATGGGCGTCAAGGAGAGTCGAGTCGACTTCAGTACACCGTACTTTCAGGATAATTCCATAACGTACTTAGAGAAGTATATTACGAGTATCAGGATGCATTTAGCTAAGTGTGGTACTTTGAATAAAATGACCTGCGATTATATTATTGAAAATATTTCGAATATTTGTTCTAGGTAATTGATGTTTTTGTGTGTCTCGTCAGATAGAGCCAATTGGCAGATTTTTATTTACAATAAATTTAAACTTTTTCCAAAGCTTGTTTCAAATCTTTTATCAAATCTTCAGGGTCTTCCAGACCCACAGATACTCGCACCAAGTTGTCCGTGATCTTCAGAACTTTCCTCTGATCTTCAGGCACAGAAGCATGAGTCATGACAGATCTACAATGATTACAATTGGTAAAAATTTTAAAAATAATGTCATGATGAATCTTACGGTAGCTCTGCTAAGCTCTCATAACCTCCCAAACTTTCGGCCAGTGCAAAGATCTTGAGAGAACTCAAAAATTTCTGCGATTCCGCAAGACCCCCTTTAAGATAGAAAGTCAACATGCCTCCGCACCCAGAAGTTTGTTTCTTGAACAGTTCATGTTGGGGATGAGACGGCAATCCAGGGTGCAAAACTTTCTCTACTTTGGGATGTTTTTCTAAAAACTGACCAACTTCCAGAGAGTTCTTCATGTGTTGTTTCATCCTCAAAGCTAAAGTTTTTATGCTTCTGGTGACTTGGTAGCAGTCAAACGGTGCGGGCACGATACCCATCGCTGTAGATAAGAATGTTGTACATTGCACCCAAAATTGTAATATAGTCGGAATGTGAATGAAGAAACTGAATTCCGACTAATCATTATTTGATAAGAGAAAAGATGAGACAATTACCATTTTGAAGAAACTTAAGTTGTTTGTAAATTTCTTCATTGTTTGTGATCGTTGCCCCCATGATAACATCAGAATGACCATTTATGTACTTTGAGATGGAATGTATAACCAGATCAGCACCAAAATTAAGAGGTCGTTGGAAATATGGTGTCAAGAAAGTGCTGTCAACAGCCAATAAAAGATTGTGTTTGTGGGCAATATCTGCGATTGATTTGATATCAATTACTTTTAGGGTCGGGTTGGTTAGACTTTCCACCCATATTAGCTGAAAATAAATTCAGTGATGAGTATAATGCAAACAAAATATTTTGTCAAAAAATATATAAAAAAATATTGGCATAGGTTCAAGAATAATGCAAGACAGATAAATACCTATAAATATAAAGCTAAATGTAAACCTTTACAGAATAATTAAAATACTGCAGTAGAGCAAGATGCAGATTTTTATATCCAATGCTCATGATAGAGAAAGTCAAGTCATGGAGTATTACGCTACTTAGTGTCATTGTGACATAATAAAAACAAAGTTTGTAGATTTGCGATAACGCGAAAGTGATTACATATTTTGTTGTAAAAGTAATCTGCGACTGATTAAAAACTAAAATAAACTCACTTTCGTGTTTGGTTTGATGGCATTTTCGATGCTGTTCTCGTGAACGAAAGAGATTTCCAATCCAAATTTCGAACAAACTTTGTTAAAGAGTCTGTTAGTACCTCCATAAACATCATCTCCGCATATAATGTGATCGCCTGCGTTGAACATGCTAGCAATCGCTGTAGTAGCTCCCAGTCCTGAAGACCAACACAGTCCGTACTTTCCATCGTCGAGAGTTGCTAAACAATTTTCCAAAATTTCTCTGTTGGGGTTTCCAGAACGACCATATTCGAATTTCTAGGTGGGGAAAAAAATCAAGATTTGAACGATAAATTGTTGTGGGAAGTTACCGTACCGGTAACAAATTGCAACGTTAAATCTTGTGAACTCGGTTGAGAAGTTCGCCGTAAGATATAAGCTTCTTAATGCATTTGTGATTAATAATTTACCTTGAAATTAGCAGGGCTGTATTGTTTAAAAGTAGTTGACGAAACCATGGGGGCAACAACAGCCATGGAGTCCCATTGTTCTGGATCTTGAAAAGCGTGAATTGCCGCTGTTGCGAAACCCTGGGGTTGAGGAAGATATCCACTTTGATCAGCCATTCTGGAAGCTTTATTGGACTGTAATGAGAGATATTATTGCAGCCAATAAAAAGTAACAACAGATTGCATCATCTCAGATAATCAACGTTAATAGTGTGCAATGAGGCAACAAAAAAAAACAATTATCATATCTAACTTTGTAATCTTGAACTTTGAAAATGACCCGCCGAATCCAGTGGTCGGTAACTGAAAATTCTGCAATCTCAAGGCCGTTTGGAATTGATTAAAATAAGTCGTGTAATGATAAAATACTTTCAATTATCCAATTGTCTTAATAAATATGCAAGCTGTTTTATATGTGAATAGGTCACGCGGCCATCGGCTTTTAAAATGGACCAAGATACTATGTATGTATTGATTTGTATTGTATTTGTTTTTAGATTTTTGAAATGGTGAAGGCCACGTGCACGTTTATCAATTTTTTTATAAAGCCAATATAATCTAGCCACCGTGCAATATTACTTGTTTCAATATTCTTTGATTTTTTACTTTCGAAAATTAAAAAAAAAAAATCAGCTTACACACAATTTTCACGTTTTCACAAAAATACTAATGGCACCTCCTCAAATCCCTATCATGGACACACGTAAGCTTTTTAACCGGTACGTTCAATGTCGCAAGATATCGGGAACAAGTAGGTAGTTTCTGGTTGTATAGTAATGTTTTTAATTTTTGAATCTGATATGACTTGTCAGGTACACTACACGTTCAGTTTTCATTTCATTAGTTTTATCTGGAAAATTCTTTAAAAAAAATGATTCAAAGTATTTTTCTCTAATTGTAAAAATTATCGAGATAATATAGTATGTCTGGTGCAGTTATTATTGTTTACGTCGAACCGGACCTTACTTTACCATAAATATATCGTGGTTTTATTAAATTTGGTTGTTCATTGGCGCGAACTTTCAAATATTTTACTATGACATGGCCGTTTCCGGCATGCGCAGCAGAGTAATGCATTTGATGTAAAATTTCCGGTAAATATTTTGTTCATGTGCAAGCCGTAAAACATGTATTTTCACAAGTTGATTAACAACAGTCGCAGTAAAGAAACATTTTACAAACATAATACGTTAAAAATTTAGTGTTTGGAGGAAAACCAATAATTTTAAAACATACAAATACGTCAGAAAAAAACAGAACCAATGTGCCGGCATCTTGAAATGTGAAGGCGTCGTGTTGAGGTAATTAAAATTGTTTCTTTCGAAAGAAAGTACTCGCGAGTGTTAATCTTAGGGTTTGTCATGAGTCCGTTTTTAATATTTGCCTCGTGCCAATTATTTAAGGATAGAAATGTAAAAATTGTGATGTTTATAACTGTTTAAATTTTACTGTGATATCCATGATGGCGGCTTAGATTTCATAATGCTGTGGATGTTTTCCTGAAATAAATTACGTAAACAAATACAATCAAACTGCTAGCATACGAATTCGTTCAAGAATCGATAAAATTGTTTTAGTATAATTAGAAATGGTGGTCAGTGATTAGTAAGATACAAAAGTACGAATTCAAAATGGGGGTCCACGATTTACAAGTTTATCTCGAAAGTCCTAGTCTAGAAGGGGGTGCAGTTTCGGTCGATTTGTTGAAGATAGCCAGAAATGTAACTCAAAGGCAGCAACCGCACAATGCGAACAGAAAAATTCGACCCATCGGGAACAAATTGAAACTCATAGTAGACGCAGAAAATTGCCTAGATAGGTTATATGGCGGCTATTTTTCAGGTAAATACTTACGAACGTTTACTTAGTGTGTACTTTATGTGATATTTTAAATGTAGATTGGGCTTGTGGGGGACAATGGAACCGTATGATCCAGTTCCAGTCCCTTTTAACAAGGGCTATTGAACGTGGTAATATAGAATTGGCTGTGGTTTTTAATGGTACAATAGAGTCATGTCGAATGAATGAATGGGTTGCTGAACAGGCCAACATCCGACAAAAAGTTGGAATGGTCTTAAAACATATTAATACCAAAGCTACACCACCTCCGAAAATTTGGTGGACACCACCAACTTGTCTCAGATCTGCATTGAGGATGGCATTGCGACATCTTGGAGTTTCTGTGGTGAGTTTTGATGTCCTTGCATTTTCTTCCTCCAAGTACCATTCTGATTATACAATGCTCAGTGTGGTGTGATATGGAAGTAAAGTAATATTACAGTGATGTAATTAGAAAGTTAATTCCATAATTGACTTTAGAATATCACAGTAAAACATTCCAAAATTACCAAGTGAGTGACTTACTCATCTTTAATTTGGTATTTCTAGATGTGCACCATGGATGATCATCATCAGGAAGTCATAGCGTATTGTAGAGAATATGGTTTTCATGGTCTTTTGGCTGATGATGCTGAATACGCCGCTTTTGATCCACCACGCTATTTTTCATCAGAAAATTTAAAATTAACGTATAAAGTAAGTGCGATGAATTATGATTATACATATAAATATTGCATGAATTTTTAATGTTAGTTTAATTTCATCAGTTTAATTCACACCTTCCAAAAAGCCCTTGTTGGGATTATTCAGTGCCTTTAACAAGTTGTTGCCTGGAAGGAAATAAAATTAAACTCTGGGTGGTGACATGATTTAGAAAGTTGATCTTGTCCTCAATCTGAGTTTAGACAATTTTTACACTATTAAAAAAAATGTTTGCTCATGGTAATTATTTTAAATAGGGCTCTCTGGAGACCAAAGAATTTATGGTGAACGAATTAACAAAATCTCTACAACTGACCCAAGAACAACTTTGTGTAATGGCAGCTCTTATGGGAAATTTTTTGTTGACAGAAAGTGATTTGCAAGATTTTCACAAAAAAATCGGCATTACCAATATCATCAGGGAAAATAAAGTAAGTTGTTTTTTTTGGTAAATTAGATTTTTTCAAATAATTTATTGTAGTCCCCGGCAGAAACTAACGTGAAAATTTTGGCCGATTTTGTGCGATTACTACCTACGCCTTCGAATATGGATAATCTAGTTTCCGTCATCCTTGAATATATTGACGAAAAACGTGCCT
The DNA here is from genome assembly GCF_963966145.1 of Tenebrio molitor. Lineage (NCBI taxonomy): Eukaryota > Metazoa > Arthropoda > Insecta > Coleoptera > Tenebrionidae > Tenebrio > Tenebrio molitor. The sequence goes on along the minus strand of NC_091048.1, from coordinate 19,571,418 downwards.
CTAAGTTCCGTCAGTCTGTCCAATACTATCTCAATGGTACAGCCAGTGGTTTTCTTAAGTATTGTCCTCCACCTGGTCAGTAATTGCCATTTCTTACCGGCACATTATTTATATAAAAAAAAAGAAATACATATGTATTAATTAATTCTTTTTTTGTTAATAGTGACCCCCAAAGATAAAAAGAATAGTGTGCAGAATAATAACGAAATTAGTAACAGTAAGGAAGGTGATGCTGATTTGGAGGTCTCTGGTGCAGGTTTTGCTTCAGAAACGACAGAACAAGAGGTTAAAATTTGAATTTCAAGTTGTGCTGCTTCAATGTGAATGTTTGTGTTGTAGGAAGAAACCCTCCATAATTATAAATTAGCAACAGTTAACTTAGTTATGTCATCAGATTACACTCTGGATCAAAATGGCGCATCCAGTAATTCACACAATGGTAAATATTTTCAAACCTTCAGAATGTCTTCCTCAAAAGCACCTGTTTATATGTCGCTTCTGACTAGACAGGTTGTCAAGTGGAAGAAAATTAATTTAACCTTGGGTGCGGACTTAATTTTCATTATGAATTTCGTCCTCAATCTTAGTTCATACAATTTATCATGTCAAATTTGAATTTGGTTTTCAATTTGGTATTTTTTTTTAGATGCATCTCATTTTAACGGACTTTTAAATGGTTCCATTCCAAGCGCCAATCAGAATTTGGCTGGTACTTCTAGTGGCACTAGAGTTAATCTTTTGGTTAGTTCGAGCAGTTCAAACACCAGCAGTGTTCCATCATCGCCAAAGCATTCTGCACAAAATTCTCGTATAGTGGGTGGTAAGTACGTTCCCATTATTTGTATAACAAAATTTAAAAGAACAATGTCGAAATCATCAATTTTTCTGAATATCTTACCTTCAAAAAAGCACTTGTTTGTGTTGTTCAGTAACCTGGTAAGTTGTTGCATGAAGGTATAACGACTGAGCTCCGGGTGGTGATGTTGCAGCAACTTTGGCAATGTCCTCAATACGAGTTCGAACAATGTTCAAAAAATCATAGTGATAAGAATCGTGATATTTGGAAATTGGATTTTTTTTTTAAGCATACTTCGTGTAATACTTGCATATTATTATTTATCATCATATTTTTTGCGTTGAGTTTGATATATCGTGGTTGTGTAAAGTTTTCTGTCCACATCAAACTTCACGTGAAAATGATTGATTTAATTAAGTAACAGTGACTTCTGTGATTTTTACAATTTCAATAAAGCAGTATTATTTACATTTTGAAATTGTAAAAAGTACCATGTTTCGTATGTTGTAATGAAACTTCGTATTTCTTTGAACAGGAGTGAATCTGGTAACACCGATTGTTTCCCCGGACGTTTTGCGCACGGCGTCCCTACGCCACCAGAAAGGTTTGATGGCCTCCATGATCCTGCACGTGTTGAGCACCCAAGAAGTACGTCTGCCGTGTCTCATGGAAGACGAAGGTAACCGTGAATTCCCACCGATTCACGACATATATCAGTCGCTCCGGCAGCGCGTTTATGCAGTATTGTTTAATTTACACCATTTACGTTACGTACACGCGAAGAAAAAAGAATCCGGTGAAATACCGGAAAACGCACCGCAACCTGACATCGTCGTCAAAGAATGGATATACAGTCGTTCTAATCCCTATCAGTATCCCGAAGAAGTAAAAGCTGAGCCGTTGCCGTGGGCAGTCCCTACTCTTCAGAGATTATGGTTCGGTCCGGCCCTCGACGATAAAAGACGCAGAATGAGGGCCCTTCTGTCCTGTTTAAATTCCGACACGCCTCTTATATTGAATACGGGATACGTGCCTCAGCATATGCTGATAATGGCATGTGTCCTACGTTATATTATGTCTCAAGATAAGGCGATTATGAGAAGACACGAACTAGACGCTTTTCTTTGTCAAGCTTTCAACGTTGATCTCATGAATCCTCAATACCTTCAAGAATTAACGGTAAGTCAAACTGGGGTGTGTTGAGAACGCTACTCAATGATTGTATCTTTAGTTGAGCGTCGTTACTAGTCGAGGAGTACAGTTGGCGGCTTTATTTATGCAAGGCGTTGAAATGGCTTTGTTAGCGAACGACGCTTGTGGGGCCCCATTACCGTGGCTCATGTGTTGCCCTTGGTTATACTTTGATGGAAAATTGTTCCACCATACCCTCAACAGGTCGGCCCATTCGAAGAATATTTTAGAAGTTTGTGAAAATCACATCGAACGAGTCGTTAAAGTTGAAAGAATGAGAAAAGCTATCTTGGAAGGACTTGACGTGAAGTTCGCCAAAATGCCACTAGCACCATTTCCAGGTACATATTTCATACATATTGTCACCGCATTTAGTATCTTCCTTAAAAGCACCTGTTGATGCTCCTCACGTGACTCTATAGGTTGTCACATGGAAGAATATTAATTTAACTCTGGGTGCGGACTAAACTCGTCTATCGTTTGAGTCCTCAATCTGAGTTAGAACATTTTATTGCACTGTGGATTAACTTTGACCACAATTTGTTAATTATTGTTATTGACATCGATCTCCCCATTCGTTTTAGGAATGATGCGGCAAGGTTTACCACCACCTCAAGGTTTGCCAACCATGCCGTTACCTTCGAACAGGATTCCGGCCGGCATGCGTCCACGACCTATTTCTTCTAGGGGTGGTCAATTGCAAGTGGCCGGTGTGGTGGTCGGCTCGTGGGGGGCAAACTACGGTTATCAACAGAACATGAGGCAACAGACTGCGTTGGTGGGAGGGTACCAGGGTAGAGGACGTGGAATGATGGGACCAGGTGCTAGCAATTTCAGTCAACAAAATTTACCAAGAGGTAGAGGTCAGCAACGTAAACCGGGACCACCGACCTTCCAAGTGAACAAAAGGAACAATGTACGTAATTTGATTTTATTTCAAGCATTCTAAAGTTTTGCTCAACAATAGTACTAAAACAGGTGATATCAAATCAACTGAAGTTGCATATTGAGGTTATGTTTGGCAAATTGAACAATAGTCGTTTATTTAACAAGCTGCCAAAAAATTTCCACACGAACGTTTTTTTGTTCGGCGAGCCCCTTAAACGCTCCAAATCCCTTAAAATTTTTAAAATTAGCTTGACGTTTCGTTTTTGACAAGTTGTGACATTTATCAAAATCCGTTCACACAGAAGAAAATTCTCAAATTGTGACAGTGTCGAACAACAAAATTAAATGCATTCACATTGTTTTGGCATAATGGGAGGCCATGGAAATTGTGCATTTAATTTGATGTCTGTGTCTATTGAATTTAGGTTATGTTTTTCTAACTTTGAGGTTATAAATAGCGTCAATGTCTAGTGCATTGTTATCAGTTTTACGGTAGTTTGCAATAAAAGGATACTCACATTGCGGGAAATTCAGCAACATGTTAACGTTTATTTTGATAGGTCCGCATGTCAGACTCTTGAGTGACGGAAACCAAACTGTGTCTAACGTTAAAAAAATAAATCATGTTCTACCATTATGGCCAAAACAACGTGAACGGTGCTTATTTCTGCGGATAAAACAATTTTTGGTTCATCAAGAAAATCGCCGTGGGTACCACGATGCCCGTGTGGCATGGCGTTAACTTTTTCGGGGGTTGACGATGCAGGAATGCTCGTCAGCCGTTTACGGTTTTTCCAACTGAATATCGCGAAATTCGGATCATTTTTTAAAATAAAATCGGCGTGATTGTCATATAATAATTGATGTGACGGTTTAAGTTGCGTCCATCCGTTGCACGTAGGAAGAAACCCTCCATAATTATAAATTAGCAACAGTTAACTTAGTCATGTCATCAGATTATGCCGGCGCTACACGCTGGAGGGTTGATAGTGCATCGCATCGTGTGGCCGATCTTCAATCCACGAAAGACAGATGTCGAGCATCCAACGTTCGCGTTGGATCACGTTCCGGCTGTTGTCGGTATTCTTCCAAACGTTTGACGAAAATATTCGTTGGTTTGATGCACGGCTACACGATTTGTTCGAACTTCAAAGCAGTTTTCAATTTCTGGGTGGCTATTCTGGGGGTACTAGGCTACTAGGTGTAGCGCAAAGTGTTTCATTTGTATTTCACAGGTGTGTATTGTATTGTAATGGTCCGAATAGGTTCGATAAATAATTTTTGTTTTTAAATAATTTCAACGAAACGTCCAAAGAACCGTTCACTGGGGCCAAAATCGGTTGTAAATTTTATGTCTGGATGCCTTTGTCGGCACCGTAACTCTTAAAAGCGAAATTTGCAGCTACGGTTGTACTCTAGACAAACCGGACAAACGTTTGTACCACACTTTTTGGATCAAACATTCGCTACACCGTTTAGCCGGTACATTTGTCGCACCAACTGTCGAACGTATTTGTCTCAAATGTTCGGTCCAACGTTGGAACCAACGTTCGTAGCATCGTGTAGCGCCGGCATTACACTCTGGATCAAAATGGCGCATCCAGTAATTCACACAATGGTAAACATTTTCAAATCTTCAGAATGTCTTCCTCAAAAGCACCTGTTTATATGTCGCTTCTGACTAGACAGGTTGTCAAGTGGAAGAAAATTAATTTAACTCTGGGTGCGGACTTAATTTTCATTATGAATTTCGTCCTCAATCTTAGTTCATACAATTTATCATGTCAAATTTGAATTTGGTTTTCAATTTAATATAATAATTGATGTGACGGTTTAAGTTGCGTCCATACGTTGCATGTTTTCCACAATATTGTTTTCTTTAGTTACCCCCTTTTCACGTTACTAACAATTTTATGATAAAACTACTTTATTTATAGTCAAAAAAATTTACAGGAAGTGTGATGGGTTTTAATTTTTTTTAATTTTTTTTAGACGAATAAGAAGCGTAATAATACTAATAAGCCTAACAAAAACCAGACAAGTCAAGAGCAACATTCTGTTACAGTGAAAACCGAAAGCGGGTATGTTTATTTAAAAAAAAGTCGTTTGTTCTTTATGAGTATGTATGTTTTTAAAAAAATTTCAGAGACATTCCAGCTGATGAGATAATTATAAACAATGATGGTACAGTGAATACAGGAGGGAAATCAGAAGACTGCCTCAAAAGTAGTGAACACAAAGGTCAAGGTGACGCTCCGAATCTGGTTAACACTTCTCACTAAACAAAATTGAGTGTCTGTGTTGTGTTTGTTGTTTTTTTAATCGCTGGATTTTTTTTGTAATTTTTTAAGTATAGTTTGGTTACGAACTTGAGCAACTGACCTTCGCCGTGGAGTTTATAAGCCTTAAGACTTATCGATTTAAGTGTTTGAGACACTCTGTGGAAGACATGAAGTGTGAGTGTCTTGCGTTTATCATATAGTGACTGATTTTTTAATCGCGTTAGCTCAACAACGATAATCTAAGAGAGCAGTGTTGGTGCGTCGATGTTTATTTAGGTATTCGAAGGCACGTGTATAAAAGAGCGGGATTGTAGTGCCGACACTGCTTAAGCTGTGTTCAGACGAGTCTGAAACGCTGACTGATTGTTTGAGAGCATATGTATATTTTTCTATGTTTGTTACAACTGTTATAATTATATATTGACTGAGAGAGTGCTTTTAGCACTGCTGTGATCATATTTATGGTATTTATACGTTTAGATCTGTTGTTGGATCGGCAAGATAAATTGTTGCAAATTTTTTAAAAATGAAAATCTGAGCAACGATTTATATTGTTTGAATTGAGAGTTGAAGGTTTAGGATGGTTCCCAATATGAAAATGTGACCTTTCGGTATATACCATTTTGCAAAAATTCAAACCGAACTTAAAAAGTTATTAGCAAATGTTTTGCAACACTGTATTTGAAATTTGACATTAAATCTTGTCCATTACTGTAAGACAACTTTAATATCATGCACCAGAATTCATGTAAGATAACGTAAATTCGATGTGAAGATGTTGAGACATAATTACTTTTTCATCGAAAGAGTTTTTTGCCGTTGATACTACTGACTTGCGCTATTGCTCATGGGAGACAATATAGCCGAAAATTAACTGATCTTTGAAAATAAAGTAAACAACTTTGAATCCAAAAGATTCCTAATTTACATCAATATCGTCAAAAAAACAAAGAACTAAATTAAACAATACTTACATTTTATGTAGCTGTTTATTAAACTATACACATGTAGAGAAAAAACGAATTACATAATTTAGCTCACCAATGATAGACATTGTATTAGTAATTTATCCGTTCTGGATGGATTTATTGTAATGTTCATGAAATGTGTAACCTTTTTGTTGTAAAATTGTTATATTATGCTTTCTTTTATAATGATGGTGTAATAATAATTAACTGCTGATGTTACTTTTCTTTTTTTTAATATCGCTTTTAGTTTTTGGGATGTAAACTTTTTTCTTTAGATTTATTTTGTTTGTTAATTGATTTACTAATTACGCAAACGCAGGCCCTTTTTTAATCATTATAATGTATATTCTATGCTTAACCTATTTAGATATTTGGAAAGTATGTAGAGTATTTACAACTTTTTTTTGTTCTAATTCACTATAACTGATATATTTAACTTATATATGTGTATATTGGCTCTGTGGGTGAAAGGGCATCCATACGAATAAATATTAAAATACCTATATTTAGAAATAGTATGTGATTTTAGAAAACTTGGGACAATATCACAGAATTTCAAATCCGTTTCTTTCCATTTCATTTCCGGGATAAATTATTAATGTCTCAAATAACGCTTATTGTCTTGATGTAACTTTCTGAAATCACCTTAAATTCAGAGTTTCACTTTTTTCTTGTAATTTATATAAAACAAATCACGTTTTAATTGTTGCGTAATGAGTTAACGGGTTTGCCTGCCAATTCACTACGAATAATTAAACTGGGATTATGATGTGGCTGATATGCTGGAAAGGTACCACCAAGTATCTGTAAAGTGCAGATGAAAGAGTTTGATTGATTATGAATTGTTTTTCTTCAGAACCTTGCCCCTTTCCATGCCTTTATATCTTAAAATTTCATTAAGTAAGTTTTTATGACATCAGTTTACCGTCGCATAAAAAGTCATGGCCAGAGACCGGCGGAAAAAGGTTCTCGCCTCCCACCACTTTAGTGCAGTGGCTTGGCAGCTATGAGTTCCCCAAATCAATTGTTTGAGCAAAATGTGAAAATTTTGTTGTGGGAAACAAAAAAATCAAATATGTCAAGTGCGAATCCGAAATGAGTAAAACCAATTTTTGTTTTTTGTCAACACAAAATTGAACAATGTTTCTTGTTCGCTCGTCGAATAAAAAAAAATATTTTCTCAAAAAGTATACGGGCTACCGACTTAACTCTTTTTTTTTAACTTTTCCAATATCTTAGTTACATTTGACTCGCTGCATGTGTATCGAAATTTTCAACATTTCACATAGGTGAAGTTTACGATGCGCATTTTTGATTAATCTAAATTTATTAATTATTTTTTTCAAAACTCGATATTTGAGAAATTTTCAATTCACTGTTGGAAGCGCTGTACTTTTTAGTATAAATATACGAAAAATTAAAATTATAGCTTTAATAGTTGAATTAACACAATGTTACGAGAAACGTAGTTTTTTGGATTACACGGCAACTACGTGTAAAAGTCGTTTTCAAACTCCACTGAGGTCTTGCGGTGGGAGCTATTCGCTAGCGTTTAACCCTTTTTCGCCGGTCTCTGGTCATAACAGTGTAGCAGTTACTGTGTATCAAATTACCTCCGACTAAATACAAAATATCCATGTAGTTAATGTTGTCATGGAAATTTTGAAGTTTTGTAAATTGTAAATTTTTGTGTCGAAGTTTGGTGTTTATTTTCTAAATTTGTTGTTTCGGGATAAAAATGGCGTGTTGCGGACAAAACGGACCTCCATTGCTGACCGAATTAAAAGATCTCGTCAATCAAATCGGTGATGGGGGATGGTTAGTATATCTACACAAAATACAATCCCTCTTAAACTGTTTTATTTTTAGCCCTGATAAGCAACCATGTTCTTGTTGTGTCGATCCTTGTTGTATTCCTTGCTGCGACTTCCCTTTCGCACAAGTGGTAATGACTTGCCCACCCCCGATAATGGCACCCACGAGACCGGAACCAGTGAAACCTCTGCAACTCCCCTGTCCTCCCTGTTGCTCAAACGAGGTGAATATTCTAATTTTTTTTTCAATTTTCCAAAATTTTATTTTTATTGTACGACAGATGACTCCCGAGGAAGCTGAAGCAACTCGATACGATAACTTCTACAACAACTATAACATCGACTGGCACAACGACAGCCCTTCCTGGAAAAATAATTGTAATACTTCTTGTTGCACTCCAGCTAAACGGCAAGGGCAAACAGTGGACGGCAAATCTCCTTGTTGTGACGAATGCCCTAAACCAAACAACGACTGTTGCCCTCTACCCGGATGTCCGACCGGATTTAAACCTTGTACTATGAAATTATTTCCACCTCCTTGTTGCCACCCTTGTGGAGTTTGGTGTGCCGAAATTCAACCGTGTCCGCCAAAACCAAAGAAGAAAAATCGATCGTGCTGTTCCGGCTGAATATTCAAAAAAGGAAGCACAATGTCTTCACGACGATCCGCGTACAGTTAAATGAAACCTTGTGGGAAGTACTCGTGATGTTTATGTATTAGGTGTCAAAATGTATTTGTTTAGGTAAGGAAGTGTAAATAAACTTGTTAGGTCTTTGTGATTTTATTGCGTAAATATGTCAATATTCAAAACGACATTTAATTAAAATATTGCTTCAAAGATATATTTAAAAAATCAATTGTCCAATAGTTATTTTTATATAATTGATTCAAAAAATTGAAATTCACGCATAGTTATCTGTGCCTGAAGTGGGTCATTTTCTGACGTGTATTTTTTTTTGCATTGTTAGTAAGATAGAAACCATACAAAACAGTGTGAAATGCAATTTCACGCATACGACTATTTCTGTTTTTCATTTCACGCACTGTTTTTTATTAGTTACCTAGCAACATGGTCACTGCATTGAAACTTCAGAGTTCCTTCAAAAATATGAATTTTTAATTTCAATTTTTTTAATCAATTATAGAAAAAATATTGTTTATATTTCGTGCGCGAAGATGTTTTTGTGCATTCGAAGGCTTATCTGCCTCGACCTTCGTCTCGGCGTAAAAGACCTTTTCATGCACAAAAAACACTCTTCGCGCACTTAATATAAAAATAACTATTTTGTATTAAGTGCGCAAAATGATTTTTTTTTTGTTGGGGCATGAGAATGAGTTTTTGGTCGAGACTTCAAACTCATTCGAATGCGCCAACAAAACAATCATCTTTCGCACGAAATACACACAATTTTTTCTACAACCGCATTTTAAATTTTTTTAATTTTTCCTTGGTTGCTAAAATATTTGTCAAAAAGTTTCCTTGGGTGCTAAAATATAACTTTTCAGACGACCACTGTGAAATATGGCACATTTCACACGGTTTTTCCTTAGTGAAAATTTAAAATTGCAAACGATTTCAACACGAACACGAACGAACAGCCTAACCGTGTACAATGAAAAATTTGAGAAATCTGATTGGCCGACAGCTGTGTGTTTTTATATTGTACACGGGCCGATGATTAACGATGTCTATCTCCGCGCAACGGCATAATTATTTTGTCCGCAGCTCTGTCGAATGATATTTGAAGTTTGAAGGGATGCCGAATATTAGCGGTTTTTTTGTGGTCGTCGGAAAAATATCGTGTATACCACGTGTTGAAAATTCGATTTCACACTCGTTTGCTTAAGCCACGCGCCTACGGCTTGTGGCTCAATTCTGCAAACTCGTGTGAAATCTTTCATTTTCAACTCTTGATATACAATATACTAATGTATTTTAGCATCCAAGGAAACTTTTTGACAAATATTTTTTCACTATCAAAAATGACATACTTTGCGACTTGATAACGATGCATAAATGTCACGATTTTTTGACGGTTTTAGAAAAAATGGTTTTTCATTTCTGAACCAGGGAAAATTGGGGACTTAAAAGTGCTAGAAAATGATATAAAAAAGCTAAAAAAAACTCATGAAAATGCATCATTTGCAATTATCCTTTTTTGACCCCAAAAAATTATAGACCACCCAAATGGGGCTCTTCAAAAATCGTTAATAAATCTGGTAAAAATCTTCCTTCATCGTTTTTAAACACCAATTTAGTAGTAGTAGATAAGAAGAAAAACACTTCACTCTCGCTGTTCGGACAGCCTGGTTACAATGGCTGTCGTTTCTGTTAATCTGTTCTTTCTTTGGTTTTTGTGTTAAATGTGTCGCATTGTTAGAGGTAAAATCAAAACGAAACATGACATCACGTGGTTTGCGCAGAAGACACTTGAACTGAGTTGGCTCACCATTGATCAGTTTTAATCGCCCGTAATTTCAAAATTACTTAAGCGTGGAGAGTATTTGAATTTTACCTTAAAAATTTGGTTCGCCAGCTCTGGACTAAATATACCTACCGTGAGTTTTCTATTTTACTGAACATAGGATTCATGAATCTGTAAGTTTGGTTGCCTATTTCAAATGAATTGATTTGTGCATTTTAGAACTGAACATAGCCATTTTACGTTGTACTGTATGTTCAGCAAAATAAAAAACGCAGTGTATATTAAATTAAAAACCAATTATTAAATTGGCAATCGGTAGTTGGCACTTTTTATTGCTTATCAAAATAGTTGTTAAAGTCGTTGTCATGGTGTAAAAATTTGAAGTTCTGTAAATTGTAAATTTTTGTGTCGAAATTTTGTGTTAATTTTGTAAATTTGTTGTTGTTTCGGGATAAAAATGGCGTGTTGTGGACAAAATGGACCCACATTACTGACCGAACTAAAAGATCTCGTCAATCAAATCGGTGATGGGGAATGGTTCGTATATCTACCCAAAATACAACCCTTACTAAACAAATAAGTTCATATTCAGCTGTAACAAGCAACCGTGCTCTGGTGGTGCCGAACCTTGTTGTGTCCCTTGCTGCGACTTTCCCTTCGCACAAGTGGTGATGTCTTGCCCGCCCCCGATTCTGGCTCCCACGAGACCGGAACCGGTCAAACCCTTGCAACTGCCCTGTCCCTGTCCCTGTGGCCCACCTCCGGTAACAATTTAGTTTTAGATTTGATGTATTTTAATTTTAAAAATTGAATTTTTATCGTACGACAGTTAACCCCGGAGGAAGCTGAAAGGAGCCGATTCGATAACTTCTACAACAACTACAACATCGACTGGCACTGTGAGAGCCCGTGTTGTAAAAGCTGTTGCAAAGCACCAGAGCAGTCAAGGAAATCTCGTTGTTGTGAAGACTACACCAAACAAGACGACTGTTGTCCTGCACCCGGATGCCCAACTGGATTCAAACCTTGTACTATGAGATTAACCCCACCCCCCTGTTGCGATCCTTGTGGAGTTTGGTGTGCCCAAGTTCAACCGTGCCCGCCAAAAGCCAAAAAGAAAACCAATATCTACCAACCGGGACCTTGCTGTCGTCCCTGTTGCAAGCACTGGAAACCCAAAGAGCCACCATGCCTGTACGACGACCCTTGTAAAGCTGACTGTTTCAATCATCCTCCCGGAATGAAACCTTCGGGGAGGTACCCGTGATGTTCGTGTGTTGTTAGGCGTCAAAATGTATTTGTTTAGGTAAGCGTAAATGTAACTGTCGGATTAATAAACTCGTTACGTGTTTGTAATTTTATTGCGTAAATATGTGTAAGGTAACAATAATTACAGTCCAGGCATGATGAACGCTACGTTATCCAAAGTACTCATCAGCTGTTCAGGGCTGCAACAGTTTTCTTGCAGTTCCGGTATTTGTTGCGACAGGCACAGAAGCGGTCCGAGCGCGCAGAGCAGGGAGTCGAGGAGCACTGATAAGCTGCCAGAAACGGCGATTTGGCCCTGAGAAGAAATTAATATTTATTACATTTAAATTTTGTAAATTAATCACCCCCAGAATAGTTGATACGAACGAGAAAAGAGTATACTAGAGCGGTGAAATGGGAGTATAACTTTATTTAGCAACATTCAACAGATTTGCTAATCAATTATTATTTATTGTGAAATCCATAGAAAAAAATCACCACTGAAAGATAAATAAATGACTTAACCAGCAAAAAAACATTGAAAGATAAAAAACTGGAGCTGTGGCGTGAATTGCAAAAAGAGAATAATAAAAAAATGTTGTACGATTAAGTTTAAGTGGAAATGAATCCGAGAAATCGTTGATTTGAAACTTCGGAGATCTGACAAGTGCCCTAAAATAATGTGTTAAGCAAGTGTGTTTTAAATTGGACTGTGGAAGCAAAGAATAAACACTACGAGTTTAATACGTTTTTTTGTTCGACAATAAATATAGCTTGACGTTTCGTTTTGACAAGTTATAAAAATGTTGTTACACAGTCTAGGACTGGTTTACAAATCTATGAGGGGCGTGATGACTAACTCAATAGACCGGGACCAATGGCTTAACGTGACTTCCGAATCACGAGATAGAATATAGCCTTTTATTATTATTCTTTTTCCCCATAATGGCAAAACTGTATTTATGAATACAGAAAGATACGCTTGTTTGAAAATCACACAAAAAATTTAGGGTGCTATTTAAAAAACCAAAGTTGGTTGCCATAGCAGCGAAACAAAAGAAGATAGGAACAAACTAGAAAGACCAGATGATGCAGGATAATACACCAATCAACTTTTATATTAAACATTTTTTCATAAATTGTCAAATTAAAAAGTTACAGCCAATATTTGATACTTTTGTTCCACCCTGTATAAGGGCAATCATACAGGGTTATTATAAATGTTTGTAGTCCAAGTAGGCCATGAATTTGTGCCGGCTTGTTTCGATTGTGCACTGTATCTAGTGGAATATTGGCATGAGTGAGCTCCTGACCAACTGAAAGTACTGAAACTGTAAAAGTCACTGTCAATGTCAAATCACTGATTACCGCATTTTTTTCCTTCGAATCAAAATAAGTCTTTAGTAAAAGTTAAGAGTGTTAAGACCACAGACGACGATGAGTATACAACAGTGATCAACGTTAGGTTAGTAAAATTCTGTAAGTTCCAAGTAAATTTATTTTCAGGTTAACTGTTCTCTTCCAAATTCTCTCTTCTAATTATCAGTTTCTCATTTTTTTAGGATAAAAAGGATTTTTAGTATTGCAATGGGGTACACTGTGGAACAGACTACTTTCATTATTATTTCATTTTATTAAAATGGTGTACGAGATGAAAACAGAATGCAATCATGTAAGGATCAATATCTCGCAAAGTTTCCTAATTTAGAGATAGAGGAACAATCTTTAATGACCCACATTTGATGGATTGTGAATAGACAAAACTAGAGATGTTTCAAAGGAAAAGTCATCGGGAAGGCTTCAAGTTGGTGAAGTTTTGAGAGAGAGAATGGAACAAAATCCCAGAACATCATTGATGAGACTGTCAGCACAGTCAGGTGTAGCACTGAGCACATGTCAGAAAAGATTAAATTTGCACCCTTATAAAATGTCATTGTTTCAAGAACTGAAACCAGCAGATTATCCACGTCATGTTGCATATTGCAGCTGGTTTTTAAACATGAATGATAACAGAACTTTGGATTTGTCATTCTTTTCAGACAAGGCATGGTCCTGCTGTAAGTTCATAACCTGATTGTAATCAGGGAGACATTAGAACTAATAAGTATACCTCCTCTTCCATATTTGTTGCTGATTTCGTTAATGACTATTCCAGATTGAATCAATGCATGCACAGAACCTGTCTGACGTCGCCCATCTTGTGTATCCTGCCGCTCCACATTATAACATTGGAAATCATTTAATGCACATCAACAACAATAAAACCTTGCTGGACAGTTAAATAGCTTTAATTTGTTGCCATATAACACATAAATAAAATGTCTATTTACAATGATTTCATTCTCTCATTTTCCATGAACAGTTTTGGAATCTTGTACCTAACATTGTTTCCTTGAAACTTTTAAAACAAAAATGATTCAGTACCCATTGAATAATTTAGCAGCAACAATTCAGTTCTACACACCTGTGTTTGAACACCAGTGGATAAGTTTACAAAACTGAAATAGAGAAAATTAAATTTTATTGTCCGTATGAGATGGATTGAACCATATGAACTTTAAAGTTCACTTTGATAACAAATCCCGTCTTGATGGGTTTTAGTCACTGTTACTCACGGTACTAAAACGTTGGAACAATTTCTTTAAACGAATCTTCACTGTTGTGGTTAATAATTCAAAGAATTTTTTGAAGGTAAACATAACCTCCTAATGTCAAAAATAATAATCTACTTCGTATCATTTTCGTATTGAACTATGGAACGGCAAAAGAAAAAATTTCATTTGTTTTCATGGGCTCGTTGACTACAAACATTTATAATAACCCTGTATAAATTATGCAGAACTTTATACAGGAAAATTATTGAATGCGTGTGGAGACACGTCTTGAAACCAACGACACAAGATTAAATCTCAAGAAGAAGTTCCTGAGGATAACCTCTAGGAGGATAAACTCCATCTATAGAACAAGCAACCGCCTTGAGAAACCTTCGCTGTACCCTTTCAAGCGTAGAAATGTGATTATTGTAGATAGGTGACCAAACTAGCGAAGAATACTCAAGACGCGATCGAACGTACTATGGCGGCCAAAAAATTTCGGCCGTCATTTTTCCGTCATTTCAAAAAAATCGGTGTAGTCCATACCTTATTGTCATTATGATTGATGTTTTTACTTGTCACTTTTGAAAGTCAAGCAAAATGCCATCGGTATCAAATTTTAATAAAATCAAAATAGTAACTCTTGCACAAAAAGGAATGTCCCAAGCTCAGATTTCGATGGACCTTCGTATACCTAAAAGTACAATTTCGTTCATTCTTCAGAAATGGAGACAAAATGGAATGGAACTATTGAAAGACGCCAAGGCTCAGGGAGGCCTAGCACATTTACTGCAGAAGAAGATAACATGCTTCTCAATAGATTACGCAATAGCCCTTTTATGACGGCTGTTGAAGGGGTAAATACAAGCAAATACAACGGAAAGGAGCGGTCGATTTTCGGCAAACATATAGGCAGTGATTCGGAATAGGGCAGAACTTTTGACTGCGATTACTAATGCATGGCAATCAATAGGAATTATCACAGAGATTTATGCCTCTCCATCTCGCGTCGTGTAAGACGAGTTATTGACGCCAATGGAGCAATGACCAAGTATTGATTTTAAACTTCATTCATTTTATCTTTTGATTTAGCTAAGTACTTAAACAAAAATAAATGTTTCATTTCCTTCTCTTTGCCTTAATGTTTTTCGTTTGATTTTTTAAAAACTGCGGCATACTCGTGTAATTTCCACGGTTCTCTGTTTGGTGCTTTAATCCAAAAATAGCCGCAAGTCTGCCTCTAGTGCCACTAGCGGTCGTGTGGTAATTGTGTAAGAGTGGAACTTGTTCTTTGTATTCACAAAATTTGAACTGGACTGAATGACAGATTGTCAAAATGACAATAACGATAACAAAGCGAGGTTATTGGTGCTTAAGGGTAGTTTACACTTCATGTCAGGGCCTTGAAAGTGACGGACGAAATTTTTTGGCCGCAATAGTACGTCACATACAGGGTTTTGAGCGTATCAGCGTCAGATATTTCTCGACTATTCCTCATTATAAACCCCAGAGACTTAAATGCTGATTGGGCCACAAGATGAATGTGATCATTAAACGAAAGCGTTGAATTAAAAGTTACACCCAAATCACGAATGGAGTCAGGTTTCTCAAGCATCGATCCATTTATCTTATACACCCTGTAGAGTGGGTTCATTTTTCTCGCGTAGGTCATCACATCACACACCATTCATATACTGCATCCAAATTCTTTTACAAGTTGTGACATTTGTCAAAATCCGTTCACAGAGGAGAAAATTCTCAAATTCTGACAGTGTCGAACAAAAAATTACGTTTATTTTTTAGTAACACGATATTGTTTCTTTTCGTCATAGATACACATTATGAAAAACAACTCATAACTTCCTTGGGATATTTCAAATTTTTTCGCCCTCCACATTGTTTACAACAAACTCATGGGAACAAAACTATAGCAACCATATATTCACGCAATCTTCCCTGCAAAATAATAGTAGTTTATTTAACGAGTTCGTGTGTAAATTAGGCTTTTTTTGGCATGCGTGAGCCAGTTTAAAACGCGAGTGAAACGAGCGTTTTAAAGGCCCACGAGTGCCAAAAAAAAAGGCCCAGTTACACAAGAACGAGTTGAATACAACTTTTTTTTTCGACGAGCCCCTTAAAGCCTCCAAATCGCTTAAAATCTTTAAAATTAGCTTGACATTTCGTTTTGACAAGTTGTGACATTATCAAAATCCGCTCACACAGGAGAAATTTCACAAATTCTGACAGTGTCGAACAAAAAAATATTGTATGCACCACGGGAGATATTCATGTTTTCCCCTCGGTTGACTTATAAATCTCGGGTCAAAGGCCTTCGGTGCATAACCACATCAAAAATCATGTTCATATCCTCCCTTAATGCATAAATATCTATTTCAGCGACTTCTGGAATATTAGCTGATGAATTCATTATACCACGTTTCAGAAAAATGTCAAAAAAAAAAATTAATTAAATTTAATAAATGTGAGGAAACGAGTGCGATGTTGATTTTAAAATTTCAATGTTTAAGTGTTGCAACACAAAAAAAGTCCCGAATGCCAATTATTAAAACAAGTGTTTTAGCTTTTATTTAAAAAAAAATCCGCAGAAGACGGCACAAATTTTTTTGTGTATCACAAGTCCAGAAACGGTTTTGCGAGTACTCGCGCATTTGCAAGCCTTGACCCACAAATCTTACTCGCATTCGCAAACGTGCCGTTTCTGGCCTATGCAGTGATACAAATAACATTACACGAGCAATAATACCATCTTAAAACTCAACAGTAAAAATACAGGGTTGTTATTGTCCCATCGCAGTTGGCGTGGAAAACACACAAATTTTGGATGTGCCGCCAGCCTCGCAACGTTAAACAAACTAGTAGACAGATTTCCACTACCGCCGGTAGCACCTCCTATCGGCGAAACTAGTCTCACTCATGTTATGAGGCTTGCACATTCCACTATGTCACCAACGCTGTAATCCGTACTTTATTGTCATCATGATTACCGTCTTGATTATGAACGTTATTTTTTTGGGTGGTAAATTTCAAAACTCAAAATTATTTTGTCATTTCTCTACACAGAACGTTTACCTCCGGTTATCTATGTACGATTGCTTTAATTTTGTTTGTTTTTGATTTTTGGAATATCTGAGCTGCAAACAGTTTAAACTGATTGTCAAAATGACAAGAATCGAAAGTGGGGTTGCGATTCCTAAAGGTTTATTTACACTTTACTTGAATGTCAAGAAAGTGACGGCCAAAATTTTTTGGCCGCCATAGTACCGTATGAGCAACAATTCCTGTTTGAATTGGCAATAAGTTCTGGTGTTAAACCATTTATTATAATGTAAAATGTCAACAATTGTTACCGGCAAATTAAATCCAAATACAAATGAAATCAGCTGTTCTTTGTTTTCCCTATTTCGTTCAATTTGCAGCGCCATCTTGCGGTTGCTGATTTTCTCCAATAATTAATTTTTGTTTGTAACAAACTTTCGAAAATAATAATGATCTATGACCTGGAAAATTGATAAATACGTATTTCGGAATGATTCTTCTAAAACCGACACCCGTTTGCATTGGGCCTGTGCCGCACCGCAAAATCATATTGCGCGGCATGCCGAATGCCACGTCTCCACTGCATTCCACATTGCGAACGTCATGGTTTGGTCAGGTCAGGTCACGTCTTCCCTTAATTGAAAGTGCCGATCGGATAGTATGGACCCGCCTTAACAGTCACTGAATTACATCATTGAAAATTCTACTTACTTCGTGTTCTTTGAGCCTCTCGCCGATTATAGTAAGACTTTCTCCCAACAGTTTCAAATGAGCGGCCACATCTATCGGTTTGATCCCGTTGACTTTGTACCCAGCATCCTTACCCCTGGGACTTGGGGGAGAAATACTCGAGGTATCGTAAGACAAACTTCCCGGGGATGACTTCGAAATAGGTGTCTTTTTGCCGGTCGGTTTAACACCGCTTTTTCCCCCTCCTAGAATGTTTGAACAAATTTAATCTACTAAAAATCAACTGTGTAACTCATCTTTACGTGAATTTTTTTCCGGCTTGACAATTCTCCCATCCTTGATGATGAACCGTTTCTTGGACGTGTCAGTGTCCAGACGCTTAAACCCGCTCGTCTCTTGCTCATCGAATTCACTATCAGTGTCCACCGAGTCTATACTCGATTCTGTATTTGCAGGCAGCTCGTACTCGCTCTCGTATTCGGAATCGCTTTGTTCCATGTCGTAGTTTTCAAAGCCGTGTTCCGACTTGATGAAAACCTAACAAAACTATGTGTTTGGATGCTAATGACACAACGTGACAGCGCTTACGTCTTCGGGGCGCGGTAATTTTCTGGGGGGCTGCACCTCAAAATCCGACTTTCGACCCATCGCTCCTTGTCTCTTGTACGATCTGTCGATTTCGTCTGGCGACTCAAAATCCACCAACTTGGACGACTTCTTCCGGACACGGCCGCTCCTCGATACACCTGTTACTTCTAAATTTATTGTTTCCATTAACACAACGTTCAAACAAAAACTATAATTGTGAAATAAAAAATAAATTGAAACACAAACGTGCATTTTTATTTTATTAGAAAATTATATTATAAAAAAAAAATTCACGACGTAATCTCGTCATCTTGGAGCCAGCCGTCGTCGTCGCTGAAAAATCTCCTTTTGACGGTGGTGTTCATGTACGGCCTCAAAGCCCATTCGGTATCTGCAGCGTCCGCATTATCCAGTGTTCCTAGCTTAATTTCATATAACCGTAACTGAAAGCGGGGCCCAACTTCGGACAACTCAATCTGCAATTAAATTTAAAACAATATTGTCGATATTAAATTACTACATATTATACAGGGTGATTTTGAAAGTTGTGCAGATATTTTAATCACGAGCTACTGGCTTCATGTAGAACTCGGAAAAAATGTTCTATCTCAAAAAATAAAATGATATTTATTTTTTGAGCTACATTTTTTTTTAATTGCTTTTAGTCTTCTACGTTGTCAAACAACCTCGAAGGTAAAAATTCGGCACATTTTAAAAATACACCCTGTATATCATATTTTATAAAACGTACACCAATGCGGTTTCCTTGTTTTAAATTTAAAACATATTTCCTATAGGTTACTTCGCATTGGCGTACATTTTATAAAACATGATATAAAAGGGTGAATTTTTAAAATGTGCCGAAATTGTACCTGCGGGGTTGTAGGACAACGTAGAAAACTAAAAGCAATTTTAAAAAATTGTAGCTCAAAAAATTAATGTCATTTTATTTTTTGACATAGAATATTTTTTTCCGAGTTCTACATGAAGCCAGTAGCTCGTGATTAAAATATCTGCATAACTTTCAAAATCACCCTGTACAGGGTGTATTAGAATTCGATCGACAAACATTCAGGGCAGATTCTATGATCAAAAATAAGCATAAACCTCTTAATACATATGGGATCAAAAACGATTAGTTTGTGAAATAATCGATTAAAAAGTTTTACCACGAACAAAAGCAATCAGGTGGAATTTATGGATGAAACGTACAAAAATAAAAAGGAGCTATGTACAATTTACATAAATTGTCAAAATTTCGCCCCCCTGTTCAATGCACAGATAACCCCATAAAATCCAATCGTTTTTATATTTTTGTTGATTATTTTGCGTTTTTGACCCCATATGTATTCAGAGATTTATGCTTATTTCTGATTATAGAATCAGCCCTGAAAGTTTGTCGGTCGAATTCTGATACACCCTGTATGCTATTTCATTTTTCATATACAATCAAACTTACTTGTTTCCCCACTTTTTTGTAAGTGTGGTGTCTAAAACTGATGTAATCATCATGATTCGCGAAAGTAATGACCCGTTTCGAATCTTCTTTGGGAACAGGGAACAGATACTTCAAAATACTTGTAACCCTCTCCCCTAATTTGGTTTTAAAATTGTGAAAAATCAAATGTGGATACTGTTCTGACATCGTTCCTAAATCAGGAATGTCATGCCTCATCACAACATCAGACATAGTGAAGTAGGTGGTGGGTCCGTATGGCAAATGACAGATTACCAAACTATCAGGCACACCACGATGCTCGTGCACAACGATAAAATCCGTGACGTCGTTAGCACGACACGCGTGAATTAACTGCTTCATTTCGTAATTACCGCGGTTCATTCTTTGGGCGTTGGGGAAAATCAGCCGCATTTCCTTGACAAACATTTTGAGCCTCGAACTGGGATCTCTGCTTGTTGTGATCACAATTTTGGGGTCTTCAACTCCCGCGTAACGATATTCGTCGTCTTGGGAATTCGCTAGGGCCCCGCCACTTTCACCACCCATCAGTACTGCTGCTTGAGGCCCCGCGTCCTCCCATTCTGCCTTCTTCGAATAATGTAAAGCGCTTTTTTGAAGATCGCCGTGTATGGGAATATTTTCGTCCAAACTGCGTTTAATTCTGTCTTTTTTCTCTTGAATTGATTTCTGTTTATCTTCGACAGTTTTTCGGTAGAGATACTCGCGGCGTAGACGAGCCTGGCGCCGCAACATTTTTACTCTTGCAGAAAAATGAAAATTATAATATAACCTCAACACTACAACGTGCTGGTTGATGTGACGCACTGTTTTGACGGCTGACAACAAACAATAACAGCTACCAACCGTGAGGAAAAACGTGAATTTACTCAAATAAAAATCACACTTTTATATGAAACATAAAAATGATAAAACTGTGAGGTTTGGGTAAGATTTTTTACTAAATATATCGGTTATGTAGTAAAATTAATTATACAAGAAACAAACCTTCCGACTTCTGTTTTTTTCCCTGGAAACTTTCCATCATATTTCACAACACATAACACTTTTTAAACCATCATTTCAAGTAAACAACATCAAACACAACCTTTTAAATAAACAACAGAAGTTTCCATTTATGCAAAGCAACGATTGTTTTTCTTTTTATCATGTTACCATAAACCGCCTACCAACTTAATAAATTTAACCAAGTCCCGCTAAATTTGAAAAATATTAAAAGATACCGAATAGTTCTGCTTTTTTAATTGATGAAAGTGACAAAAATCTAAAGTGGACATCAGGTGCTGGTTGAGCCGAAAAAGGGCGCTACTCTGGCGGCCGCTCGACAGTTATATTGATATAAACTGGAAACTCTTGAAACTCTGCATATTTTATATCTGTCAAACTTCAGATTAGTTGTTCCCGTTATCACGAGCGGCGCTGTATGAAGAAGGTTACGTATGGCGGGAATATTTGAATGTTTCATTCTCCAATCAATATCTTTTTAATTTTATAAAAATAATAAGCAAGTACTCTACATATCAACGTATCTCAGAAATAAGTACATTTATTTTAACCAGTGACAGTTCGCGTCAAGAACAACTAAATTTTTATGTATCATTTTTTCGAAATTTAATTTTCATTTCGGTATTTTTCCCCCCATAAATTGACGAGCTGTCTATTTACTCGCATTTTCTAGTTATTTGACCCAATTATAGTAACCGTGAAATAATACTTTTTGTAAAATCAACGCAAAACATTGTGTTTTTAGAATACAGTTTTTCCGCTCTGTGGCCGAGGTGTATTTTTTAAATAGTTTTGTCCAACTCCACAAGGCAGATGTTTACGCGTTGATTCTGTGATTTAAGATAAAATTTTGTGAAAATGGCGAGTTTATGTTCCACTAGTGAATACATAGATATTGTGTTGGTGTATGGTAAAGCGGGAATGCTCCTCGAGTCTAGAGAATTTCAGTGCTACTTCTTGTGGGGGTACATGAAGGACTTGGTATATTCGATCCCAATTGACACAATTGAAGTTTTAAGAAAACGGGTGGAAAAGCTGTCACAACAATTCGCAATAACAGAGGAATGGAACTTTGAACACTTCTTGTAATGGTTAGTGATTACTGATTAGTGATTACTCTAATTACTTCATGAGAATTTTTACGGATTAATACACTAATTTCAAGAGACATTTTGTGTCCTTATTTGGGTATGGGCGATTCATTAGGGTTAGTTTAAAATATTTATTATTAAAAATGTTTTCATTTAATAAACAGCAAAAATGAACAGGGAATTTTTCCATTTTTTTATATTTACAATTTAAAATTTGTAATGAAATGTGTTAGAAATATCTGTATATGCACATTAAATGTAGTGTTTAGGAATACGTGGGAGGATTGGGGCAATTATTTTGCTTTCCAAGAAAAATTGTGGAATTCCTTATTCATTTTTGCCTAGTTTATCTATCATATGATTCTATTTTTTCTCTTCCACCCTTAGATTACAGCAATTGCAAGAAACAAGTGGAAGTTTTCTTGCATTTGTTTTTTCTTCTTCGCTTATCGGCATCGGCGAAGGAGTAATCCCCATAGGCGGGTAACGAAATTTGTGCCAAATCTTTCAATAATTTTTATTGGATAACTATAAGGTTTAGGAAAAAAATGTATTTTTTTCTAACACTAATATCTTATACTGTTTCTATGGTGCATTTGAGGTCGTGATTTGAGCTTACACCTTATGTTTCCCATAAAATACGTTTTTCTCTATAATGGGGACCACACACATAGAGGGAAGAGTCAAGACTTGAATGCACACGCCAATTCCCTGTGTGTGGAGAAGAATGTGGCACGCGCATTCAAGTCAGTTGGAATCAAAACTGTCTTGATTTTTGGCGTGCACATTCAAACCCGCGCGGGGATAACTTACTGTGTGTGGTGACAAGTCTGCATGCTTCGGTTAAAATTCAGTGGCGGCCGTATTTTATCTGATTTACGAAATATGTCTCGTGAATACAATACAGGGGCACGCCACTGTTATCAGACAAATTTCCTTTTTGGTCACCATCACAATGAACGTTTGCTGCATAACTGACGGGGAAGCAGTAGTGTGTGTGTACTCACAGAGAGTACGGGTTTACTTAGACAAGCGTGTACACTTTTAACTGCAAATTCTTCCCTCTGTGTCTGTGGCCGCCTTATGACACGTCGTCAATAGCAATGTATCTTATAGAGTCATAAAATACGCTCACACATATTATTCATCATTTTTACAGTACCTAATTATCACAAAAGTGAAAAGTACAATTATTGAATTGGAACTACCACATTAGCTTCATGCTCTTGTTCCTAACGTCTTCTTCTTTAACTTCTGCTGTTTCATCCAATGCAAGTGCCCGGCCATCGAAAACTGGCAATCTTTACATTTTCTTCAAATGATTCTTACCGTAATGTGAATTAACTTTTAATGAAGTTCTACACACTTACCCCATATCAAGAAAAGCCAAAATGACATCTTCCGTTACCTCCGTGTATTTTGAATGAAAACGGTGCACATTTACATTAAAATATTTTTTTATTAATTTGCCTATTTTTTATTGTTTTGTTATTATCTAATATTTATTGCAATGCTATTTTTTAATAAAAATTCAAATAAAACAATTGCTTATAAAAAAAAGAATATTTTATTCAAAAAATTGAAATTACGTCTAAACGGCTGCAAATAGGCATACACAATGTTAATATGTAAAAGTGGCTTTAGAATTTCATTTTACATTTATATCTAGTATCAGAAACGGTAGTTGGTATTTAAAAAAATGAAGTTTTCGACATTTTTTGATTTTCAATTTAAAAAATTGCAGTACGCGTATGAAACATTAAAAAAATGTCGTTAATAGCGCAAAAAGCGGCCAAATCTTTGGCAAGTCAGTAAAACAAAAATAAATTATTTATTTCTGATGGTTCAGGAATTATAAAGTTTTTAATGAAGCCCTGCAACCTCGTTTTTTTGAGAAAAAATTTACAGGTCAAAAACAATGACAGATAAGTGCTAACAGAAACACGTTCCAAACTCAAAATCTAACGTAGCATCCAAATGTGAAATCAAAATGGGGCCTTTCCATTTAAAAAAACAAAGATGGCGTCGATTTCCGGTATTTCTGGAAGTGCCGTCATTTTGAAAATATTTCATTTGAACTTGGAGTAGTCTATTATAGTCAACTACCAATTTTTGGAAAATCAGAAAGTTTCTAATGAACGGGCTATGTGAATCAGCCTATATGGCTCAAAATCACCAAGGTGGCAAATTTGTTTCGCCAGCAAATAAATTACAAAAATTACCATTTTATTGCACAAGTGAACATTAGTAAATAGGAAAATTCATTTGTTTTAACTGTACATCATACAATATACTTCAAAAGTAAATAATATTTAATATTATTTCAAGATATATGTATGGAAAGTCATTTCGAGAACGCGTCCCAAGGATGGATCCTTAGAAATATACATCAGGAATTCCCATAAAATAAACGATATTTAACAGTTTCCACTACTTATCAGCGGCCAATTTTATTTAACATCTAATTTTTTTAACAATTATTCAAAAAATCTAATTAATTTAAATAGAAATATGCTTAAATATTTTGTCCGACAAAGTATGCATCATTTCAGTGAACGCAGTTGTAACTAGCTGAAAAGAATTTATAATGAACACAACCTTTAGGTGCTAGCCGCAGTTTGTGGTAGGAGATGATATTATAACCGGCCGTCATAAGTGTTTTTCGGCAAATTAATTATAATTAAGTGATAAGTACCTTTCAATTCACTATTTACAGAGCGTACATCAATAGGTCATCATTCAGGGAACGCGTTTATAAGTTTGGAATATTGAAAAAATTCCTTTTAGATTACAACATTAAAACAATAACTTGAAATATTTTACACTAACCATGTCAGACCGAGTCGAAAATGGCTGCCGTCAAAAAAAAAGCAGCGTTTAGTTGAAAACGTCATTTCGTGAACGGTCATTTCGGGAACGTTCCCGGATATGATGGCATGTTCTCAAAATGATAATGATGTTCCAAGGATGACTGTTTCATTCCTGGAGTGATATCTGCTATTGCAAATTCTCAATAAATTTATTGTTTATGTTGTGTTTACACAATTTTCAACAAGATATTATACTTGTTGTTTTTATTATAGCAATATGGCACCACGAGGCTGAAAATACCAAAACAAGGCCGAAAAAGTTACTAAAAAAAGATAGTTCGTCTTATTTGCGCTAATTTGCGCCGAAGAAAAAAAGCTAATGCTAGAAAAAGAAAGTTCTCGAAATGACGATTTTTTGCGATGGCTTTTTTGAAAAACAAATTAGAAAAAAATTAATGTGTTTTGTGCTTGCCCAATTTAAATATTATTTATACACAAGTTTAGTGACGATTTAAGCAAATTTTCATAATCATAGCTTCCAAGTTTTTTATCATAAAACCAAACTTGTAATTTGCCATCTTGGTGATTTTTACCCATATACAGCATGTTATTGAAATGCGTTAAGAAAATTTAAACGGTTACTTTTCTATTTACCATTTTTTCGAAAACTCAAATTTATGCTCGAATTTATTTTCACCGTATTCCGTGTCATCGAGTCGTTTATGGATGGGACGGTGAAAGAACAACGGCTTCGTACGAAAAACGTTAACGCAAAAAAGTAAATACATACGACAAAAACCCAAGCGGATAGGTCTTGCAAAAACTTACTGACACAATTTAGTCAAGTCCTTCACCTGCATGCGGCCGTGTTTACAATTTATTAGAAAGTGAATTTCCCGTAATTATCGCTAAAAATGGTGAAGTACACTAATCCGGAGTTAACAGACATGGTGCTCAGTTACGGGGAAGCTTTATCAAATGCTGATGCAACCAGGCGTTTGTATGTATAGTCCATTTTTTAATTATAGTCCGATGTATCAATTAAAAAGCAGAACAACTGTCATATTGCTATCTCTTTTCAACATAATGTAAACAAACTATTGAATTCTTGTACGTATTGTATTAAGCGTGTCCCACTATGCATCTCGCTTTAGCATGTGCGATTAGAGCAAGACGCGAATTGTACGTTTATTCCACTAGCGACGTCAAATTTTTAGGTTACGTTTTAACCACGTTATTTGTGATAATTTTGTTTAATTTTGCTTGAAATGTCCTCCGTATGATGCCAACGAAAAGCATGTGGACAGATCCTTTTACAGAATTTGTAAATTGCAAAAACAATATTGGAATTGCGCGGAAACTTGCAAGACTGGAAGTTAACAGGTAAGGGGGTAAACTAATTCATAGAGGTTGTTTTGTGTTCATGGCGTTGCCGAAACAAAATCTAGGAAGAAAGAAAGATAGTCTAAACGTGGTTGTTTAGTGCTGTTTTCAACTATTTTTAATATATCTGACCTATTAGTTGATATGTAAATAGTTATCAAAAGCATTCTGAAGGGAGCGGTTTTTTGAAAGATAAAATTAAAACGGAGGAATGAATTTGCAGAAATACCAAGAAAGCACGAAAGAACACAATATCTGTCTCATGTTGCCTAAATAAATTTTCAAATATTGGTAGAACCATGCACTGCTGTCAAATGTCGAAAACAGACGCAGGTCATGTCGACTTCTTGATTCGGACTAAGCTCATCGGACTATAATAAAAAAATGGACTATACCTTTGTGAATGCTGTCCAGCATTTAAGGCATTCTAGGACTTTTACTCCTGTCCTGTCCTGTTAACGAAGAAGCGATTGTTAGTTGTCGACGACTTGCATTACGAATTGACGTTGCCAGAAGATCCACCACGTCGAATTGCATTTTGTCAATGGCTTCTTCAATAGGTCGTAATTCACCAGTTTTATCGCCAGCTCGTTCACCGGACTTAAACCGTTGTGAATTTTTTTATGGGGCCATCTAAAACAGATTGTGTCTGAAACTCCAGTTGACACCGAGACAATTCGATAAAATTCTGACATGTGGATGAGAACTCAAGCTTCTGTGGCTCGAAGGGCACACAAGAGCGTGCATCGATTACGGAGGGCGTCATTTCGAACATTTAATTTAAACGTTAGTGCCCTTGATCAAGTGTGGTGCGTAACTTCAATGTCACTCTCACTTACTACGAATAAAGAATTGGTTTTTACTGTACCGGGTGGGGCATCGTATACGCGCACGCGAGAAATCGCGACTTCTAATTAAATTAAATTGTCGAAATTTTATATACCTAACTAATTATTGATAAGGTATATTTGAGAATTTAAAAAAAAAAAATTTTTAATAAATAAGGCCGTAACAGTTTTATTAGTTTTCTGAAATTAACTGTTAATTTACCTATAAAGTTTTTACACTAAATGAATCTGTATCTGCTAGCCCATCAAACCCTGGTGGCACAATTACAAATTTTGACTTGGTTAGCTAAATAATTCGCTTTTTTATTTAAACGTAAACCAGACGGGTGATTTACGGCACAATGGTATAATTTCCCAACAAAGGTATAGCCGACCGTTTTAAACCTTTTTGCCATAAAATTGACAGTTTCCATTGTCACCTAAATTTACGACAGCACAAGTAACAGGTCATAAATAAAAATGATTTTGAAAGTTGAAATGTAAAACTGCGTTTAATTCAAAATCTAATTGGTATTTTTTTCCGTAGATTTCGTATATAATTATAGGAAGTGAATCTGGGTAGGTTAGTATAAAAATCAGAATTTGACTTTTTGGTTGGAATTTACATTTTATTTTTTTGGCTTTGTTTGTAAGTGAAAAATTATCAAAAAATTATGAAATGTACCTTACCAATAGCCAGGTTAGTGTGAAAAATTTCGACAATTTTATTTAATTAGAAGTCGCGATTTCTCGCGTGCGCGTATACGATGCCCCACCCTGTACATAGGTATTTATCAATTTTTTGACCAGGAATTTTTTGAAATTCTGGATTTTTGCCGTCAGTCTCCAGCAGTTTCAACATTTCTTCTTCTCACGGTTTCAACACTATTGTCTTATTTCCCTTTGCTTTCAAATCGGTTTTCTTCTTCAAATCAATTTTCAGGTCAGGTCAGGTAATTTTTTTTCTTTATTTGGTCAAGCGAAATTATTTTACCAAAATTTGATTCGAATACTTTGCTGCTTCACTTTTATTGTTGGAACTTGTGACTCGACACTAAAAAACCCTTATCGCTGCAGCTGGGTTCTAATCATTAAAGTTATATTTCTGATAAACAACTGAGTGAAGAAGACCGTAGTAAATACTACACCTTTGTAAGTACATACTCGGAAAATGGTAGTATATACTTCAGATTTCCCCAGTAGATACTTGTAAGTAGAACTAAAAGCTTATGCATACGAAATTAAGTGTTTCCTTTTACTTTGATCTTTTACTACAAGTAAATACTTTTTTTGTTCGACACTGTCAGAATTTGAGAATTTTCGCCTGTGTGAACGGATTTTGATAAATTTGACAACTTGTCAAAACAAAACGTCAAGCTAATTTTAAAGATTTTTAGCGATTTGGAGCCTTTAAGGGGCTCGTCGAACAAAAAAACGTTGTATTCAACTCGTTCTTGTGTAATTTTGGCTTTTTTTGGCATGAGTGGACCAGTTTAAAACTCGAGTGAAACGAGAGTTTTAAAGGTCCACGAACTCGTTAAATAAATAACTATTTTGTACTCATAGCTTTGAAAGCAACGCTTCTAATCCAACCAATCCAACATCCAACGCTCGCTCCGAAATGAGTGCTTCCCGGTCGACTCGAATGTAAAAATTGCAAAAAACACTGGTCCTTTGAGGCATTAAAAAAAATCTGTCTTGATAATAATAAAATTTAGTTCATAAAATACAACTTCCCTGGGTTTTCCTCCATAAAAAAATTACGGAAAGATTTATAATCGTTGAAAATTGTTCCTACAAAATTCACAAATTATTGCAAAAATTGAAATATCAAGTGAAGCAATCGTTTCCAATAACCAAAGATCACTGCCTACTTGGTTTTATGTTCGTTTATGTTTAATGTATTAAAACAAAAAATTTTAACTTAATTTTCGTACAAAAAATATTGTACGAATCACTTGCGTGAAGACATCTTCCGTTCATTCGCGCATTAATTAAAGGCACTCGCTCCTTCGTCGCTCGTGCTTTAAAAAATGCGCTCATGCGGGAACATCGTCTTCCCGCACTTGGTTCGTAAATAACTATTACTTATAGTTTACACTTGTAAGTTTTTACTAAACTTTATGCATACGACCCAACGTCTTTCGGGTCAGCTAGTAGTTTATAATTTAACATATTTAAAATTTTTACAAAAATACAATTTAATTAATAATTTATAGTTCTTTCATTAATGAAGTAATATTATTTCATTTCATTTTTCTTCAGATCAAAAATAGGAATTAATTCATTGTTAGGACGTTTCAACAATAATTTGTCCGTTGACAGCGGAAATATATCCCACAATTCTTAATTCCATACCTTGCAAATGCTTATCCTCAATAATGAGGGATTCTTGAACGTTAAAAAAATTATGTGCTGCTGTACACAGCTTTCTATACAGCTGTGTAAAAATATGATTGAAGTTACCCGCATCTAGACTCCACTCTTGGAGTTTTTTGGAATTAGAATTCATTTTAATAAACTTGAGAAAACGATCCGTTCGTTTGGGAATTGTACGATCCAAGTGTCGTCTGTCAAAACAGTCGAAAAAACTTCGTATATGTAACACATTTTCATTTTTTATATTTTCCCAATTGGCGATGGTCTAAAAGATAACAATGATAAGTTATTTTTTGTAATTTGACGTTATAGATTTAAGTGCGTTTATAGCTTTTGAAGTGATGCAAAACAATTTATGTGATAGAATTTGGATAAAATAAGAGGCAACTAAATTAATTTTCATTTTTCAATTAAAGTTTTATCAATTAATCAGACTATCACAATAGTTATTTATTTAACGAGTTCGTGTGTAATTTGGGCTTTTTCTGGCATGAGTGGGCCAGTTTAAAACTCGAGTGAAACGAGAGTTTTAAAGGTCCACGAGTGCCAAAAAAAGCGCAATTACACAAGAACGAGTTGAATACAACGTTTTTTTGTTCGACGAGCCCCCCAAAGACTCCAAATGGCCGAAAATCTTTAACATTAGCTTGACGTTTCGTTTTGACGAGTTGTCAAATTCATCAAAATCCGTTCACACAGGAGAAAATTCTCAAATTCTGACAGTGTCGAACAAAAAAAACTGTAAAGCATTTTTACTCAAAAATTACATAAAAAGAGCAAATTACAAAAGATAGTATTAAAAAATATGTTTGTTCGATACCTCCCTAGAAAGTGGGTCTGTATCCATGGTTACCAGTGGGTGAAGGTTTCACTTTCGCTCACGCACTTTCGCTCACGCATAATTGAAATTCGATTTTATGAAAAAGAATTTGTATATTGAAAATAATTACATACCAATAATAACTAAACGTTATTCCTGTTGAGTTGAACATTTCAAGGTCAAATAATTTTATTTTTTGGCTTTGTAATTATGTTTTGTAAATACACAGTGACATGTAACATGAACGGTATTTACCTGCATGTCACTATTTGTAAAATTATTTGACCTTGAAAGGTTCAATTCAACGTGAATAACGTATACCGTGCGTTTTTTTAAGACTGGCCAAAGGGTTTTACATGCTAATTTTTCAAACCCCTGTTAACTTTTATTTTTGTGAAAATTACAAAACCTAACGCTGTTTTTAGATTAAACAATAGTATTATTTAGTCATTTACTTTATTTTTTAATACCTAAATGGTTGTAATAGACAATTTACAAATAAAATGTTAGTTGCAAAAAATAGTGTGAAGATTAATATTTTACATTTAATAACGATAGATTCATCCGATTACTATCCCACCTCCACCCGGCGGCACGGCAATTTTGCCGGAGTACATACACTATTACGGATATTACTATCAAGTAATAGTGCAGTGCTTATCAACATAATTACCGGCGTCTTGCCTCCGCATTTTGACTTTGTTGTGTATTATGTTCTGTGTCAATGTTAAGGAACTTCCTCACGATGTGACATGAGTATAATAATATACCTACCAATGTGTTATCTAAATCCAGAATTTTTAAATTTTTAAAAAGAGATTGCGGTACTATCATGTTATAACAAGTTTCTTTACTTTAATAAAAATTAAATGAAATGTTCAAAATGGCCTCCAGAGCCAGTTAAGCAATCACATAATCAATTACATATCAAAATTACAAATGTCAGTTGAAATTTTAGCCTACTGAAAATTTTAAAATTGGAGCAAACGGAATTTAAAAAATGTCTTTTTGCTAACTTATTACTTGATTCTGGTTATTAAATTAAAATTGTTTAAATACATTATCATATCCCACAACTTTACTACAAAACTGGGTTGAATATTTTCATGAGGACAAAAGTTAACAGGGGGTTGAAAAATGTAGCTTCTAGAACCCTATGGTCAGCCTTAAAAAAACTCACTGTATAACAATTCATCACTTTACATATTTCATCACGACAGCCACCGAATATGCCCATCATCAGTACAACTTTCTGAAGGATCCACTCTTGGTCCGCCGCTTCCAGTAAAAACTTGCAAACATCGTTTCTTGAAAAAGTTGTAGCTTTTTTCGTCTGATAGTTTCTACATTTTGTTTTCAAAAAGGAGGTGAGACTGTTGAACCTGTACCATTTATAATATTAAAACAACTAATAGCTTATTAAAAAACCTCTTACCTGGATACCTGGAGATATCAACGTTTTGAAATACAAACAGTGTAGGTACTCTTCAACATTGAATATCACAACCGCGCTGATGCTGCTTTCGTCTTTTCCCTTGATCTCGGTCTGCCATTGTGTAAATATTTCCAATTCTTTCTGGTATCGTAATTTTGATTTCGTAGGCACCATTTGGTACTTCGCGGCATTTGCCTCTTCCAGGACGTCATCAGGAACACAGAATTCTTCGTCATCCATTTCCACAACGTGGTGTACGTAATCACTTTATTGACTTTGCAAAACTTTGTTTATTTTGTATTTTATTTTTTTCCATAGCAACAGATCTCTCCGAAAATGTGATTTATTTATTTTATTTTAATTTTATTTAAAATTTTGAATATAAAGTTACAGACTCATTTTCTAAGGAGTTATGTCTGGTATCGAACAAAATCAAATACAGCACTCGAGAGTGCTGCGCGTCGTGGCCGAACATGCAATTCGCGTGAACAAAAGCTTTACCTTCCTCTCTCGTAGTGTAAATAACTATTCATTGCCACTTGTTTTTTAAATTTTAATTCGTGCTTTAAGAACTATTGTCAACAGCATGAAGATTTTCACTGGTATTGTTAATATCGGAATAGCTCATCGTGGTACTTGGCTCTTGGATCATTTCTGGAGTAATCGGTTCTTTCGTACTGCTACTGGTACTAGGTTCAAGCTGTCTTAACATCTTCAATGTCATCAATTTTCAAATGAACCAATGCGTCGCAACGACAGGCATCCGCAACTAACATTAAAACAAGGTATAATTATAATTTCTTAATTATAATTTCATTAAATATTTATTGTCTGGAGCAAAATTCATGAATCGCTCGATTTGCTCTTTTGTTAGAACCCTTAATTTCTTCGGTGTATAATCATCATTCTGTCTTTTTAAAAACGGACGTAATTTTGACATTTTTTCTATATTTATTCCATTTTTTAGATTGAGTGTCTTCTTGACCATTGAATATTGAGACAAAGGGTGGATGCTTTCCTTTTAGTCGATAAATAATAGTAGTGGTCATGACTCAGGGGTTAGATAACAACCTACATATCATTATTTTCTTTCATTTTCAAAATGACCACGCGTTCGACATTTGTCTGTTCACATTCCCCAGATTGTTTTTGTTATGTCTGTGGTTATTATATTCGACCGAATCAAGTGAAACATAAAATTACGACAAATTTCTAAATTTTCTTCTTCTTCTTCTGACAGTGTCGAACAAAAAAAAATACCGCGTGATCAAAAAGGACTGTTTAAGTTGGCAGTACAATTAAGAAAATTTTTTAATTCGGTTATTTATAACACTGCAACTGGATATGTTTTGTTGGTTTATTTTACAAATATCTGATATAGGTATAGCATTAACAATGACAAGCCACCAACAACCGGAAGTTACTCGTGTTATACGATTTAAAATACGATCCAGTGTTACCAACTTAAACAGTCCTTCTTGATCACCCCGTATTTTGGTTTAGACATATTAAATCAAAATTAACCATGGGTAGAATACCGCATGTCGTTTGTGGACCTTGCCGGTCAACCTTAGAAGCCTGGGTGCGAGGGGAGAAGCGTAAAATGGCATTTGGTAATCCAAGACTTTGGCGGGAACCGCAAAAACATGTACTATCGCGGCCATCCAAAAGTGAACGTTTTTTTTATAGTTTGATTTTTACTTTAAGTCATAGGCGTCCTAAAATGTCAATGTCACTAGCGATAAAAAAATTATTGAAACAATTTTTTTTCAAATGCCACATCTCACTCCGATGCAGACAGCTAGGGCTATTGCAAAGCTAGAAGAAAATTGGTCGTTGGCTGCTGTGGCGAGAGAATTACATTGCAGTAAGACTTGCATCGTCAATATAAAGAGGGGTTGGCAAGAAAACAGGCTTGAGAGGCCAATGCGAATAGGTGTTGGAAAGGTTTCTTTACTAAAGTTTACTTTCCCTTTAATAATGTATTAATTACTTCTCAGTCTCATTTTTATTAAAAATTATTTATTACAACTTTTTATTATTAAAATAGTAACGCCTGCTGCACGAACGTCAATGAATACAGCCTGATTTAATCTAACGAAAAATACGGAAATTTTCGCAAGCTATCGTTTACTTTTGGATGGCCGCGATTGTACATGATTGTTTCTTCTCTCTGGTAGATGTCTCACACTTTAAGAACATAAAAAATCGTTTTCACATTCAATATCCGGATGTTCCTTCTTCTCGAGCTCCTGTTCCACATTCTGTGGAACTGCCACCACCAA
Source organism: Tenebrio molitor (assembly GCF_963966145.1). Lineage (NCBI taxonomy): Eukaryota > Metazoa > Arthropoda > Insecta > Coleoptera > Tenebrionidae > Tenebrio > Tenebrio molitor. Next base: position 19,537,363 of record NC_091048.1, on the reverse strand, counting down.
GTTTTCGTCGTCTGAAAAGAGTGCTTCTGATTATAATCTTCCTTGTTCTTTAGAAGAGCTTGCCTTACACGAAGAAAGTGAGACAAATCCGCACGAGGAACATGAGACAAATTCGCACTTTCTAACTCAGCACGAATTAAATGATTTAATTAGAGATTTAGGATTGACAAAAGCTGCAAAACTACTTCTAGCAGAAAGCGACATGAAAGGTTCTCACAACATTTCTCATTAAAAAACGATTTATGCTTTTGCAACAATGTGGACAATCTGTTTGCAGAAATGGACCTAGAGCACCGTCCCGACGATTGGCGTTTGTTTATTGACAGTGTTGGAGCAGCCGGTTCAATTTGGTTTATGACGCCGGCGCCGCTTTCGATATCTCTGCCGACAATTAAAGTCCTCGTCTAGAAATAGTCAATTTTGACTTAAATTGTAAATAATTTTTTTACCTGATGTGCCGGTACGTTGGTGGTCTCTCACACAATTTGGAAAGACCGGACATCTGGCTTATTTTCACATCTTGCAAAAGGCCACCAGCGTACTACCTACCCCTGATTGAGAGGGGAGACGAATTTACTTTTGTCCGTTTTTGTTAGTTTTAAGTTAGTTGATAAGTAAATGTAGACCAAGAAGCATCAATACATCTTTGAATTAAGCTGAAGTATCTATCCTTGTTTGAAATCACGGTCCACATTGTGCGAAACCCCTACGCCAGCGTTTCTCAACCTGTGGGGCGCGCCCCCCTAGGGGGGCGTAGTGAAATTAAAGAGGGGGCGCGAGCATATAAAAAAAAATAATACATAAAATGTCAAAATGACGTACCTACGTACGCCAATGTGTTGATTAAGGTATCAAGTTTGCCAAAATAATTTATGAAAAATGTTCCCAACTTAAGAAAAAAAGTCACAATCATTTAAGATCACCCGGTATAAAAAACAAATAATGATTCAGTGAAACATAAAAACTTTAAATGTTCTGAACGGGCCTTCCTAGTAGTGTTTTATCTTCTTCATCTTTTTTTGATATACGTAGGTATTTAGTTAGACATTATAGGCCCATATACAGGGTTATTCACGAGAGGGGTACTTCTGAATTTTTATTTTGCCGCAACCAACAATACCAATGGCAGTAACTACTAAATCAAATGTGTTATTTCTTTTAAATTAGGAATCAAAGTAAGTTGGGCAGATTTGTGAGAAACGTCAGATTGGCAGATAACCTGTATTTAATCAAAATTCAGCAAATACAGTTAATGTAAAAGGTGTTCGAAGTGTCTACCATCGGCTTGTAAACATCCGCAGCGGCGACAGAATTCTTTCCACGCTCTCCATAAATGAGGAGCTGGAGCATGTCAGTCTTTTCGTCATTATTGTAAAAAGAAATTTTTCGAATTGACAAAGATTTTTTACTTTAACGTCAAAGAGACAGACAGGACTAAGAGCCATCGTGGATTCAGTTGTAATTATTTGCAAAATTTGAAATCAAGATATTGTTGCAATGTGTATAATGGGTTGCGGCAAAAAGAAATTCAGAAATAACCCTCTCGTGAATAACCCTGTAGTACAAACTTCAAAACAGGGCAAAATACAGTTTTACATCAATTTTACAGACAGGGTTGTTTTACCCGTGGGAAAAATCTTTCAATTTTCTTTTAAAACCGTTATCTACATGAGTTTGTATAGCACGCCTTCTACCTTAAAAAACAGGACAGAATCCTTGAAATATCTGCTTTTTAAATATACTTACCTTTAAAATTAGGGCAAAATCTTTGAAAAATGTTAATTTTTAAATATACCTTAAAAACAGAGCAAAATGCTTAAAAAAACAAAGTGTTCTTAAGGGGCCATACTATATATTAGTTACCAATGACGTTACGTTTAATAATCTCTCGAACGGTAGTTACTTGATGCATTATTCAACCGCTGACTTCACTCAATTCAGTGACTGCTTCATCTCTTAATTAAAAAAAGACAAATAAATTATAAATAATTTTATGTTAACTTCACAACATTGAAATCACAGTTTAACTTATTACTGTTAAAATTACAATACATTCACACAGTTGATCGAGTCTGAATTGAAAATGGAAATTTTACAACATTTTTAAATTAACATTAAGATGTTTTCAGTTATAAATCAATACATCAAATCATGTGAGCACATCTTAAAGTAAAAAATACCTTAAATTATATATGTACAACTTAATCGCTATCACTAAGACTGTCATCCGATGATCTGACTGATATACAATCCGAACTCAAACAAATTTCATAATAATTATTATAATCCCTGAGACTTGTTTTCGTTTTTGAATAGCAATAATCCATGACAAGAACTCCATTACAATTGGTTCTTGGAATATCAATATGAGGCAAAACTTGGTATTTTTCAGCGGGTTGTAGTTTAATATCGTCGGGCGGTTCGATCACTTCAAAACTATCTGTCGCTATATTCCATACGAACAAGCAGTGTGTCGTGTAGTTTTCCGGTTTGCCATATGGTTCAATTGATTTTAGGGTACCCATTTTGATCACAGCTTGACAAATAATGTGTCCATCTAATGGACAAATCTGAAAAAAGAAACAATATCTACAGTGGTAACACGGATAAAGGAAATATGACAAAGGCAAAAGCGAATTTATTGGAAATCTTTAAAGTTTAGCAGTACTTTGGGAACAAGAAAGTTAAATTGAGAGGAAGGAAGGCGCCTTCGCTGGTAGTGCATTGAAAGTGATGCCAATCGTTTCTCTTTCAGCAACCTTTTATGACCGTAAACCTTGAACAGCCCATCCGGTATCGCATCGCATTGGCTCCTTTAACCGCAGCAACAAGGTGTTACTTTACTTTATGGTATAACCATAAAGTCTTTTACAGTAGACGATACGCCACTGGCAAAATCCCCACCAACCGCCCTTGTCTAGCAACCTTTTACGGTTGGCCACGATTTACCGACTGGGATCACTTTTTCAAACTGACCTTGACCTTCCTTCTTTGTTAGAAACAAAAAAAGCCGACCGAAACTACGCCCAGGGTACTTTTTGTGATAGGAGAGATATACAGGGTCATTCATTATAAATGATTGTCCCATCGCAGTAGGTGTTGGTGACGTAATTGAATGTGCCGCAAGCCTCATAACATGAGTGAGACTAGTATCGCCATTAGCTGGCGCTCCTGGCGGTAGTGGAAATCTGTCTACTAGTTTGTCTAACGTTGCAAGGCTGCGGTACATTCAAAATTTGTGTGGGTTTTCAACGCTAACTGCGATGGGACAATAATTTATAATGACCCTGTATTTATTTTACTTTAAAAATCGGCTGGTTCTTTTAATCCTACAGTCCATTCCATCTAAGAATGGAAAGGAACTTACGGTAGTGGTATTCTAATAACAAAATTGTAGTCTAATGATGCGTTTGATACAAAAACTCGATAAGTTTGGCACTAATAACCAAAAAATCGATCAAATATCAAAATTTGACAGTAGTTATCAAAAATCGAACATTGCTTGGTGTAAACTTTTTTCTCATTTTGACCAATCAACGATGGGAAAATAGTCCCTTTACAATTCTATACTGTATACTTAAATGGAATAGACTGTAGAATATTAAAAATGTCCAACTTTGAAAAACGAACAAAGGAAATTCGTGGTGGCTCGTATATTTGTTTCTTCACATTTTGAAATAGACAAATAAAACTATAATAAAAGCTGTCAACGTGAATGTACTCTGTTGTATGTATAATGTGTTAAAAATGTTGATTTATGCAACAAGTGCATACACTAGTACTTTTTTCCACAAATGCGAAGTTTGACCAGACGGGTGCGGCAATCCCATGAGCCAAAAAAGGCATTTTATGGATGAATTTCATAACATATTTGCATAATGCGAGAGTCAAATAATGACACGCTATAGCACTTTCTTAAAGCTTCTTACTTTTTTCTTACTAAAATTTAATCTGTAACTTTATTTGGGACCACCTTCTTCCATGATGAACATATAGTCGCAAAATTTAGGAAATGCAACAATTACAACTTTACAATTCTTTGGGTTTTTTTTAATACCATACAGGCTGTTTGATGAAAAACGCCTCAACCCATAACTTTGTTATTTGTTACCCGATTTCAATGAACAAAAAAATCAAAGATATGGTTTTTCAAGCGCTACAAAACAGCCATAAAATGTTTTTTTTTGCGATAGCTAACGATAGTCAACTTTTTTTTTTTTAATGGGCACATGTAGTTTTTTAGGCTTGGTCTGGTAAGGTTTTTTTTTCTGGATCTAATGATGTATTGAAAGTTATCATTTGGTTCATGCTAACTGAAAAAAAAAATAAATTTTTTTTTTGTGGTTCAGCTTACAAAATTTTTAAGAGTGCCGTGAAAAACAATCGGAATACAAAGTACGATAAATGTCATCTAAACGTCAGCTTAGAAGTTTTCATCTGCTTTTTTAAACTTTTTTTATTTAAGTATAAAAGAACATTGTCAGTCATGCAGGATAGCAGTCATTTGACTATTATTTTATGTTCGAGTGTAATAAAAATCGTAATTAGCCAAAAACAAAAAGTTAATAGAAAAAATAATAATAATTATTATTAGAATATAGCCTAAGGGAGTCCGTTTCGGCTCAGGGACGCGAGGGTCGCGGGTTCGATTCCGACCCAGGGCGAAAAAAAAAAAAGCCATATTCTATCTCGTGATTCGGAAGTCACGTTAAGCCATTGGTCCCGGTCTATTGAGTTGGTCATCCCGCCCCTCATAGATATGTAAACCAGTCCTAGACTGTGTAACAACATTTTATTATTTATGTTTTCCAAGAAAATAATAATAAAACTCTTCAAGATTGCACCTGAAAATTTTCAAACTCACACTTGACATTTGTTGCTATTTGTATTCCAATTGTTTTTCACGGCACACTTGAAAATTTCTTAATAAACTGAACCACAATTAAAAATTGTTTTTTTTTCAGTCAGCTGTGGACCAAACGATAACTTTTAATACATCCTTAGATTCAAAAAAAAAAACTTTATCAGACTGAGCCTAAAAAACTACATGTGTCCATTTAAAAAAAAAAGTTGACTGTCGTAAGCTACTGAAAATAACGCAAAAAAAAAGATTTTATGGCTGCTTCGTAGCGCATGAAAAACCATATCTTCGGTTTTTTTGTTCATTGAAATCGGATAATAAATAAAAAAGTTATGGGTTGAGGCGTTTTTTATCAAACAGCCTGTATACTCACATAATTCAGTTTAATGTCGTAATCTTGACAATGAAGGAATTCAAGTTGGGACTCGCTACACAGCTTCTGAGCTCTTCTTTGGACAAATTGTTCACAGTCAAAAGTTCTCTGAGTGACTATCAACTGCATTTCAGTCACTTGATCAACTTTGAAATCAGGGACCACGTCCAAATGCTGATCAGTCAACGTGTGTACCAGAAGGGGTATTTCTATAGGAATATTGTAATCATCTGAAAAGAAAGAGTTGTAAATGCAGCGTCAAATCTTGCAATCAAGGTGTACTAGACAGTTGTCATTTTATTGTTACACCAGTCAGAAAAAGTTTTAATTGAGCTCGTTGACTCAAACCACTTAAAAAATACCTCTGCTCTGTCCTGACAATAGCGAACTGTTCTCAAAATCTCCGTTCGAATATCTTCTGACGACCTTCTTGATCCACCTCGGCGTTTCCGTTTTCGGGTCGACGATGAGCAACCCGCTCTGTTGCATGAAGCGTGAGTCAGTCGGTTGAGAGGTAGAAAAATTGCTGGGCATTCGTAGGATAAGTCTCGAGTCCGAGTCGGAACAGTCGCTGTCCAAACTTGGCGAATAGACGTAAAGCTTCCTCGCCGATTCTTTGGGACTTATCGGGGATTTGGAATGGTGAGGTGAGTTACGTATGGAAGGGCAATACAAGTTCCGAGCGCCCCCGGGCGAGAACTGTCCGTTCCGAGAATTGGGGGATTGCATCGGCGAGCGCGGGCTTAAAAATAAACTGTTGAAGTCGGGCGAACGGATACAACGACTCTGAGACCTGTACAGGTATCTCCGTTCGCGTCTCAACGAATTAAACGGAACGATATTCTCACTATTGTCTTCGGAAAATTCGTACTTTTTCTCGGCCAGACGCTTTTTCCTAAACGAACTCAACTTCTCGCACTTTTCATTCTCTTCGATAAACTCGTACGCTTTCTCGGCGATCTTTTTGTCGATCTTGTTTTTCTCGGCGGTCTTTTGTATACCGGAACTTTGCGGAACTGAAAACAAATAGTCTTTGCTCGTGTTCTGCAACCGCTTGAACCTCGGATCGACTATGTTTTGGACCAGAGTGTTGTGATAGCTTTTACCCGTGACGTTCAGCGGCTCGCAACTAATGTTTAGTTCGTGGAAGGGCTTGTTGCATTCGTTACCTTCCAAATCGTACTCGTTAAAGTCTTCTAATATGGCATCTACAACACTGTTCGTTCCGAAGTGCTCGCTCGGCGATTCCGACACTTCACTAAAAGTGTCGTTAAAATTACTAGAAACCGATTGCGAAATCAATTTTGAATCGTCGTCTTTTACTAAATTCGATAGGTTTACAGTCGATTGAGGCGGGTCTAGAGTCGTTACGTTTAAAATATGAATGTAATGGCCGGTATTTATTACTAAATGATCGGGATACGCTAAGGAAATGTGGGGATCAAAGCTCGGGCAAGGCTGAGCCATCGAGAACATGTAGTGGAGAACAAAACCGTGTTTCACGCACCATCCTTGACTCACGGATTCTAAAAACAGACAGTTAACGCTGACGTAATTATATCACACACAGTTACCATCTTGAGGCAAGTTCCTGTTACAGTGCTTGCAACTCTTTGGAAATGGTAATGTGATAATTGTGATATAAACCATTGCTGGGGTGGTAGCACTGCAACATAAAGAATTTTCTACAACAAAATAAAATAAATTTTTAAAAACAATATAATTTATTCAAGTGCAAATTCAACATTACTACCTTCGGTCAAAATAATGACTGATTGTTCTAACAATTAACTTACGCTAAGCCGTAGCACAATATCTTGTGTGGATCCATGGGAAACTGCACGAACATAATTTTGTCCAACACTTCCAGCCCTCTCAGATGTTTGAAAATTCGATGTTTGGAAACATATCTTAATTTTTCTCCAGGTACAAACCTCCACAAATAGAGCTCATATTCGTAGGAAGCATTAAAATTATAAGGTAATAAATGCTCGAATGTTCTTTCTGTAAAACTTATAAAATACTGTCCACACAAAGTAAACCCCATGAATATGTGGTTCCTGCAAAGGAATAATCAACATTTTTGCTTATGTACTAGAGAAAAATTCATCTTACATGGTTTCATAGTCTTTCAGAAGGGAGCTTAGGCCGAATCTACATTTATGGTGTACATTGTTAAATATTCTTTCAGTCTTGGCTTTAGGATTCTTGGTAAACCTCCCGTACATCTACAATATTTGTTTTGAAAGATCCGTGGAAACATGATGTTTGAGGTTATGTCAGGCAACTTACTTGTCTATTTGCTAAATTATCTGCTATGTTAGTGGTTTTATGAGTTTGACTGAATTTAAAGCTTTCATTTTTTGATTCATCACGTGTGTAATCTTCTCTAGGTACTGAAAACTGGGATAAATCTGAAAAAGAATCTTCAGAATTTTCATCGTCTGACACCACCACCGACATGTTGTTTACTTCTGCATATCGTTGATTGCTATTGGCCGTTCGTCAACTGGTCGCCATAATTTATTGGTCCCTTTAAACATTTAAATTTATTTATTGTTATTTCAATCATTTATTTTAAATATCCGCTGTACAGATATAGAACTAATTAATCAACAAATTCTTTAGTCTTTTATGTACTTACTTGTATGTCTAATTTACACCCATTATAACCCGTTATACATCTAATTAAATTAATTAAAAGCTTTACAGACTCTAATGATTTTTGCTGTTAGATCAATGTCGAAGAATGTAATAAAAAGCAAATATTTGATCAACATTATGTATACTAATTTAAGAGGCGCTTCAAAATTTGTTTGTAAGCAATTGTAAAATAAATTTATAAATCTTAAAAATTAAAAAGTTATGCAACCCAAAATACACCATTAAAGCCATTTTGAAAAAGTAGACTATTTAGGTCACTATAAAGGTGTTTTTCTAAATTTGGCGTCGAAGTTGGCGTTGAAAAGTCGATTGTGAATGAACCACTCGTTCTACTTTGAGGATAAATTTAATAGAACAATACATATTTTAATAGACATATTTTGTTTTAAGGACACACATGTCAAAAGCGTTGAGTATTCACCGATAAATGTTCTACTTTACAACAATAAGTTGTTATCTTTTTTGGAACAAAACTGTTTAATAAAACACCTATTAGATTCTTTTATAGGTGTAAAATTCGCACAAGTAAAAATTTGTGTTTCCTGAAAGAAGTAGGTAACTAGGTATTCCTACTATTCCCAATAATGCCGTCGTAATTTACAAAGTTTTTGATTGAATCGAATTTGTAGCTGCAAGATTTTAAAATCTCATTAGTGAGTAAATAAAACAGGGAAGATTTTGTCGCGAACCGTATTACCATAATTAAATAATAAAAAAGCATTTCAGCATTTTTCTTTTCCAGTCGTTAACGTCGCTATAAATTAAAAGCAAACGAAATAACGTTGATGATTTTGTTTAAATTATGAGACAATGTTTTTGGAAACCGTTGAATGGAATCTATTTATAGAAAAAAAATTGCAAGCTGACACGCAGAGGTTCGAATAAGGGCAGTAATGGGAAAACTAAAATAAAATTATGAAAGTCAGCTGTTTAAATATGTCTAGAGTTTTAATGCGGAAAGATAGTATTAAAGATAAGACTTGATTTATATTTTTCTGTACTGCCACACGTGCAATACCTGAGGAAAACACGTTAAAAATTAAATTGCTCAATATGCAGTGTGATTTATTTCAATTCATAATAAAAAAATGATGAATTTGATCATTAAAACGTATTTGTCATTTTTCATAGAGTTACCCCAAAATGTTACCGCAAATGTGGTAACATTCGCCCAATCACCGTCATGTAACCCTCAAGGTTATAGTCCAATATTGATTATAATTTACCACAAACACTTTTCCTCCACATACTACCCACCAGTTCGAACAACCGGTAGGTAACACCTTTAAATTTTTCTTGGACACGCTGTAGATTTTCCAAATTGTAACTAATCGTCACGATGCAAGCACAGTCACACTATTTCGAATTTAAAATAACGAAGAGCATTCACATGACTGTGAAATAGTAGTTGTTATTTCTGCGTATAGAAAATCCAGTGTCGCAGTGACGTGAATATAAATAAATGCAGAACCATCAAGTTTACTTACTAAACAAAAAAGTTAACTCATTTTTCTTTATTAGACTTTAGTTCCTCGAACAGGGTCGATGTCTTTGTAGCGAGCTCGAACGATTTATGTTTCATTAACCTATTAGCATTTAATCAATGTAATCATAGGTTCACTAATAATACGCACAAGTGAGAAATTAGTAAATACAAGAGTCGGTGCCATTAGCAACACTTGTAAACTGTAATTGAATCGTTCCTTCATTTATTATTAAGTTAAAAATTGTAGATTTATGGTTCTCCACTATTTGAATCATTTAGCTACATTGTACACTCGAAATTACATTAGCCCAAGCTCGTAAATGATAAAAGGTATATGACATTCCATTCAAATCCGACTACATAACAAGGCTTAATTAAGCTCGACTATAACTTGAAAAACTTTCAAGTTTTTATGACTTTCAAAACATATTTCATTAGTATAAAATTTAAATTAGTTTATGTCACAAGTAATGACGTGATATAGGGAGCTATTTCCTAATCCCCCCTTCAGGACCTTGTTCTGTCTCTAATAGAAGGCTCAAGGTTTGTGCAAATAATAGATAATAATGATATGTTGGTGAAATTATCATTAAATTAATGATTATTATCTGATAATTGAAGGCAAACCGTAGTGTACCTACTCTTATCGGATGATATACACAAATCGATAATACAACTCGATATAATTATCAGTGCCACTACGACTGGTGTTACTTCTCGTTACACCCCATTCCGCTAACACAATACGATTTTCGTCTGCAAATTTTGTTAACTTTAATCCCTCTATTTGTACACCGGTACGATGATAATAGTGGATGTGAGAGATACGACAACAATTCCCCTCCGAAATTGATAATTACATTCCTTTATACGAACGGTGTGAGATCGTGCACTGTCTTATCAAGGTAGAGATCGCGTGAGAAGTTTTTCAATTTCGTCTTTTTGTGATGCGGAATTACAGTATTTTAAAAATTAAAAAGAAAATTTGTCACGAATATTTATGGACACGTGACTTCCGAACACTAGAGTGTAATTTTTAGGACTACACAAAACGGTCGTAATTCATAATTTAATAAGCAACTCTCTCGCATAAACTTTTTTTATTGATTCGTTAGATGATCTTTCATTCAGCAGCTTTCTCGTATAAATTGATGTTTAGCGGAATAATCGGAGAACCTTTGGAGCTTCGTTAAAAAACTTTTTTGAGAAGAATAATTCGCAAAATAATCACGGATCCCTCTAATTATGCAATACGAAATATAAAATTAATCTCAGAAGGTTGACGATTACTTGAAGTTGTAGCAAGCGATGTAATCGTATTTCTGCACTCATAAGTTATGAAAACTTTATTTAAAAGTCTCCTGTTCATTAGTGTGATAAGATTTTTTATTAACTCACAAAACAAATATTTGCTCAGTTGTTCGTAGAGGTAACATAATGAACCTAAGAGTACTATGCCGGCCAAAAAATTTTGGCCGTCATTGTCTGTCAATTCTAAAAAAAAAATTGTAATCCGTACTTTATTGTCATCATGATTACCGTCTTGATTATGAACGTTATTTTTTGGGTAGTAAATTTCAAAACTCAAAATTATTTTGTCATTTCTACTATACAGAACGTTTACCTCAGGTTATGTATGTAGGTACGATTGCTCTAATTTTGTTCATTCATGTCGAATTTTTGGAATATCTGAGCTTCAAACAGGTTAAATTGATTGTCAAACTGACAAGAATCGAAAGTGGGGTTACGATTCCTAAAGGTTTATTTACACTTTACTTGAATGTCAAGAAAGTACGGCCAAAATTTTTTGGCCGCCATAGTATCACTTATTAATTTGGTACCAATTCAAAAAATCAATTTCCTTTAGGTTTATTACTCTTGATTATTGGTGGTTAAAACAATTTTAATTTACTATTCAATAAATTGTATAAAGCTTAGTTAAGATCGTGTCAGCTAACAACGCGTCAAGTCCGAAATCCGCCCATTTGATTGGTTGATTCAAAGAAAATGTTAAATATCCTCCAATCAGATCGCTTGACATTATGTTAACTGTAACAACGACTTGACATCGCTTTATACAACCGGGCCTAAGAGCAATACGAAACCACAAGATGCCAGATCAGGACTACAGGGTGACTTTAAAAGTGGTGCAGATATTTTAACCAGTGGTAGAACTCCACAATAAGTAACGATTAAGCGAATAACGCCGTATACAAATGTTGATATTTTTCGAGAAAAAGAGGCCAAAAGTTATTCAAAAAAAGTTTGGGAGCCACTGAATTTTATGAAAAAAAAGGCTCAAAAAATCATAGTAGACTTTTTGTTGTCATTCAATTCAAAATGAAGTCACTTTGACAAAAACCTCAATCTTAACCTCAATTTAAATCACAAATGGTTTTCACCAACCTGGAGAAAACCGACATGGTTTTGTGGTTTTGATCTAGAGTGAAGCCCGTGGACATTCAGAATTAGGACGGCAAATTTACGGTGAAAGGTTTCCTCAAAGGATATTTCACAATGAACGAACCTTTGTAAACGATGTGCCCCATCTGCACGATTTCGGGCGTTTCGAAATGAATAAGCGCGATCTTGGCCGCCAATGAGAAGATCGCATTTTAGTTGTAGAAAAGGAAATTCTTCACGAAACTGAAAACCAGCCACGAACAAGCACTCGGAGTCTTGCAAATCACATGGAAGTTTCTCAGTTTGTAGTTTAGCTGCGAGTTCAAAACGTTGCTCAGGAAATTCATCAAAACACAGGCATTCTGAATCGAGTTCGGCTTTCTTGGACACGTCGTGATGAAGCTTGCATTGCAAACGATGGCGGGCAATTTGAACAAATTCTTTGATGTTTCATTTTATGTGTTTACTCACAATTAGTCTTTTTACTTTGTTATTTAAGTCTTTGTTTTTTTCTGAATAAGCTGCAGGCACTATTTTATCATCACTTTACAAATATGATCAAAGATTCATGATGAAATTCAAAAAAATTTAACCATAACCTCGAATGACAGATTTTAGGTTGGTCGTACGCCGAAACTCCTGAAAATTTTCAGCGGTTCTCAAAATAAAATGATTCCTTTGATTCTCTTGTAAACCATTAACATTTGTATAAGGCAAGTTAGGTTATTTTGTCTTCTTTTAACATGTACTATCGCGGCCATCCAAAAGTGAACGTTTTTTTTTATAGTTTGATTTTTACTTTAAATCATAGGCGTCCTAAAATGTCAAAGTTTGACACTAGCGATAAAAAAAGTATTGAAACTATTTTTTTTTTAAATACCACATCTCACTCCTATTCAGACAGCTAGGGCTATTGCAAAGCTAGAAGAAAATTGGTCTTTGGCTGCTGTGGCTAGAGAATTACATTGCAGTAAGACTTGCATCTTCAATATAAAGAGGAGTTGGCAAGAAAACAGACTTGAGACGCCAATGCGAATAGGTGTTGGAAAGGTTTCTTTACTAAACTTTACTTTCACTTTAATAATGTATTAATTACTTCTCAGTCTCATTTTTATTAAAAATTATTTATTACAACTTTTTATTATTAAAATAGTAACGCCCGCTGCACGAACGCCAATGAATACAGCCTGATTTAATCTAACGAAAAATACGGAAATTTTCGCAAGCTATCGTTCACTTTTGGATGGCCGCGATTGTACTACCTCAGGTTGAAATATCTACACAACTTTCAAATCAGACTGTATAAATCAGATTTTCTAACAACTTCACTCCTCAGCGTTATCGATATGCAAAAATAAAACATACAAAATGAAACAAACATACAAGCATATCCATTTATTGAGATTTTACAGGATAATTTGGTAAAACATTTTGACAAAATAATACCAATTCGTTATTTATTTGGGTAAAATAATAATCGAAAGCTTTTATCTGAACAAATAAAAATATGTTCAAAAAAGGGACGTGGACCTCCACATTCTCGTGATTTTAACCTACAACAAAACATCAAGACTACTTGAGAAAGAGTCCGTACGCTGATTGCACGTTTTTAAATTCTAGTTCCAAAACATAACGCAATGAAAAATACTAAACTGTCCATCTCAATTGTTTCACGTTATTTAGGAAACCATTGTAGTCTTGCAGATTAATTCTCGCAAGTAGCAATCCTACGCATATGATGTTATTTACAGAACTACAGCTGTCAATCCGAATGAAGGTTCAGTAGAAATGTTTTCAATTGTTATAAATTCTTGTTGAAATTATTGATTCTTAGAGTATGAATGATATAAGAAATGTTATACATAATTTTGAGCGCGCTTGTACTTTTTACCGCATAGACACTTGTCTCTGTGTCTGTCAAAAAACGTACAATCTGTCCGTGTATGGAGTATATTTAGAACTTAAAACGTGAAGCTGCTGTTGTCGCAGCTAACTGTTGTTAGGTACACCAATTTCTGTGTATTAAATATTTAAATAATTATGTATGTACTTGAATAATAAAGTTTCTAAATTTGTTGCTATATTATTTTTGCTTTGAATTAAATTAACAAGTTGTTATTTGTTTAAGTTATTACTGAAATGAAAACTGAAGCGAGAACTAAATGTGATTTTCTTAAGAATATTCGGTATTAAATATTTTATATTTTGTGAATAAATGAGTGGATAGGTTAATCTTGAAAGCATTTCGATACAAATATAAATTTCACCCTAGTTCATTTTTTTGAATTAAGCTAATGAAGTGGCGATTAGCGTAATGAACGGTTGATAAAAATGTATTTTCGGGATACTTTTCAGTGGTCTAATTAAATTAATTCCGGTGTCGACACGGCCCCAGCGCCGAATCCACCTGAACATTGTGCGTATCGAAATCCGGTCGCGAGCTTCGGCGTGTTTTTTTTTCCAGTGATCCTGATGTAAAATCGCGCATCAGGATAATTTAACGGGGAGCTTTCGTGGAGGTCCGCGAGCTTTCGGCAAAGCTCGAGTAGGGAGGGGGCCGTAGTACACTAGCCGTCGGGGCTGCTCTAAATTTAAATCAAGCCGTTTTAAACGCATTTCACTTAATTATTAACTAATTAGGAGTTGATTAGATCGTCATAAGTGTTAGTTTGCTTCGTTAAACCCGTCCAAGATCGTAAAAGTCGATAATTCTGTTCATTTAACGAATTGTGCGGTCCTTCAGTAGCGCGCGTCGACATTTTTCCTGCTATTTTTCATTGAGCAAAGACCCAGTTACGGAAAATGGTATCGTGGCGAACTCGTCGATGAAACACCGGAAGGGGTTCGGGCGTTTCTGTGTTTTGTAATTGTGAAGTGACGTGGTTCGTGAGGAATTTTTATTCGATGATGATAAAGTAGGACCCAGACTGGAAATATTGATTAAGGTTCTACAACGCTGGCACTTCGAAGGCTGTTCGGTCCTACGCAAATAAATCATCCCGGACGAAATGCAATCCATTTTACTCATCACGAGGCACAGGAAGGTCTTAAACAAGAAATTTGAAAATAGGTGATCATGCTTTCATACAGGTAATAACCTAGTTTTAGCCAAAATCGCACCCCTCCTCCGGGACGAACGCTCTCCGTACCATCCTCCCGAAAGGCTCACACGCTTTTCGGATTTAACGATATATTCAATAATCGAAAAAAATCGGACAGCTTTTTCTATTTTTTCACTCGTCCTTTCTATAAAAATGACATATTTCCAATATAAAAATATCAGATATGCGGATTTAGTACCTAATCCTAGATGAAAGGCGGATTCGGAGCTGTAAAACACTGAAATGAGAAATGGACAGGAATTTTATACGTCAGACTTTTTTCGATTTCATTACTTTTACGGCCATAAAATACAACCTCCTTAAATAAAGCAGAAAAAAACAATATCCCGTTCTGCGAGACATTTTTTTATTTTTTCTCTGTCCCATATTCCACTATTGATTTTTGACTCGTAAATGAACCAACACATTTTCAGGAGTCGACTCTACTGTCCCCCCAGAAAAACCGAAATTATTTACTTTATCATCATTTTATCAAACCCATCGGTCGAATTTTCATCTCGTCCGCAGAATTTTCATTTTATCTCTACTCAGATTTTGTAAAACACGTCGAGTATGGTAAATCTATAGGTTTTCAGGCGATCATTGATGCTTGGCAATGCTTTTGCTCAAATGCGCGTGTCTCGTAAATTGCTTAATCAAATACGACGAAAATTGATAAAATATTGGACAAACACGGCGTCTTTTGAGAGCAAAAGTGTCTTCAGATAGTCCCGATTTCTGATGTCGCTGACGTGAGAGAGCAAACCTTCATTCCTGATGAGAGTCGCAGCTCAAAGAAAAAATTTGCCAACAAAATTGGGGCGCATTGCAACTTGGAGTGGCGTCTAAAAGGGTGAAACGCCACAACCCTTAAATTGTCGAAGCCAGGAGCTTAAAATATGGGAGCCGGATGGAATTTTATGTAGGGTTGAAGGTATTTTATAGTGTCCTAAAAAAGGTTATCATTTAAAACACCATCCCTGCAGTTTACGCCGCCCCAAAGTCTTTCTACTTTGCCACTTGGCTCGATATCAAAAATTTAACAGGATGCACTTCGAGTAGACGGAGCAGAAACAGCCATTTTCCATTAGAAATTTGAAATGCGAGCCCTTTTTCGTTTTCGCAATGGCACCGTTTGCATCCTTTGTGCAAATCACATCAGTTACAGATTGCAATTTGCGCCACAATAAAATTAAATTTGCAATCTAATACTATAAAGTCTCGCACAAAGACTTCAGCTGGCTTACAGCTTGGTTATTATCAAAGTAATTAGTTTTCACAGTGAGCACATGTAGGAGTTATTATTGCAAATGCGTTACAAATTGTGTAATCTGGAAGGAGAATAAATACGGGAAGCTTGTGGATAATAGCGGGATTAATCAAATTTATTTCTTACGAGGCTCCGAAATTTCAACTATTTTCGGTCGTAAATTCTTTCGTAATGAATTTTGCAATTTTCCGCCAGCGGCTTTAGAGCACTCGCTCCACACACGTGTAATTTCAGTCACTTTAAAATTTAAACCGGAATGACGTAGCGTTTTACAGCCGAAGCACAGGATAGCACATGTTTTATTAACGTTTTTAAGTAATTAGGTTCGCACTAATTTGGCCGGAATTTCGCCTAAATACCGGACTAAGAGGCTGTAATTTCAGAGTCTACGATAAATTGACGAAGCAAGATCGAATATTCTCTTTCTGGGTTTCCTTTGTTGTCGCAGTGATGCGTTGCCAAAAGTAATTTTTTATTAATATTAAATTAAGGCTGCCCTTCTGCAACTCCTTGTTTTTATTGGCGATCCCTTGGCGAATAAATTTACAGAGCACCACCCTTGATTTTAATAATTTCTCTTCAATTTTGTCATGCTGGATAAACAGAAATTTCCAATTTTTTGCATCCTCCAAACGCACCCTTCAAACGACAATTTTGATTCATCCACAAACTTTTCATTTTCTCAAAATTAACAATTTTTTGTAACAAAATTTTACGTAAAAGACTCTTGTGTAGTACACTGAATCTTTGTAATTTTTAAAAACAACACGTGGTTTCAAAAAGAACAAAAATTGATGTCGTACCTACCTTAATCTATGGGAAATTTCCCGAAGAATTTTTCAAATACAGGATATGTCAGGAGTGATAATGGGCCCGACGGAATTGAAAATGCAACCCACAATACATTTGCAAAGCAAATCTGGATGTGGACGCGGACAACATCCAGGTTTGCTTTGCAAATGTATTGTGGGTTGCATTTTCAATTCCGCCGGGCTCATCATCACTCGTGAAATACCCTGTACATTACATATAGGATTATACACGTAAGATGACGAGCCTGACCAGGTGAAAATAACCCATGATCGAGCTCATGATACAATTCATAAAGCTATCTTGATCCGTATTATACACCGTGATCAACAATGACTGAGTCTGTTACTCTCTTGGCAATGAAACAATTGAAAAGTACTGGTGTTTTTTGTCTCGTAATTGGCACTGACGGGATTTTTTAACTTGAGACGATATTGAACAGTTTTGGTTATGTCAGTTATATTTACTCGTAGATTATTACAAAAATGAATCGTTCATGGTAAATTTCAAATTTGACAAATTTCGTTGTTACCAACAGATTCAGTAATTCTTGATCACACCGTATTATCATAATGCACATAAAACATAGATAGCTTTTAACGTCAGCCTAATGAATGTCAAGTTCTGACAGAAAAATACCTCTCTCAACAAAATATGATTTAATACAAGGCGATCTTCATCTACCAGGCCATGATACTGACCAAAGACAGTATGCTATGGAATGGCCTACCACAGTCTGGCAACACTGCTTCACCAACATTTAGTGAAAAAATTCGAAATCCACTAAACCTGTTATTGTATTTGCATTTGTCAAATATGAGTGATCTAATTTTACGACAGTTCAAAAATGCGTTATCGAATTGTAATATACAACGTGTCTCAGAAATAACTACATAAATTTTAACTGGTAATAGAACTCGTTAATAGCAACAATATATTTAAATATATTTTTGTAATTTGCCTCCATTTTGATTCTCTAATAGACATATTAACGAACGCGACGTCATCACCTGGGATGTCCTTATAGCCATTATTTCACGGAACATTTTACGAAAATTTTTAGGTTGGCATAGCTTGATCCGTCATGCGTGTC
Organism: Tenebrio molitor; assembly: GCF_963966145.1. Classification (NCBI taxonomy): domain Eukaryota; kingdom Metazoa; phylum Arthropoda; class Insecta; order Coleoptera; family Tenebrionidae; genus Tenebrio; species Tenebrio molitor. The sequence goes on along the minus strand of NC_091048.1, from coordinate 19,519,302 downwards.
AGTTTAAATTACAAAATGTGCAAAGACCGTATTTTTGGCAATTTCACGTATTTCAGCGGGCGTACATGAAAGATTATCTTCCATATTCATGTTTTGTGACAGAATTTGGATAAAACAAAAGGTGACTTTAAAGACTTGATCAAATGTTCACTTTTAAAATTAAGACATTATCAACCGCCACAAAAATCCCTAAATCGAGGAAAGTAAATATTTTTGTTTAAAAACGGCTTAAAAAGGGCAAATTACAAAAAATAGTATAAAAAACTCGTTTCATAAGATCTTGAAGCACTCATTCTTTCAAATAACTCGTGGCTATGCCACTCGTTTTTTAATCTTGAATTCGTGCTTCAAGACTGAACTTTTCTTAAACCTTATAGCTTATAATTATCCAATTAAAATTATTGAAAGATTTGGCACAAATTTCGTTACCCGCCTATGGGGATTATTTGCTTCGCCGTTGCCGATAAGCGAAGAACAAAAAACAAATGAAAGAAAACTTTCACTTGTTTCTTGCGAACTTAAGTACAGCGGCTAATTGCTGCGCCCGTTGCTGTAACCTAAGGGTGGAAGAGAAAAAAGAGAATCATATGGTAGATATTAAATGAAAACAATTTTAATAATAAATATTTTAAACTGACCCTAATGAAGCGCCCATACCCAAATAATAATAAAATGTCTCCTGAAATTAGTCTATTAATCCGTACAAATTCTCACGAAGTAATTAGAGCAACCAATTACTAAGCATTACAAGAAGTGTTCAAAGTGACCGCCGTTATTGTCAATACAATAATGAAGGCGCCGACGAAATGATTCTTCGCTTCCACATTTTCCAGCATTCTTCTGTTATTGCAAATTGTTTTCACAGCATTTTCCACCCGTTTTCTTAAAACTTCAATTGTGTCAAATGGGATCGAATATACCAAGTCCTTCATGTACCCCCACAAGAAGTAGCACGGAAATTTTCTAGACTCGCGGAGCACCCCGACGGTTCACCACACACCAACACACTATCTGTAGATTCACTACTCGAAAATAAACTCGCCATTTTCACAAAATTTTAGCTTAAATTACAGAATCAAGACGTAAACATTTGCCTTGTGGAGTCAGACAAAACTAACTAAAACTACACTTCGGCCGCAGAGGGGAAAAACTGTATTTTAAAAACCCAATGTTTTGCGTTGATTTTACAAAAAGTATTATTTCACGGTCACTGTCATTGGGTCAAATAACTAGAAAATGCGAGTAAATAGACAGTTCGTTAATACAACGTGTAATAGAAATAAGCAGGTACATTAATTTTAACTGGTAAGAGAACTCGTCAAAAGGAACAACTTTTCTATTTACCATTTTGCCGAAAAACGATGTTTAATTCCAAAAAAAATTGGAGAGATTTTTCACTAAAATGACCCTACGCCACTAAATACTGCAATGGCTAATTGAGATCAGCGCTAATATGAAAAAAACGTCCATTTCATCAAGAAAACCTGTTTTAACGCAGAAATCGAATTTCAAAGAAATCTACCCGTATAGCAAAAAATCCACTTCGTAAGAATCTGGTTGTTTCACGTTTTTAGGTAGCTTAGTTTTGGAGCTATGAACGGTTTTAGGAAGATCTTTCCTATTTTTTTAAGCCATTACGCAACGTTTTTCGCCAAAATGGCAGAGAGAAAAGTTGTTCCTTTTGATGAGTTCTATTACCAGTTAAAATTAATGTACTTATTTCAGAAACACCCTGTATATGGGGGGAAAAATACTAAAATGAAAATTATATTTCGAAAAAATGATACATACAAATTTTGTTGTTCTTGACGAGAACTGTCACTGATTAAAATTAGTGTACTTATTTCTGAGACACGTTGTATAGTTTAAAACCACCCGGGGGACAGAAAAATAACGGTGCTCATTACTATTACTGATAAAATATTTCAGATGCTCTGCGCGGGCTATTGAAACTGCTTGGTTATAAACTAACGTGAGGTGGGCATTTCCAATTTAAATATAACAATTTTGTTATCCCCATTGTCTAAATCCCACCCCATTTCTTGTAACTTACTTCCTAGTTTCATTTCAATATTCGTTTTTAAAGCCAAAAGATCTTCCCAAAATGTAATTTCTTCGTAATTAGAAGTTATTGGCACCTCGTTTGGCACAAGTCGCTTCATTTTGTTCCCATTGATATCTGTTCCCATTTGGAGCCTTCGGGGGGGCTCGTCGAACAAAAAAACGTTGTATTCAACTCGTTCTTGTGTAATTTGCGCTTTTTTTGGCACTCGTGGACTTTTAAAACTCTCGTTTCACTCGAGTTTTAAACTGGCTCACTCATGCCAAAAAAAGCCCAAATTACACACGAACTCGTTAAATAAATAACTATTTTAATTCAATTTGACGAATTTGACCAAGGACTTGTCAAAATTTATTTTCAATGTCGAATTAGTTTCAAAATTTAAGGAACATCGTAGGTCATGGAATGGCCTAACAGGGAATGTGGCAACACAGCCAGTGTCCTGGCCTGTAACTTGAGACCGCCTTGTTTAATGGGGCGTATTCTGTAATTTTTAAAGGGGCGTTAAAATTTTAACGTCGTTTAAAATGTAAAATTTCATGTCCTGATTGGTCATTGATATGACAACTTAATTTAACGCCCTTTAAAATTTAGCAGTTCCAGAATACGCCGCACTAGCAATAATAATAAGCAATTAAAAGTAATGGGTAAGTAGGATCATGTCGGTTCTGTCAAATATGTAGAATACCTACTTGAATTTCTAATTTAATTTTTAAACACCAAAACACAATGTATGTTTTTTAAAATGTATTTTGGGTTGCATTTTCACCTGGTCAGGCTCGTCATCTTACGTGAATAATCCTGTATATTGTTATTTTTTGCATCATTTTGAGAATTTGCAACTTTCTTTGCTTCCAGTAACTCATCATTAATGAAAACCTGATTTACTCTACAATTTTTATTCAGTTTCAGCTACGAAGAAAGCACATCTATTGTATTTCATGACAATTTGCTGTAATTGCTGACTTCCATGTATTTCCAGCACATAATCGCTTTTTGATCTTCCGATTGTGTAAAAGCGGTAGGCCCGATTATTTTTATGCTAGCTCAAGATCTACAATATCCATTCATTATCTACTTTATTTATCTGGTTGTAAAATGTGTTCAGTTGCAAGGAAAACTCGTAATGAACGAAGCGTGCGATTTTAATTTTCGTATAAAAATCAAATAAATCAGCTTACGTGCTTACGAAAAATGTCAATGGTCACTGGTCAGTTGTTCCCCGGAAAATGTCAGAGTTAATATTAACGGAGGACGCCTACCACCTCTTTATATAGAAACTGAATGAAACGATGAATTTATAATCTTGGGCCCTGTTATTTATTGACGATCGTTAAAAAGTTGTGAATCCCAGTAAAGAGTTAAATCACACTCGATGTAAAAACTTGACTCCACTTTTAAAGGAATTTACTGAAAAGTGCTCTTGCTTGGATTCGGGTCATTTAATAAAGATCAAAGGACATCCCGTGCTCAGATCTCCCTGGAAATATCGAGTGGGAACGTTTTATTTGCACACTCTTTTAGTAATGGGACACGTGTCTGTGTATTTTGTTTTTATTTCCAATTTATTCAAGACTAAGGGTTAGAAAAAATTTCGCGTTTAATGGAATCGATCAACGAATACGTCTTCCTATTCAGTTATAACGACGACATTTTATTCGTATTTCAAAGCTTGAAACAGTTTGCGGTGTAATGTTTGTAAATTGTTAGGATGCGGTAAAACCTAACACTTTCTGCTGCTGCCTGAAATGGATGTCTGCTATTATGCTAAAAGCTTTTCATTTGGGCATGTTTACACGATTGTAGACACCATTATTGTTGAAAAAACACGATTTAAAAAATGTATATACCTGATCATTACTCACCGATCGATATTAATTTTCACCGGTATTATTCCGGCGGTAAAGTTAATTTTCTCCTTTTTAATAAATTTTTACGTCGGTAGTAATGTGACTTTTAAGTTGATGCATAATTAAGCCCCAAATTGATTAATGATGCAACTTTAATTTAAATCTAAAATTAGAATACCTAACTTTACTGTTTTAATTATTGAGAGTTCACACTGGCCGTTTACTAAACAAAAACGGAACTTCATCATTCATATTTCAGATGTCAAAATGGTTCCGTTTTCCGTTCCCGAGTTCATTATTAGTCGCCCCCTGAAAGCCATTTTATTAATCTTACACGGCCACGTTCCGATAAAATTTAATCAAATTTAAACTAATTAAGATATTTAAATCGTTTTATTGTCCGAATGACGTGACCGAGTGGAGTTTTTTCTGTCGCCCATAAATTCTTGTTTGTTTTTCGTTTTTTTAATTGCCGCACGTACCTCCGATGAAATCTATTATTAAGTCCGGTTTCATTGACAGACAAGAAATTTAAGGATATTTTGCATGACGGTGTTCATGCAAGAACAAAAGGGAGTTAAAATATGGTAATGTATACGGCTGGTCCGTCATACGATGGTACTTCTCGAGTCGATTCGGCCGTTAGATCAATTTGTACGCTGGTACACGGGAATTTTAATCACGGGATGGATACGTTATCAAAAATTCATCAAAGCAAATGTGGACTACAAAGAAATTACTGAAAAGGACACAAACTCGAACCTTTTTGTAGCGACGCCACTAGGGAAATCAGCAAAATAATGTTAAATTGTCGTTTAACCGTGACATCAAAGGAAACATAATTAAAAATCCCATCGAATAACGCTTATAAAATCATAAAATTGTTTTGTGCCAAGACTGGTTTTCTCAAAACCAATTCTACCAAGCTCTGTGTTTTCACTATTTGATTTAACGTTAATTCAAAATAAATGTAACAATCATATTTTCATTACTTTGTCATCTTTCAGAAAATAGAAACACTGATGCTACGATAATAGATTTTGATATCAAGCGTACTCACATTAAATTGTCTTCTTCTATAAGAATAATTGATTAATTGCGTAAACAAAAATGTTTCTTAATAACTTGTGTATTGCTAAAGACAAAAGAAAAAATGTACTTAGTTCTTTGAACATTTTTAAATAATATCACATTACATATTTGTATCATTTTTTAACGAAAATTTTACTGATATGGAGCGTTGAAAGTATTTTAATTTTTTGAAGATTCAAAGAAAAGAAAATATTGTAAATTGAAAAATATTGATTTTTGAATTATGAAATTTTCGTCGAGATCAGAAGCACAAATATATGGCATGCATATGCATATAATTTTTTCAAAAAGCGTGAAATTATAGTATTTTTTAATATTAAAATATGTAACGCACATTAAAGTTAAGGAACACACATTCTCTACTTGTCTGGGGAAAGAATTATTAATAATTAATAGCGAGGCAAAAATAGTACATATATTATTCAATTACTCGTGAGACTGATTTTATGTCACGGGCCGCAGGCGAGTGGGGTATTTCAACCGAGCGAGTAATAGCCGTTATCCGCGAATAGAATACTATACTTTTTCTACGACTATGAAGAGAAATTGATAAATAAGTTTCATTATTAGACAAACTGAAACTGACGTTTTAAAATTATTATATTGTATACTTGATACCACTGCATTAAAATTTGCGATTGGACTTCATAAACTAGTTTTGAAATTATTATTCAACGGGCCGTGAGTAATGAATTCTGTTATCCAATGAAAAACAATTTAATAAATACATTATTATATAATAGGAGTAGAAAATAGTAATTACCTATCATGTAATTATTACACTCGAAATGAAAAAAAAATGCACTTTTCTCTTGTCACACTATAACAATGGGTGTTTTCTAAAATTTATTTTTTTTTAGTAAAGAAAAAGGGAGTGACAATGATTAGATCGGTGTTTTGTTATACCTATCTTTTCTTCTAAGAAATGCTAGACAATTCTATAGGAGCCATACAATGTAATTGTTCCGTAAACAGAATAAACACAATGGATTTTGACCCTTATCGGGTCCCGAAAATCCTACAAATCCGTACTTTCGAATAAAACTTGTGGGAGATTCCTTCGCTAAATTTATTCTATTTTATTATGATTTCGGCGAATGCGTTTATCGGCCATTCTAATAGTCCTTACACGTGTTGAAACGCTTTCGGAACCATTTCACGCGTCTCCAATTGTCCACGTCGAACTATCTTCATGGCCGAGCGACTTTCAAAAAGGAGTGAAACTTCCTGCAGCGCCTGCGGCCGAATCGATACGGCAATAATGCAGTGTTCTAATCTGGAGCGAAATGAAATTTGAATTGATTGTGTTGGACAGTATCAAACAGGTGTTTTTAAAAAATGGTTTTAATGCGAAATTCGCGGCCACCATCAATCATCCTGATTGTACAGCGGCCAGCGTGCGTCCTTTGTATAATAATGGATATGGTTGTTATTTTTCAGGACGACATCCCAGAGCTAATCTGGTATGCAGTGGCGGAAATTGGCGCGCTCGAAGATCACATCCGGTCGTTCGCGCACGCGCAATATGCTCTGCTGTGGTCGCAGGAAGGTGAGTGTTATTATGTAATATGTCCTCGTGTGTTGAATTCTTTCAAGACAACGTGGAAATATGCCACAATAACAGAAATTATTGGCCGGACTATCGGAATGTTTTACTTTATCCCAATCGTTATCGGATCAATAGAATCGTTCAACAACCAAAAAGTAATAAGCAATGATTATCATTATCATTATCCTAACCGATATTTGATTTCATTTGACATGAAAATTGAGAATAAACTAAACTTTTCTTTTTTTTATATTTAATGTAACAAATTCGTTTTCTAGCCAAGACATCACTATAAATCAAAAATAAGAAATTCAAGTTCCTTAGCAATCACTAATCAATCATAGATCATTTCTAGCTTCGTTACAAAGGGGAACCACTGAAAATGAAACAAGCGTATTATGCGACACTTAACTTTTTGAGAAACCGCCTAACAGGTCAAATTAATTTGCAAGAGGGACATGGAATACGGATATCTTAGTTTATATCTCAACTCGAAAGTGTTTTTATTTTTGTACTCCGAGTAACAGTTCCCGTGAAAAACAGAAAAGAAACTCAAACGGAAGGTTACCTTACTGTACCTTCGGAACCTAGGTTGATTATTTAATATTATGTAATTCATACCAAAGTTTAACCCCCAATATAAAACATCTGTTAGAGGGACTTGCCTTATTGTCCTTAAATCTCCTGGTTAGTTCGAAAGTAACAGTATAAATTATTTAAGTAACAGCAGAAGTTGGACTGGGATTTGGGGGTTGTTATTGCTTCACGTAATTATCTACTTGCTCGTTATTATTTGGTAACAACACCCGAATATATCATGAAATTCAGCTTGAATAATAATGTTAACTGTCTGTTCAGTTATGGCAATGATAAAAGATAATTATTTTCACATCCCAACATGTTAAGTGGTCTTAATACTGCACATGATTATTTCATTTGAAGTTATACATTTTGTATGTATTGCTAATTCTTAAAATGAATTTAGGTTAAATTATTTTTTTCTAAACAATGTAGATTGCTTTTATTTTTACGTAGATATGCAGCTGATAACAGGATAATCATATTATATTAATCACAATTTGAGGAAATATTTAGTCACTTATACATACAGAGACAGCAGTAACATCTGTGTAATAAATTGAAGGTCCCAAGAATGTCAAAACAATAAGTTGAAAATAAATGAAAAAAGTTATATCAAACGTCACCGCGACATCAACGCTTCACATTCGTTATGGTGGTGGGACTGTTTGCACTGACGTATCCTTTTAAGTTGGTCACACTTTTTCAATTGTGGAAATCACTCTTTTTAAACAATTGTTAATGAAATAATCATCATGAAGAATGAAATTTGGAGCTATGTCGTGGCGGCAATCAAATATGGAAAGTCAGTCGCATTCAAATCTAGTAGCCGTGAGCGATACGTCATCATATCGTTAAATCGCCCTGTCACGAACGTGTAAACGGACTCAAAACGTGAAAAAACCGTTTAAACGCGACGATTTTTTGCTACGCCGCCTAGGATGTTAAATTAGCAATGAGATTGGATTAAACGTCTCTCGACGTTTTAGAAATTGTTTCTGTGATTGTTTGAGAAACAGTTTCCTTCCTTATCTGTGAGTGTCATCCGCTTTTTCCACTTCATCGCGCCATCGAAGAACCGGCGAACGTGAGTAGTAGCGTAAGTGTTATTCGGATCACCAGCAATTGGGCACTTCAAAAAATCATCCTTGATATATTGTTAAAAATGCCCAAAATGGTCTAAAAGTGCATTATTTTTTAAATAACCCATTTTTGGTCCATACAATTGTAATCACTCAACAGTAGATACAAATAATTAAAAATCGCATACAGACGTCCCAAATCTTGTAAAAAATCAATATTTACACACTCTAAAGATTACCTCATTTTATGGAAAGTATGTAAACATTGTTATACTGGGTGTTCGCTTAAAACTAGGGGGTTTAGTTCTGGTGTCTTTTTAACATTTGAGGGACATGTAAAAAGCAAGGCTTGAAATGTGGTTTTCATTTTCAATAATTTTAATAAGAAGTTTTCGATATTTTACCCACAACTGCGTTAGAAAAGTTAGTTTACATCTTAGTTACCATGAACGAAACTTTAATTTTACATCTGGCGGGCGGTAAAGTAACTTTACAGGGCCGGCGGCTGTAAACCAAAGCAAACGGGCTGTAAATTGTAAAGTAAGGCTCGTTGTTAAGAAAACGCATAAAACACATAGCAACCTTAACTGAGGTAGCATTTTTCTTTTTGGAATTAAAAAAACCTAAATTTATTGTGTGTATTATGTGTTTGTTAATGCAATCGTGCGTAAAACGTTGTACGCACCTCAGGCCGGAAGTAGATTACACCCTTAACCAAATAAAGGTGCTCCTTCGTCGGGTCTCAAATTTTGGCCGCGGGTGTAATCTTACACTTCCAGCCCTTTATACGTAAATAACTATTACAATTGTGCATTTACTCGTACATTACGAGTACATAGTGCTTTATTTTACGTTATTTAATGTCAAAATAACAGTTATCACAGAGTTTGAAAACTAATTAAATTAATTTGAAATCAATACTAATCAATTGTTGAGTAACAGTTTTTTTTACACTTCTCATAATGCTAATATATTTTTGCATTTTCAAGTTGCTATCTCACGTCCATTTACTTTGCCGCCTTGAATTACATACCTTATTATATTTCTTTCTTTTGATATCCAACAGGGCATCGCGAGATGACCTTTGCATAAGTTTCACTCGGTAGGTACCTTTTTAAACATCAAAAGATCTACGTGTCGTCGTTTTTCTTCCTTCGTTTACTTAGCTTTTCATCCGTTCCTTTTACACTCTTTCCTTCTTCACCTGCAGAACTCGCAGTTGTAAAAGTGCATTCACGGCTGAACGTAACTCCTGTGAGAACATGAATGACAATATTCGTACATGCATTTAGATGAGCTTAAATAATCTTAAATTTCTTTCAATATCAAATTCTTTCTTTATCTTACCACCCGGAACGATGCGTTTCTAGACTTCAAAGTTCTTTTCCTTCTAAACGGTTAACAAAGAAAATGCAAATTCTATATATCATACTTGGCAGACATGCATCAATATGCTTTAAAGAATAATTTTGTCTTTCCTCATTCGAAAAATGACTTCAATAATTCGCCAAGTTTTTGCTCTACTGAACCGTGCTGCTTTATAAAATTATGCTTCCGTAGAAATCTCGAAATAATGACAGTGTGATATACTTACCATTATCACAGTAGCATTTAAGACGCACAAATAAAGCAATATAACTTTATTCAGATCTTCTTTTCTTACCTTCTTGCTTTGCAATATACTCGTATTTATTTACAATAACCGAGTCATACTCGTCCACAAAGAGTAACACTTCTCAATACATAGACTCACCCCCGAAGTTTTTCTCTTTCCGTATTGTTATTCTTACCACACAAGTCATAACGGGTGTTCATTTAAATTTCTCCTCCAAGTTGGCGTTGCAAAGTTGATTGTGAACGCATCACTCGTCAGTCTGCAGAGTAAAAACACAAATACTTAATGCAAAAAGTGAGGTTAGATTTAAACAGCTAATCCGTGATCCGTAATCCATGACGCGTTCACAATCGACTCTTCAACGCCAACTTTATTTAACTATGTATATATGTATTTTAAAAAATCATATAAAAATGTTGTTCGGTTTGCATAATTTTAATTGGGGCAAGAAATATATAGAAAGTTCTCTTTGAAGATGAATTAATAACACTAATTAATTGAAGTAGGTTACTTAATTTTAATTATTAACTTATGGTCTTTCTGAAATTTTCTCCTCTCAATTTTAAATGGTGCACTGAAAGTTTTTTCGTTCCAATGGTGAATGGTTCAACAATGAAATGAAAATAGGAAACTCTGAGAGGAACAAAGTAATTTGTGATTCGAGGGTAAAATTATCTCGTTTTGGTGACTTTCAAATTATTGTTTAGTTCCTATTTCCCTTGCAGAAAATTAACCATTTGTTTTTGTAGTTCTTTTTCTATTTTTTTCGTAGAAGTTGATTTTATTTATACAGGGTGTTTGGTGTTTAAGGTAACAAACTTTTCTTAGATGCACAGCTAGATTAAATGAACAATTTTTCTTAGTGACATTTTTTCAATTTGCTTTTTTTATTATGCTGAACTAAACTGACTAAACTCTGTTTCCACTGTTTGAGAGCCACTGATCATATCTGTAATTATTAAAACCAAGCTAATAAAGATTTGTAAAGGAAAATGGCTTAGCTGCCGCCTTTATAATTTAGAAATGGTGGATCCCACACAGTAGTTCTTCAAATTGAAAAAATGATTACTAGAAAATTGTAACACATACTAAAAAATGTTACTAGAATAAAAGTTTTATTTTGTCTATTTCTTTACAAAGGAGAAGTTTGTTACCTTATCCCCAAACACCCTGTATTTAGGTATAGAATTTTTTAGTGAATCCCAATTTGCATTGTTCCAGAAATAAAAAGCATAAAAATACCATCTGAAGTAACACCCATATCCGTTTAGATACATTTGTTTTGGTTTTAAATGATTGTAATGATTTTTATTTTTTACTAATACGATATTGTTTCTTTTCGTCATAGATACACATTATGAAAAACACCTCATAACTCCCTTGGGATTTGTCAAATTTTTTCGCCCTCCACATTGTTGACAACAAACTAATGAGAACGAAACTATAGCAACCACATATTCACGCAATTTTCCCTGCAAAATATTTTTAAGAAAGTTTTAACTTTTAAGTAGAGACTAAAAAATAAAATATTGTATGCACCACGGGAGATATTCATGTTTTTCCCCTAGGTTGACTTATAATTCCTCGGGCCAAAGGCCCTCGGATTATAACCACGTCAACCTCAGGGAAAAATCATGTTCATATCTCCCTTAATGCATAAATATCTATTGCTGATCCACCATCTCCCAAGTGATTCTAGGAATCTAAAACATTTTAACATGATATTTATTCTCCCATTTCCTGTTTACCTGTAAAATAATAGCACATTATGTTATATTATTGCTGAGGCTGCCGAACTAAGTAAGGCCAAAGCACATAAAACCATGTTTGCTCCGAATAACATATTTAGTTACTATCTTTTCTTCAAATGTCCAGGAGTTATTTTAAGGTAGAAGATTGGATAGACTGATAAATTAATGTAGCTCGTTTTGGAAAGCGTTACTATGACTATGACTAGTAGATAATTATAAACAACGCTGTGAACAAATTTTTTTTAAATAATTATTCGTCTGTCAACCCGTTTTAATTTGGATAGATTTTGTAAGTAGGTACAAGTTTCTTGATTAAATCTTATTTATTCACTTCAGTTTTCAATGTGTCAGATTCAGAAACGAATTTGTTAAAATTTGAGTTAGGAATTTAAATGATTTAGCTAGTTTACTTTATCTGCCGTTCGTCAGCGGAGATAATAACTTTATCTGCCGCTTGTCAGCTCGTCAGAGGCCATGGCAATGAAGTGATACTTCACTTGAAGAATAAACAACATTTTGGCGACATAATACATAAATTCTGTGCATGTTTTCAAACTCCCAATTCCAAATGGTACAAAAATGAAATGTCATTTTGGGAAATTAATTTGTAATTATATTAAGCAAATATGGGGATCTCGTTTTTTGTAAATTCACCAATTTCAAGAATTGGAACAATTCCTGAAATGTTAATACATAATCAATTTGTGTGTAGGGACATTTCATTGATTTTTTAAAGTGCCCAATTTCTCGCTGCCCACAAGTACGAGTAACATTTACACCACTACCAACGTGTTATTATTCCTTGGCCGCTATTGGTTGTCGTTATCGACTAGAGCTACGGTTTACGTTTTACTTTAATTACTATCGTGTGTACGTGGCCTCACGTGATGTTGATACATTCATAATGAGTAGTGCAAGGGGGAAAAGCGTGAATGGCATCGTATCGCATTTTTCATTCTGGTCTACAGGGAGGGCCGTGCAATTTGCATCTAGTTGTACTACGAGGGTACGTTCATATTTTAAAAGCGACCCCGTTCGAGATAGATTGTTTATGCGAATTTAAATTACCCGAAATTGAGTTATAAACATCTCATCTAATGGCGCAATATTTTCAAACACGTTAGGCCATCAGAGTCGCAAGGCATGTCTCTGATAGGGCATCGCTCCAATCCTGATTTATCACAGACTCGATTTAATTTCTCGGAGCGTGCTCGACTGCCGACTGACACTTGACATATGAGTCGATCAGAATTTGCGACCTGACTTATCGATCATATTTTTCATTATTAACGACGACTCCAGTCACGAATTATTTGCGGAATGTTAAGAATATCGAGGGACGGGCTGAATTTTTAAAATAGAGGCCTTTATTTAGCCCCGCATTAAAAATTTCTTTAGTCCTTTTGAAATATGAAAAATCGAAACATTTGTCCAGGACCTGCTCGCTATCGTAATGAAATTCTGTATTCTTATCTAAAAAAAGCTCCAGGAATTTAAATATGTTAATAGAATTTCTCCGTTTTGTTGTTTCGTGATGGCCCTCGCAGAGTTATTGCCGACTTAACTAAATTTGGCAACCGCGAATAATTAATTATTTTTTATGGCCATCGTAAATCTAACATTCATCATGCAAATATTTTTTGTTCAGTTAAATGAACTGCACACCGTTTGCGTTTACGGTTCTGCTGAAAATAAAGGAATTTGATTAAAAGGCTCGATACGAGATTTAAGGAGTTCTAGGACAACGTTTGCCTTTCCCGTTTTATTTCTTAATAAAATGAGTCGTAGTGTCTCTGTCGAGGCTTAATCACTAATAATAGATAATAAAAGCAGCTCGACACCATCGTTTGCCACCACCATAAACCAGTCAGGTTTTATTACTAGTCAAGAAGTGAGTGGCTACAACAGGTCAAACGCGTCAAAGGTCCCGAATGGGAACTGAATTAATAAGATTAGATTTTTCTTTCGACTAAACAGACTCAAGATATTACTCTCGAGATCATGGCGTGTTGGAATATTGCATTAAGTGTAGAACATGTACTTGTGTACCCTGCACGCCTGTTATATAGTTTGAGTCATTTAATATTATTATCCCCCATTCAGGGCGTACAAATTGCTAAATACGTTGGAACAAATGAATTTTCTCATCCCATTTCACCATATTTACCTGATTTGCTCAGTCGTAGCGAAGTCAAATAACATTAAGATATTATCCAGTTAAGGACTGAAAACTGTGTGTGCGTATTGAAAGCTGATCAGAACGGGCCTATAGAAATAGAGAAGGCACGATTCCCTAATACATTCAGCCTTAGACGAAGGAATCGCAGTGCCTGTATCGTATCGGCATACGCATTTTCTACCAAAATCTGGTTGGTTAAACATGGAGATAACATCATAAGAGAATGCGTCGAGACGTCCCAAAATTCGTTCCATCTTTTCCGAACAAATGGAAGGAAAATCCTTTCACATGTGGTACATCCCTGGTGAATTATTGACAGCGGGGCCAAATTGGGAACAACTTTCACCTACAATATGAATTAAAAAATTACCAGGCACAGCCTACGCTACGGTTGTGGATCGATTATTTAATTAATGAAAGACATGAAAGTGGAGGCTCTTTAAAAAACGTTGCTTGTTCAGTATGTTAATACAAATGTGATAAAATCATGCAAAAACGTATGGAAGTGGGGTAATTGGACAAAATTGTTGTTGTCGTTTTATCAGGAGAACCGTGAATGGAATTATTTCTTAAGCGGAACATAAAAATGCAAACTAGATATGAAAAGTTTGCTTCGTTTAAGGGTCAAAATTGAAGAAACCGTAAATTGTATAGATGAAAAACTTGTTACAAATATATTTCGTGTTGAAATTTTCTACCACTTACTTCTTTTTGTGACAGTTTGTAATTTTATTATCATACAGTTTTGAATATACGTATACGTATAATTACTAAAATCGCTAAAAAATAAAAGTGATCAAAATGGAATCGTCAAAATTACAAACTTGATTATTAATATTTGAAATTAGTACCTACAGCTGATAACTTCTTTGTTCAAAAAATATTTAAAAACATTTTTTGCAAAATAGTTTTGCTTGAAGTGCGACGGTTTAATAATTGTGAAACGTACGATATAGAGCGTTCAAAAAATTTGTTGACGAATGGCTTGGCACTTGCTTTTGTTTCCGTTAACGTATGGCCTAGCTTCGTCAGCTGTCAAATTATAGACGTCAACGTCATTTAGTCAGCGAACAAGAAGTAGTATGAATTATTTCTTTGGCAGAAGACAATTATTTTTAGAATTAACCAACGACAGTTTCTCTGGTTTTCTTAGTACTACATGATAGTTTTTTTTTATTAGACTATTGACTGAATTTACCATAAAATCATAAAATGATGGTTAAAGTGAGGTTATGTATATTTGAAAGAAGTGTTAAGGCATACCAATTAAAAAGACGACCTGGGTTTGTAAAAGAGAAAGAAAATCACATTTATTTTAGAGTGATTTATTATTCATAAAATATACCTACTCAGCGGCAAAATTAACCGCCCACCAAAATTTTATTAACTACATATTTTCAAATTAATCAAAGTTTAGCTGAGTTTTTATTTGACTTATCTCATTTATGTATTAGGTACATTAGATTATGAAGTCTTTGAATTCTTTTTTCTTGTCCATAAAATTTGATTCTTAAAGCACCCTTATTTGACAAAGCTAAGGGTCAGTTTATAGAAAGAAAATTAAATATTTAATTCGAATTAAATTTTAATGTGCGATTAACCTATGAATCCGAAACTTCGATTGGTTCAATCTGATCACGTGTTCAGTTAATCTGGCATTTGATTACGATTAACTTAATTTCACTTCTGTAAACTAGCCCTATGTTATTTAAAGCGGGCGGCTGAGTATAGATTTACGACATAAAGAAGACAGTAAACATTTTCAAATTTTAAATATTTTGTTAATTTATGAGTGTTTTGGATAAAGCTCTTTGTTTTTTGAAGGTACGATTTCAAACCAAAAAGTATTGATCTGTATAATAAAACATGACTATGACTATGACTCCATTAAAATATGTACAAGGTAAATGTCCACATAAATTTACGGCCAAGCAGGCTGTGATTTTTTTCTCATTTCCCAACGTAGGTTGTGTTTTAAGTTGACAAGTCGTTCATATACCTAACCTCATTTTGATCATATCTTCATTTGTTTTGATAAATAATAAATAGAAGTTTTCAGTTCATTGTATATTATTTCCTTAAGAAATTCTTATTATGGTGGTCCACTTTCACTTACTCGTTCTACACTTCCTGTTTCACGAAATATTTGACGAATGAACAGCTTTGTATGTGTTATAATATGTAGATTTATATCAAGTTATTCTATGCAAATTTTGACAAAATATAAATAATAGAATTTGGATTCCCTCATCACATTTACCGGGGAGATTCAAAGGGCAGGCTAATGGAGATATTAGAAATGAATTCATTCATAACTACTTTGCAAATACAGGGTGATTCATATACATAGTTTCATAAATATTTTAACGAGTGGCAGATTTCGGTCACCTGTATATCATAAAACATGAAAAATTAATAAAAATAATGTAAATATTAAAAATAGACTTAGCCAATGCTTAGATCAAGAAAACCTAAAGTAACGTATGTTCAAAAAAATGTGTGATCAACCAGTCTCGTGTTTGTTTTTGCTTCGGTTATCGTATGGCGTAGCTTCATCAGCTGCCAAATATTTCGTAAATCAGTCTAGAACGAATAAGTGGAAGTGAACGACCATCAATACGAATTTTTTAGGGAAATAATATAAAATGCATGCCTATAAAAGATTTGTCAACTAAAAAGACGACCAACGTTCGGCAATGAGAGAGAGGAAGCCAGGCCCTGCTTGACCACACTTTTATATGAACACAAGAACACGGTGCAAATGACGGACAAGTTAAATGTAAGACGTTCTTAAAAGAAATTATGTTTAATGAAATATGCTGCAAACGGTCATCAATGATATAGCTGTCTATACTGTGGAAGCAAAAAAATGTTAGGAACATGTTGTATTGTTGGAAACATATAATGTGAATTGTATCGTCGCTTCCAAACAAATGGAACTTTGATTTAGCTTGCCACAGAAGCTTTACTTGATCCTAAAAATATTCGAAACGTAATTTTGTGTGGTATGAAACTACGGAGGAGCAAAAGAGGTCCAACTTTAAGGCGTCGACTCTAAGCCTCATTTCTTCCCCATTTTTACCAGTTACTAACTGAAGATTTAAGAGAATTGCTAACTATGGATCCAGTGAAATGATACTGTTGCAAATCTTTGCTTCGAAGTTTTATCGTATAATAAAAATCGTTACGGCTTTTTACGTGGTATTTCAAGATGATATCTACTGGATGCTGGCTATATGACACGACAACTTTTGTTCCCACTATAACTTTGCTTTTAGCAAATAAAATATAGTTGCGTTTACACAATTTGAGTTTCAAAACAGTACTATTTTCATTTCATCTAATTAATTTGCAAAATTCTCACACAAAGAAAGTAAATGGCCTATTTAAAAAACCAATTATTAACAATATTTTCGAATCTCAAAGAGAATTCAGAAGAATAAAAAAATTGCTACATAAAGGAAAAATAAAATAAGACCAAGAAACACAAAAAGTAATTAAACCTAATCATTTGAAGTAAAACGAATATTAAAATATTCGTTTGTTGTTAAAACAAAACAGACAAAAATTGCAGAATATATTTGAAACATTGTATTGTTTTAAAATGAAATTATAAATCCATAAAGGGTGAATGTAATAAAAATGCTTCTGCCGTTGCCCGTTTATACAGACAATAAACAATTTCCCAAAAACTCTCCGTTTTTTCACAATTTGATTTAACCAAGCAAATGACGTTTATGTCAAAATTTACGAAACTGTACAGCTAACTATGTTTTATGTTTTTTAAATCAAAAAACAAATATCTACGGTAACTTTGCAAATGTATTGTGGGTTACATTTTCAATTCTGTCGGGTTCATTATCATTTGTGAAATACCCTCTATCTCCCTTAACACGTACTAATTCGGGTCAATAGAGTTGCAATACGATTGTTTCATCTTTATATTTTTTTGTTAATACTTTTTGCAAAAAATTTCCTTCCAACTAGAAAATTTTCGATTGACGAAATAAGCAAAAACTAAAGGAACCGTGTCTCGAGTGTAAACTTCATTTAAAAAAAGCCACGTTATTACCGAAATGTATGCAGATGCATTGTGGTGAAACTTTGTCGTTCTGTATTTTTTAGTGAACTGAAAAATTGATATAATATTTCGGCATGATAATCGTCCCTTTTGGAATTATTTATTATTCCTTTTTCCGGCAGGTGAAACTGCTTTCGCATTCTTTTGATGGGGAGAATTGGGATATTTCCACAGTTTTGACAATTCTTGGTGCTCTAGAATGTAGTAGAAGATCTACGTTTGTTTAGTAGTCACAATACTAGGTACATACAACCAATGACGCAAAAACTTTTATATTCTCTCCCATAATCTGCAATTTCGAAAAACTTTAAAGAGGAGAATTTTCTTTATGAAAATTAAGTTTATATCGGAAATTGTTGGACATCAGACAATAAAATAGTAACCAAGATGTGTCTAGCAACATAACGCGCTGTTTTAAATAGGTATTTTAGAAAATCTAGTTCCAAATTAGTTTGGGAGGTTCAAATTGAGCACGGTTTAATTCTGGAGTCTCGTTTAGAGGCGCTGATAAATAGACCGCTTTATAATAGTATTCAGTGTTAATTAATGTGAATCTAATTTGCAAAATTGCAGTATTCACGCATGTACTTTAGCAGTGTCATCCTTCATCCTGTACGAAACAGACGCTAAATGGTAGCAGTGGTGGCGCTAGCGTCGCTCGTGTACTATTACGTTCACGTCATAAGTTAGAACGTCTACAAATTGAAGTTTCTTTGGACCACCACTGGTCCAATAAAATTAGCGGCAGCACCTGCAAATGAAGTCTTCCCACAATAACGAAAATCACCTTATCTTAATTACGCAATATCCCGCTTCAGGTTGGATGATTTACTTTCTTCTCTGTCTCGGACACGACGGGCGTTCGTCGCGCAATATCGCGCGGCATTTCCTTCCGTCATGCTGCCAACCAGCAATTTCAATAAAGCGACCGGGGTGAATTCTTGTGCATACTAACCCCACGCACCGGCCCCCAGAAACACATCTAATTCAGTCCGTGGACTGCGGTCCTGATGAATTAAATATAATCGACGCCAGATTTACCTTTCATTCCGTCGTGTTTGCCCTCTGCCATGGTAAAATTTTTCATCCCCTATTCAAACGAGCTGACAACAATGTAAGTTAGTTCATAAGCTGCAAACATACACGGAGGAGGAAAAAGCAAATAATTGCTCGTAAAACATCCCCAAGTCGAGCGACAAAAAGAGGGAGGCATTTTCAGGCCGCCGCGAAACAGTTTCGGTTATTTGCGCGATCTTGCCGCCGGTCGTTTGTCTTTTGGTTTTATTTGTGAAAAGTTCACTTCTCCGAGAGACCAGAATCGATACTGAGGGAGGCTTCGGGATTTCCACGAGCCATATATCAAACTTGTACTTCAATGCGTGCATATTAAATCGCGAAATAAATACTCGCCAAAGACGCTCCCATCACGTTTAGGGTTGGCGTCCACCTGCACCGTCAAATTAACGGGGGAAACGAGTTACGATGACGCGCAGGAAACTTCAGACGCTTCCGACTGCATTTCTTCAGCGAGGGGAAAATGGTGGATGCGCCGGGAACACCAAATAATAAAACGCTTCCTTGATCTTGCCACCGCTTCCTTACGACTATCCGTGTTTTATCACGAACACGGGCTTGTTTAAACGAACATCATAAATTGTTAAAAGTTAACCGACCAAAATAATGCAAAACTCAATTTAGCGAAGAATGAAATTTTCTACAACTAATTAAGAATATGTATTGAGACACGAGAAGATTAAAAGATTACTCTTTAAGCGCATACGAATAGATGAATTTTTGCAAATCTTCACAACAATTATTTTTAATGAAACAGTTAATAAGCTTCATGTAACGTTGTCAGGTTTTAAAATTACCTGAACATTTTTTGCTTTGTAGATTTAGAGTTCTGAAACAAACCAAATATAAAATTCAAGTCGTTATAACGTTGTTTATGCTTTCCCTTGCTAAAGCTTAACAAAGTAAAATCAAAGCTTTGTGTAGTTCATTATTACTTCGTTTTGTCTTCATCCTAAAACGTCTGTTTAATCGCATTTGTTCTTCTACAATATGTAAAGGGTGTTTTTTTAAATTTGGCGTCGAAGCAAGCGTTGGAGAGTCGATTGAGATCGCACCACTCGTGTAAAAGTGTAAGATTTGAACAGCTGATCCGTGATCCGTAACCTGTATAGTGCGTTCACAATCGACAGTGCCTACTTCGACGCCAAATTTAAAAAAACACCCGTTATATTTCTTAGAATTACTTTAATTTGTTTGAAATTGTACAATTTATATTGTAAGCAGAACCATTTGAACTATTGGAACAAATTACAGCCTCTTTTTTTGATTCAAGGTAAAAAAGAAAATAAGAAACAATTCAGAAATGTTATAGTTCCTTGACCGCTATTTTCAGTTTAATGAATTCTTTTGTTGTTGTAGAAATGAGCACGAGTCGCAGATGAGTGGCTTATTTCCGAACAAGAAAAGCATGAGCGAAAAGAACTGAAAAATGTATCGAAATTAATTCGCATGCATGTGGAAGATTCAACAAGAAAATCGCACGTCAACATCAAATAATTACTTGATGTGTTTATTTTAAATATCAAACCAGCAATATGTGCGTTTTCAAGCTTTGTGCAGTTCATTTTGATAATACAGGGTTAGTCACATAAGAGTTACTGCTGAATTTTTTTAAATGCAACCCAAAATACATATATCATCGGTCACTTGCTTCGGTAAATTTTTCATGTTTTGCTTTGATCAAATAAAATATTGTATCAAGGGGCCTGTGTCATTTCATTACTCATTAGTATTTTGGGTTGCGTTTACACTCTTATGTGACTAACCCTGTACATTCATCCTAAAACGTTTGTTTGGTTGCATTTGCTGTTTTTCAATGTTTGTTTCAAATTATGAAATTTTTAACGTAAGCAGAAACCATTTAAAATCCTGAAACAAATTACAGTTTCTAAACCAAATTAGTACTTTTTTAGTCACTGTTAAGAAGAAAAAATCTATTAAAGCAGAAATATTATAGTTTCTTAACCTCTATTTTCAGTTAACGAATACTTTTATTGTTGTGGAAATAAGCACGAGTCGCAGACGAGTGCCCTATTTCCGAACAACAAGAAAAGATTGAGAAAAAAGCGATAAAAAATTTAAGGAAACGAATTCACATGCACATAAAATTGCCAACTTCAAATAATTACTTGAGGAGATTATTTATTTTAAATATTAAACGGGCAATACTCATATTTTCATGATAACGTTGACTAAAAAATTGTTTTATCTACGATTATCACATAAAAGCAACATTATTGATGTGAAATCTCTACTCTAAATTGTCATTTTATCCACCGAAAAATTAAAAGAGAGCTCTTATTGGTGCCCAGCCATGGATAAAATTGACAGGATCTTTTATCCATCTGGATTTTTGACCAATCAGAATTAGAAATATGTATTGGGATTTTTATTTCTCCACCATTGTCATGTTGGCAACAGTTTGTAGTATCCGCAGCAACATAACTAATTAACCAAATACAAGAACGTAGCCATGGTAACAAAACGAATATTAAATTATTTCAAAATATTGAATTAATATACCGGGTGTATTATGAAAAACCTTTGGTGCTATAACTTCCTTATTTTTGATCCGATTTTAACAAATGATACGTCAAACAAAATAGTTTTAGAAACACTATAACCCGACATGCTTTGATTTTTTTTTAACATTATATTTTTTGACAGACCGCAGCTCACTTTGTTTTTTTAAGTTGCACTGTATATTTTTTTATCTTTATTCTGATAGATGTTTATCTTCTGAATCATGATGAATTCAAATTATAGCCCATTTAAAACGATTTTGTTTGACATATCACTTATTAAAATCGGATAAAAAATGAGGAAGTTATAGCACCAAACGTTTTTCATAATACACCCGGTATATTTTTTTTTTGTATATATTTGATCGTATATAAAGTATAGTATTATACTCGCAAGTAAAGGTTTTTATCCACTCAAATGATTACATGCACTCGCCTTCAGCAACCCATTTTCGTGAATAAAAACCTTTTTTAGCCAATGGGATCTACGAAAAACTTTACACTTTAATTTTTTAAATTTCTGAAAATCTTTGTTGACATAAGAACCAAATGTTCTACTCTTTGTTGTACGTTTGCTGCAGGTATGTGATTTTCTATTATTATTTCAAAGTAAATTGTAGCAATTATTTATATTTTTTAACAAAAGTAGATTATTTCATTTTAACCAAATCTGTTAAAATTCTAGCTCTTTTAGGTTCATTTCTTACCACTATTATTAACACAACACAATAGAATAAACAAATACATACAGTGCTTTTAAGCATTTTGTCGTAATCTGTACTTGTAATCCATGAATATCATGATATACAGGGCGAGCAACAATAACTGTTTCAGTTGGCAAAAAAAATTTTCAAGACTGTGAATTGTACCTATTTCGGTTTGTTTTATTGACAATATTGACACCTGGTATACATTTCAAATTTAAACGTCTTGGTTTTTGTAATCTTTTATTAATAAAATGGTTTTCTCGTTGGAACATGATATAAAAGTCACCAAAAATCACCAGAATTTATTGCCAACTCAATCAGTACTTGTTGCTCACACGGTAGAAACAATTGTACAGAAAAATTATTTGTTATTTTTCTAAATTGATTTTTTTTACCAGATTACCAGAAAGTCTGTCAAATTTTATTAAATTATGTCTTCAAGTAAACCAGATTTATCTATCTTAACGACTGCAATACGTCTTATTAATGTAAAGCAGACAACTGCATCAAATAAAAGAAATAACTAAATATGTTAGTAGGTGTTAAATTTTTAATTAGAAAAAAATAATCGAAAGTAAATCTATTAAAAGCTTACATTTTAATATATTATTTAATTTCGTTTCGTTTCTGTTTATTCACTTACAAAACTTGAATAGAGAAAAATGAAGATACTGTTGTTTTTTTAGATTTCTACGTGGTACAAATGCGGAGTTAAATATCTATGTAACTTTCATTGTTTTCATGAATAAGATTTAAAAGTATAACGAAGTAAACTGTAAGGTACGAAACTTTTTTTTTAATTTAAAATATTGTTCTGGTTAATTTTGTGCAGTTATTACGAATATGGTTCAAAAAAAGGGGCCGTTGGAAACATGAAGACGAAAAATAAAAAGTGAATATGAAGTCTAGACCAAGAGACGACAAGCAATGTGAAAGAGGCGAGTAACGCCAAATGTCTAGTCAAATTTAAGAAGACAGACAAATAGACAAAAAATTGTGACAATACTGGAAAGCAGTAAATAAAAAGAAATGGGGATGCGAAAACAGAATGATGTCTAGTAAGAGTGGTGGCTCTGGAAAACAAGCATAATATAGATAAAAAACTGAATAACTGAAGGCAAACAGATGTGAACAAGACTATTACCACAAATGAAGGAATGCATGGGAAATATCCATGAATATAAAACGACAGTACAAACCGATGATTTAAGTATTTAGATGGGAAGAAGAATGCGAAAATAAAAAAAGTGATCGCAACTTGCGGATCCGCCAGTGGCGAAAGGGAATGTAAATTTTGGATAAACGCAGGATGGTGTGGTTTCCCCCTCGGTAGGATTTTAGCACCCACCTGCGCCCCCAATTAACGTCGAAAACAAGTTCCGATGACTCGGGGGGAACCCCACCGGTCAAACTTTCCCCCCGCGTTTCTTAAAGGCTCCGAGAAATGGTGGATGCGCCGGGTGCATGAAATAATAAAGCGCTCTGCCGGCATCACGACCGGTTCCTTGTGTCTTTTCATATCTAATAGGGGCCTGCGAACAATTCCAAGAAGGAGAGTACATAAAAGCGTCGCCTTCCAGCGCGAGTTATTTAAGATTAAAAGCTTTCCGCGCAAACATCAAAAAGTATCGCCGTTTTGTGTGACGGAATCAAATGTGTAATTAATGAGAGTCTGAAATCTCTTTCGGCGTTTACTTCTAAATAGGTGTTGCAATAACTCGAGGAGTTTGAAAGGATCCATTTACGCCGAAAGTTACCCTCTTCAGTTTCGGCTTTCTTAGGAAAATGTCTCGAGTCGCCGTTTTCTCGGGAGTTATCAGGGTATCGATGTTAATATCACCGACACTAATTTGCTCATTTGAGGGATTTATGCAAGGGTATAAATCGAAAGATGACAGATGTTGCCTCTCGACTACAGATGCAACAACAATTTTGATGCGGTGACAATTTATGATTTTCTTAAAACTTTGATTCTGCTTCGTGGAAACTTATTTGCATAAAGATACGATGATTATCTGCTGTTATAAATTTTACAGTCGCAATCGCTGCGATCAAAACACGATAAAAAACAATAAAAGTACCAATAAATATGCTAATTAGAATTTACAAACCCCAGTATAAAGCTGGTGGTATAAACGAGACCATTTATCACTTAATCAATCAATTCCGGTCTGATTGCTGTAATACGTTTCTGCATGACTGTGGTGGTTAATTGGATATAAATATTTTTATTTCTCTAAATGCGTTATAATTTAAGTTGTTTTGTTTTAGTAATATTTCAGGAGTAAATTGTTAGTCAGAGAATAATAAAATCGTGGGTTTGATTAATTTCTATTGAAATTGAAGAGAGTCGGAGTTATTTCCGTTGAATTGTAAATTTTCTAATATCATTGGAATATATTTTTCAAAGCAAATTGGAAAGATTCTGGATCTAAGTGCGGCGCTGGAGATTATGAGGAGTTAACGAAAGTAAATCCATCTCGTCTCAAATCAGCTTAAAAGAGAAAGAAAAGTTGAAAGGGAGGAAACTGCAATATTTCAGAATCTCATTGGAAAATCTCGCAATTAGTAGTGAAAACGAGACATAATCAAATGAATGTAACAAGAGACAAAAGTAATGAGGGGTAGTAGCGGACGGCGACCTTATCTTAGTGCTCCATTCCATTTTAATTGTTAACAATTATTAATAATGCCGAAAATTGTATAAAAGTTTAGCGTGAAAGGAGCGGGTCTGCCGTTAATGGTCCATTCGTCGGGGTGCTCCAAAAATATAAAGCAGCGGAGCGGATTTCAGTACCTACCCCCGACCTGAAATAAACCACTTATTCTCCACCGTTTCCTTAAGTTTCCTCCATCTGTTTAAATATTAAACAGGCGACATTTCAGCGTACATAAAACCGAATCCTGACACGCCATCAGCAACCATCGCCGGCCCTCCTCCACTTCACCCCTCGAAATTAAGAAAAACATTTCGCCCATTAGCTTTATCTCGTACGACTATCATACACAGGTCCGATCCATCAAAATCGCATGACTACTATACACGGCGAGATCGGGAATGAATTGGCACACGAATTTTGGCGGGAACCGTTCGGCGACCAATCACGTCTGTCGCCGGAGCGGCGCGCGCACTTTTACTCGCAAGTGACGTCACGGTGAAGATCAATAACAAGGCAGGCGAAATCAAGTTGGCGGTTACGAGTACGTTGATTTAGTTAATGTGCGATAAAAATGGCAAAGGCTGCTTTTTTACAAGAAAGGTAAATTAAATGTTTGTTAAAATGGCAGTGGCTAGTGATTGCGCGTTCGGTTTTTGAAATTGGCGCCACCTTTGTGTCATTCCGGCCGCTTTTTTCCCCGAATATATGCCGGATGTCTTGACAGGAACGGTATCGGGGAGCGATTTATTTATTAGGTTAAATTTTATTGGATCAGTTTATTGCACATCCTTAATCGACACCGGCAAACCACAAATCTATCTCTCGAACAGCGTTTTTTCCGACCCGTGCACTTTTTGAATTTTAATCAACAAGTAACGCAGCGAAACACCCCAGGATTCGCAGTGCCACCGGGATTCTGCCCCCGGGTCGCGGCCAGAACTGTTCGGCGCTCCAGGGGGCGCAGACCCCGCAGACACCGCCGGAGACACGTCGACGCGCTGCCAAATTGGGGTTTAATTAATTTCGTAATATTCATTGTGACGAAATTACAATGAGGGTGTCCCTCCACCCTTATCTCGCTTTGTGCGAAGTTACCGAAAATTTCCGCCAAATTTTCCCCGTGATTGATCGTTTAAAGAATCAATAACCAATTTATTTTATTCTTCCGACCCGAGCGATTATAAATTAACAAAACGAAATTTAATACGCCACCGAGTTCACACTAAACCACGTTGATTGCCGCCAACAATAAGCACAGCTTAACGGGGTTAACCGGTTCAGTTTTTGCAGCTTATTAATATCAATTTGCAGTGATGTCGCACCGGCTGAAAATAGAGCATCCCTTTGCTTCACCCCCTAAGCAGCGCGCGGACACAGTGCAGTGGTTTTTTCTCGTGTTTTGCAGTTGCTCTGGATGAAATATGACAGGTTAGAGGGTGAAAAACCGGCGTCTACAAATGTTCGGCACCAAGTACAAATTAACAAAGCAGAATGTAAAATTGTTGAAGTTTGGACAAGACCGCAACGTCGGTTCGACTCTCGAACAATAGGAAAGTTTGTCGAACGAGGGTCAAACCGGTTCAATTTTTGCAACTTATTAAATCAGGCTGCAGCTCAGCTTTATGACGTCACATCCCCGTAAAAGTTTTGCTTTCCCCGGTTACAAAGTTGCGGTTCATTTCGTTTTATTCGAGGAGGAACGGCGCGAAAACCTAATAACAAAGTGTATAATTCCTTGCAAAAATATGCAAGTTGGATAGTTTTGACGCCGCTTGAATAACAATGTCCGCGCGATCGACCCGCTGACAGCTCCTTCCCCGGAGTTTTCCGGTAATTTAAAGTAACAATAAATTCGTCCCGTTTGTCGCCCCGATGATGAATTCGTCAGCGATAAATCCGGGCCCGAGCTGCGTCCATAAATTATTTAAAGTAAACAACGCGAAATCACACACGAGCTCATAACTTTTGGCGGGTGACGTGTGTGTTTTTCGGGGGGTGGCTGTTTGAGGAGGCGGTGACAGTGCTCAATCTTGTTGCAGGATAATGGGCGAGAGGCTTTGGATCTCACGGCCTCTCCGCTGCGGGCTCCTCCGGCCCCTAACAACAGGACCAACCATCCGCCCATGGTCATTCAGGGAGACTTCAGGAAGGTAATTACCAATTGTCATGCTGATAATGGAGCCGAATCCGACAATCGTCGAGGGGCGAATGTCGAAACCAATTGAAAAGATATTACACGAAACTTTGGCCCAAATACGAAATCAATAGCCGAAATAACTTATTGCTTAATGCATTTTTAATGAATGTAATTACTTTTTTATGTCCACAGTTAAATATGTTAAGTGGCGCGGTGTAATTCCCGAATTTTTACCCCGAACAAAAACCCAATCGATTCCCGCGAGCTGATTCACGGCCGGGGACTCGATAAGGGTTAATGGTCCGATGCTTTTGTTTGTTGGCGGCTTGATGAATTCTTCCTGATCATGAAAATCCCCCGTTTTAGGTGTCCGGAATCAGCAGCGACATCTTCAAGCAGATAGAAGCCGTAGAGAACGATCACGATGCTTCAACAGCGGCCGCCTTGGAGGTACGTCCACAAAAATCCCTAATTTCTTCAAACCGGTCCTCTTCCCTCCCCAACACTCCCGGACTAATTAATTCATACAGAACGAGCCGTCACATTGCGACTCCGAATATTAATTCTCGACTGTACCCTAACTAGCTCCACTCCGTACCCTTTGAACTCCCGGGGAAAACGTTTTTAACTGCTCAAATTCCTTAACATCAAAGACAAAAATGAATTAACTGAATTATTTTTTTGTTGCTCGTTGAGACTTCAGCCTTGTCACGTTCACGTGTGTTCCAGCACGTGGAAAGACTCGGAGAGATGATAGTTAGGATTTTGGACTCGAGACATTTGGGTAGGTCAGCGGGAGACGCAGCGAAACGGTTCTTGGCCATGCAAGATGCCAAGCACACGGTGCAGTTTGTGGAAATTGTTAAAAGGCCAGGACAAACACTGGGTTTATACATAAGGGAAGGCAATGGGATAGACAGAAACGACGGCGTATTTATATCGAGAATAGCTTTGGAATCTGCCGTCTACAACAGCGGATGCCTTAAGGTAAGATATCTAGATAACACTCTTGCCTTTAATCCGACTAAATCAAATTGTTCCTTGAACTCTTGTCGACTGCAACAATGAAGTTTACAATGATATATTTTCAACCCTGAAGGTACCGAAATTATGAAGGAATCTTCATGAGGGGATTTTTTTTTAATATCATGCACATTTACATTTTCTACATTTTAAAAGTTTTAATCCATTTGGGGGATGGAAGAAGATGCTTATATAAAGGTTTATTGATTTTAACGGCGTTCAACTATTTTTAGTCGTGTTCAAATCTCCAAATAAAAAACCTTTTAAGAGAAAAAATATTATCTAAAAACCACGGATTTTATGAAACAAACTTCTAAAGTCGTAACAGAAGAATAAGTAGACATGATCAACAATTTTTTAAAAATCTTTTATGTATTAATTAATTATGACATGTACTGCAGCATTTAGAAAATAAAATATTTGAGAAATCATTAGAAAATATCGTATATTGAAAGTTATTTCATGAAGATATACCTGATTTATCATCTTCTATTACATTAGTTCTGAATTTAAAAGATATCTTTAAGTTAGATGCCAGTTTTGGATTCGGGATTTATGATACGCTAATAAACGAGCACCGTGGTTTTTATGACAAAAACGAGGGTTTCAAAGAGAACTAACAATTTAGTGTCACCGATAAAGCAATTTTAATGTGAAATAGATGAAAATTTGCTACCGGTGCCCTAGAGAAGGTGCCCAACGAGGCCATTTGGTCCAGGCGTCACATTTTAGGGTCCGGTAAAGTTTCTTTGTTGTGTTGCAATCGGTTGGGCAGTATTTGAAAAGTACTGAGTGTGTTCTTATAACTTTGGTTTGGATGAAAATTTTATTTTTATTACAGAGAACAAATTTTATGTTAATAGAGGCACGATGCAACTTTAGAAACTGGAATGAATAATAACCTTGTTCCACATGTTTAGCTAATTTGTGAAGGAGGGTTTGGAAAATTTTAAAATCAATTGAAAATATTGTGTAGAATTTAAAAAATCTCTCTCTGAAAGATCAAGATTGACTGCGTTGCTTTGAACATCCAAAATATTGAAGAATGAACAAAATTAAGCATTAAATGGGAAAACTTTTAAATCTGATCAAAATAAATATTACCGACTGTAAGGACCTACACAAGAAATTTTTTATTGAATAATTTTCTGTTTCCAAACAAAGTTTGTTGTCTAAAATGAGACAAGCGGGTTTGTCAAGTGATAGGTTTTCAAAACAAATTACTGCAAGTTATCGGTGCTTGCATAGTTAAGACAGAAAATAATCTAGAAGAAAAAAAATCGAGTGTAATTCGACAATATGGCTTTGGATTAAAGAACATAAAATCCTAGTTTCCTTTTATAATAGTATATTAAAACATGAGTTTTCTGGGGAATATTTACAACATCGGTGGCACGTACGGTAAATTTTCTTTTTTTACAGTGACTTTAAAATTAAAGGGTTCATACGTTTGACATTTGTTATTTCATAAAAATTTGCAAAAGCGCAAAATAAAACAGCCGAAAAGTCTAATACAAAATGTCGGACGGTAGGTATTTTCCAGCGCGAAAACTAGGTTTCAGGGCGAGGTGAAGCCGAGGGCCTGATTATTTTGAGCCTACCATACACCTACCGTACTCTAACTATTCAACACTCGCTAAAACAATTAATGTTTTTACTGTAAATAGTAAATATATTCACTCTCAAAAAAGAAAGAGACATTTATTCATGTTAAACTGACAAAAACCCCACTTTACTACTTTCTCATTTTAGAGGAATAAATTTATCATCGGTAATTACACAAGAGCTTTTTTCATCTGATTATTTCCTTCGCCTGTCAAATTTTAATTTTTAACCAGTCGCAAATTAAGAGACTATTGAAAATCACCGATCAACACAATATTATATCCATAAATGCTGTCTTCTTCAGATAAATGTCTTCTTTCTGTGTTCTCATTTTATTTAAAAAATAGTTTATTGATCAAATGTCAGAAGACATTCTGCGTTCTCTCACATTATTTTGTATTGCACGCAGTTTATTATGTACTCGTATAACGAGTAATAAGTACTAATAATGCTTTAGAAGTTGTTCCAAAAACAATATTTTATTTTTTAACTACTAAATTGGTGCTTTAAGCATCTAGTAATAAGTTTTTTGAACAAAATTAAAAGTTATCGGCAAAATTATAAGATCTTGAGATATTATCCTTGATTATTTCATTCATCATCGTTTTCGACCAATCGTAAGACTTTATTTTTAATTCTTTCTGTTCCTTTTTTAAATGTTTTCATTTTTAATTTTCAAGGCAATGCTGAATACTAGTGTCATATTTTTTACTTTTATGTCAAATGTCAACATGAATCGTCAACTTCCGACGAGCAACTTGCAACCATTTTAAAAGACTTTATTCATGAAATAATCTTACCGAATTACTTTCCTGCTTCTGAAATAATCTGTTGTAATACTCAAGTTGATTAAAATGCAACACTCCTGTAATTTTTTGACAAATTAAAACGTCAAAAAATGACATGCGTAGTCGTATTACAACTCGATAATTCATGTAATTACAAGTGATAATTTCTGTTTTCAACTAAAGTTATTTAGAAATTTGACGAGAAAAATGGCAAGACCCGAAGTAGAGGATTTTCGTAAGTTGACAACTTTTCGAAACAAAATCTGCAAGGTAACAATGTTTGAGTCGTTAAAATAGAAAATTATCTGGAGAAATAAAAATTCAAGTGTAATTCGACGAGGTAGCTTTGTGATTCTGGATTAAAAAACGCAAAATCTTGTTTTATTTTTTCAATACAGAATGATCAACAAGAAAACAAATCAAGAGTGTTACATTATCTTTTGTTTTCCAAACGTCTGTCTCAGCTTAATCGTACACATAATGTATACTTGCTATACATATTCGTTTTATTAGTTGCTTACCTCTCCAAAAATCAACTATAAATTAATTAATTATTAATAATTAATGCTTTATCTTATTCTGGGATAATTGTTGCTTACAATTACCGGAAACGTCTGTAAAATTTGTCGAAATCGAAAACTTTTTTTCAAGGTCAACATCAACACCGTTGCTTTAAAACTTTTTGTTTTTTTGACATTTCACCGAAAAATCTGCTTACCAGTGGTGTCGCGTTTGGTAATAAAGCTGGTACATAAATTACCCATTCTTACGAATGTAAAATGTTGCTCTTGTTTATTTTATATATTATTTTCTCCATTATCAGATAATAATGATAAAATACACAATTATAATTGCAACGTCTAAAATTCATGACGTATGATTTATTATAAAGCACCATTTGAGACCACAAATTGTCTACGCCCATGCATTGAACCTTTATTTGCATGTAATTTCGCTACGACATGGCCGATAATTTGCAACGCCTGCTCTGATTTGTTTTCTTTTTGATCACATTGTATTTATTTCATCACTCGTTGAAACAAAATGGTATCGCTGCAGCAAAGAGTCAACAGAGGTTTTATAGCTCTCAAAAACGAAAGTATCTTTACTTATTTCTTGCCTACTTATTAGAGAGTAATAAAATTATAATAAAGAAATATGCTTATTTAAACACGATTGAAATACAAATTTCTTCTAAAGTTTCTCAACTTTATTTATGCATCATCATACTTTTCTTATACTTTCATTCTATCGTTGTGTCAACAGAAATATTTCTCTATAATCTCAGGAAAACTAAATGCCACAATTAATATCACTATCAATATCGTAAAACGCGAAATGTTTTATTTATGTAATTTTATTATTCATTTATGTTAGAAATACATATACCAAGTTTTGTTCGTTTTTTTTTTTTGTTGGATTTTTATGTTTTATGTTAGCATACCCGATTTTCAAATTCAAATATGTCAAATCAAAAATAAATCAAATAAAACAAAACTGCCATTATAACGCTTAATTTTTAGAAATGGTTTTTGTTATTGAACACGATGCATTTTTATTGTGATGCGTTATTTTCGAAGCTTATATCAAAATGAAAATAAATTCACGTTGGTGAAACTCGTTTTCACCATTATTTTGTAAAATCTTCCTTACAATGTCGATTGATCACAATAATATTAAACTTCCAAAACCCTAACGTAATTATTCAAGAGATTACAT
Organism: Tenebrio molitor; assembly: GCF_963966145.1. Taxonomy (NCBI): domain Eukaryota; kingdom Metazoa; phylum Arthropoda; class Insecta; order Coleoptera; family Tenebrionidae; genus Tenebrio; species Tenebrio molitor. The sequence continues at coordinate 19,487,227 of NC_091048.1, read as the reverse complement.
GTTGTCAATGACGAGGCTTACCAATTGCTCAGTGATGGCAATCCACTAAATTTGCTTCAGTAATTTATAGTCACTTTGTATAAACATTTCAAACTTTTCAATGACAATTTTGGTAGTTATTTTTGATAAATATACATTGTAATAGTTCGCATGGACGTAAGATTGTCTGTATCTACTTTTAAAAATGTTCAAATCCTATTGTAAGTAATTGTAATTGGCTGAGGCTTCAGTTCATCTACACCACATCGAGCAAAATAGCAAAATCTAGGCCTTTGTAGCATCGGCAGGGAGAAGTTTTAATTGACCCGGGGAAAATTCTCTTCGACAGTACCCCAGAGAATTGAGAGATCAAAAAACGGGAAATAAACCAATAACGATTTGACATGCCCACGTAGGAGAGGGGAAAATTTGGGAAAGACTGTGGTAACAACCTGGATTGGCTGATGAGTTTTCGACCTCTCCGTCCTTCAAAATTTTCAATCTGTATGCAGTTTAAAATTTAATGTAAGCCACAGTGGTCGGAACGGTCGGAGACGTGGTTCTCTGGGGTTTTTGACTTCGTACCCACCGTAACAATGTGCGAAAGGCAAAAGTGGGCGTATCAATCGGCAATTATTAATGAGGTTTTCCAAGAAATTTAATAAGTAGTGTTCTCTCTGAAATCTTAGAGCAGAAGTTAACGGGTATCAAGTTACTGGGGATAAAATCGGCTCTTTGATGGCTCGAGGAAACTTTATGGGATTATCAGTCTTTACACGTAATTTCTCATAATGAAAGCGCAAACTCCTCTACCGATTTTATGTCTAATTACATTTATGGTCGGTGTAAATAAGAGATTTAGTGGCGTCTTAATCTTGATGGTTTTTCCGGCGGCGTCTCTGGTTGATCCGATTGTTTCGGTTGAAGGTCGGCGACGAGATTTTGGCGGTGAACTTGGTAGACGTGACGCGGATGAGCCTAGACGATGTTGTAATTATAATGTCAATACCTCGAAGACTAGTCCTCGCGACAAGGCAGCGAAAAGGTAGCAAAGGAGGACAGAGTTCGCCAAACGTACAGCCCCGATCCGAACACAAACCCCCTCCCGTCGTTGTGATAAAACGAGACTTACGCGAAGACGAAACCGACGAAGGAGATCTTGGACAACACAGGTAATCACGCGGATAAAAGATTCATCGTCTGAAGGATTGCTTCCAGGGAATCGATGCGTCAGAGGCACACGGGGGACGGCAGAGAGATGAGCGAGTCCCGGTCGCGTCTCGGCCTCGGCCTGCCGTCCATGGACTCAAGGCACACGGCTCAAGACAGCAACGGTCTGGACCTCTACTACAACTCCAGACCGCCCGATTCCAACACTTGGGGCTACCAACCGCCGCCTCCGGTCATAACGGAGCAGCCCAAATCCAGCATGCAGCACTTCCAGCCGTACGAGCGGAACTACCCCAACACTCTGGAGAGTCTGGCCGAGAAGGTCCACTCGTTCGCTCTGCCCGGAAGGAGGATGTCTGCCGGGGCGCAGCCTTTACCGTCAAGGTAGTCTATGTGGTCTGCGTCGTGGTGGTTGTTACGCCCCTCCCAATAATTCTAGATTATCATCACAACAAAGCCCTTCATCTCATTATTACGTTCAGCACACCGGAACGGGCAGCCGTCGAATCATGCCCCGTTCCGGATCCGATCAGCACCTCCCCCACACGGAATACTCAGACTATACCAGTATCACCCAAGCTGGTAGACACAGCCTATTAAGATCTAGCCTGAAATCTGGATCAACCCTTAGCAGGTACAACCAGAGATACGTGGACCAAGCGGCTGTGGCTGCTCAGTTAGCCCAAGCAAAATACGGCTCTTCGGCGACACAATACGCAACAAGCGGCACACTTTCCAGACGAAACCGGAGCAGTCTGGATTACTCGAGCGACACCGAAGCCACCGCCGGGCCCAGGAGTAGCTATTATTATTACAGGTACTGACATCACACAATTGCCGACAAAATTATCGCATCTTTGATCTACACAAAGCCACGAGCCTAAAGTTAACACCTCGCTCTCTTCTTCTCTCATCCGATTGTCTTTCAAGACAAGTTTTATTTACGAAGCCGCGTCATTAAAGCACTCCAGATTCTTCTCAAAGTTAATTGCAAATGTTCCCCGTAAGATTCTCTTTTAACCAATTTAGGCGGTAAGAAGAGGCTGGTTTAATAATTAAGCCCGCGAGATTCAGACTACGTTACATACAAATCTGGACATATAAATTAACAATTCACTCTAATATGTACAATATTTTGAGATACAAAAGTATAATTTTTTGTGCAACCGTACCCGAAACAAGCACTTCGCGTACCTAAAACAGTCCGCGAAATCCAACTTCGCGGCCGTTACTTTTAACGATGGCCGTTGAAGTAAACGTCATTTTAATATTTGTTTAGATTTTTCGAGTTTGAAATTAGAAACCGCAGAATTAATACGTACTTTTTAACCTACACGAAACTGAAACATCACTTTCACACTTTCACTACAATTCTCTTCCGAGTTTTTACGATTATGTATTTACAAAATAAATTGCTTTATTTATGTCATTGTTGACACTGCCATTTTGCTCGTTTTATAATATGTAATTATAAATTTTCGGTTGCACAAAAAATGTTGTGTACACCTTGGCCGCGAAATCCTTTAACATCCTCAAGATTGTAATGCCTCGGCCGCAAACGCCCTCGGCGACAATTTTTCTCTCGGTACGTTAAACAATAATTTCGCGGCCTTGATATACAAATAACTACTTTTGTTTTCAAAAATTCATTTAAAATTAGTTTTCCAATTTTTTTTTTCCGGTTGAGTGGTTTTGTAAAATTCCTAGTTTGTGATAATTTTGTCGGTTGATGCTTTGGAAGGTCGTGTGAAAAATGGTTTTATCGATGCAGGAATCAGAGTTCCGTTCCCCACAGTACAATACCCACATTAGGAAGGCAAAATTCTCTCACATCCACCGATATTACAACCAAATTCAACTCGCTCCCACGTGATACAAGAGGGTCGACTAGGTGAGAGATTTTTAGACGAATTTCAGGAGCGAGACCTGTTATTACATAATGGTTGCTTTTTAGATTGGCCATGAATAAAAGATTCGGAGATAGGAACGTCGCTCTTTTGCAAGATGAATCGGATGGAGCTCTCTCGGCGCCAGAAATGCCTTCCATAAGGAGGGATAGGGGTAAGCGACTCGCTTTGCCACCTCGCAAATGTCTCACGAATATAAACCATTTTTGGGAAATAATTTTGACATTATATCTATATCTTATCCCCCTCCCCATCTACCTATTACGATAATGTACAAGAGGGAACTCGACCCATACGGATCGATTTGAGACCACAAACAAAACAAAAAGCGGGGCCACCGAGGCCTTCGTTAACGTTTCACTGCACGCTTTTTGACAACTAAGTCTGGAAAAATGGAGCAGCTCTAGTCGAACTGCAAAGGTCCCGATACCTACTAATTCCGCGAGGCTCCACTCCCCTTCGTGCGTTAAACTAGTTTTAAGGGTGGTTCCACGTGCCCCATCGATCCTTATTATACATTTTTTGTTGTCGATTGAATTTCGTCGGCTAAATTTGATGTTGTGAACGTTTGAGTTGTCGAAAGCACTTAACCCCATCCAAAAAGCCCAATTACACGCTGAAACACTCGTCACCCACTCGACGATCGGTCAGGTACACGAGCATTTACAATCTCATTAAATCACGTCGAGGACTGCCATTCGCACTCCACCCTCGACTCGAAAGCAGCCCGAGGCCTCGATCGAAACCATATTTTCCCGAAACGGAGAGATCGGGCTACTTTCTTCTAGTTTGTTCACCGTATTGCTTCTTTCTACACGTTTCATTTTCATAATGAAGGGCGGATACCCTCGTCACCTAGTGTATTCACTTCAGATGAGTACAGACAGTGGTTGAGCCGAACACCATCCACGTCGGCTATTTACGAACAGATCAGAGCGTCCCGAGACGTCCTGAACCAACAAAGAGCGGCCAGGTTCACTTACAGCGCCGAAAACATCCACGATGCACTGAAAAACGTAATTTTTCAATTTTGAGACGACGAGATTACAGTTTTTTAATCTGGCTGTTGTTTTTGACAGATTGAAGGGGGTTACTACAGTTCATATGGACGTCCAGGTACCACATCAACATTAGACAGACATTTTACACGATCACAACATCCCTCAGCTCCTGCTAGGTCATTATCAACGCAACACATTACCTCATCATCACGTAAGATTCCCCCAATTCGAATCAACATTGTTACTACAGTCATTTTACAGCGTTGAGCTCGTCTCGCTCACCTTCCATGCGTCGAATGCGACAACTCCTCGATCTGGATTCGGTCAGATCGGGAGCTGCTCCTAGTCCAGTTCCTACGCCGAGCGGTACTCTACCCAGAGGACACAGGCAGCTAGACATCAATCCCGCTGAATTCTTGAAATACAAAATAGAAAAGCCGGGACTCCCCGGTTCCGGAACGTCTATACCCGGCCTATCTTCTCTGTCAGGAACCAGCGGAGGCCTTTCTTCGTTGTCCGACGAACCCGTCAGCGGCATGTTGTGGGTCCACTTGCTGGCAGGAAGAGGCCTGAGAGCGTCCAGCGGAACCTCGACTGCAACCACCCCCGTCACCCCCAGCGGCACCTCTCCCAGCATAAGCGGTCAGTACATGATTTACTTTTTGATCGAACTCGTTGTGACAAATGTGACACAGGTTCGACAGGTTTGCGTGATTTGTACTGCGTATTGGAATGCGACAGAGTCCATAAAGCGAGAACAGTGGTAAGTAATTGGGATTAAATAGAGGGTGAAACAATGTTAAATCCTGTGACGTTATTAGGTAAGGACGGGCGATTTAGTGTTCGACTGGGATGAAAGCTTCGAATTGGATTTGGTCAACAACAGAGAGCTAGACCTTCTAATCTACTCGTGGGATCCACAATACAGACATAAATTGTGCTACAAAGGATCGGTATATTTGCCGACGCTCTTAAAGTCTGGCCCGATACACCAACTCGCTCTCAAAATTGAACCGCGGGGAACTTTGTACTTGAGGCTGAGGCACACGGATTCGCAAACACTTTACAGACGGAAAGCTTCATCCACTTTATCACTGTCGAGGACGGCCCCTTTGTTTGGCGTCGATTTAGAGTCTGTCGTACGTACATCACTTCCAAATGACAGCTGTTGGTTGACGTGTCCCTCAAATTACAGGTGAACCGCGAGAGTAAAACCGGAGGAGTTCCAGGTGGAGTTGCCACCGGTCTAGTTTCTAGTACGCAACAAATTCCTATAATCGTAAAAAGATGCGTAGAAGAAGTAGAGAGGAGAGGTTTAGATATCATAGGTGAGGAGATCGTGTAGTTTTATGGCAAAAAGGGGACCGTTTGGAAAATGTTATTGCCAATTCCAGCCACATGACCAACAATACACGAGCGTTGTTCTAATAAAAATCTAAGCTTCTCTGTTTTGTACATGCTTCATGATTTTTTTTAGAACCGCTACAAGTCTTGTTCGTCAAACCTGTTGCTATCATCACCTTTGGTCGTTTTTTATGACTGCGCTTGTGAATTCTGAACGGTGTCATATTTTTCAAATGGTTCTTTTAATAATGAGGCGAGAAGATTTGCGTGTACGAGTGGCGTGTTTCAGGTCTGTATCGTCTTTGCGGATCAGCAACCAAGAAACGTATCCTTCGAGAGGCCTTTGAACGTAACAGTCGATCAGTAGATTTAAGTCCAGATAACGTCCCCGATATCAATGTAATAACGGGCGTGTTAAAGGATTATTTAAGGGAACTTCCAGAACCTCTATTCACCAAATGCCTATACCAGATGATGGTCGACGCGCTCGGTGTTTGTCTTCCTGATGATCCCGAAGGCAATGCCAAGCTCATGTTCTCCATTTTAGATTGTTTGCCGCGGATCAATAGGGTAAGTTGACGAAAGTGGCGTCTCTCGACCCCCTCTTCAGACAAGTACGCAATAAATTTCACCTGCGCCCCTTTTCCCTCTTTCAGGCTACTTTGATCTTTCTCATGGACCATTTGGCTTTAGTCGTATCTGCCTCGGATAGGAACAAGATGTCTGCTCAAAACCTAGCCACAGCCCTCGCTCCCCCACTCATGTTACAATCAAGCGACACCCTCACCCCCACCGCAACCGCGAAGAGCTACGACTTGGACTACCACCAGCCGATCAATGTTCTGAAGTATCTCCTGCAGATATGGCCTACTCCCAAACATCACTCAGGTAATGTGTAGTTTACCGTTGGAAGGCATACCACACACACACATACACACACACCAAGTTCGCTGTTCCCCGTATTTGTCTTCTCTGTCGAGTCACAGACAAAGTTTAAAATCGCTCGTTGATCCGTATGGTTCGATTTCCCGTCTTGTTGGTGTTCTCTCTACTTGTTTCTTGTACCCCCCATCCCTCAGTAAGACTTGTCTTGGGGCATCCTGTGCCGCGCTTCGCTCCTTAGTAGTTAGAATCGATGTGTTTGGGTGTCGATGGTATTTAGAGGGGGCCTTTCCAGACAGGTCGGCGCGGCAGGCCACCCGGGCCGCGTGGAGACAATCGCAGTGCGTGTCCTCCGGGACTGCAGGCTCAGGCTCGAGAGCAGTCTCGGCTCTCAGCGGCTCCGTTTCCTCCTCCTCCTCGCTCAGCAGTCTCGGGCCCGCGAGGCCCACAGCAACAGGGCCCATCACTCCAGATACTAGTAAGTAGCACGGACCCCTCACCCGACCACGGCACATTTGGCACCGACCAAAAACTTGGTCAAAACAAATCATCCAATTATAAACAGTCTTCGTGTAATTTGTGACAAACTTACATCTACCAGGAGCTCACGGCGAACAAACACATTTTTACAACAAAGTTTTTTCTTAGATTCAATTTGGTGAAGTAGATGATTTCGCTCATCAAAACATCACTTCACACTTCTCTATGATTACCGGTTTTTAGTTTCACTCAACTATACAACCATGCAGGTGCAGATTTTAGTTGCTGCTCTAAGATCAGATTAAATTTCTCCAGGTAGAGAATATGCTTAAAAAGAAGAAAAAAAAATTGGCAGCAGTTATACCTATATTTAAAAAAAATGTCAATGGAGGATTTGTTAGGTTATCTACATTACAACTGTCATAACGATAGTTAGCAGATTGTTAGCAGAAGAAATGTTACTTAGTTGACTTGAGTGGTTGCAGAAAGGCAAAATCTGCACCAAAATTCCGAAAAGAGCATGAAGATGTCAGATTGATCATAAATTGTGAGATAATAGTTATATAGAGGAAACGGTGCCAAATCGTTGGAGTGGGTAAAACGATCTCGCCGACTGAACGTGCCTTTTCAGGGCCAATCATCAGCAAGCAAAGGTCCTTACCGTCCGCTCTCTCCACGAGTCGGCCCACAAGCAGCAGCAACCGGCCTCAAGCCACGTCAGGTGATAGTCTCTTCTCCAGGTTCGCCAAGCAGCAGTAGCGATTCGCAATCGGGTTCAGACTCCGTTAAACACTGCCTGCCCAGCCGTGTCAGTTCGCCGGCCATCCGCGCCTCTCCATCCACCCAGACCATGATGATGCGAAGCTCTCCTTCGGTGACCATCAGCTCTCCTGGCATAAGAAATTCCCCGTCGTCGACGTCCGTCAACTCGCCGGGCCCCAGGAACTCCCCCTCTGTATCTAGTTTGAGTCGGGCGTCGCCGTCTATCCTGGGGGGCAACGTGTCAAGATCCAGCTCTCCCGCGATGCAAGCGACCTCAGCTGGCCTCAACGTGACACTAGGCTCCACCACTCCCAGTTTTTCGACGCTGTCGAGCCTTCAAAGTACCATTTCGAATATCAGTACCACAGCGAGTACCATGTTTGGATTGAATTACGCACCCACGACTTACGCCAGTACAAATCCCTTTTTGACGGGAGCTTACTTGAACTACACGCCAGGAGAGATGAGCTACGGTGACAAGTTTAACACGATCGGCTCGATCAAAGAGACCAAGTCGTTCTTCGAAAATTACTCTTCTGATTCGAAATACTCAAGCACGAAACCGACTTACGAAGTCACGGAATCGATGTACCCCACAGCTGATACCAAATACAACACCATCGGCAGCAAATATCCAGAGAAAACGAGCTATCTGAGCACCACTTACACTTCCGAGTTGAAGTACAGTCCCGGGAGGGAGACCAAGTCGGGCAGCAGCTACGATACCAGCCCCAACGTCACTCAGAGCAGCAGTTCGGCTTTGTTGAGTATTGAGGATACTCCGACACCCACCAGCAGCATAGAGACCGAAGACAGCAACACCAGAGAGGTTGGTGAAAAGGATGTGGAAGGTGACGGTGAACAAAGCGACTGAATCATTAGCGCGGTTTGGGCACAAAACACTTTTTATTGTGGCAGCACTGTAAAAAAGACAAAATTTTAGGGTAACCTCACCATCATCGATGTAATTTACCATTTGATCACATGATGACTATAAATACGAAACAAAACGTCTTAGGATGTAACAATATATGTACTTGCTTATTAGAATCAAATTAAATAATTAGGATCATTGTTAACTAATATTTAAATTATATTATACGATGATATACATATAATTTTAGTTGGTAGATAAAATAAATATTTATTGAATAAAAATAGAGAGGTATCTACGTGGAAAAAATCTAGACAAATGGTTGTTGCGTGTTGCACAATTTTATCGGTTTATTATTTGAAAGTGTGATATACTCACCCCTTATTTTCTCGATTGATGTCATTTGAGTTTCTTTTTTACTTGGAATAATAATTGCACAAATATTAAGAGTAATGTATAAAATAAATTGTCACTGCCATATACCGTATGTAATTAGGCAGATTTCCATCTAGAATTTTAGAGACATTTGTACGCGAATTCAATGTAACACACTGTATAGTGTGAACGAAATATCATCCCATCATCAACATCCATCTCTGATATCGCTGACTAGTCCCCTTTTTGTAAATTCTTAACAAGTGTACATAAATACTAAAATAAAATGACTGGTGTGACTTTTTTAAAAATTGTTCATTTCACTTTGTTGTTGGTGAATTTGTAATTGATCAATGTACAGTTTTGTTACATTTTCATTGCCATGCAAAAATTTATTTTTTAGAGTACTTATCGACGTTGTTTCGTTGCCAATAAAATGTTTATCGATATTTATTAACCGATCAATGTTCTCTTGTATATAATTTTTGGTGTTGATAAATATTTGTATGGCAATAAGCGAATCTTCGAAGTCATCAACGGACGTTCCACTCACGAAACTTCTTCCAACTAATCATTTATTGTTGTAAATACAGGTCGTGGGACGCCTGTTCTTCTGTTAAACCCTCATCCACATACTTTTGGTGGACATAATAAGTGAATTGTATGTCGTCAAGTGTGTGAAAGGGGTTTTCCTTTCCAAGTTTTCGTACTTATTTTGCGGTGCTAGACGCAATGCAGGTAATAGGTTTTGATGTAAATGCACACACAAATAAATAGGGTGTGCGGCCCATATCAAATAACACCGCCACCCTCGCCTAAGTAGTAAATGTGGCTAAAAATGTATAATATGTTAGAAAAAAGTGTGCTGTGGAGAGAGATACTCTAGTCAATTTTGAGTTTTGTCAATTTTAGAACAAGTAGTTAAATTATTATTAGAATGTTATCATGAACGCACTTGGCTATAAAATGTATCATGCGATGGCTCATTCTAGCGGTGGAAAAGTCGTTTTTGAATTTTTCGCTTCTGGCTTGGGCTTTAGGATTGAAAAGTTATTTAAAATAAGGCGTATGCGAGATGTTGTATGCACATATCATAATAGAATTTATACTTTCCTACATGACTGGGTTTAAAAGTGTGTACAATAATTACGTCAAGCCTCGACCATTTACACCCCTCATTTAGCTGAAGAACGCAGTTCGTGAAATAGGGGATGCAATATCCACTTTACAGGGTTCATTTTTTATAGGATTAACATGCCGATTCTGATCGTTCATCACATACGTTACTTTCATCACACAATCTTGTATTTCACGAACTAATAATCATTCCTCTCCTATAGAATATTAAATTGTTATGTATACAAAATATATTCGGGAATATTTTCATGTCGTTTCGACCGTTCACGCCAAAACTTCAACCTAAATATCATCCACTCCATCGGTCAACAACATTTCTTTCGTCGATCTCTCGATCTGCCACAATTATCAGTGCCTCGTGTTCAATTTTCTTGTTTCACCACGCATTACGAAGCAACATGAAAATAATCCTGACGTATATGAAAAATATAGATGTTAAAACTAAACTATAAATTATCAGTATTTAATATAGCTTCTCAAATGGCTAGACCCTCCTAATATGTACTACAAAATAACGAATAAATAAATCATTCAGTTGAGCAATATTCCGTTTGTTGAACCCCAACATATTCTAAATATTCTCTGTTTATTTCATGCTATCATTTTATGGCACCCGCATTATACTTACTTTCCTAAAATATACATACCACTGTTCACACACATTGTTTTATTTTTCACATTACTTTCGCAATCGCCATATGCAGATTTTGTAAATTTCCGACAATAACAGAACAAACAGAAAATATAATATTACACAAAAATTATGCAGTAATAAACCACATTTTTCCCTGAGAAACGAAAGTTGATATATTTTCAGTAGCTAATTAAGTTTAGCAATTAACTGTGTTAGCACTTCCTGCGGTAACTGTCTAGTTAATGGATTCAGGAGCGCTTTCATCTTCACTAAGCTAATTTGAAGTTACTGAAATTAAAAGACAAGTCTTTCTTCAGTGTTAAAGAATACAACAAGAATATCACCGAATTGAAATGTAAATAAAAAGGAGGTGCGAGTGCAGCGCTAGAGTAAATGAAAACTGGCTTTATTCAAAGTCACGATCATAGAATTTACTCGACATCGACAAATGAATCATGGCGATATGAATCTCAGTTAAATTTAATTTGCATAATATGTGTAAACTGGAGTAAAACTAATAGTAAGAATTGCCGCAGTGGTGCAAATGTAAATGTTATACACAAACATCATTTCTAAGGTTAAGGTTAATTTATTTCAGCGTAACTTAGATTCATTAAACTTGGATGGTATATGTAGCAAAGTGGTCAATTAAATTCACTGTAGCGGAACTGAAAAAGAAAAAGTACCTACTTGAACATTATATTTTCGTTGTTGAATGTATAAAATAATAGTTTTTTTCAAATGAAAACAAGGCGCTAAATATATGATTAATTGATTAGTATTACATTCAACATTATTCTTTATTACAGTGTGGAATAAAATGATTTACATCTAGTTACCTTTGGAATTTTTGCACATGTAAATTTTCCTGTACCGCTCTACTTTTTTTTGAAGTGCCGAACTATTAGTTCTGTCAATAAATGTCATCAATCGAATTGACAATTGTTACAATTTACTAAATTGAATTAACAAACGTTGGTGGCCACGTTCAACACTAGCTGTGACTTGCTTTTGTTAGCTCCTTTTTAATTTCAATCTCTACTTTGCATTCATATCATCCCTTCGCAATAGGTAATGCAAAGGGTAATGCAAAGGTAACTAGATATCAATCATTTTATTCCACACTGTATAATAATTGCTGGTACAAATGGTCGCGTATATGCCTATAAGCGTCAACTCGATAAAAATTTTCTCGGTGGATTGACAATCAGAATAATTGATGCGTGTAACACAATAAAAATCATTGGCACAGATCATTGGTGTGAGCTCGTGACACATGTCGAGTACTTTTGAGGTTATATTAAATCACTGAATTAACTGAACGATCAAGTTATCGACCGGGGTTGAAAATTATTGAATTACTAATATCACTATTAAAAAATAGGGGTTGATGGTAGAAGGGTGAAAATTTAGTGTTGTATGTATTTTTTAATGCCACATCATAAAAAAATAAAAATAAACAATTTTGTCCAAAAAATAAAAAAATAAAATTTGGGGTGGACCACCCTTATCACTTAGGGGTATAAAAAATAGATAACAACCTATTCTCAGACCTACTGAATATACATATAAAATTTCATCAAAATCGGTCAAGCCGTTTCGGAGGAGTAGGTATGATAACTAAAACTGTGACACGAGAATTTTATACAGGGTTATTCACGAGAGGGGTACTTCTGAATTTTTAATTTGCCGCAACCAACAATATAATGGCAGTGACTACTAAATCAAATGTGTTATTTCTTTTAAATTAGAAATCAAAGTAAGTTGAATAGATTTGTCAGAAATGTCAGATTGGCAGATAACCTGTATTTAATCAAAATTCAACAAATAAATTAACAAATTAAGTTAATGTAAAAGGTGTTCGAAGTGCTACCATCGGCTTGGAAACATCCGCAGCGGCGACAGAATTCTTTCCACGCTCTCCATAAATGAGGATCATATCATATTGTAAAAACAATTTTTTCGAATTGACAAAGATTTTTTGCTTTAACGTCAAAGAGACAGGACTAAGAGCCGTCGTGGATCCAGTTATAATTATTTTCAAAATTTGAAATCAAGATATTGTTGCCATGTGTATAATGGGTTGCGGCAAAAAGAAATTCAGAAATACTCCTCTCGTGAATAACCCTGTAGTGAGCGGCAAAAGTATGGAATAAAAATTTTTAAAAATTAAATAAATTTTTTTCAAAAAAATCTTTGGACAGGTCAATTTTAGTTTATAAAAATACATGTTTTATCACCAAAGAAAATTCAAAGCAGTCATTTGTTTTCGAGTTATGACGTCATCGAAAGTTTTTTTAAATGGAAACCCCCTATTTTTTTTCTTGATTCTGATAGCCCTTTTAATTGTCTAAATGACAATTTTTGTTATCTTACATAAGGAAATTTTTGAGAAAAAAAAAATAAATTTGGAAAATAAATTTTATAACGAACAAAAACAAATACAAAAATCAAGTAGGTATATCAAACAGTCAAATGTTAGTGTCAATTTCATTCGTATGTGTTATTTGTTTTACAAAACGTTTTCGAAAATGACTCAGAAGCACAACGTAAAGAAATTTTAATTTTGATTGGGTGCGGGGATAAAATAGATAAAAATAAAACAGGGGGAATTTCTTCATAAACTTGCTTGTTGTCAACAAGCTGGAGGATGGCAATTCGAACATTAAATTCCAAAATTTTAAGTACATACTAATACAGTTTTTGACTTGTTTTTGTTTGTTATAAAATTTATTTTTTCCAACTTTTTTTTTTCTCAAAAATTTCCTTATGTAATGTAACAAAATTTTTATACTGGCGTTTAGACAATTAAAAGGCCTATCAGAATCAAGAAAATAAATAAGGGGTTTCTATTTAAAAAAACTATCGATGATGTCATAACTCGAAAACAAATGACTGCTTGGAATTTTATTTTGTATTAAAATATGTATTTTTATAAACTAAAATTGACCTGTCCAAAGATTTTTTTGAAAAAAATTTTGTTTAATTTTTAATGAATTTATTCCATACTTTTGCCGCTCACTGTATATATTAGATATGTATACTTAATGAAGAACAAAAAGGTTGTGTTACGGAGTGTTTTGGTTGTAAAGAACAACTCATAATAGATACGGTAATAATGGAACAAGGTAGAAAAAATTATAGAAATATTTATACCGCATTCATAGATTACAAAAAAGCCTATGATTCAGTACCACATTCATGGTTAATTAATATTCTTAAAATTTATAAAACTAATTTAGATTTGATTAACTTTTTATCACATGTTACGACATTTTGGAGAACTACTTTAAATTTATCAATAAACAATACTAAATTAAAATCCGAGCCTATTCAAATTAAACGGGGAATTTATCAAGGAGATTCTTTAAGTCCTTTATGGTTTTGTCTAGCCATTAATCCTTTGACAAATCTATTAAATAGAACTGGATATAGTTTTAATATTAGACTTAATAATACCACACTATCCAAATTAAATCACCTTCTTTATATGGATGACATAAAACTTTATGCATCAAAAAAGAATCATATTTTAACTTTACTAACAATAACTGAAAATTTCTCAAATGATATTGGGATGAGTTTTGGTATTGATAAGTGTAAAATGCAGTCAATATGTCGATTACGAACATTTAGAATATATAACTCAAGAAGGAGAAATCATTAAAAATTTAAATAAAGGAGAATTTTATAAATATTTAGGTATTAATCAATCAAATCATATTCAACACTCAATTATAAAATCAATTTTAAAATCAAAATTAAACGGTAATAATTTAATTAAAGCAGTTAATACATATGCTGTTCCATTACTGACCTATTCTTTCGGTCTTATAAAATGGTCCAAAACTAATTTACAGAATATTAGCTATTTATGCACCAAGGGCGTTACAACGATGATTACGCCCGGAGAACGATGAATCCAGCTCGAGGACTTTAGCCCGAGAGATGGATATCGTTCGATGGGCGTAATCATTCGGTGACGCCGTGAAGCATACAAGATTTTATTTTTCACTAAACGTGTTCTTTAAAAAAAAAAAATTGGCATCTTTGCAATTATGAATTGATGAGGGCGTTATGAATTCATTACGCCCGCTTATTCTTATTACGCCCTGTTTTATTCCCCGGTTGTTATGGACATGTTTACGTATTTCGTATCCTAGGAGTTATCATGCAATTATACTAATAGTGGAGTAACGTTAGGTTTTTATTTCGGAACCGGTAGCAAGAGCTCGGATTTGAACGAAATTTTTTTAATGTGTTATAAATAAAACATATTAAAACCTTTATAGGTTAAAAATTGCCGCTCATTGTTTGTTTAATTAATTTATTGTTTATTTATAAGAACTGAAATTTTCCAGTTATAAATCGTTATTCTCGCAAGAAAAATACTAGAGAACAATATAGAATGACTTTGGAAAGAGTATATTGTTATATTGAAACTTGTTTGGAATTAATTGTATGTGGAAAAAGAAGAACAATAGGCAGATGTTCGGTAGCCCGGTGTTGACCGGCTCAGATAGAAACACGTTCAGTTTGTCTTCTAGAGTCGCATAGTTAGCATTTTTTGAAGAAAATATATATGTAATTATTTTTAATGGTTTTTGAAAAAAAAGTGTTTAGTAATACCATGCGATCGAAAATAAAAAAAATCCAGAGGTCCGTGAGTAATACGCCTCAGTTGACAACACGTAAAAATGTAATTCAAATGTCATCAGATGTCATTACAATGGAGAACTGTCATTATTAATTATTGACTATTAAAATTGCTATTGTAATATGTTCACTTCAGAGCAAAAAATTTTCATTGTGCAGTGTTACTTCAGAAACGGCGAATCGTCCTATTCAACACCTCTAGTTTTCGAGGAATTTCAACCAAAGTTTCCGGCCTTTCAAGGCACTTACAGTGGAGAGTAAAAAACCAGACATAATTTTTGACATAACAGTCATAAGTGTGAAACCGCCCTTCCTACATTTAAACTTATTTAGACTGATTGTGACTGTTTAGTTAATAACTGTGCTACAATCGTGCAAAAAATAAATTACTCTCTAGGATTTATGGATATTCGATACTAGGTTGCCATAAATTTGGTTAGGTTGGGGGCTATGTGGTTTCTGGTGGCAGACAAAAGATATCTCAAAAATGTAAGGCTGTGGCTAATTCCTTGTCACAGTTGCAAATTAATGACTAATGCCTCGCTAAGTGATAGATAATTTTTCGTTTCACCAATAATTTTGGTTTCTGTCGGCATATAATTGAGCTTAATCCCTCAATTCATAGTAACCAACCTTAGGCATTCAAAATTACTTCTGAAAATTCTAGTTACACAACATGAAAAACGTTATTTCTCTAAAAGTTCGAAACATACGGAGTAATTTATTTTTGACAAGGTAGTAGGTACTATGGCGGACAATAAATTTAGGCCGGCCTGTGATTGCCTTGACATCAAAATGTGAAGCTGGCATTATGTTCAACTAACCCCATTTTCGATTTTTGTCATTCTTGTCATCGTGACAGCGATAATCAAAATTAAAATTGGGAAAAGAAGCGTGGACCAGAGAGAAGTGCTACTACAAATCAGTTATGCTAGTGCGTCATGATCTGTAAGTTACGAAAAGGGTGAAGGAAACGCCAAACAGCTTGAAAACCTTCAGTTTGACAAACTGACACATCAGTCATAATGACAATAAATGGTCGCTTGCATTGACTTTTTTGAAATGTCAGAAATTTGCCGGCCTAAATTTATTGTCCGCCATAGTACGTCTGATCAATTCTTCAAATGTTCCAGTTGTCATAAACTGTCACATTGACAATAAAGAATGGATTATATTGAATTTTTGAACATGTCACAATTTTGATGTCCGTTTTTTTTACTGCCAACTGTACCAACAACTTGCCTTGATTATTTTGTTTTTCCATTCCTGAAAAACAACGTGTTCAAAAATAGGCCACTGTAATTGCCCACCATCAACAATTTTAGATGAAAATGACATAGAAGAGGATGAAACCGGGGAAAATATTTAATTTTTATAATACACTCTTAATAAATTTTTACTTTCAGCATCTCTTGTATATTTTTTACCATTACCCGTCACAATGATCGTTTGAAGAGTTCTACTCACTGAATTTTAAGTAATTCATTGTCTTTTTTTTGGTAACATGTTGTATTGGTAGGTGCTATTTAAGTTATTCTTTGCCAAAGAATATCCGACAAACAAAACATTAACCACAGGAAATAAGATTTTAATGAAAACTGATAAAAGCTATTTTTTAGAAAAAAAATTTGTTATAAAAAATTGTCAAAATTTGAACAGTATTTTGAATTAGTATCTCGTATTGACAAATTAAAAATTTTAACACGTAAAACAACCGACAAAAACACAACATGGAAGTAGCGCAAACTTTTCAATAATTTATTTAAATAAAACAATTCGGTTGCCATGGTGACCATAGCAGTCCCGATCTTTGAAAATATCCCAATTTAACTAAACTAGGCAAAAATGAATAGGGAATTCCACAATTTTTCTTGGAAAGCAAAATAATTGCCCCAATCCTCCCACGTATTCTTAAACACAAGATAAATTTAAAATGTTACAAGTACTTGAAACATTACATTTAATGTGTATATTAATATATTTTTAACACATTTCATTACAAATTTTAAACGGTATTTATAAAAAATTCAAAAAAGGAAAAATTCCGTATTCATTTTTGCCTAGTTTATTATAAAAAAAAATAAGTACAAATGTAATTTCAAGATTATTTATTAAAGAAATCATAATGAGTCGCATTTTGTGCCGGTGAGTGTATTTCCCACTATGAGCGTCAATTTTTAACCTATAAAAGTTTTAGTATTTTGTATTCATGACATAAAAAAAAATAAATTATTACAATCGGAACTCTTGCTACCGGTTCCGAAATAACGCCGTATTTTTGTCTATCGTTACTCCACTAAAAGTGAAAAATAAAAACATTAAAACCAGAGTTCTTTTTACCAAATTTAGTAAACATCACCGTAAATCTGTTATTGAAAGATTTAATTTACCACGCGAAAACGGTGGTAGGGGTTTTTCAAATCTAGAAATACTGCAACACAATCAAATTGCTTCACTAAAAAATTATTTCCTCAATAGAGCTCGTGATAACACCTTTTTTAATGTTTTGGTTTCAGCCGATAAAGGTTACACACCTTTAAATTTAAGTGATAATATAATTTCAGATATTGTTGAGCCAAATATACCTGACACTGTAGCAAATATAAAACAGAAGTCTTTACATGGGAGATACTTTAAAGAACCGGAACAGCCAGAAATTAATATTCAGGCTTCTCATGCATGGCTTAAGAAATCAAATATTCACCCTGAGACGGAGGGTTTTATATTTGCAATACAAGATCGTGTTATAAATACAAGAAATTATAAAAAACACATATGCGGTTTACAATCGATAATTGATAAATGTAGGATTTGCGGAACTGAAGGGGAAACAATTGAACACATCATTTCTTCTTGCACCGTTTTGGCTCAAAGCGAACATAAGAAACCTCATGATATATTCGCTAAAATTATACACATGAATTTAGCTGTTAAATTCAATTTATTAAAGAATACACAACCACATTATAGTTATACGTTTCAAGTGTTTCAGTTGATCTTCGTGGTTGCTGCGAGTAATCCAAAGTCGGAATATCCAAAAATATGTGCGTTTCGTGAATGATAAATAATAAAAACGATGTTTGTGTCGAAGTATTTAGTGTTAATAACGATAGCCGTAAGTCATTTTTGTTGCAATGGACAACAATTCCTGCAGAGGACAAGATTTCGAAGACTCAATAAACCATCCGCATTGAAACTGAAGCAAGGCTTGCAGGAAAAGCTCAATCAGTTCAAACAGAGGACAATGCAGACCATTAGTTACGGTGAGATTTGTTTGTAAGAATTTGTATTTTTTCCTTTCAACTGTCGTCAATCAACATTACAACACGTCCTAAAATTTCAACACACCGCAAACAACAAATGAATATGAGGAAACGACAAAGGTCAGCTTTGGTGTTTTTCAGGCTGTAACAAGATACACAAGTCGTGACGCAACGTTTTTGTCTTTTGTTAAACTTCCTATTTGTTTTGAACTAGACCGTAGAGAAATGTTTCCTCTTTAGGTTCGTCTCACGAAGTACCTATATTGAACCGGAATCATCTCGTACATAATAATGTAAGCGAATAGCGAATTCGTGTTGTTGAGTTGTTGTTATAGGAACCGCTCATCTGTAAAAACCTCTGCAATTTCCATTTATAAATATTACATTTCCGGAAAAGGCACGTTGTGAAAGTGATTTTTACAGATATCGTTGGCTGCTTTGAGCTGCCTCATAAAAGGTCGCCGCTACAGAAAGTATGTAAGTACCCGAAAATCCGGAAGTGCTAGGTACCAAGTTTTATTTGTTCAAAAGGAGTACAAATTTGTCACATCCGGAGATTCTCAATTACGACGATGAAGGGAAATCGCTTGCCAATTCGTCGTTTAATTATACGCTGCCGATGAAGATGATGATTGAGAATAGAACCTCGAAACTGAGAATAGAACCTCGAAACTGCACGAAATCGGTAGTGGTTTTATTGCGCTCAACTTTTCCGTGCTGCAAGTGGTTTTTGTCGTTGGTGGTGGCGGTGAATTTGGTGTCAAACTCTTCGTTGGATTACCGGCTTCAATACCACGTAATTTTCCCAATCGTAAGTTTGATATTTTTCTTGAATTTGGTCGTTAAACGATCACTTTATTAATCGCTGTAGAGAGCTGATAATTTTTTGCGCGATAAGGTCCATTTTTGGTGAGGCGAGTGCCTGCGGTTTTTCGCTCCGCACGCTCGTCTCCGTTTAATTGGAGAGGCGAATGACTACGGCGATTACATTTAGTCTGTTTAGCTGACGTGTTTATTAGCCGATCTTTGTCACTGCGACTGAACCTAATTTATTTATTTACTCAAATTTGAGCAGCTATTAGCTTCACCAAAATGCTATCGTCATGTGGCTGTTGCCACGGCATAATTGAAGGTAGAACAGTGTGGAATAAAATGATTTACATCTAGTTATCTTTGCATTACCCTTGTAAAAATACGAAATGCCGCTCTACAAAAAAAAGAAAGCCTAACCTCAAAATATTCCAAATGTGATTTATTGCGAAGGGATGAT
This sequence comes from Tenebrio molitor, assembly GCF_963966145.1. Classification (NCBI taxonomy): domain Eukaryota; kingdom Metazoa; phylum Arthropoda; class Insecta; order Coleoptera; family Tenebrionidae; genus Tenebrio; species Tenebrio molitor. The sequence goes on along the minus strand of NC_091048.1, from coordinate 19,467,493 downwards.
ATGAATGCAAAGTAGAGATTGAAATTAAAAAGGAGCTAACAATAGCAAGTCACAGCTAGTGTTGAAAGTGGCCACCAACGTTTGTTAATTCAATTTAATAAATTGTAACAATTGTCAATTCGATTGATGACATTTATTGACAGAACTAATAGTAGTAATAGTTCGGTACTTCAAAAAAAAAAGTAGGTAGAGCGGTACAGGAAAATTTACATGTGCAAAAATTCCAAAGGTAACTAGATGTAAATCATTTTATTCCACACTGTACAATTTCCGTACCGTGTGCTGGAGTATGTAATAGACACTTTCACCCTAAATGTGTCAAATTTGACGATAAGATCTTAACATCGTGATCTTAACCTATCTAAAATCAGTTCCGGGACTGTCGTGGAAATGTCGCGAATGCGTCAAATCTTGTTTTTCAGTTGGCCAAACTGGACTGCAAAAATTCTTGTCTGAAAAACATTCTGATATGTTAAATGAGCTAAATACCGTTTTCGATGCTTTGAAATCTGATATTTTAAAAATAACAACTGACAAGGTCAAACAATCTGAGGGCTCTGATGAACAAGTGAGTGTTCAATCTTATAGCCAAGTGTTAAAAATAAAACGCAACCTGCTATAATTATAAAGCCTAAACAAACTGATCGGTCTGCTGTGGACACCAAAAGGGACATTAATGCGAAAATTAATCCGATAGAGGCTCAGTTGTCAATTTCTAAAGTAAAAAATATAAAAGACGGGGGAGTTCTGGTGGGTTTATCTTCTAAGGAGGATAATGCCCGTTTTTTAATAATAATAATAATAATAATAATAAATATATTTCCTACAGGAAGCACCCAATTACAGGAAATAATGTGCTGTACAACTAGATTACAAGCTAATAAATAAGCCATAATAATGATCAACTCTTTAAAGACAGCAGTCGGTATTCTACAGCGTCAAGAATTGTTTTCAAAGAGTCAAAGTGAATGTCACACCTTGTAGCGAACCGATTAAAGTTGTTCACATTAAAATAATCAGCGACTTAAGCAACACATTTGTTCTGTAGCTAGGAATATAAAACGTAGTGTAGTTTCGACTATTCATGCGAGGAACATGAAAGCTAATTTTGCTTAAAAGAAATGAACAATCAATTTTATGATGTACAAGCTTATACAGAAATGATACAACAGCGTTTACTCTGCGAGTATACAAAGACTTAAGCTTAAACCTGCCTAATAACATGTTGTTATCATAATTTCTTATAGGGTAAACACCGTCAAGTTGAAAACTTAAAAACTTCAAAAATTTTCGTTGGACTTTCTCGAGTTCATTAATATTTGTGATGTATATAGGATACCATATAAGTGAACAATATTCCATTTGAGATCTAATCAATGACGTGTACAGTAACAATAGAGTTTTTGGATTGCTAAAGTCTTTACAATTTCTAAATACAAATCCATACGTTTTTAGAGCTTTGCTAACAATATTGTTAAGATGATCGTTAAAATTTAATTCCGTATCGAAAGTGACACCCAAATCTTTGAATTTGTAGACTCGTTCTAAACGATGTTGGTCAATTATATACGTATGTTCCTTGACAGAACGAATCCGGGAATATGAGGATACAAAACATTTAGCAGTATTCAAAGAGAGCCGATTTCGAGATGACCATTCAACAACAGCGTCTAAGTTATTTTGTAGTAGATTAAAATCACTATCAGATTCGATTCTAATAATAATTTTAAAAAGGTTGCAATGGAAAAGCTCGCTGATGATTACGAAGTTCGTGATATTAAAGGTGTTATGCCCCGTATAAAAATTGTTGGTATGTCACAAACTGTTAAGGAATCTGAAATAGTTGAGTTTGTGGAATATGCTACAAAACACGTTAGTACTGGTATTCACTTGAGTTCAGAATGCAAAGTACTAAAATTGTGGCCTACAAAAAAAAAATAAAGTGTAGGTACCAAGCAGTTATACAAGTAGACAAAATAACGTATAATAAAATAATGAGTGCTGGAGGATTGTTCATAGGATACGACTTCTGTTACGCATTTGATGCGATCGAAATTCTTCGATGTTTTAACTGCAATGGTTTTCACCATTCCTCAAAAACCTGCACTAACAAAGGTTGCTGTCCAAAATGTAGCGTCGAAGTTGGTCCTGGACACCCTGTGCATCCCATTTCAGATTGTCATCCCGAAAAGCCCACATGTGTCAACTGCGTCAAGCTAAACAATGACGAAAATATCAAAGTGCCGATTGATCATGCTGCCTGGGATCCTAAATGCACTGTGTACCAAAAGGCCATTGACAAACTAAAGAACGATCTTTTCTCGAAATAGCAATCACCACCAAGAGTCGGGACAGGCCAACCAGCAAAATTTACAAATTTTTCCTCTAACGAATTACCGGAAGTCAAAGAGATTGTCATCGTTATACTAACGTTGCCTCTCTGTCAGCCAAACTAAACTCTTTTCACCTTTATCTTCAATAGCGCAAACCTCATTGTGTGCTGCTTTCAGAAACATGGTTGTCGCCTTCTGATCCTTCCTCTCTTTTGGATCTCCCTCTTTACTCAGTATATCGCACAGATCGTTCCGGTAGGGGTTGAGGCGTATGCATTCTACTCGACAAAATGTACTTTCGTAACTACATTGTTATTACGATTTCAGTAACGGTGCCTTGTATTGAAATATTAGCACTACAGCTAACTTGTCCTGCATATTCTTTCGTATTAGTTTGTGTATATTGGCCACCGCGTACTGATAAAATCAATGATGAAATGCTTTTCCAGCATTTGAAGTCTCTATCTGAAACTCACAAACACTTGCTAATTTTTGGAGATTTTAACTTTCCAGAGGTAGAGTGGCTATATTTCGAAGACTCCAAGTGGGACCGGTTCAGCCTCATTATTCGTAGATATTGTCTTAGAGACAAATCTGTCGCAGATGATTCTGCATCCAACTCGATACAGGGCATCTCAAAACCCTTCCTTATTAGATCTACTCTTAATGACTGATCCGCAACTAATATCTTCAGTCAATATCGGTCCTCCAGTGGGGATCTCGCATCATGCAACTGTGGAGTGCACGGTGCAAATTATCGACTATTGCTTTCCCAAGATTGAGAAAAAAATTATTAGAGTTGTCGACTACGACCATCTCAACACATATTTAAATAATTTCGACTGGAGCCCATTTTACCTATTGGACGATCCGGATGAGGTGTGGGAATCCCTCGTTGGCATCTTGAACACGGCTATATACTTACATTCATCATATCGCCTTTTTGTCAGAAATCGTCAGAAACCTTGGATTACCGAAAAATTTATTGCAAAAGCTAAAATTAAAAGGAATCTCTGGAGGCGTTACAAGTCGACTGGGCAGGACGTTGATTTTACTGCCCATAGAAATTATTCCAATAATTTAAAGTGCGAATTAGTGCAAGCTAGGTCACGATATGAAAACAACTCGTCAGCAAAGTACCAAAGGCCATCTTCAAATACACGAGGTCCAAAATGATCTCTAAAGTGTCGCTGCCTGTTGTGAAAGACACGAAAGGTTCATTATGCGCAAAAAATCAAGACACTGCTGATTCCCTGGCTAGTTTCTTTAAGAGTGTTTACGTAAACGATACTGCACAAACCATTATCCCTATTCCAGCTGGCTCGCGCAGCAAAAACGCTCTCCAAGATATTGAATTTCCGATTTCTGCCATCAAGGAAGAATTACAGCGACTAAAGGACTCATCTTCTCCTGGTCCTGATGGAATTGGCTGTAGAGTTTTAAAAACCAATGCAGAAACTTTGGCGAAGCCTCTACACCATCTTTCCTCTTGTTCGTTCTCGAAGTCCGCACTTCCGTCCACCTGGACTGGAAGCTAGCTTCGGTGTCCCCAATTTTCAAAAAGGGTGACAAAACGTGCGTGGAGAATTACCGACCCATAAGTCTCACCTGCATATGTTGCAAAATAATGGAAAAGCTCATCCATAAGCCAATGCTCGCCTTCCTTCAGAAGGGCAACGTAATTCCTGATGAACAGCATGGGTTTCTACCCGATAAATCAACAGTCTCAACGACTGGACGAGGTGGATCGATAATTCCATGCCGATTGATGTGGTTTACCTGGATTTCGAAAAGGCTTTCGATAAAGTTTCCCACAGTCTTCTGCTGGTAAAGCTGCAACACAATGGAATAAGAGGCTCCCTGCTTAAATGGATATCTGCGTTTCTGAGAAATCGTAAATTCTATGTGAAAATCGGCTCAGCTTCCTCTGCAATGCAAGATGTGGTTTCTGGCGTCCCCCAGGGATCCGTGCTCGGCGCTAATGTTCCTCGTGTACATTTCGGACTTAACTCTACAGTTGAGAAGCAGGCATGCCCTTTTCGCGGATGACTGCAAAATCTACGGTACCGCTGACAAAGCTAACGAAATAAAATCTGACTTGGCAGTAGTTCAAACATGGTGTGACGTATGGAAGATGAAATTAAACGTTGAGAAATGCTCCGTTCTCTATATCGGTGTTAGCAATTCCAAAACAAATTACACCATTGCCGGAAAAATACTTGTAACTGTGCAACAACAAAAAGATTTAGGAGTAGTTCTGACCAGCACATTATCCTGGAGCGAACACGTTGCTACAACTGTATGTCGAGCGAATTTCGTGGTTCATACACTGAAAAAATCTTTTCAGCGTGTAAATGAGGAAAGTTTCGTTAAACTTTACTCAAGTTACGTAAGACCGATTTTGGAATATGCGAACCTAATTTGGGCACCTGTACTCAAGAGAGACATTGACCTTCTAGAGAAAGTGCAACAACGAGCAACCAGAATAGTACATGGCCTCCAAAACAAACAGTACGAAGAGCGATTAAATATACTGCAGTTGCAAACAGTAGTGAACAGAAGGAAACGAGGTGATCTAATCTGGACGTTCAAACTTTTGAAGAACATAAAAGTATCTTGCAGAATCGATGGCATGTTCTCTTTGAAGGACAACGACGGGCTGCGTGGGCATTCCCTGAAGTTGCATCACGAAAAATACAAGACCAGAATTCGGCAAAATTTCCTACCAAACCGCGTGTTTGATAATTGGAATGCTCTTCCAGAGTGTGCTGTTACATCGGACTCTATCAGCAAATTTAAAAATCAGATCGACGATGTCTACTTCAGTAGGAATGCTCAAATGAGCAAGCAATAAATTATAGCTGCTTTCGATACCAGTTTTGGCTTATTCCAGTTATCCCGCTCAGGGATAACCTTCACCAGGTGGATGAGCAAAATAGACATTGCCTCTGCTCGGACTGTATACATAATAATAATAATTATTATTATCCACGGCTATACGGGGAAATGGAACGATATTGGGAATCTGATCGGGGCTAACACTTATCTGAAAATCGTGAGTAGTTATTTTATAATAATTGATTCAATTTGATTTCAAAATGAGAAATATTGGTGCCTTAAGTTATAAAGGCAAGACATTCGGATTGCTTAAAAATTGCACATTTAAGGTATTCAGGTGCTAGTTTTTTTGTGTTAAGAATTGAATAAATTACGAACGGACTTGAAAGCGTTAACATTTATCATTAAGATAGTTCATTTAAATTATTCGTAAAATGATACTAATTTTTACTTAATAAAAACAACAATGATCTGACTATTTCTACGTCTTTTGTATTGACGATCACTTATTTTTGACGCCCTTGATGACTCGTATCTCGTATCCATTTAACCAAAGATGAAATAGCAACTCATTTGCTGCTAATTTGTCTACTTGAATGGACAAATGTCATTTGTTATGTAACAAGAGTTTCACTGATTAAATGCTTGTTACATCATTTTTATCAATTTCATTATGTTTTTCAATGTTTTTTTACTTAAATAAATAAAACAATTTAAAGAGGTCATGTAGAAACAACATTTAAAAGTAAGTACTCTTCTTCAGGTTCAGCAACGTATTTAGAAGTGAATACAGAAATCGATATGTACATAACTTTTATTTAATGCTTTAAACCCTAAACAAGATTGCAACAGATAATGAGACATGTACATTTTTAATTTAGACTCGTACCTCCTCATAACTAAACCAATGTCGGTCATTGTGACCTAATAATACATTTTTAAAACAAAATCTCATTCAATTTTAAAATTAAATAAATAGCGTATCTTCATTTTAAAAATTAATAATTAATAAAATAAATTATTTGAGTTTATTAACTTATTCTTAACCTTACGCTTAAAAATTAAGGGCCAGTTTATAAAAAGAGAATAATAGCCGTTTGCACCTTCGTAGTTTAAAATTAAGAAGAGCTTAAAACCTTGGTTACAATTATTAAAATCGTAGCAACAATTGTTTTTAAGCTTGGTTTAAAAATAAGGAACGCCGGTGCAAACGGCCATTAAAGATATAATTCCAATTAAATTTTAATGTGCGATTAACCCATGAATCCGAAACTTCGATTGGTTCAATCTAATCACATGTTCAATTAATCTTGCATTTGATTACGATTAATTTAATTTCGCTTCTGTAAACTGGGCCTTAATGAAATTAATTTTAATGACCAAAAATAATAATTAAGTAGAAACAATTGCTTGTTATTTTGCCAACTGGTTACAATATGGTTGCAGTAAACAAATAGCCTTTCCTAGCATAATAAAAGATGTATGTATGACATACATTTACCTACACATACAGGGTGTTTTCGAAGTTGAGGAGTTCCTTGTAACACTAGGTACTATACATTATTCTTAAGAATTTTAGCCTAAATCTTCTTAGTAAAATGTTTGTATTAACGAAGATAATTTATTGTATATTTTTATGGTTTTCTAAAATTTTGAGTTCGGTTCTGTCTATTTCTTCGCTGTACTAGATTAATAACTGACGTGGCCCAGGATGGTATCTTTCTGGAAATCGCTCTGCGTACTCTCTGGACGCCGCAGCTGTATTTTGATAACGTGATAACATTGTCCATATACATTAGCAACATATCCGTGGGCTCATTATTTTCGTAATGATAAAGCAGTTCCGACTAATTAGGTGACAACTCTGACAGTATTTTTGATTAACGTCCATGCTAATTTGATTTTTTTTTGTGAATTCTAATTTCTAACAAATCAGCGCAAATTTGAGCAGGACCGGTTTCAAAAATTTCAAAAAAATTAACTTATTGTATCTTCATTGCCGTACACATTTTACTAAGGTGATTTTGGCTAAAACTCTTTAGAACAACGCATACTTTCACATGTTAAAAGGAACACCTCAACTTCGAAAACACCCTGTATATAAAATTAATCATCACCCATCATTGTGACTCTACCTGAGTCGAAGGTTTCATTAGATGAGGAGCCATCACCATCGCTTTTCAGATGAACTACTTTAAGAGCTAAAATAAAAATATATATATATATATATATTGTTAAATGACAGCCTCTGACAAATTAAAACGAATTTATTTTGGGTAGATGACCAACATAACTGCATGTGAGCTTGATTACTACTCCCCGATCTTGCTGTTTCTTGATCCGAGCAGAGCGGTGTTTCCCCCGCTGCCTCCGGACCACTGGCCTCGCCGTCTGGCGGGTCATTTGAAATTTCATCTAACAATATATATGTATTAGAGTACAAAATAATATAAATTGTAAAATACAGATTGCATATAAGTTATTTGAATACTGTATTAATAATTATCAAAAACAGGTTACGCTTTGTCAAGCAACCTGCAAAATAACTGTTAAGATGTTTGCTTACCTCAGATCCTGCAGTTGCCGGAGGATTTGGACAAACTGCAATCTGTCCCTCTCCCTTTGTTCAAGGTTTTCATTTGTGAACCTGATGGTGCAGTGTTGGAGAGGGTCTCGAACGCAGATAACACTACGGTCTGGCCCATTTTCATCAAATGTCTCGAGGGACGTTGACTGGAGGTAATATGCAGTACCAAATCTCATTGTAGGGTTTTGTACTACCTGCACAAATGATATGTGTTCCTGATTTATATTAGCCACTACAATATCTATAACGTGGGTAGACAAGCAAAAATTAGTTAAAATTATTCCGAATATTTTTCCAATGTAGATGAGTATTATTGCTGGACTGTTTGTCGAGATGTTACAGACGCAGAATACAATATATACAGAATAAGTATGATTTTTAGTGTTTTTAAGATAGCACCCTAGATTTTCACATTCGGCTATACAAACCCTATACAGTTGGAAAGCTTGTCAAAAAAGCTTTCGACCAGTGTAATAATAAATGCAGGGTGCCATTTGAAAAAAATGAGTATTTGACATTTTTAGTTTGTTATATTTAAAAATTCGTAGTAGGCATATGCGACTAAGCAGGTTGTTGAGTAAACACTTAACAGATGCCGCAAACATTCAGGAATAAAACAGTGTCAATTATTTTAATTTATATGCAACGATTTGGATGGTACGAATTTTCGAAGGGACCCCTGCACTATCTAGGGTGTTATCTTAATATCACTAAAATAATGAAATGTTTAATTGTTTTTGTAATATCTAGTTGTTAAAGGTGGATATCCGGACTGTTTGTCACCATGTAAACAACCTCATAACGGCCGGAGTCCGTTAAGGGTGTCCGTTATGAGCGGGAGCGGCCGTTATGAATGACTAAATAACTATATCAACGTAGATCTAAACTTTATTTTTCAACTTTTTTACAATTGGTACAATAATTAATGTTTAATGTTATGAAACACACCTTGAATTAATCGAAATCCGTAAGTCACTAGCAGATGTAAACGAGATCGAAGATGATGCTTCAGAATTTTAACACCAACACAAGCGCGATTTTGCAGGGAATAACGATGACCTCACTTGCTCTGCGGCCATCCGGACATCGGGAATATCTTGATCGCGATTTTTTATTGATTTCAGTCGTTTATTTTCAACGGAAAGTTAAGTGTTGAACAAATCTGACAAACAGCAGCAAATGGAGACAAGATCGAAGATGATGCTTCACTAACACAAGCGCGATTTTGCAGGCAATAACGGTGACTTCACTTCAGGACATCGGGAATATCTTGTTTGCGGTTTTTTATTGATTTCATTGAAACAATTTTTTTTCACAAACAACGATCGACATGACGACGTCCTCCGCACACTTATTAATCATTCGGTTTTTTCGATGGCGTTGAAAAAAATGTATTTCAAAAAGATAATTGTGAACGAATCGTAGAGATATTACAAAAACTATTGTACAATACACGTCCGTTAGGGCCTTTACAGCCTCGCCAGTATTATTCGACTCGCTCTGCGAGCTCGTCTCACAAAATTTCTGGCTCGGCAGTAAAGGCTATCCTAACGGACTTCTACTGTAATAGTATATTAAGTATAAAGAACGGTAATGACAATGTACGGATCGAAGACAATTGTTTGGAGGAGGAGCTTGCGACGACTCCAATATTGTCTGAGATCCGTACATTGTCATTAACGTTCGTCATGCTTATGAGATTTTTTGCGCGATTGAATATTTATTACAAAACATTCCTAACTAGAATGCAATGCGATACGACGCCCTTCACATCGTGTTGCCACAATGTCGATTTTTGTATCGCGTTTCTAAGGCAATCTGCAAACAACTACCGCCATTGCAGTTTTTGTGCGCAAATATCGCCAGTTGTGTTGAAAAACAAGCAGTAAAATGAGTGATATTAGTGATTCCGAAAACGAAGTGGATATTGTAGAAGAAACTTTGAATGTGGGGTGCGTCACAAATAAAGAATTTTTGAAACTAACGACCTCAACGTGTAATTATGAAGACAAGGAAAATTTGGGTATGAAAATTTTGATAATACTAATGTCGCGGCAAGTTCGCTAATATTATTTCATTACAGCGGCAAGGAATGCCGACCACAAGACCCGTGTGAGTTTCCAGAAAGTGCTAACATCTTGTCTTCAACTTCTGTCTACATAAATCAAGAATTTTCGAAACCAGCGAACTCAATATGTATTCAAGAAGACAAGGAAAATCCGGGGTATGAACATTTTGACAATTCTAATGTCACGGCAAGTCTGTTACTAAAATTATTTCATTGCAGCGGCAAGGTAGGCCGACTACAAGAGCCGTGCGAGTTTCCAGATAGTGCTAACATCTTGTCTTCAACTTCCGTCTACATAAATGAAGAATTTTCGAAACCAACGATCTCAATGTGTAATCAAGAAGACAAGGAAAACGCGGGGTATGAAAATTTTTACAATGCCAATGTCGCGGCAAGTTTGCTAATGCTATTTCGTTGCAGCAGCAAGGAAAGCTGACTACAAGAGCCGTGTGAGTTTCCAGAAAGTGCTAACATCTTGTCTTCAACTTCTGTCTACATAAATGAAGAATTATTTTCGAAACCAACAACCTCAATGTGTACCTAATCAAGAAGACAAGGAAAATGCGGGGTATGAAAATTTTGACAATGCCAATGTCGCGGCAAGTTTGATAATGCTTTTTCATTGCAGCGCCAAGGAAAGCCGACTACAAGAGCTTTATGAGTTGCCCGAAAGTGCCCCCACATCTTGGCTTCAACTTCTGTCTACATAAAAATTATTATAATAATCGATTAATTTTGAATAAACTTTACTTACCGTTCTAGAACACCAAAAATTACTTACCATCGAGTTTATCGTTAGCAACGAGTAAACAGAGCTTACCATCTTGGAAACAGACGTGGTAAACAACCAAATAGAGTACAATCGCGCAAAAAATAATATAAACACTGTTTTGTTGGTTGATTCATCTTTATGGAGTGACCATATTGTGTGATTATCTTTTGTTAGGCCTACTAGATTTTTGTATTGTCTTTTTAACGGAAAAATTGCACGAAATTTAGCGATTTTAGGATAGCACCCTAGATTTTCAGATTCGACTATACAAACCTTATATTGTTGAAAAGCTTGTCGAAAAAGCTTTCTACCAGTGCAATAATAAATACGGGGTGCCATTTGAAAAAAATGAGTTTTTGACATTTTTAATTCGTTATGTTTAAAAAATCGCAGTAGGCATATGCGACTAAGCAGGTTGTTGAGTAAACACTCAGCAGATGTAGCAAACATTCAGAAATCAAACAGCGTCAATCATTTTAATTTATGTGCAACAATTTGGAAGGTACGAATTTTCGAAGGGACCCCTGCAATTCGAAATTCTGGTAAAAAAAGCGCCACTGATTAAAAACGATGGCAGATAAGTAAAAACGACCTGTATAAATTTGATTCATAATTTAGCATAGAGTTCAAAAATAAAATCAAACTGGGTAGTTTCCATTTAAAAAAACATAACTTTAGTGTTTTTATAATATTGGGACACTCTGTATATATACCGCAATATTTTCCGAATATGCAGTAGAAGCGTAGCTATCATCTAGAAAAAAGAAAAAGTTGATATCTTTAATAACAAACAAGTTATGGAGCTTTTTCGCAACTCTGGGACACCTGTATGTTACAGCTTGCCCATTGTAGCTTGAGCTGTGAGGGATGCGCAAAGTTGAATAAAAAGGTCAGATAAAGAGGTCCTGGAAGCGGCAAAGAAATGCGACAAAATTAGTGAAGGGGCTGTAAGATCACTGCGCATCCGGTTCTTACAGCTCAAGCTACAATGAGAAAGCTGTACAGGGTGATTCATCTTTTACCGCCGGTGGCAAAATTACCCTTAAGAATTGAGAAAAATTTATGGAATTGACAGATTTGATTTGTCGAAAAATTTACTTACGAGTACATTTGTCGCCTTCATTGCAGTTCATGCACCAAAAGAATATTCATTGCGAATGCCATTATAATTTGGGACCGTTTTGACGTAAGTTCATTTTTAACGGCTGGGTATGACTCGCTAAAAATTAGCAATTTGAGTTAAATTTTAACAACTTTTGGTTAAAATTTTGGCTTAAAGAATAGCGCAATTGGTTAAAATATTTTAACCGTTGTTTTAACGTTTAACTTTTAACCAAGTGTCTTACAGAATAGGCCTGTATTTATCTTTATTTTATCTATGGAGGTAATTAAGGTTCTCGATTATAAAAGGTAACGACAACGGAGAATTGCATGCTCTACATTTTCTATAATAACTTAGATAGAGGTATCTCGCACGGATAATGAAATAATCACAGAAATGTGATTTTCCACCCCTATTCTCCAGTATGGTGGGGCGAGCGGCAACCCCCCAAGGTCGCAAACTCAACAATATTAATAATATGCCTGATAGAAGATACCTGTCAAGTATAAACTTTTCTGTACCTTTTGCAAGGTAAAACTCCCTATTGATTGGACTATTATTATTAAATGTAAAATATTAATGTTCACACTATTTTTTGCAAATAACATTTTATTCGTAAATTGTCTATTACAACCATTTAGGTATTACGAAATGAAGTAAATGACTAGATAATACTTTTGTTTAATCTACAAACAGCGCTAGGTTTTGTAATTTTCACAAAAATAAAAGTTAACAGGGGGCTGAAAAATTAGCATGTAAAACCCTCTGGCCAGTCTTAAAAAAACGCACTGTATACGTTATTCACGTTGAATTGAACATTTCAAGGTCAAATAATTTTGCAAATACATAGTGACATGCAGGTAAATATCGTTCACGTTGGATTGAGCATTGCTAATGCTAAATTCGCGTCCTTTATACGCCCCTGGTACCATCTCCACCAACCACCCTTGTTTAGCAACCTTTTATGGCTCTGTACGATTTGGCGGGTGGCATCACTTTTTCAAACTGGCTTATCCTCCTCTTACTTTAACCTCCTTGATTTTTTCTATGAAATCTATCATAGACAAAATAAGAACATATAGAACGCAAACTCCCTATACATTTTCTGGGCACCATGGCTAACTGTATCAAAACGCTAAGCGCTATTATGGCCGTCCCACTCGATGATTTCTCCGTAAGAAAAATTGTTCTTGACATTTAAAAAAATCGTACGTACAGTAGAGACTTCAATCTTATCCTGTTCATAAGATTTAAAAATGTATCGACACGTTTATTTACCTTTAAATGTGCACTTTTCCATGAAAATAAAAAGATTTGTCAGTATTAAAATGGTGTTTGGAAATACCGACCTACGGTTATAACGACCGAACTTCACCGGTCCCTTCCACGTCGTTATAAATGATATATACTGTATATGATTTGGATAATACCAAATCTGAAACCATTGGTGAAAGACCTTGCACAGCCAACAAAATGCTCTGCTATGTTATCCACGGGTTATCAACTTGATACACAATTGCTGCAGGGTACTTTTTCCATTCAACATTAACAATGGCACAATTTTCACAGATTATGGTTTCATTGTTCTTTAGCTTGTTACTGACAATCATGCATCAAATATAGCTTAATTTAAAAAAAATTGCAGCGAAACGTTAAAAAATCATATTGACCTTTTTTTCCACTATTTCTAAGTTTTGATTAGGTACCTACTAGGTGCGTTCGGATACTACCTCGGAGATGCAAGCACAAATTTAATATACAGGGTTATTCTAAATGATTGTAGTCGAAGTAGGCCATGCCCATGTTATTACATTTTTGCCGCTTTCATGTGAACTGTCAGTTTTGTCGCTGTCACTGTCATTTTTTAGGTGAAAAGTCCGGTGATGAGATTTTTATTTATTTTTGTTAAATTAACGATTGAATCCAGAAATATTGAGTTGTTTTGCACCCAATTTAACTCCCGTGTGCACTCACTTATTCACATCATTTTGATGTTTTTTTATGTGGAGCGGCAACCATAAATTTTACATTGAGTTTTCACGCCTACTTCGACTACAATCATTTAGAATAACCCTGTACTTGAACAGCTGATTGGGGATCAATCTGAAATAAACGAACGAAAATAGGGTAGATAATTGTTCACTTTAGCTCCCGGTCGAATTTTCGCGTTTTTTCTGGCCAGATACCTTTAGGGCGTCCTCCTACATCGTTTCCCACCACTCAAACCTTGTGCAAATGCCCTTGTTTTTCTCTCTTGTTCCACATACCACATAAACATAACCTGATAATAACCCTACTATTGTGACAGGCGCCAAAATCTCAACATCCTCGGTCGAAATACTCCTAGCAAATCGAGCTTCCTCTAATGACTCTGACGTCTAATATCCGTAAATTAGCATAAAAATGATATAAACGAACGCAGCTACTGTCAATACTGTCATTGTGACGAATTTCGTTTTCAAATCAGTTCCTAATGTTAATTTAGGGGGCGTCACTGTACGTACGCTCCAGGGCCTACTCGACGGGAACACTTTTTCAAACGAAGTGGGACGGCCGTAATAAGCGCCTAGCGTTTTGATACAGTTGGCCATGCTGGGCACAAAGCGTTACAGCCATCTCTTATCCTGGTGACGGTGCAAAATCATAGCCTACTGGATGCGTTTACCTTTCCTTTGATTTTTTATCATTGCAAATTTTCACAACAAATTAAAACGCCAACAATAGGTACTTTCGATATTTTATTTTCAACTGTCTTTGATACAGTTCTGCTTTATTTTTATAAATATTATTCCTAAATGCTATCGTTCTCGTATCCTAACATTTAAAATTAAATTTTACCCCTTAATGTAAATGTGGTTAAATGAATTACTTTATCAATAATTTCATCTTCAATTTTATTTTTAAGTGAATGAAAATTAACATTAGGTACTGTTACATTATATATTTTTTATCCTGCCCAATGGCCGAATAAAATAACGATTAAGGCGTGATTAAGTTGTTAGCGTCGTGACCAGGAATTTGTCCGAAGACGGCACCGCTGGAACGCAAACAGAAGGAGAGGGTGAATGATACCAATCTTACCCCAGACCTCGCTATAATGACATTAAAATTTTTAAAGTTTACAAAAATAAAAATTATTAACAATAAAAAAATATTGACTTACAAACTAAAATGTAATCAAATCTTGAACAAACATTAAACAAAAATGTCGAAAGGCGGTAAAAGAACTTCGACTGATCGGTCTTATCGCGGGCCGAGACAAGACCGAGGAAAAAAATGGTTGGTTCTCTGTTGGCGAATGCTGTCCTTCTGGAGGCGGCGAGGACGACAGGACGGGGTTGCTCTAGAGTACGTCCTTTCGACTGAGAAACCTCCCTCGTACGGGTTCTGCTCTGACGATGAGGGAGGGCTTGAAACGGCAAGAGGACTACGTAGTTGGTTAATCGAGAGACTTCTGGCGACCTGGGGCCCGTTGCACAATATTTAAGAATTTACAAGTTACAAAATACAAGTTACAAGTTATTAGTTATTAGTACTAATAGATTGTGTTGCACAATTATTTTAGTTACAGTTGTAAATTCTGCTAAATTTTATTAGGAAAAAAAATGAAATTACTAGTGTAGTCGGCTTTGATTTATTTTTACTTGTCGCAATCTAATGTTGCGCCTGTCACGCTAAATTTTTGTAATTTAATTTGTTATTTCCAAAAATCACAAACCAAAATTCTAAATAGGTATGGGTAAACGCGATGAACAACGCAAGTTGTTATTATGCATTAAAAAAAAAATTCATCAGTTCTCGGGACAATTCCCCAATCACCCGATTTGGAAGACATTTTTTATATTTAGAAATAAAACTATATTATGTATAAATAAAATAATCTCGACAACCCCACATAGTGAAGAAAATTAGCAATTCAATAAAAATAAAAATTAAATTCAATAAAATAGAAAGCTCTCATAAAAATTTCTAATTTCCCCTTCAATATTTTCTGCCGCTGACACAACACATTAAATAAAGTTCTAGTCACTACATTTTAACAACATAATTTTTTTATAACACGACATAGGTACTGTTATTTTTTGATCCCATGCATATCAGAAATAGTGTGATATTGGCTACCATTCCAAACCAGTAGAGAGCTAAATATATGTAGGTACTACATAATTATTGTTTAGCAGTAGTAGCTAATAGCCCCACTTCTTCAGCTATTATGTAGAATCCTGTAACCTATTTGTTCTAACAATTTCATTTTTTCTGCGGGCAATCTAAACCGCTCCAAAAACTCTATTCTTGATTCAAATGAAAAATTAATTGGAGGACGAAAAATGTTACCCCTATGCTACCTTATTCGATTTGGAAATACTTCGTCTTCACTGCTTGATTCATAGAATAAGTCATGTAACATTTTGAAGAAAATTATTTCAACTTGTAAATTCAGATATCAATATTTATTAGCGACGTTTTGCTTGTAAAAATTTGACATTAAAAACTACAAAACTAATATATTAGTTGATTTGTGTCTGCCATTGTGCAACAGCTATTAGTAAAATCAATATAAAATACACTAATATTTTTCATTTTACAACTTGTAACTTGAAATTACTAGAGATGAGATTGTGCAACATAATTTTACTAGTTACAAGTTACAAGACTAATATTATTACTAATAAAATGATTGTGCAACGCGGCCCTGGTGGAGATTCGTCGTGGGGGTGGAGCTGCCACCGATCGTTTTCCATCGACCTGTACGCGTACACGTGTGTTTTAATCTGAGGTACCGCTTGCATCCGAAAGGGAAGAGAATGTTGAGCCAAATTTCTCACCAGGCCGAAAGGGGAGAGTGATTTCTATCCGCAGCGAGCGATTTGTCCCACAAGGGAACCTCCTGGCGGCGCGGTTTCTTAAATCCGTCCGTGACGAGCGGGGTGGTTCCTACCCGTGGAGGGAGAAAAGACTGGAGATGGCATTTCCTATGCTTCCCATGTTAAAAATCCGAACCCTCTAAAAGCACGTGCAACAACCTTTTATGACCCAGTCCACAATGCGCTAGATAAAGAAGCACAATGCGCCTGGAAGGAAGGCCAAGGAAGCTATTGGCCTAGCGTCTACGAGTATAGGCGATCGAAATTAAGGTCACTTAGATCAACACACTACGTGTTATCAGTTTCAGGGAATTTTGTTTGGCAGAATAACAGCAGTCTTTTAACGTCAAAAAAGTTAGGTTATGCGATATGCTGACATTTTTTAAATTAATTAGACATCTTCATAAGATGTATCGAAATATAGGAACGATTGTTAATGGACCTTTACAAATAAGGATGATCTTTGTCGCACAGTGACGTCACTGCGTAAAGTAATTCTGCGTCCTGTGAGAAAACAAACATGTTGACCGTTAGGTAAAGTAACTTCGACGAGTTAAACCAATGGAAATAAGTGTAGCGGTCAACTGTTCTCTCACAATGCGCAGATCTCACGCGCACATTTTCCATCTCTTATAAATGTAAAGGTCCATTGCCTGAACCCAAAAAGAAAACTACAATATTATAGGTACTGTAGTGCCCAGATTCAAAATTCCACTTCACGGCTACCAAGTAGGCCTTGGTTTGTTTACCAAAGATGGAATCCAGTAGGCCATGGTCAAGAAGTGACTTAAGGAATGGTGGGAGGAGAAAGCTTCTTATTTCCACCCTCGCCGGAGGCAAGACGTGTTTGGTGCGTGCAGAGTGTTTTGTTTAAAAATCTCGTGTTTTTTTTGCTAATTCCCACTGCCATCCGCTGTTGAATTAAACGTTTTTCATTCGCGAATTAACAGACGGAGTGTTTTCCCGTGAGATTTGGTGCAAATCAGTGATATTGACGCTGTCCCATTTTGGCGCCACTTTTTCCCTTTGTCTCACGTGTTACACTAATCTTTGTTCGAGCCAGGACTGTGTTTTGTTGTTATAGGTATGTTTTGCAGGTAGAACAGCATTGTAAATATTAAATTCTGACATGCTAAATTCACAAATTTGTTAAAATCATAATTTGTTCGTATCGGAAGAAAAGTTTGTGTCATGTAATTGGGAGAGCAGTTTAGAGCGACATCAGCGTTCGTTTCGTCACGGGCTGTAATAAATGTCCCGCACTTCGATAGGCATTGATTTGATGATTGGGACTATATAGATCACTGCACGTAGTAGTTTCGTTCGCTCAGCGTAATTTCCTTTCCTTTTGTCCTCGTCCCCTCCGAACCTACGCGTGAGATTCACGTACACACATGGAAGTTGTGTGCCTCTTCCCCTCCGAACATACGCGTGAGATTCACGTACACACATGGAAGTTGTGTGCCTCGTCCCCTCCGAACCTACGCGTGAGATTCACGTCCACACATGGAAGTTGTGTGTCCCGTCATCTCCCTTCCGACCGGCATGCGGATGTAGAAATAGGGCGCGGGGGTGTCGCATGCGTTAGAGGTTGTAGTAATGTTCACACATGTACTCTGTAGTTGTTGTATCTCCATTTAAACGGCTCGTGACGAAATCGCGCGTCCCCGTAGCTCAACTGTACCGAAATGAAATATTTTATTGTAATTCGTGTTTAAGCAAAATTTGTTATGGAGTTTGAAAAGATTCCGCCTTTGGGATACCGTTTACGGGGGTTTTATCGGTCCCGTTTTGCAATAACCGCGTTTTATAATTTGTTTATTTTTGTGTTTTGTCGGGCAAATTCGTTCATTCACCTTAATTCAAAAATCTACTTTGTCGGTTCGTTTGGCGTATGCGAGTGCAACGTGAGATTTGGCATTGTGTCTAATTTCTTGTTTGTCTTTATTTCTTTAAAAATTCATCGTTTGCTATTTCGATTTTGGTAAATTATGTATTTTGTGTTGCATCGTTTAATGCTGTTTATTTGTGTACACCTTATATTTTGTTTTGTTGCCATCTTGCGTTGCTCGCTTCAAAAATTCATTGCGGATCAAATAATTAAATGAAATAAAAGTTGGCGTCCCTCACATGTGTGTTTTATTTGCGGCACTCTTCCAACTGGAACCCTCATCGTTTGCATTCCGAACCTTTTCCGCCAAAAGAAAATCACAACGTAGGGCTCCTCCGATTCGATGACGATCACGACCACATTTGTTACCGTTTGCGCAGGTTCAAATATTTGGCGGAAAAAGTAATGTCTTCAAATCATTACAGTACCAGTTGAAATATCTTTATTTTTGAAGAGTTGCCTGTTAGAATTGCAAGCTTGATCAGCACTTCTTGAGCGTAGTTACACCATTCAAAATAATAGCCACTGTTGTCTTCGCATAATATTCTTTGTCCCTAAAACCCAAACGTCAATCACGTTAAGACCATAAAAAATAAAATAACTTACCATTCGGAACATTAAACAATTTCGATCCACGGTTTGTTGAACTTGAACAACCCATAATACAACACTTATTACTGACCATAGTAATTTATTTAAAGAAACGTAATTGATTCCAAACGAAAAATACAACGAGAACAGAGAAAAACCAATTGAAACCATTTTTAAAACAAAGAGAATAGATGTTTAACGAGATAACTAGTGAATTGGGCCTTGAAAAGCAAGATACAATTATTGACAGTTAGTGACACTTCAAAGTTTTCAAACGTGACTCTGTTTTGTTTATCCCCAGATAGAGTTTATTGTGCGACAACGATAGATATATAAAATCACTAATGGCGCTACCTTAACACGTAGTGTGTTGATTTAGTGACCTTAATCGAAATGTTCTAAAGTGACCTCTGGCGGAACCTGGTTGAATTACTTGGTGAAGTATACCTCGTGGTTGTTACATGTGTATTTAAGCTTAGATTATAGTGACCGGAACGCTTCCGTATCCCGAACCGTGCCCTTCCCCGCAATCGCAACGTCCCCGCAAAAATGCGTTGCTATAGCTAGTGCGTTATCTCTTGACACGCGAGGTGCGCGGTGGGAGGAGTTTAGCAGGGAGAAGGAGAACAATCGGCAAAGATCGGTTCAGCAGCAATTCAACAACGGCGATTTTTTAGAACAGGTGGGAGCCATTCGGGACTAGTCCCCTGAATTTGGTCTTCTGCGCAACTTTTACTCGCGTGTCAAGAGATAACGCACCAGCTCTAGTTAGAGTGACCCGTAACGTTGCCGTACCCCTACCTAAGGTATTGACAGATTTCATGTTAAATATTGTAGGTTATGCTATTCCAATTCGTATTTTGTTGAGAAGCCAGAGAGATCCCAGAAGACATAAAGTAATATTAATAATAATTTATGTAATACCTATTTAATACCAGTAAATATTTGACAGATTTAGCAAAGCAAATAAAAATGTTGGGAAGTGAAAAACTTCCAGGAACGGATATAGAATTGCCGTATGTCATTGTTGCTGATGAGGCGTTCCCACTAAAATGTTATATTCAGTAGATAGGGTCCTTCCTATTTCGTCCCATGCCTGTTCTCGCATAAAGTCCATTCAAAAAACATTTGGACTGTCAAAATCAAAATTGCAGTTGTTAGGTTGGTTAAATCACTAGTTATTTTCATATTGCCCGGTTGATATCTATTATTTTTTTGATTTTTCAAACTATTCATTTGTTTAAATAGACATTGTCAATTGCAAAATTATTTAAGTGCATTTTGTAAAAAGTTTAAAATGGAAAGTTCAAACGAACTGTGGTGGTTCTATTGGCGCGAGAGAAAAGGGCCATAACAAATTATTATATTATAAAGCCATCCCTTCAACAAAAAACGTTTCTGATTTTAACCCAACTGTGGAGAAACAACATCTTTTCATTGTGGAAATGAAAACCTAATTAAAGCTGATTGGATCCCTAAATCCTAGGGAGTAATCCATTTTTGACACGAGAGTATGACAAATTCTAAATTAGGTACAAAATATAGTTTAGTTTAGTGATATAAGTGTTAAAAGTAAGATTTTATTTTGAGAGAAGGCAAGATTTCGGAACGAGCGCAACTAGATTAATCAATGTGCCCAGGTTTGGTTGTTCTATAAAAGTTAAAAAAAAACGTAAATAATATAAGATAATAGATTCTAACAATATTGCCACAATTTTACCACGACTCATGTTAAATTAAAGTAACCTGCTTTTTTAGTTATTTGTTATAGCCACAAATATACCTCGTGGCAATAAAATTATTTTTTGGTTCAACACTGTCAGAATTTGAGAATTTTCTCCTTTGTGAATGCATTTTGATAAATGTCACAACTTGTCAAAACGAAACGTCAAGCTAATTTTAAAGATTTTAAGCGATTTGGAGCTTTTAAGAGGCTCGTCGAACCAAAAAACGTTGTATTCAACTCGTTCGTGTGTAAATTGGGCCTTTTTTGGCACTCGTGGGCCTTTAAAACGCTCGTTACACTCGCGTTTTAAAATGGTCCACTCGTGCCAAAAAAGGCCCAATTTACGCGCAAACTCATTAAATAAACTACTAATTTTTGTTCGACACTCTCAGAATTTGAGAATTTTCTCCTGTGTGAACGGATTTTGATAAATTTGACAACTTGTCAAAACGAAACGTCAAGCTAATTTTAAAGATTTTTAGCGATATGGAACCTTTAAGGGGCTCGTCGAACAAAAAAACGTTGCATTAAACTCGTTCTTGTGTAATTTTGGCTTTTTATGGCACTCGTGGACCTTTAAAACTCTCGTTTCACTCGAGTTTTAAACTGGTCCACTCATGCCAAAAAAAGCCAAAATTACACACGAACTCGTTAAATAAATAACTAATAGGTTACTGGTTACTAGGTTAGAAATTTTGACGGGAATTTCCGATGTCAAACAGTTTACCCTTTGTTTCTTTAACAACTGTCGGGCTGTGGGCTGTGCTGTCGGCACCATAGGACAGATTACTCATTATATGCCATAGGCACTGCCACTCCACTCTCACATTCTGCATTCTGATTGGCTATTTGTTACAGCTCAAGGCCATTTTCGTAGGTACCCGTCCCATATAAGATAAATGTTGGCGAACTTTCATACGGTAACAATACGATGCGGCACGGTCTGCGGCCACTATAATAGCTTTCATTGCCTGGCACAGAGTTTAACTTTACGGTACGGAAAGCGGATGCGGCTACGGTTCTGTTGCGTTCAAAAAGTTGGCGAAATTTCGTACGGTAACAATACGATGCGGCACGGTCTGCGGTCACTATAATAGCTTTCATTGCCTGGCACAGAGTTTAACTTTACGGTACGGAAAGCGGATCCGGCTACGGTTCTGTTATGTTCACTATAATCCAGGCTTTACTATTTACTAAAGTTAATTCAAGTTGCAAAAAACCACTTTGCCTTTGCAACAGCACTTTTATGGCATTAGTAATTTGAAATTACTTTAAAACTGTACTTATATGGAAAATATTCAATCCAAACTATGATTTTCTGGTCCCTTTGTGCCTTTATTTGGTTCAAAATAGTTACTTATTCTTATCTGACCCAAAACACATTTGCCCGCAAAAACTTATTGAAATAAAACTATAAGTACTGGGTGTTTACCTTTCTTTGTCACGTAGTATGTGACAGGACCTGACTGCAATCTAACAAAAAAATATCTTGGCCTGCTACGTATTTAAAACAATCGTCAACGGCTAATTACTAACAAGTAAATCTATAACCTCAAAAGTTCATTCAATATGAATGTTTAATCTTCCTTAGTTTTTCATTAAATTGGTACCTACATTTTAACAGATTTGGATTAAAAGAAAAAGTTGATAGACATAAAGCATGGATGCTTAAGTTTTCAGGCACAGAGCAAATAAAACCACCCTGGTTACACTTTTTAAGACTCTCTGCCCTTTCCCAACACACTGAGATGAGGGTACTGTCTCCAAATAAGAAAAAACATCCTCAAAACTAAGGTACACCATCGTACACAATAACAAAAACAGAAACGAAATAACGTAATGTACTTCTTACGACGGCCATATTTGTCACGATTGCAGCGCCACCATCGGTCATTTGTTTCGCCTATATTCAGAAACCTTTTATGACTCTGTAGTTTTCTCGGGCCGGTACACTTATTTGAATTAGTGCCATCTCCAGTCTTTTCTCCCTCCACGTTCCTACCTGACTGGAACTGCTCCGGAAACGACACCCCTATTTGACCGCACCAACCTTCACCCTCTTTACTCACGGCTGGCTAGACGAAACCTCTTTAATCCGGCAAAAAAATTTCCTTTTCGAACGCGCGAGCGCTTTCCGCAAAGAGTTGTCGGGGGAAATGCTTGGGTTTGCGCGGACTATTCAATTTGGTGTGATCAGGAATTTTTTAAAACGTAACAGTACTTATGTTTGAATTACTGTTGAAATTTTGCTTTTAATATTATCGGCTGAAGTTATGTTACTCAATATGATCGTATCCCACCTCCAACCGGCGGCACGGCAATTTTGCCGGAGTACATACACTATTACGGATATTACTATCAAGTAATAGTGCAGTGCTTATCAACATAATTACCGGCGTCTCGCCTCCGCATTTTGACTTTGTTGTGTATTATGTTCTGTGTCAATGTTAAGGAACTTCCTCACGATGTGACATGAGTATAATAATATACCTACCAATGTGTTATCTAAATCCAGAATTTTTAAATTTTTAAAAAGAGATTGCGGTACTATTTCCGTTGCTGAAATTACAAGTGGTAAAATCGAAATTTTTTCTAAACACCAAAAATTTCTCATAGCAACGGACAACTCTAAATATTTATTAATTTTTGTGTTATATGTCTGTGTTATATTATGTGAATTTGGAACAGCTATATCTAAAAGATATGCTTGCTTTTGTTGTTTATTTAAAATTATAATGTCTGGTCTGTTATGCTTAATATGAATGTTATGCTTAATATGAATTGTTCTATCAAAATATAACTTGTAACTGTCATTTTCCAAACAACTTTCTGGTGTATAACTATAATGTGGTTGTGTATTCTTTAATAAATTGAATTTAACAGCTAAATTCATGTGTATAATTTTAGCGAATATATCGTGACGTTTTTTATATTCGCTTTGAGCCAAAACGGTGCAAGAAGAAATGATGTGTTCAATTGTTTCCCCTTCAGTTCCGCAAATCCTACATTTATCAATTATCGATTGTAAACCGCATATGTGTTTTTTATAATTTCTTGTATTTATAACACGATCTTGTATTGCAAATATAAAACCCTCCGTCTCAGGGTGAATATTTGATTTCTTAAGCCATGCATGAGAGGCCTGAATATTAATTTCTGGTTGTTCCAGTTCTTTAAAGTATCTCCCATGTAAAGACTTCTGTTTTATATTTGCTATTGTGTCAGGTATATTTGGCTTAACAATGTCTGAAATTATATTATCACTTAAATTTAAAGGTGTGTAGCCTTTATCGGCTGAAACCAAAGCATTGAAAAAGGTGTTATCACGAGCTCTATTGAGGAAATAAAAAAAATTTGTTACACAGTCTAGGACTGGTTTACAAATCTATGAAGGGCATGATGACCAACTCAATAGACCGGGACCAATGGCTTAACGTGACTTCCGAATCACGAGACAGAATATAGCCTTTTTTTTAATTTTTTTTTTAAATTTCGCTCTGGGTCGGAATCGAACCCGCGACCCTCGCGTCCCTGAGCCGAAACGGACAGACATTTATCGAATGCGACAGGCCGGATAAGAGACGAGTCTCTTATTAATCTAGGAGGCCGTGATACAAACGTAAGAAATTTGGCATGTCCCAGTTTTTTTTGCCCACCAACCGTACAAAAAAGAACAGTCAAATGATTGTCAAAAATGCCAGGAGTGTCCAGATTTCATAGTAAATAAAGGTACATATCAAGTTATAACTGGATAACGTATTACTGGCTGCATTTAAATTTCATTAGGGTTGGAAGGTCATGTGAAGTAGTCTGTATAAATTTACTGTAAAATACTAAATACAGATTCCATCTGTACTGAATACTGTATTAATAATTATCAAAAACAGGTTACACTTTATCGAACAACCTGCAAAATGACTGTTAAGATGTTTGTTTACCTCAGCTCCTGCAATTCCCGGAGGATCTCAACAAACCGTAATCGGTCCCTCTCCCTTTCTTCTACGTTTTCATTTATAAATTCGATGGTCCACTGTTGGAGTGGGTTTCGAAGGTAGATAGATATAATAATGCTACTGTCGGGACCATCTCTATCAAATGTCTCAATGCACCTTAAGTGCACGTACCGTTTCCGTACCAATTCTCATGGCAGAGTTTTATACTAGTTGCGCAAATGATATAATGTTCTGTATTTACATTAGCCATCACTTCGACAATATCTGTATCGTCAATTTGGATTGTAAGCTTGTTAAAAGTGTTCATATTGACTATCTTTTTTTTGATAATTTTTTACGGCATAACTGTTGGAATTGTTGAAAGTCGCTTATAATTTTTTGAATGTCCATTTTACCTATCCTTAATTGAAAAACCAGTCTCACGAAAAACAGAGAGAGAAAAGTGTTAAACAATTTTTTGGTTTTTACACAGGCAAATATGAAAAATCACAGTAAAAACGTTCCGAATCTGAATTTCGTCTTCGAACTTGCTCATTTCGGATTAAAAAGGAGCAACAATTACAAAAATCGATGTTTTAAGTCGCCAACTTTCTAACGAAATCCCAATATTTTTGAAACTCAGGATGCTATGGAATGGCCCACTAAGAAATTTGGCAACACAGCCAGTGTCCTGGCCTGTTAAAATAGAGACCGCCTTGATTATATGTCACCATAAGAGAAAGTAGGCTCGATCCTGGTTCCTAGGGGAGTTTTTGAGAGTTAAATTTGAGTTGGCAGCCTGGTTGCCACAGATTTTGTGAAGTAAATGCAAGCAAAGGAGAACGCACACTTTATATGTAATTCTAAAGACCACTCAAATGGGGATATTTTGATATCAATCGACGCGTCTTGAAATGACAAATATTTGATACCATTGCGCCAAAACGCTAACTCTATAAATAAAGCCGCAATCTATAATTGAAAATCAAAAACTTCCATTTACTTTGTATGAGTGTGAAAGAGAGCGGTAGATACCCTTTTCGGGTTAGTTTTGGGGACTCCATAAATAAAGATAGTTATTTACGGGGGCAATTGACTTCTTAAGAGGGTTCACAGTAGGATGTAGAGTGCCAACACTTTAAGGAGAACACACCAATAAAGTTGCGCGGCAGACGCAACTACGTTGGTCGAGTCCATTTTTCGATTTCTAGGGTGGGAAGAACCGGCCATGCGGCGTCAGAGGCGTGATCTGCTTTGCCAGTGTTCGTTTCGTTGTTTCGTGATTTTAGGGTTGTTTTCTATTGCATTAAAATCAGTTCTTTTCAATACTTAATAATTTTTATTTCGTTATTTGACCGAGGTTATTACTGATAAAAGCGGTATCACAATCATTCAAATAAAAACGTATGCCCCCATTTCTGAACGCAAGTGATACGCCACTGGACAAAACTTCACGGACAGATTTGGATGACTCCAACGTGTTCTCCTTAAAGTGTGCGGGCTCTATAATTGCAAAGATGCCACTGAACCAGTACAATGCCTTTAAAAGGGAATAGCCGAATCCGTAATCCTCCATAAACTACAAATGACAGTTTTATGAAGTGTTCTGACAGAAATCAGTTGGAAAATATTTCAAGTTTTATCGATTTTGTCGCTTTATTAATCGAGTTACACATTTGGCGCAATGATATCAAATATTCGTCATTTCAAGACTCGTCGATTGATATCAAAATATCCCCATTTGAGTGGTCTTTAGAATTACATATAAAGTGTGCGTTCTCCTTTAAATAGTTTGTAATGTAAACCCCAGTATCGCTAGTTCCGTGCAAATTCAAATATTTGAAAAATGAAATAAAACCCGCGAAAATGGCAAAGTCGTGATCGTCATAAAAACGGTAAAAACCCTAGGAAACTCCTACGTTGTGTGTTTTATATGTACAAAGAAGACTAGCTTCTCAAATGGCTAGAGTCGGCAGTGCCACCTTTACTTTAGTTTAGTAAAGTAAAGGTGGCACTGCTAGAGTGCTAGACCTTCCTAATATGTAAGTATGTACTTACTTACTACAAAATAACGAATAAATAAATCATTCAGTGGAGCAATATTCCGTTTATTAAACCCCAACATATTCTAAATATTCTCTGTTTATTTCATCATATTATTTTATGGCACCCACATATACTTACTTTCCTAAAATATACATACATACCACCGTTCACACACATTGTTTTATTTTTCACACTACTTTCGCAATCGCCACGTGCGGATTTTGTAAATTTCAGACAATAACAGAACAAACAGAAAATATAAAATATTATGCAGCAATAAACCACATTTTTCCTGAGAAACGAAAGTTGGTATATTTTCAGTAGCTAATTAAATTTAGCAATTAACTGTGTTAACACTTCCTGCAGGAACTGTCTGGTTAATGGATTCAGGAGCGCTTTCATCTTCACTAAGTTAATTTGAATTTAATGAAATTAAATGTCAACAAGGCTTTCAGTGTTAAAGAACACAACAAAAACATTACCGGATTGAAATGTAAACAAAAAAGAGGTGTCAGGATAGCACTGAAGTAAATGAAAGCTGACTGGTTGTATTCAAAGATACCTACGACTAAAATACAGAATTTACATCGATAAATAAATCATAGCGATATGAATCTCAGTTAAATTAAATTTGCATAATATGTGTAAACTGGAGTAAAACTAATAGTAAGAATTGCCGCAGTGGCGCAAATGTTATACATAAACATTTTTTCTAAGGTTAAGGTTAATTTATTTCAGCGTAACTTATATTCATTAAACTTGGATGGTTTCGGAAGGATATGTATGTAGCAACGTGGTCAATTAAAGTCACTGTAGCGGAACTAAAAAAGAAAAAGTACTTGTAGCATCTAAAGAACATTATATTTTCACTGTTGAATATATTAAATAATTTAAATGGTTTTTTCCTGACAATCTAGAAGGATGGCGACACATTTATGGTCTAGATGTGAACCATGAGGGTGAGGGAACTACGAAATATTTTTTACGAATTTCACTTTTAGAAATCCACCTGCATAAAACACTCGATGATTGATACTTGCAGAATAACAAGATTAAACCAGTCCTCAATATTGCTTTCCAAGTGAAAGTGGAAGGAGTAATTTTTAAACCGGCGTCAACATTAAATCGTTTCAAGCGTTTCAGTTGATCTTCGTGGTTGCTGCGAGTTATCCAAAGTCGAGAAATTGAAATATGTGCGTTTCGTGAATGATAAAGAATAAAAACGATGTTTGTGTCGAAGTATTTAGTGTTAATAACAATAGCTGTAAGTCATTTCTGTTGCAATGGACAACAATTCCTGCAGAGGACAAGATTCCGAAGACTCAATAAACCATCCGGATTTAAATTGAAGCAGCGCTTGCAGGAAAAGCTCAATCAGTACAAACAGAGAACAATGCAGACCATTTGTTACGGTGAGATTTGTTTGGAAAAATCTGTATTTTTTCGTTTAAACTGTTGTCACGTTAGAGTCAAGATTACAACACGTGCTAAAATTTCAACACAACGCAAACAACAAATGAATATGAGGAAACGACAAAGGTCAGCTTTGGTGTTTTTCAGGCTGTAACATTTTCGCGACAAGATACACAAGTCGTGACGCAACGTTTTTGTCTTTTGTTAAACTTCCTATTTGTTTGTTTTGAACTAGACCGTAGAGAAATGTTTCCTGTTTCGGTTCGTCTCACGAAGTATATTGAACCGGAATCATCTCGTACATAATTATGTAAGCGAAGAGCGAATTCGTGTTGTTGTTATAGGAACCGCTCATCACTGTAAAAACCTCCGCAATTTTCCATTTATAAATATTACATTTCCGGAAAAGGCACGTTGTGAAAGTGATTTTTACAGATATCGTTGGCTGCTTTGAGCTGCCTCATAAAAGGTCACCGTTACAGAAAGTACCCGAAAATCCGGATGTGCTGGGTACCAAGTTTTATTTGTTCAAGAGAAGTACAAATTTGTCACATCCGGAGATTCTCAATTACGACGACGAAGGGAAATCGCTTGCCAATTCGTCATTTAATTATACGCTGCCGATGAAGATGATTATCCACGGGTATATGGGGAAATGGAACGATATTGGAAATCTGATCGGAGCTAACACTTATCTGAAAATCGTGAGTATTTAATAATTATTATTGATTTGATTTCATTTCAAAATGAGAAATATTGGTGCCTTAATTTATAAAGGCAAGACATTCGGATTGTCTAGAAATTGCACATTTAAGATATGTATTCAGGTGCTTATTTTTTTGTGCGTAGTGCCTGTTAAGAACTGAATAAATTACGAACTGACTTGAAAACGTTAACATTTATCATTAACATAATTTACAAACATTATTTGTAAAATGACACTAATCTTTACTTCATAAAAACAACAATGATCCTACTTCTTTTGTGTTGCCGATCGGCGATCACTTTCTTTTAACGCCCTCGATGATTCGTAACCATTTAACCAAAGATGAAATACCAAATCATTTACCGCTAATTTGTCTACTTGAATGGACAAATGTCGTTCGTTATGTAACAAGAATTTTACTGATTAAATGCCTGTTACATCATTTTCATGGATTTCATTATGTTTTTCAATGGAATTTTACTTAAATGAATGATTCTTTTATCATCGAGAAAGCGAAACTAAACATTTTTTTTAAAGGTCATGTAGAAACAACATTTAATAAAGGTGTACTCTTCTTCTGGTTCAGGAACGTATTTAGAAGTGAATACAGAAATCGATAAGTACTTACATAATTTTCGTTTAATGCTTTAAACCGTAAACAAGATTGGTTTATCGAAAAGTAGCAGCTAAAAAAATCATTTTCATATTTATTTTTAAAGCAAAATGTCATTCGATTTTAAACTTATAGTTATTTACATAATTAATGGGATAAAAGCAATATTACAGTACTCGAGTGTGAAGAGTTCATCTGTACTCATACGAGTTTCCTGTAATATGCTTTAGCCCACGTGTTATGTACAATATTTTATCTAAGCTCGCGTAGAATTAAAAAAAGGTAAATCTTATTGATTTTCGCCAGTGGGATAATAGTTATTTACACAATTAGTGGGATAAAAGCAATATTACAGGATTCGAGTGTGAAGATTGCAGATGACGAGGGCGTTAGCCCGAGTTCATCTGTAATCACACGAGTTTTATCTAAGACCGCCCCGAATTAAAAAAAAAAGGTAAATCTTATTTATTTCCGCCAGTTTCATTACCCCACTCAGTGGAATAATAACTTACTTATCCCACTGAGTGGGGTAATGAAGCTCACTTATTCCACTGAGTGGAGTAATGAAAGACGTCCAGTAATGAAGTTCCTTATTCCACTCAAATGAGTGGGATAAGTGTCATTTATCCCACGGGATTAGATAAATGAGTTTAATTACCGCACTCATAGCCGATTGCACCGTCGTAGTTTAAAATTAAGAAGAGCTTAAAACCTTGGTTACAATTATTAAAAACGTAGCAACAATTGTTTTTAACCTTGGTTTAAAAATAAAGAACGTCGATACAACCGGGCATTAGTGGGATAAGAAATTACTTATCCCACTGAGTGAGGTAATGAGACTCATTTATCCCTCTGAGTGCGGTAATGAAACTCATTTATCCCACTGAGTGAGATAATGAAATGCGTGCGGTAATGAAGTTCTTATCCCACTAAAAATTAGTGGGATAAGTAATGGAAGTGAATAATGCATCTACATTTTAAAAATTAAAATTATTTAGGTTTATTAACATTAAGTGCGCGTAAATATTAAATGAAAATGCCATTTAAAAAAATATTCAGGTAGTATCTAATATGTAATATCAAGGTTTTACCGAAATTTTTTGCAAAATAATAATAGTAACATCCACCGAATTAAATAGACTAGAAACAATTGCTTGTTGTTTTGTCAATTGATGGTTACAGTGTGGTTGGAGTAATTGTTATCGTCAATTTTCTACAAACAGATGTTACATAGTACAATTACATTTATCATAGAAATTTTGAATCTATTAGTACTTTATTCAAAGTTTTTTCACAGAGAAACAACGCGTCGAACGGCACTTCAGTTTGTTTTTGCCAACTAAACACCAATACAATACATTTAAGTTTGAAAAGATTTCACTTACCGATAGATAAGTGAAAAAATTTAGTTCTTGTTTTTATTAAAGAAAACAGAAATTGCTCTTCGAAGAATAATAAAAGGTGATAACCGAATCACCTATGAAATTATGAGAAGTACCTTGGTCATTGAAATGGGTGCTTTTATGGTATAACGAGAATGGAAAATGATATCGTGCAAGTGAGAATCTTGACGCACGAGGCTCCAGCCGAGCAAACGATAGACACTTTCCAGCGAATATTGTACACTATTTTTCCTACGACACTGAAAAAAGTCATTTATTGCAAAAATATTTATTTTTTAGAATCAATAAAATTAATGGTCAGATTATTACATAATTTGACAGTTACTGAAAATGGGGTTTCTTAAAGAATTAGACTTGAGAGTATGTGTCAGTGTATGATGTCGATACTGAATCTTAGAATGTGAAGGCAAGGAATCGATTATTTCCGGTTCTGTTCTGTTGCATTTTATTGGTAACTGATTCATCAATATATACTTCGACAACAGCAGTAGATTTCCATCCATCGTGACGTTTTTAAGAGTTTAAGTTTAAGTGTCTCCACCTGCATCAACAAGAATGGTAGCCGAGGACCGGCGAAAACAATATCCTGTGTATAGTTCTGGATTTTTAAGGTTTAAATAAATGGCTATTTGTTTAGGGATGCTGCCAAGTTTGTTCACATCTACCGGTTGTCTAGCACATTTTTGGTTTTGATAATTTAAAAAGAAACGATGCTCATTTGTACACTTCTGTTCACGGAAAAAGCATACAAGTTTGAGAGAGATTTTTGCAATTTTTTGGCTGTGTAAGTTTACTTGATATTTGTTTCCATGTTTACCCATTTTAAGTTATCAGGTAAGAATTTACAAACAAATTTTCATTATACCAGACTTAAAAAAATCCACAATAAACCATGAAAATAAAAAATACATATAATGTTGATAACAATAACATTAGACAATAGAACACATTTTTTGATAACAGTAACATTAGACAACAGAACAAAATTCTACAAAATTTTACAATAAATAATTAAATATAAAAACAAGTTGTTAGTAATTAATTAGGGCTCCATTCTTTTCAATCAGTTTTTCTAATCTACTTGGCATTGAGTGAATTAAATTCCGACAAATGTTATCATTTAAATCAAGATCTTCCCATGCTGTTTCAATGGCTTCCCATAACTCTTCTTGATTTTTGGGACGAAAATTCCTTTTGTAATTTTTTTTTACCAACCACCCCCATACATTTTCAATGGGATTCATATCAGGACTAGGTATTCGCCGGCCATGGTAAACTCTAATATTGTTCCGTTCAAACCATTGTTGAATTGTGCGGGCGGTGTGGACAGAACAATTGTTCTGTTGGTAAATAAAATTGTTTTCGTCATAAATTTGATTTACCGATGGTAACATTATCAGAGTTAAACCTCGCACCAATTCTCCAACAAACGCCAGGCCACTAACATATTGCTCTTCAACTCTTGAATTTGGTGGTCTGTAAACAGGAATACGCCCGTCACTGCACTATTTGGATGTTTTTTCATCTGTGAATACAATTCGTTCCCAAAAATTCGGATCTCGATACACATACATAATTAAGCGCAAACACAACTCTCGACTGCTTACACTCATTTGAAAGCAATGCTTTCCTGGCACTTGCACAATTTTTTAAATCTGAAGTTTTAATTCCCCTACATGCCGTGGGACGAGATTCCGGACCCAACCTTTCGGCGCAAGGTCCCATCTGGTTCCCATCGTTTTTTCACTCTTGCTACAGTACTCGCATTAAGATCTAGATTCTAGATGAATCGCCAATCTTCTGATCGACCAGCCCTCTTCCAGTTTGGCAATAATGGCAACTTTTTGGATTTCAGTTAATTGGTTTGTCATTGTACTGTCGCGAGCAAAAAATTCTGGTCGTCAATGTCATTTCAAAATTTGGTTAGATTATCACAAATAATAGCTATTAACATACCTAGCGATGTTATGACTATCATAACTACCGCAGATGTCGGTTTGAAATCCGAGCTCGTAGAGCGAGGATTTTAAGACATCTAAGGTTGTTATGATTCATAACATCCGCGGTTTGTTCAATAGTTTACCGGTTTCAGAATAAGCCGAAGAGAATTTAAAACAATTAAATCCAAACACACAAATAGATTGAGTTGATCGCGTTTGCATGATATGTTCGAGTGTCATAGTTACATTTGCTTGTTTATACAAACAGACATTTCGCAAAATGAGTTTGAATGATAGTGTTTTACCGAAAAACGTCTTAAATGAAGAAGAACAAGCTTTAAATAGCTTAATACCGGAAAAATCGAAAGGCAGGAGGTACTTATCTGAAATCATAGAGACACTCAAACAAGGGCAGGATCTAAATAAGGTTACAAGTGTAAATGACAGTGATGTTGGCGTATTTTCATGAACTGGTAAGTGCTCATAGTGTTAGTTTCGTAGCGTATTTATCTTTTTGTTTATAGAGTCGAAAAACTATAGCCCCTCTGCCCCTCATCATTATGGACGTAGGTACTACCCGATGCCCCATGCTATGAAGTGCAGTTCACTTTTACTATGGCAGAGTTCCGTCTATTTAAGTAATTATTGTTGTTTTTAGTTCCGATTGTTTGAATTAATAATGAATAAAGTTAGATATTGTCTTCATTTGTTGATTGTTGTTGACATGTCACTATTGTCACTATGGCAATATTACCCTACAGCATAACTGTACTAGTACAGTTATGACTCACCTACCATCCAACTTTTGTGAATGTAAACCAACCCTTAACTATACTGAAACCGGTAAAGAAATTTTCCTGCCTGATTATGCCCACGTCAACAAAGTGTCAAAAAATTAATTAATCAATGTCAATTAATGTCGTACAACATGATGATTGGTTGTGATATTTAAGACGGTTTTACAATAGAGCATTTTCCATTGCGTCAAAGCATGATTTTGACGACCAGTTTTTTTTTACTCACGACAGTACATACACTTTTACTTCGACTGAAGTCGAATTCTTTGAATTATTTGCCACTGACAGTGACAGTGACATCAGGTGTTCGTAAATCTTGATTTACACAGCCAAAATCTAAGTGTATGCTTTTCAGTGATCAGAAATGTATTGTACTATGGCGGACAAAAAATTTTGAACGACTTGTTATTCCTTTGACATCTAAATGTAAAACTGGCTTTATGGTTAACTAACCTCATTTTTTATTTTTGCCTTTCTTGTCATGTCACCAGTGACAGAACAGAATAGTCAATCATAGGTTAACACAAAAATTTTGGTGTGCCTGTGTCAGCTCACGAATGGTGAACGTGGATGAATCTTAATCGTTTCGTCTTTGCCATCGAAATTGCGAAAGTCTCTGCAGCCCCTAGGCTATCGAGTAGTGTAGAATGGAGATACGTAAATACCTATCTAGTTCTTAGAGGTTTAGCATCAACACAAAATCAGGAATGTCTTCATCATAGATGAAACCAAATTTAGTTCTATTTACGTCAAGACAGAACGACCCAACAGGTTGTATTTTGGTACGCAAATATCAAAAAATTCAAAGTAGAGATCAATCCACAATACTAACAAATTATAACATTTATTTATTAAACTTAAAATTAAAAGTGTAAAATAAAAAAAACTTTACAAATAAAACTGAAGAAGTCAATATTTGATCATTGCTCCATTTTGTTGTACAACCAAGAGCAATCTATTCCTCATGGAGAGGCACAGATTTCGGTGATAGTTCGGGGGTGCCTCGTTCTGTTCCCGGAAGATACCCGGCTTCTTCCAGAACCTGGACGCCGAACCACCGTCCCAGTGTCTTCCCACTTCCGCATAATGGCATGGATAGTGCCCTTCGATAACCCTAAATTCGTCGAAATTTGCCCATACGACATACTTCTCTGGTGAAGGGTTACTATTTTGGCTTTAGTAAATTCAGATACGGCTGGCATTGTATCACTAAATTATTATTATAAACTTGATAGACGTTTACTTCAAACCGTCAATTTTTCAATTTATAATCGTCATAATAACAGTAAAGGGCAGCTTACAATGACATTTTTTGATATGCCAAAATTTGATCGTTCAAAATTTTTTGTCCGCCATAGTATATGGTAGTCTAAGCGCCGCATATTTTTTAAAAATTTTATAAAATTCACCGGTAATTGTGAAGGAACGTGGGTTCTTTCTTTCAGTGTCAAGTATTTTAACCAGAGCACTCAGAACAGCAGATCTTAGATCTTCAATTTCATTAATCTTCAGCTGGCTTAATTCTTGTTTGCGGCATGCGCCAGTTATACCAACAATCAATGCCACTTTGGTAAAAAAGTACTATTCCGGACACGGGATCTTGGCCACAACTGACATTTAACTGTGTGAATTGGCCTTCGTTGAATATAACCCAACTTTTGACTTGATATAGATATTTATGCATTAAGGGAGATATGAACATGATTTTTCCCTGAGGTTGACGTGGTTACACACCGAGGGCCTTTGGCCCGAGGATTATAAGTCAACCGCGAGGAAAAACATGAGTATCTCCCGTGGTGCATACAGTATTTTATTTTTTAGTGTTTGTATTTTTAAAAAACTTTTAACTTTCTTAAAAATATTTTGCAGGGAAGATTGCGTGAATACAGTATTAGTCAATTGTGGGGTATTTCTGAAATGGTCTTTGATGCAACCAAAAATACTAATTCCAGCATTCACTAGATCTGTAATTTAAAAAAAATTAAAACATTAATCCATGATTGCATTGCTTTGAGAATTGTCAACTTTGTCTTGACAGTTTTGCGGTAAGTGGAATTAGTATTTTGGGTTGCATCCAAAAAAAATTCAGAAATACCCCACAATTGATTCATACTGTATATGGTTGCTATATACGTTATCATATCCCAAAACTTGACTACAAAACTGGGTTGAATATTTTCATAAGGGCAAAAGTTAACAGGGGGTTGAAAAATTAGCATGTAAAACCCTATGTTCAGTGTTAAAAAAACTCATTGTATAAATAAATGTATTTCTTTCTTTAGTTGGGAACAGTTCTCAAAAATTACTTTGTGATAAACCCAGACGAAGGCGTGGGGGTGAAGCGGCGAAAGTGAGGGGATCTCCAACTCGAAAAAAACTTTTTTATTAATTCATTAATTAGTTCCTAGTAATGCAAGCTTTTCAGACATCTTTTGTGTTCGTACTTCGCAGCATCAAGTAATATGTCCATAATGATGAGGGGTTATGTTTCTTTGACTGCATAAACAAAAAGATAACTAACACTACGAACCAGTTACAGTCGTAACCTTATTTAGATTCTGTCATTGTTTGAATGCCTCGTATGATTTCAGATAGGTACCTGCCTTTTGATTTTTCCAGTATTAAGCTATTTAATACCTTGTTTTGCTTCATTTAAAACGTTTTGCGGTAAAATACTATCAGTCAAACTAACTTTTCAAAATGTTCATTTGTACGGGGTCATTATAAATGATTGTAAGTACCATCGTAGGTCACTTTGATTTTGCTTTCTTCGTATAACTGCCTTACGGCCTTTATTAGGTTGACTGATATTCGTTTTTTCTAGTGCTTCCCAAAGTTTTATTTGTGGGATAATACCATAGGCTTTCTTCAGGTCGATGTAAACCATATGCAGTTCTTGTTCATATGCTGTCTTCTTCTCAATTAGTTGTGTCACACTGAATAAGTGATCAATCGTAGATCTGCCTGCTCGAAAACCTGCCAGTTTTAGTGCTTCCATATTTGCATACTCTTTTTCTATTCTATTCTTGATTACTTTTCCGTTGTTACCGCTTGTTTTATTATAATTTTACTTAAAATATACTTTCACCCAATTGTCCTCGAATAGAGGTACTGAATTATTTATACAACTATATCATTTTCAACACTCAGCAAACAAGTATGGCTTTTACAAAGTAGAAATAGTAATAGGGTTATTTCCATATAGGTATTTTACCAATATTCGCATTTCGTAATGTATATCCAATTGAGTCCAAAATACTTACAGCGAAGGTTAACAACTTACTAGATACTAGCAAAAATCAACCTTTCGCTCACAAAACGTGCTACCAGAGATGATTTTTATACAATTAAGCAAAATCTAAATACTATTCCTTTTTACCGTATTTTATAGTAAGGATTGCGAAACACTCGAGAATAAAAATCGTGACTTTTTCCAGTATAGGTACCTACTGTTGAGCAATTATAAAATTTTCGCAACTGTGGTGACGATGTTCTATTGTAATCCGTACATTATTATGTATTTGTAAAGAAAGTTGGTAATAAAATTGCCCGCGTCCTTGAAATACAATCCATTCAGCACACAGAACCTAGGTCAGGCATGTTACCTAATTGATTCGTTTCAAACTGGCATCTAACCTGTTATTAATCGATTAATTATCAAAAATACTTCCACTTATATAAGCTTGTCAATTTACACATTTTCACCTTATTACAGTACGATTGCAACGTGATTTTGATGGATTGGAGTCTAGGCGCCAGGGGTCCTCAATACGCTATGGCGGCGGCTAACACGGAAGTAGTCGGCCGTCAATTAGGAATATTGCTACTAAAAATGATCGAAAACGGTCTGAAACCGGAAAATATACATTTACTTGGATTCTCGTTAGGCGCGCACGTTGCAGGAAGTTCTTCGGAAGTTCTGAAGAAAAAAGGACATTTAATTGAACGAATTACAGGTTTTATGCGAGATTCACAATGAACAATTAAAGAACATGATTCTTTTAGGACTGGATGCCGCAAGTCCTTTGTTTAGAACGAACCACCTGAAGGAAAAACACAAGAAGTTGGACAGGGAGGACGCGCGTCTTGTTGATGTCATTCACACAGACGCAAGCCCGGTACTCTTTTTTCCCTTGTCCAAGGGCGTAGCAATGATTTTTTGCTGGGGTGGGTCAGATTTTAAACCACAGACAAATGATAGATAGATATTGCAGATGTATCTTGTTTTTAATGTGTTTTACTTTTATTCTGGGGTGGGCCGGGCCCACCTGCCCCCCCCCCCTTTGCTACGCCCTTGCCCTTGTCCCTAAAACAAGAAAGATTGTCTTCGTAAACGTTTACAATCGTCGACAAAATTTTCTTGACAGAGCTTAGTACCTATCTCAAAATCTTTACTGACCGTTATCATTTTTTCAGACTGTGACTGATGGCTTTGGTTTGTGGGAACCTATTGGACATGTTGACTTTTTCCCAAATGGTGGGCAAGAACAACCTGGTTGTACCGACACCAAACAATCTGTGGTGGTAACTCATTTCGGTAAGTTATAAAAATTAAAATAATGTACTAATAATAAAATAAATGTACTTGTAATATAGAAAAATAAAAAAAAGTCTCCCCGGCGGGGAATCGAACCCCGGTCTCCCGCGTGACAGGCGGGGATACTGACCACTATACTACCGAGGACTACGTTTTGTAGAGCTCATTTATTCGTATTTATAGTTATAAATCATATTTTTGGAGTAAAATTTTTGTACTTTTAAATACATAATATAATTATTGACTTTTTAGATAAAACTTTATCCAGAGAGGTAGCGTGTAGCCATATAAGAGCTTGGCGCCTCTTCCAAGAAACCCTTCTCAATAAAGCTGCCGGTGGCCAAAACCGTTGCGACTTCACAGCGTTCAGCTGTCCTGGAGGATTAAAATCCTTCGAGAGAGGATTCTGTTTTCCCGACTTGCCGAAACCGAACACTTCCCTAGCTCTGGATTCAAGTTACAGAAATGACATAGGACGCTTCGGTGAGGACGTCAAAGGAGAAGGAGTCATGTTTTTCGCTACTAGAGCAACACCCCCCTATTGCGGTATTCTAAATTATATTTAATTAGCACAAATAATAATTAATGATCATCGTAGGAACACAAATTCAGGCCTCGATTCATATTTCTCCGAAAACTGGAGTCATTAAAGGAATTATCTTATTAAATTTACAATATCCTCATCACAGCGTCTCGTTTCACATCAATTGCGAGTACGCTAAAATACACTAAGGCATAACAGATAATTTAAAAAATTAATTGCAGTGCTGATGACCTCATTTTGACTGGAACTGTGATGAGTGGCTTGGCGGTCTCTGATTACGGCACGTTAAATGATAACGTTAAAAATATCACTGCCACATTAAATTTCGTTGATTTGGATCTTGAAGAAGAAAACAACAACACGTACATCCCTACTATCTACATAGATAAAGTGGTGATAAGGGACATGTACGGCAACAGGTACACAACTGATTCATTGAAATTAAACCACCACGGTTATTGCATACAAGTTTATAAAACCCTACTCAATTTTTTTAGATGGCAGTTTTGTCAAAAGGACACGGTTCTGAAGGACACCACTGGTTTGAATCATAACTTTTCCATAACACTGACGAAGAATGGCTGCCTTTAATCCATTAAAAAATAAATCGAATAGTAAAGAAAAATGTGATAGTACTTTTATGTTGTTTTTTTAATAAAAAAATTTGAAAAAAACACACGTTTTTCTTTTACCTGGGTTTGATTGCCACAAGCACAAAATATTTAGTGGGTGTCGCTGGTTTTTAAAATGGATCTATACAACGTTTTGAATTTGTTAGGACGAGGCACTTTTGGGTATGATTTTTTATCGAGTAAATTTTAAAAATTATGACACTGTTTCAGGACTGTTCATTTGTGCGAAAGAAAACACAATCAACAAAAAATTGTAATCAAACGCATCAATATCGATTTGAACGGAGAATGTGCTGAAACGGCGAAAAATGAAGTTGCCGTTCTAAAGTCCCTCAACAACCCTAATATAATACAATACTACGATAGCTTCGTCAAAGCTGGTACTTTGTACATAGTAATGGAATATGCAAACAAGGGAACATTATTTGAATTTATTGCCAAATCCAGACCTAAACGATTTTCACCACAAGTAATCACAAAACAACCGAAACCAAAAATATTAATAACATTTCTATGACGTTCCTGAGATTCATAATTTTATTTCCAGGTGGTTATGAACTTATTTTGCCAAATCCTGATGGGTCTAAATCATATACACTCCAAAAATGTCATCCACAGAGATCTGAAGTGCGAAAATATTTTCCTAACGGGTTTACAGAGTGATGTTATCAAAATTGGAGATTTCGGCATATCCAAAATATTGATGAAGTTGTAAATATCTGACGACAAAATATGTTGTTACAATTATTTAATTTCAGTAACAAAAATGCCAACACTCTCATCGGTACCTGCAACTATGTGGCTCCAGAGTTATGCGACGGTAAGCCGTACAACATCAAATCAGATATTTGGTCCCTTGGTTGCATTTTGTTTGAACTATGTGCAATGGAAAAAATGTTTGAGGGAACGGTAAGATTCAGGACAGTTTTTAGCAGTAGTAAAATATTGTATCCACTTTTAGCTTTCAAATGTGGTGTTATCGATAGCGGCTGGACGGAGAAAAATGATCGATACGCATTTCTACGGGTTTCAGATGCAAAAAATGATCGAATTGATGCTTCAGATCGACCCAAACGATCGTCCAGATACATTAAAATTGATGTGTCTCACCGACGTTTTCCCAAGTTTGCACGTTTTAGGCACAAATCTAGGATGTATCCCTCACACACACAAATTTACCTTTGATGAATAATTTTTATTTTTATTTAATGGATGTTTTGGTATTGGATTTTAAATAAATAAATTGTGATAATTGATGTAATTTTATTAAGAAAAATAATTATTAAAGGAAAATTTCCGCTTCTCAACCTTGACAGTATTGCTGTACATTTCACAAATCTTTATTAACTGGTGTAGTACAATGTTCTTATCAACCATTTATAAATAAACAATAATACACTTAAAATTGAAACTAAATATAAATTGAAATATTTTTAGAAAATTACCTTTGAAAAGCTCATTCATAATCCATACCTTGTCCATTTTGGTAACCTAAAACTCATAATGAACATGCAGCAAAAATAAAAATCAACAACTTACCATTCATGCTCTCTTGACCAGGAATCTGACCAGACTGTAAAATTTTTTGAAGCCTTTCAACTTCATCCAAAGAACTTGCCTTATTGATGGCATCTCTAATTTTAGCAATTTCATCATCTGTAAGGCCTGAAAATGTGTCTCATTGTTAACTGCAACTTCCTTTAACTACTCTCTCTACCTTTGCTTTTGGCGATATTGTTGGTAGCACCTCCAGGTACAAATGTTTTAGCTCTTTTTCCAATTTCTTTGCGGATCTCCTTGCCCTTTTTGCTCTTGAACAAAGTTTTAGCTTCTTCACGTTCTTTCATAGATACTTTACGAAAATCAAGTAGTCTTAGTTGTGGTAATTTGTAAATTAAATACAATCTGTAATGCTGTTTGGAAGTTATAGGGTTATGTAAGAGACTAAGACATGTAAGCTTCTCTAATGTGTTCAATGGTTCAATATCGCCCAACTCTTCCAGATGATTCCCAGTTAAAACAAGACTTTCTAA
This sequence comes from Tenebrio molitor, assembly GCF_963966145.1. Taxonomy (NCBI): domain Eukaryota; kingdom Metazoa; phylum Arthropoda; class Insecta; order Coleoptera; family Tenebrionidae; genus Tenebrio; species Tenebrio molitor. The sequence goes on along the minus strand of NC_091048.1, from coordinate 19,426,124 downwards.
ATTGGGTATGTATTCTTCCAAGTGTTCGCCAATGCGTCTGTAACATGGAATACGCCATCATTTCCCACTTGCATGATTTGTTACAATCAAAAACTTACACTATACGATTATTGTTAAAAAGTAGGCATTTTAGCCGTTTTAGGTATGGGAATCCATCCAGTTTTCGTACATCATTATCTGAAAAATCTATAGTATCAAACTGATCACCGGTTGCGCCTAAATTTTCAACTTCGGGAATTCGATAACCTAAAAAACATACAACATAACCTCATTTATTGCATTACTTAATTTTACCTCGAAGATCCAGTTCACGGTCTTTGACTGGATTTATGTATTGCATAGAATTCTGAATTATTTCAGCTGTTAGTTTCACCATGATTCAATATTTTCACCGCCAAATAACAAGAAAAGTTATTTTGCCATACAAACGTAAAACGTTCTTCGTTATTTTGTGCTGTGATTTGTGTGTTTTGTGTTGTGTTCACTGTGTCGGTATTGCAGATGTCTAGAACTCATTTAGGTAACATTTCCATAGAGGACACCAACATCACTTTTTAATTTGTTTTGAATCTTTGCTTTTAGATAAAAATCTATTTATTTAAAATTTTAAGTAAAATACCTAAAATACACTATTTGCGGACGAATCGTTGCTGTTTCCGGACGAGGCGATACCCGAGTCTATAGCAGATGCGTCCGCAAAAACTTTTTAGGTACGTGTTACAAACAACATTTTTTTGTTAAAGCTCCCAAAAACACATTCAAACCTCTTATTATGTATAATTATGATTAATGACAATGTGATCAGAGCAAATATTTCTCGAAAAGAGTGAACTTTTAATTACCATGCCAACTTTTAATTTTAGTTAGGTACTATGCCACCACAGTAACCAGATTGTTGTATTGAACCATTATGTTTTATTTACCTAAATAATCCGGAAAAGTTGTTTTGGCAACTTTTTGGGATTGAATCCGAAAAAGACTCATTTTAGGGACTCAAATGAGTAGGTACGTAAAAAAGCAATTTTTGGGAGCGTATACAAAAAACAATTTTTCTATTCTAATTTCAAATTTGATTGATGTTTTAAGATGTAAAAAAATGTAAAAAGTCACTGGGAAAACAAAACCAGTGCCCTATTTGTACCTATGCGAATAGAGGTTTACTGGACATTACTTAGTTGTTTTAAACAGTGCAACAACAAAAGAGTAAATAAAAATTTCCATCCTTGCTTGTTACTTTGGATATTCCAGATTCGTCATGTTCAATCTTGTGAGTGTCTAATTTAAAAATTAAACATACAAAAGAAGATTATCTGTTTTGTTTCCTGAAGAAATATGCAAAAAATGTATTGACGTCAGCACTTCGTTTCTTGTTGTCTTCTTTCCTGTTCAACTCAAACCGGTACAAAATAATCAAAATTTTCCACTACAGGCAGTTTCCAATCAAATAGCCGCATCACTTAGGCCCGGTTTATTCACCTTCAAGTAAATTTATCTGGCCAGTAAGTAGTTGCTATGATTTAGAATCTGCTATTGGTAGATCCATGGTAATTACCGTTCGAATAAAGTTACTTGAAGGTGAATAAACAGGGCCTTATATGATGTTTTTGTACTTAATGACAGCGAAAGTATGACCACCTATTTCACAGATTTTTATTGTTGTTTACATCCACACGTCATTATTAAGATTCATTACTTTATTACCTCATTAATCAATAAAAAAGTAATAAAACCAAACAACTGCAAAAAAGTGTTTTGTGGTACTTGGTAAAGACAAACTTTTGGTGTAATTTCCGTAATTAATGTCAAGTTGCCACAATTCAACAAGTTGTTAAATGAAATCGCTGATCAGCAACGTTTGTCTGCCATTGTCTGATGAAAACTGCACATAATTATATAATACCACCCACATATAAGAATGCAACAATTGTTGTTTGTTGTGGTTACCTTGTTTACTTATGCAAATCCAACTATAAGTGCGAGTAGTATATTCACAGAATAGAACAGTACTGTAAATTGCCTAATTTAGCTCTGCTCATTTAATCAGATCACCTTGTGCATATACAGTGTTGTTTAATTTTTACAATGCACACCACCTTTCGTCGCATAAAATGTCACTTTCGAAAACCGGAAATAATGTATGCGTATCACTTTTGCTCTATTAGAATCGGCACATTCTAATTATTATTATTAGACAGTACCTAATCGGTTTAGCACATCATTGTAAATGAAACAAGATCTCATGAAATGTGGTGGAATTCGTACGTTTGATTTCTACCATTGTGTGTTGGAGTTGTCCAAAACTCAGAATTTAAGGTCAAGTTTAAAACATAAATTGACTGCAAGATTAATTATGCTAATTGTGTAATATCACTAACATATCTAGAATCAAGTCCTACGGATCTGTTACAGAAAGTGTTTAAGAAGGCTGCAATGTCGATTTCCGGTCTGACATATCCTTACCCAAGCAAGGACTTCCTTTGAGTTAAATTCCATGTTTATAGAAAGGTGAATCATAATTAGGTAGTGTCTACACTATTGCGACGTCGTCAACTTTCAAATTAACCTGAACGGTAATTTTTTGAATGCTGCCAGCGGTAATGCATAAGGTCAATTAAGATAAATCAAATATTAAAATAATAATTTGACAAAGTGGGTTCTAAAAATGTTTTCTTCATCTTCACTCGACCTAAATTTAAATAGGTGGATAAGTAATATGTGTGCAATAAAGCTATTGCAGAATGTACACTCCAGAGATGAGGAAACATGAGACTTTACTTCTTATTTTTCAATTATTATTACTCTAAGTCTGACTTCATTTGTATCCACCAGGCAGCTACACGCCCCACCTGATGAATGAACAAAACTACAAACATTCCAGTTTGTTTTGAAGAAGACTATGATTTAACATGCCACAGTAGTGGCAAAAAATATTCTGATTCAATAAATTCGTTTTTTTGGAACCAGAGCGGTTTCACGGAAACATTATCCAGTGTCAGTGTCTCACACTTACCGTCCTTCATTTACTTTCCTGTTTTATTTTTTTTAGTTTATCGATTTTTATCCAGATCCGTGTCTACAGTCTATCGGTGAATTGTCGCGTCTGCTACGCACAAACTATTTTTTTTAATCGTCAGCGTTCCACAACTTACCAATCATGTCACTAATTACAATTAATGTTTAATTAATGACTAAGTCAACTGAACGATTTTCTTGATAATTATTTAACATTTAGCACGTGATAATTTGTAGCTATTTTCAAATATTCCTATCTCAAATGGGCAAATGGGAAGATTTTGTTACACCAGCTCCACTTACATAATTAGGCACATATTTAAAATTTTCCAACAATTAAAACACAGGTAATTACATCCCTAATTACATTTACCTAATAGTGATGTCCGCAGTTCAGTGATATTGTGTAAATTTTCCACATTTTTTGGTGTCGTAATACACAAAAACTAATTTAGTTTTATTTCCTCAATAATTAATACATTTTTGATCACTTTGAAGTTCCGTCGAAAGGTCAAGCACCACAAGAGAGCCTTGACGATACAAAAATGTCCACCAACTTTGCATTAATAAGGGTCTAAATCCTCACTGATCCTTCAAAACAATAAATTATCCCAGAAACGCTTTTTTAATTTTCTTATGAACGTCATCCTTTTAATCGAATGAAGTCAAGATATATTGATCTGATAAATACAGTTTTAACAGGACACAACGGTGACAACGACCTCAACATCTGTTTAGAACATTTGTGTGAACCCTTGGACTTAGTTTCTAGTAACGCTTTCTTGAGGAAAATTTTCCTTACTTCAGGGAGTTCAGGGTAATAAATCAATGCAAAATAATGGTATGCACTGTGTACTAAATATCTGCCACAACATAATTAATAAATACTGCGAGAGAAGGCTGTCTCCGACAGTCCATTGGCCTGTTAAGGTTATCAAAGGATTTCAGATACGAAGAACATTTCCGAAATTTACGAATAACTTAGACAAGGCTTCGAACGCAACAATAAATAAAGGAAGTTAGATTAAATTAACGGACCTGTTTTCCATCGAATTGAGAACAAGCAATTAACCTAAAGGCTATCTTCGACAAAATCTATAACTCTTTTTGGATTGTGTTAAATTAAAAAAAAGCTATTTTAGCACAATACAAATTATACGTTGGTACCAAAAGAATTCCTTTATTTTTTACGGCCTGGTAATTGTAGTTGACGTCAAACTGATTTAAGAATAATCAACAAGAAAATCTTATTGTTTATATTTGAATGATGTGAGCACTTTACGTCAACAAACTTTTGTGCTGAGGTTCTTTAGCGATTATCTAATTCTTCAATCAGTTTTCGGGTCAGAAGTTTAATAAGTCTTGCGTAAGAGACGCAATTATTATCCTTGTAGGTAATAAATTAGAATAATTTATTAAGTGGCCTAAAATGGTAGCTCGAAGCTATGTGTCGTGTGCAGAATGCAATTTTTCTTTTCACATTTTGCAACATATTCAAGTTCGAAAAAGTCTACAGTACTTTGAAGATGCCCCTTGAATATTCATAAATCTTCATGGAAAATTGTTTCATTGTGGACAGTTTATAAACCCATAATAAAATAAACCACAAAATTGCGTCACGAAAAAATCAGCTCGGAAAATTATATTCGCAGAAATCCTGTAGGAAAAGTTACAGCTCTCAGATGGATTAATTAGAGAAGAAGTTGTTGAAGACGAGAAAGATTCTTTTTTTGTTACTTGTTGGCTTTAAATAAGATTGAGTAAGATTGTTAAGTAATCATTGAAAGGAGATATTTATAAGTAAGAATATTTGCTGCTAATTAATTATGGGCTTGTCCAATAGTCAGTGTGTTTACTCATTGTCAAAGGCGAAGCTTCTTCCGTTTTCGTTTCTGAAGTTATCTTCGAGAACTCGTTCTCGGTTTGATGGAACCCCATTAAATCTACATTGACAATGGAAATATTTGACCACCAATGATTGACCAATGCGACACAGTGGCCTCTAATGATTTCATAATTTCGTAATTTTAAATGGCTAATTATTGCTAAATTCGATAAGGTCAGTGGCTAGAGTTTATAACATAAATTTGTGACCGTGATCTTGAACTGAAATTCATAATGTTAAGGAAGTTACGGGGCCACGTAACTATCCGATTTCCGATTGTTACATAATGAACTCACAACTTCCACTCTACATTAATTTCCAATTAAGATGGTTGTGTTGTCAACAGAAAAAATATTTCAGGTCATTTGTAGCAAATCAAATCAAGGGAGTCCAGTTCTTGCCCAACAGCAAATCGCCAGTGGAGGTAACGAAATTACCGTCAAAAATTCTTAATATGTTACAAATACCTCATGAGAAAATCTCGAGGTTAATTGTGACACCTGCACGCACGTTTATCGTCAAAATCAGATGGAGACAGCCAGTTCTGAGAATTTGGCGACAATCATTCATTGTAACCATCAATGACAAAATATTTAGATGACTCATTTATAAATTTCGGAAGTTTTGTTAATACTGGTCCAGAATGGCCTCGAACAATGTTTTGCGTTGATCAAGGAGATTTTATTTCCGAGATTGTAGTTAGTTGTAAATTTACCATCAGTTTAAGAGGTTTCTGTACTTTAAGAGAAGTAAGAATTGTCTGACCATTAATTATCTCGTTTCGAAAGTGTTGAGATTCCGTTAGGTGACAGAGCGTGTAAGTATAGCAATTTTTTAAAATTCTTGTAATTAAACTGAATCTTTTTTTTTAAATTTGTTTGTGAAGGAAAATCCCGAAGACATATTGTTATAACAGACATTGTTTGTTCTTATACGTACGCAACGTTGTTGCAAATGAAATATGTAAAGAAAAATAAAAAACAATAAATTGACTTGTTTTAAGTGACTGAGGATGTCTACGCATATTAATTTACTTCTTTTGAAGAGCGATTCGAACTGGTAAAGCAAGTATCCAATCTCTTTCTTTTTGAATTATCTGACAAGTTGATCACAAGTTTGGAAAAATTTCCTGCAAGTGGCATAAAATCTTAACAGAAGTCGTTGACCAAAAAATAAAAATAACATAATTATATACAAGTTACGATAAGCTTCTCTACCTGAAGGGTTTAGAATGTGTTTTTCTTTGTTATTGATGATTCAGATATCATTTTTCTGAAATTTCCTGAAATTTGTAATCGAGATGACATAAATTTTGTGATGATTCTAGTGCTAAATATGTACCACAGACGAACATAATTACAAAATTCAAATGTAATTTTAATGAGAAGATGTAACGAAAATGGTAAGGGGCTTACTCTTAGTTTGATTTTTCCTTTCTTACGGTGCCTGGCAAATTAAACATTTTATTTATAATATTGATATTTTCTGGTTTCACATGAAATTTTCAAATATTGTTGGGTGAATACATTTTTACCATTTTAAATACTTAAAATTGGATACTATATTTATGTAAGTAATCTAATTTTAAGTAATTGTATTTAGAATGGGTATGAGTTGTACCTACTGTTGTAATTGGACCTGTTTAAAAAGAACTGATACCAGTGCTACATATGATGACTTGAGATAATTGAACGCAGTGTATGCCAAAAAGTCATTTTTGCGTGATTGTACTCTATTAGCTTGTTTACCATGTCTGTTGTCAAGACGGTAAGTTGTGTTTACTCGTTGCTAACGATAAACTCGACAGTAAGTAATTTTTGATGTTCTAGAACGGTAAGTGAGTTTATCCAAAATTAATCAATTATTGTAACAATTTTTATGTAGACAGAAGTTGAAGACAAGATGTTAGCACTTTCTGGAAACTCACACGGCTCTTGTACTCGATCTTCGTTGCCGCTGCAATGAAATAATATTAGCGAACTTGCCGCGACATTAGCATTTTCAAAATTTTCATATCCCGAATTTTCCTTGTCTTCTTGATTACACATTGAGGTCATCGGTTTCGAAAATTCTTTATTTGTGACGCCATGAGGAATTTTTCTTGCAAATTGAATCTTGTTTTCGACACAATCTTCGATGTAGCCTTCAGCTGTACTTGAAGACTTCCATCCTCCATGTCTTTTCAGTCTAAGAAGGTCCTCACCTTTATTACCTAACAATGTAGCTGAACTTCGAGGAAACGAGTGACTCCTAGTCCTAGCGTTCTCTGGATTTCTCAGAAATCAGGGCTGAACGCACCCCACATTACAAGTTTCTTCTACAACATCCACTTCATTTGCTTAATCACTAAGACCACTCATTTTACTGCTTCTTTTTCAGCACGACTGACGATATTTGCACACAAAAACTGACAGTAACTGTTTGGAGATTGCCTTAGTAACGCGATACAAAAATCGACATTATGGCAACACGATGTCAAGGGTAACATGTATCACATTGCGTCTATTCTAGATATGAATGTTTTGTAATAAATATTCAGTCGCGCAAAAAATCACATAAGCATCACGAACGTTAAGGACAATGTACAAATCTCAGACAATATTTGGAGTCGTCGCTGCGCTCCTCCTCCAAACAATTGTCTTCGATTGGTACTTTGTCCTTACCGTTCTTTATACTTAATATATCTACTGGTAAGACGCTAAATATATTTAAAAAAAACATGCAGTTTATACCAATTTTAAAAACAATATAGGTGATCAACATCAAGCTAATTGGGAAAGTTACGAGTGCAGAATTCAGGTAGTAAATTTATTAAAATTTGAATATAATTATTACCTTGGAAAAATTGATATGTGTTGAAGTAACCGCAAAAGAACATGGTAGACACTTATACAGTAAAAGGATAAAAGCAATGAAGTAAAAATGTATCAACGAGATATGGAATGTCATAATTTTAATAAATTTTTTGTTGTCAGTATAAATGAAACTGTCCAAAGTACCTATCAATAACCAGATAAATTAAAAATTAATACAATGATCCCGATACCAAAAATGCCAAATACTGAGTTAGCTCATGAGCTTAGGCCTATAAATACGTCACCAATATTACAGTGTGGAATAAAATGATTTACATCTAGTTACCTTTGCATTACCCTTGTAAAAATACGAAATGCCGCTCTACAAAAAAAAAAAGAAAGCCTAACCTCAAAATATTCCAAAATTCCAAATGTGATTTATTGCGAAGGGATGATAGCAAAGTAGAGATTGAAATTAAAAAGGAGCTAACAAAAGCAAGTCACAGCTAGTGTTGAAAGTGGCCACCAACGTTTGTTAATTCAATTTAGTAAATTGTAACAATTGTCAATTCGATTGATGACATTTATTGACAGAACTAATAGTTCGGCACTTCAAAAAAGAAAGTAGAGCGGTACAGTAAAATTTACATGTGCAAAAATTCAAAAGGTAACTAGATGTAAATCATTTTATTCCACACTGTAGAAGAAGTGATTGAATCTGTAGTACGAGTATATCAACTATTGTTATTTTAATAGAAACAGTTTAATCTTTGCAAATTACTCGGGATTTCAGGGAAGACATTCACGTTGAGGTTAGTAACCAACAAATGTAAAAAATTTGTCGATAATGGCAAGTTTATAGTATTTTCCTTGATTTGAAGAGTGTAGTCAAAACCACAGATAGAAATATACTTATTAAACAGTTAAAACGCTATGAAATGGATTGTAAACTATAAATTGGTTTGTTAGTTACTTAGAGTAGAAAATGGGGGACAAACTGCACGAGTACACGACGAGTACATAATTGTACTTCGAAACACTTCAAATTGAGACTCAATATGGCGTGTTCCAAGATAGTAGTAGTAGTATGTATATTAGTAGCATAAATGCAGCGGTTAAAAATTAATTTTTGGATGATACATTATCAATATGCACTGACATGAATTTAAATGAATCTATTAGGAAAAATGAATAATATTTTAATAAAACTTATCGAGTTCCTACAGATAATAATAATAATAATAGTTCTTTATGCAAAATTAAAATAAATAAAATTTTATAAAATGCAAAATTGAGAAAAAAAAATGTTTTCTAGAATTGGGTGTTCAATCTGCTATAGATATAATACATTAATTCCTGCCAAATCTAAAAAGCGTTACGAGATAGTGTACAAATATTTTGAAGAATGGATGGAAGTCAAGAAAATTCGTGAAGTGTCTGAAAAAGTAGTCCTTGCCTATTTTGCGGAACAATCAGAGAAGCTAAAACCTAATGGTGCCGTCTGAAGTTAATGAGGCCTATTCTGTAAGTAATATGTTAATTTTAAACATGATGTTATAAAATAACCGCCATTAAAATCGCAAATCGTATTCTGTAAAACGATGTTATGTTAAAAAATTGACAGACCCTGTTAATATGTCCTGTTATTGTTAAAATGTTAACGACTTCTCCTTATGTGCCTTTAAAATTTAACATCATGCTATAAATTATTATCTCCTCGAATAAAAGGAAGATTTAGATGTCTTCTGAAAGCCAGAACTTTACATTACTTTTTACATTACATTAAGCAGCCAAAATCATTTACAGTTGCAACATCTGTCAACATTTTCGAATTCCTTGGCTTGATCCTGACATAAATGAAGAAGAAAATGGTGGAATCTATAACTTCGCAAACCATTATGGTAAATAATGCTCAAATATATTTTTCCTTCAAGAACAAAGGAAAAGAGATGCGTTTATAGATACATAGTTTAATTGGAAAGAAGAAAAAAACAAATACACATTATTAATAGGTCCAGGTCCACGAAGAAAAATCAGTTAACATTGATTTACAATTTGTCGGCGGCATATTTTATAGCTTCGACCAAGTCACTGATGTTTTCAGCTAAACTTTTCGTAAATAAAGCCAATGTTTCTTGGCTTTTTATAAGATCAATTGGATTAAAATTGTCTTGCAGCGATACTTGAGGCAATTTTCGTTTTCTTTGTCTCTCTGGTACCTGTTGTGTCATATTAGGTGCATCCATTGTTACTGGCTTTGGTTCTGTTATTTAGATAATTTAATAATACGTTTGAACATCTTCATTATCACTTCTTTCTGCTTCTATGTCTCCCACAAGGTTTATTATGTTAAGTCCAGGTTCAGAAACGTTTGGTGCATCGTCAATTACAACAATACTATGTAGGTATGTACCTAGTAGGTATGTTTAAAATTGGTTCTTCCTTGACTGACTCACCACCATTTCTTCTTCTGCTTTTAGATCCCCAAAGACCTTAAAAGCATATTTTCTTCAAAACAAATAAGTAGTGAAATACACGTTTCCACTCTTCTACTGAGCGCTTTGAACCTTCAAGGTTATTATTTAATATTGCTTTTAAATTTATTCATTTACTTTCTACTATCCCAGCTTAATTTTGTAACAGCTTTCTGTTTTCCGCCATATTCTCCTTATTGTTCTCCAAGAAGGCAACAAGAGCTTCTAGTTGCCGTGTTGTAATGCGTAGTCTTGAACGCACGCTCATTTTCTGAATATTTTAATGATGAAAATGAAAAATATGATGACAGACGTCACAATTAAATATCAGAACAAGGAGAGATACTATGATATGATATGAGATAGTAAAGGAGAAACGTATTTGTACGATATGACAACATTGTCAGTGTTAACATGCGTGTTAAAAAAATTAACTATAACAGTTGCTTTAAAAATTACCTTACAGAATACACATCCATGTTAAAATTTCAACATTTCTGTTATAATTAAACTTTTAACATCCCTGTCAATTTTAACATAAAAGTTACAGAATAGGCCTCAATATTGAAAATGTAGAAACTGTGTAATTTATAGAAATAGTGTGTAGATGAACAGAACAATTTATAAAAAATCGTTTTTTTCTTTCACGATGTTTGGCAATCAGTAGATAGTGTGCGTTCAGATTGTAGATTTTGACGTTGATAAAATAAACTCACTGCAAAATAGGAATGAGAATAATATTAAATAAAGGTGTTTTTTTTAAATTTTAAAAGCGTAAGATTTAAACAGCTGATCCGCGATCCGTAACCTGTATAGTGCATTCACAATCGACAGTTCAACGCCTACTTCGACGCCAAATTTAAAAAATCACCCGTTACATTTCAATTAAAGTAATGCTAGATGGTTTAAAATGGTCATCTGTGCCCCAGAGATTATATGTAATGACTGATTATAATGTTGCATAAAATAACAAATTTTCATCATATTTCTAACTGTAATGAATCTGTATTAATCTTAGAGCCCGATTTCAAGTCAGGGTGACAAATAGGTAGTGCAGCGCAAATGTGTAGCTATCTTTGTCCTACACATTAATTACTAATATGCGTCATCTTTCTCAAACTTGCAATTTTGTGCAGTTACCATGACAATACAAGTTGCAACTCAACTTGAAATCGGCCTCTAAGAGATGTTTGTTGTCATCAGACTATATACTCTGGTTATTACGGTGTAAAAAGAAAAAATGAAAAGAGAAATATGAATTGCTTATTTGTAAAGAATTAGTGAAATATAAAAAAGTACCCAAGGCAATAAGAATATTGTTCCTCCATTACAATATTCAAAATCTTTAATACTATAATGCCAATAGGTGTCCGTTTCGTGTCACAATATGGCAGTACCCACGAAACTGTGTTGCTATGACACGTCCTTTTTGACAGTAAAACCTGTCATTTTATAAGAAAAATATTACAATAATGGATAATTTAGACGAACTTGAGCGACAAAGAGTAGAAAATAGAGAACGACAAAGACGTAGGCGGGAACACAGAAGCCAAGAAGAAAGCGATATCGAAAATGAACGTAGAATTTTAATATTTTATTGATTTTAGTGCGTAAGCACGGGCCGTTCCACTGGTTATATTAATATATAGAATGTGTACTATGGCGGCCAAAAAATTTTGGCCGTCACTTTCTAGACATTCAAGTAAAGTGTAAATAAACCTTTAGGAATCGTAACCCCACTTTGGATTCTTGTCATTTTGACAATCAATTTAAACTGTTTGAAGCTCAGATATTCCAAAAATCCGACATGAATAAACAAAATTAGAGCAATCGTACATAGATAACCTGAGGTAAACGTTCTGTGTAGTAGAAATGACAAAATAATTTTGAGTTTTGAAATTGACCACCCAAAAAATAACGTTCATAATCAAGACGGTAATCATGATGACAATTAAGTACGGATTACAATTGACAGACAATGACGGCCAAAATTTTTTGGCCGGCATAGTACCTATACTGTAGTTTCAATTTGGTTGTAGGTCGTAAAATTTTATTGGATATTATGAGCGATTAACGAGCACAATGGTTGGGTTTAAAAAGGTTGGAAAGCGGCGCGTGCCGTTTGCTGTACAATGCAAATATACCAAATGTACAATACAACCCTGCTTAAAATATTACCTGCTAGTGGTAAACTAGGATTTATAAGCCCCGCAAGATCTTTAACTTAAAGGACCATAAAATTTTACGACCTACAACCAAATTGAAACTACAATACTTGGGCCAACCAACAGATATAGTAATAAAACCGCCCCCTAGTGCCCGCGTATTTTAAATAGCAGCTTCCAATTGGCTTATTCAAAACGTGCGCAGATTTTCGAAAGCCTGATGTACATCCACAAAAATTACTTGACGACATCCGGCATCTCATTCGTTTTAACCTCGCTTCGGGAGTTTGACCACGTGTTTATTTTTGTTTGTTTTTCTTGGCATTTTTCGATTTGTATTACAAAATAGTTTTTTTTCAAGACTTATAAGAATGACAAATGGCAAAGAGCCTGCTTCATTGTTAAACAGGCTTCGGCGTATATCGTTCTACGCAACTAGGCCACATCCCTTCTACCTACTTCTACCTTCTTCTTTTCAATAACTGTAGCAGTACGTTTTAGCGGCTGGCCTGTGGTTTTTCTTCGGTAAACGTCTCCAGTTTCACGAAACAACTTTACACACCTGCTCAGGTTGTCTTCGAAGATTTTCCGGTCAACAATAACATTGAGAAATTCGGCGATAAACTCTTCTAAGCAGTTTTGTAAGGAGTAGATCCATGAACCATTCACTTTCAAATCATTACGAAAATAATTTTCAATCAAAAACGTTTTCTGCTTTAACGTGAACACCAGCAAACAATAAACCTCTCTGAACGCAAATGTCAAAATTGAAAATATGGCAGTTCTACTCTAATTTTACTAACCGGAAGTTCAAACGACGACATGCCTTAACAAAAACAAAATATTTTCATAGGTAATGCTACCAAAATATTAAATGAACACCCGATATGTTACTACTATAAATTGAAAAATATTCCTCTGTATAAAACTTTTGTATTTCAAAGTAAAAATTATTTTTGTCAAATCCGAAAGTTACAATAATTTTCCAAGATTGTCAGAATAAGTCAGCTCGCATTTGTATCGAGTGATCAAATTAATTTGTAATCGAGTATAGATTTGAGTCCGCATGTCTTTTGCGATTGATATGCTTAATTGTGGGATCTAAAGTTATGTAATTTTGTTGTTAATCTTAATTTTTCGTGAGATCCTAATCCTGGGTAGGTATACTGGTATAATTAAATTCGTTATTAGTTATAACTTTAACCACCGTTACAATAGTTTACGCGAAACTATGAAAACCTAATCCGTGTTTTGCGCTGTGTTTCTTGATGAGTTCAAGTAACGACATACGTTTTCGGATTCACTGATAACACCATTGATCGGGTGATCATTTAAATTTATCATCAAAGTAAGCGTTGAAGAGTCGACTGTGATTGCACTGCGAGTTACAGATCACGGATCGACTGTTTAAATGTAACATCACTTTTTGCGTTGTTTGTGTTTTTACTCTGCAGACTGACGAGTGGTGCGTTCACAATTGAGTCTTCAACGCCAACTTTGACGATAAATTTAAATAAACACGCGATATAATTTAAGTTTATTCAGCATACAGCAAGGCAGCGACAAGAAGCAAATATATAATATTTTTACTGTGACAGAGAGTAAAATTCTTCATTTTTGCTTCAGTTTCATTTTGAATTCTGCTTTCCCAATTCCTTCTTTCTTTTTAATATTCACGTTACTTTCCTTTCCATCGCTTACACTATCACTTTTTTACCTCATTGTTCTCTTTCTTAACATCTATGTCTTTTTATGCTAATACTATGACACTTGACCTACATTTTGACTTTTCACAACTACGAACTACACAACTAAACAACTACATTAATTCAAAAAGTACATTATTAAATTTCTTTTTCTTTGTTCCTCTACTCACAGTGAATATTCTAAATGAAAATATTCTTCAATTCCAACAAATATTATCAGAGGCATTCATATATCTTGTTTTTTTTTTTATATAAATATTGATCAGATAGAGGACGATAAGAAAATAAGATAAAAAGTAAAACACACGTTTTACCTGTTTATTTATCTACGAGTAGGTATAGTATAACTTGTCAAATATTAAATATTAATAAATTAATAATGTTGTTTTACCCTTCCCTAAAAGAGGACTTAAATATTCGTCATCAAACATAAATTTTGAAAAGAATAATTAAAAATGTTTAAATGGTCAACAAATAGAAAAAAATCTTTTTATTTTTTTTAACGAATAAAACGATTCGTCGAATTAGGGTCACAGCACTATGCACTATGATGTAACAAAGGCGATATGGAAGGTTCCCATAATGATTGACTCGAAATCACCTAAGTGTGGCGCCCGCTTAATCAAAATGATTAAGTAGTCTGTCAGCTAAGAACATGGAAATTTTGCAGTTAACATCAACAAAATGCGTTTTAAAAATATTTGAATTTTATCAATTTTTGATACCATAAAACATAATTCCAAATACACATTAACACTTTTTCGTCTCTGTCGAACTATTTTTGTTGGTGGTATATCTAACACTTATTGAAGTCAAAGGTAATCTAACGCTATTGCTATAATTTATTGTGCAATAAATAGTTAATTAACGTTGGGTTTAAACAATGCATAGTGGTAATATTGCCTTGTTGAAGCAATCAGCGTTAATGCAATGTAATTGTACAATAGAAAAATTTATAAAAAGGAAGATTAGTGGTGTTACTTTCCAACAGAAGGTTTCCAGATTTGATTTATCACGATCCTGAACCTGTTTCTATTGATAATTTCTTTGACGCATTTCCATCTTTTCTAGCAGGTAGGTACAAACAGTTTTTTCAACAAGATTGCGTCATTTGCCGGATAAAATAAGATAATGAAATTATTTACTTCAATAGGCATTATATAAGTCGGAAGAGTTTAACAACTATTTAAACTTTGAATTTGAATTTTTTCGTAGCGAGCAAGGAAAGTACCCTGTTGTTAATGGTACTAAATGGTTTAACCACAAACTAGTAAGGTTCCAAAAATATCCGTGGTCTTAGTACCATAACGTACAACCCATTTAGGGTCACGTTATATAAACAAATTAAGGTGGGAAAAACTGATGCTATTTACCATTTAAAATTTAGAATTTATATAATACACAAATAAGTTACATTTGACCATTCATTAACTTAAATGAAGCCTAGAATAAATAATAAAAAAATACTCTTCGTCAATTGTTTAAGAGTAAAAACCAATTTATTCGTTGTGTCAAAATATATGCGAATTAAATAAAAAGACCTCACACGATGCTTAATACAGGCCACTGCATTTTAAACTACCAAGGCTGAAGATTTTTTAAACAATTGCAGACTATAGTCTAGCACAAAAACTGTCTGAAGGATGCGATGCAAAGTAAAAGTTGAATTTTTCGTGAAAAATTTCATCCCAGCAAATTAATCAGCTGCCAAGGACTCTTATGGAGCACAAAGAAACAAGACAAGTGTACCAAAAACGACGTAAACTTACCATTTTTGTAGTTATTAATTAAAGTGTTGTTTGGCATTCATACGGAATGCAATAAAATTGAGGTTTGATGCGACAACGTTTCACTGCAATTATAATACTCGTAATATAATTAATTACATATTCCAATATTTAAAAAAAATTAGAAAAAACAATAAAGTGAAATATCGAGCAATTACAGAATACGAAAGAAGTTTCATACATTTTTGAATACTTGATCGAATCCCACACAAGTATGTTGCCATATTAAGTGGTTTATTCGTCCTCGAAGGCGGTTAAGACACTTTTATTCATTCCAACCAAGCGATTACTGCATTGTACGTGTCTTTACATTGACAATGCAGGTTTTTTTAACTTATTATTCAGTTAAATATCCAAATATCCCAGAAATCATTTAATATACATACATACAGGTGTTCATTTTTAGGGTATTCACCGTGAGAATGCCAGAAGAAGCCTTGATAAATTTAAATAAATAAACTAATCTCGTGTAAAGATCAACACGCCTTTCACATGTCAAATGAAAACTTCGTAAAAAATCCGCATTTTTAAATTTTTGTACACCTAAAATGCATTCACGTTATTTTGGCATAATGGGAGGCTGTGGAAATTTTGCGTTTAATTTAGTAGTAAAGCTGTCTGTTGAATTAGGTTATGTTTTTCTAAGTTTGAGGTTATAAATAGCGTCAATGTCTAGTGCATTGTTGTCAGTTTTACTAGTTTGTAATATGTAGAAGAAATAGGGAAATTCAGCAACATGTATGTTCATTTTGATACGTCCGCACCTTAGTGGTGGAAATCAAACAGTCCAACGTTTAAAAAATAAATCATGGCCTTCCATTATGCCAAAACAACATAAACGGTGTTTACAATAAAACAACAAGTTCAAAATAATATTAATAATAATATACTTAATAAAAAGGTGGATCATGTGATATGTTTGAAAGTGTCGACATTGAAAGATATATAGGAATAATTTTTTAAATTACTTAAATGGATCTGCATATATATATGTAATCGTTTTTAAGTTCACACTGTAGCCCAAATAGAAACGAAAGTGAAACCACTTGATAGTAAAACCGAAATTATCTTTGTAAATTGTCATTTGTTACACACATTTTCAATAGAAATAGAATGGGATTCTAAAATGTTTATAATTCTTCAGCATCATTAGACAATTATTTTAGACCATAATTTAATTTATTTAGTACAATTAATTTCAAAATTATAGAGTAGGGGAGAGAGGGGTAAAATGATCCTATCAGGTGAAATGATCCCTCTCAATGACGACAGAATGGTTAGCGCAATCTAGCGGAAATTGATTACAACATCACTTACAGATGCAGTTGCAGTCAGGGCACCCAGTATTGTTCCAAAGCTAGCACGCATAGCGTCAGCAGAGTGAAGTATTTATTTTTTGTGACATTGATATAAGGCCAACCGGCTTTTGTTACCATTGTAAGTACACTTACTGCGACGTAGTTGTAAAATTGCATTCATTTGTGATTAGAGCATTTTGTAAACTTTCGATATACTGCAATATCATCACATTTTTTCGCAAATTTAACCTAAAAAAAAATAAGTAAATGTGAGACATGCGGTGTGGGGTAAAATGATCCTGCATAGTAGGGTGTAAAATGATCCCGGGGATCATTTTACCCTCCTCAACGATTTCTAAGTAAATAAGTTTTGTTTCAGTCTACACAATGCCTCGTACGTATATACGAAAGACCACAAGGCAAAATTGGTCAGAGCGGAGCATGGAAAGTGCAATTAACGCAGTCAAGAACCAAGGAATGCCAATAAAAACCGCTAGCAGAAATTTTGGAGTTCCTGTAATGTCCTTAAAACGTCGAGTGAGGAGTAGGAATGTTATTACTAACACTCACAAAAAAATATTGGGCAGCAGAAAGACAGTCTTCTCTGCTGAACAGGAAGAAGAATTGGTAAATTACATTTTGGACATGGAAGTGAGAATGTATGGTTTAACTACCCATGATGTTCGAAGTTTAGCATATCAACTTGCTGAACGAAATGGTATTGCTAATCACCCATTTTCACTTGAAAATAAAATTGCTGGTCGAGACTGGTTATTTGGTTTCCAAAAGAGACATCCTGGATTATCACTGCGTGTCCCAGAAGCAACATCGGTTGCTCGAGCAAAAGCTTTTAATAAACCGGTTGTTTCAAAATTCTTTGATTTATTAAAAGCTGAATACCAAAAGCACAACTATCCAGCTCATAGAATATACAATGTGGACGAAACTTCATTGTCCACCGTTCCCGGACGCAATTCGAAAACTTTTGCAAAAAAAGGTCGCAAGCAAGTTGGCCGTGTTACTTCCGCAGAACGTGGACAATCATCAACTGCAGTGATATGTATGTCAGCTGGTGGCATGTTTCTTCCACCAATGATTATTTTTAGTAGAAAGAGAATGAAACCTGAATTAAAAGATGGAGCTCCTCCAGGTACCATCTTTGCATGCAATGAATCTGGCTGGATGAAAGAAGAAGTGTTTTCCTTATGGTTTGAACATTTTTTGTCTTTTGCAAAACCTTCGCCAGAAGATCCAGTTCTTCTAATTTTAGATGGGCATCTGTCCCATACAAAAAATTTAAATGTCATCGTTAAAGCAAAGGACAATTTTGTTTCTATCTTATGTTTACCTCCACACTGTACGCACAAGCTCCAGCCACTAGATGTAGGAATTATGTTTCCACTTAGTACAGCTGTAGATCATGCACTTGAAAGATGGCTAAACAACAACCCTGGCAGGACTATAACAACCTTTCAAATAAGTAAAATTTTTTGTGAGGGATATCTAAAGGCTTGCACTCCAGCCAATGCGATTAATGCATTTAAAAAAACAGGGATTGTGCCTTACAACAGTGGTATTTTTAATGATTTAGATTTTATAGCGGCTGAAACCACGGATGAAAAAGAAACAACTGAGATTGAGTTATCTGAAAATGTTGAAGCAAATGCCACTGATTTAGGTGAAGCCAGTACAAGTAACACTAGTCCAAATAAGACTGAGGATGTTGAAATTGATAAGACTCACGATACGTCGTTTACCAAAGCCGGTCCTATCACACTTAGGCCCTTACCTAAAATAAGTGGACCCCGAGCACAGAGGAAAAGGAAATCTGTAGGTACCGTATTGTTAACCAGTACGCCTTACAAAGATAATTTAACAGAAGAAAAAAAACAAAAAGCTGCTAAGGAAGAAACAAGAAAAAACAAGAAAGGAAAATGCAACCCAAAAAAATCAAAAAAAGGGCCTCCCAAAAAGCTTGCAGAAAGTAGCAGCGAAGAATCAGAACAGGAAAATGGTGCACTCTGTATTTATTGTTCTGAACCCTATGGAAATTCTATCGAAGGCGAAGGGTGGATACAATGCTCACGGTGTCGTCAATGGGCTCATGACGCTTGTGCAGGAATAGATGAAAACGCCTGGGATGACTTCATCTGCGACCTTTGTCTAACAAATTCATCTCATAATGCTAATTCATCCAAACGCCTATTAAAATTTTGAAGATTTGGTATTTTTTTAACTTTTGTTCATCCAATATAACTTTTTTGTGCATTTATTAGTGTGGGATCATTTTACCCAAACCTGTGTACAAAATGATCCTTTTGCAACTACCCAATTATTTATACATATATATAAATTCAGAAGCTTGAAGGCGCCAATAAAAATATTTTTGAGTAGCTAAATGATGGATAAAAGCGATGTATATAGTTACGCACAAATTCACTCAACACGTTAAGAAAAATCAATTTTTCTTTCTTAGAGGGATTATTTTACCCCTCTCTCCCCTACACTTCAAAAATCAAGGAGTCGGTTTATTACAGTTTTTTCCACATGTAAAGATGCCTTTTTAAAATTGTACGTCATATTTTTTATATAGGTTAGGTAAGTTTGACAAAAAAAACGTCGCTGATATTTTAGAGCACTATAACATTATCTGTTTTATCCTCTGCACGGTGCTCTTCTCGATTTTATAATACTGGGCTCCCTCCGGATCTCCCACCCTTCCTCTAATTTGGAAAGAGTGAACACTTTTGTGTTTTCGGTTAGATTAGGCATTTTGTTTTGCCAAAATTGACATACAGTAGAAAATTAGGTGTACTCTATAATTTTGAAATTAACTGTACTTATAGTCTTTGCCAAAACCAAATACTCGTAACCACCAACACTGCATTCTACCTAGAAAATCAACCGACAACGTTGGGTACTTAGATTTGATTGGTCTAGCACTCTAGTATCCTAGTAATATTATTATTATTATTATTATTATTATTATTCAAAGAACCCAACAGAAGAATTCCAATTATAGGGTTCTGTTAAAATTTAATGACATCAAGAGAATAGAAAAGTATCTGTATTGCCTGATCAAAATATCAAAATTGTCATTATACACTTAGGGCCAGTTTACAGAAGCGAAATTAAGTTAATCGTAATCCAATGCGAGATTAACTGAACACGTGACCAGATGAACCAATCAAAGTTGCAGATTCATGGGTTAATCGCGTACATATTAAAATTTTAAATATTTAATTCTCTTTCTATAAACTGCGGTCAGCGATCAGAAGCCCAATAATCCGACACCTGAATTGCGGTCAAAGAATTTTAACTTACCTGGTCGTCTCTAATCTTATCTTAAACTGCGGTCAAGAAAATTTATTAGGCAATCAATTGGGACCGAGTTGGCAGTATTTCGGTGATAACTAAAAGGTATGTAACCTGTTGGCTTCCCCCACCATGCCATGAATTGCAATTAAACTTTATTATATTTAATTCAAAACTTTGGAAACAAACATTTATTTTCAAAACAGTATTATAAAACTTGTGAGACACGCATTTAACATAATCATACTAATGTTTTGGTATTAAGGTGTTCAATCTTAGAGTTAAAATAAGATTCTGTTTTCGCGATAGTCAAATGTTCCATCAACAAAGAATATTTGTTGATTACACATAAATTGCCTGTTACTTTCAGAAGAAAATATTATGTGAGATTCTGTGCTGTTAACTGATAAAAAAATTTCACCTCTCCAGGTCTTGACTGCAGTTCGAGAGGAGATTAGTAAGAAGGATTATGACCCTTTTTACCTGTCCGTACTTGGACCGCAGTTCGAGTGCGCCCAAACTGGCCCTTAGTGTAATTTTGTTTTCACCAACTTAATTCAACAGGTGGTGGTTATTTGGGTTTGGCACGGCCTATATTTACCATTACAGATACAAAATAATTTCATTATATTTTTTAGCTAGAAGTGTCTTTAAAAACAGTAACCATTGATTTTAAATCGCAATATCATTGTAGAAAAAACATTTTTAATGAATACCTCATAAGTCATAACAAACCGGTTTGACCTTTGAATAATTATTTTTTAAATAGAAAACTTAACAACTAGAACATCAATTTATGTTTTTTTTTTAAGTTTATCAGGTTTTTTTCCTTAAACAAAGTGGGGAATGGAGCAAATATATACAATTATTTATTTCCAATGGTTCAGGAGTTATAAATTTTTTAATGAAGCCCTGCAACCTAGCTTTTATATGACATAAGTCAAAAACGATTACAGAAAGAACGTTTAAACTCAAAATTTAACGTAAAATTCAAATTTGGAATCAAATGGGGCCTCTCCATTAAAAAAAACAAAGATGGCGTCGATTTCCGGTGTTTCCGGAAGTGCAGCCATTTTTAAAATATTTTATTTGAACTTGGAGCAGTCGATTACAGTCGACTACCAATTTTCATATTAATGCGACTTTGGGAAATCAGAAAGTTTCTAACGAACGGGCTATAAATACGTGAATCAGCCTGTATATCCTGCTCACATATGGGTAAAAATCACCAAGGTGGCAAATTACAAGTTTGGTTTTATGATGAAAAAACTTGGAAGCTATGATTATGAAAATTAGCTTAAATCGTTACTAAACTTGTGTATAAATAATATTTAAATTGGGCAAGCACAAAACACATTAATTTTTTTCTAATTTGTTTTTCAAAAAAGCCATCGCTAAAAATCGTCATTTCGAGAACTTTCTTTTTCTAGCATTAGCTTTTTTTCTTCGGCGCAAATTAGCGCAAATAAGACGAACTATCTTTTTTTAGTAACTTTTTCGGCCTTTTTTTGGTATTTTCAGCCTCGTGGTGACGTTTTCAACTGAACGCTGTTTTTTTTTTGACGGCAGCCATTTTCGACGCGGTCTGACATGGTTAATGTAAAATATATATTTGAGGATATTGTTTTAATGTTGTAATCTAAAAGGTATTTTTTCAATATTCCAAACTTATAAACGCATTCCCGGAATGATGACCTATTGATGTACGCTCTGTAAATAGTGAATTGAAAGGTACTTATCACTAAATTATAATTAATTTGGCGAAAAACACTTATGACAGCCGGTTATAATATCATCTCCTATATTTTTATACCACAAATTGCGGCTAGCACCTAAAGGCTGTGTTCATTATAAATTCTTTTCAGCTAGTTACAACTGCGTTCACTGAAATGATGCATACTTTGTCGGACAAAATATTTAAGCATATTTCTATTTAAATTAATTAGATTTTTTGAATAATAGTTAAAAAAATTAGGTGGTAAATAAAATTGGCCGCTGATAAGTAGTGGAAACTGTTAAATATGGTTTATTTTATGGGAATTCCCGGTGTATGTTTCTAAGGATCGATCCTTGGGACGCGTTCCCGAAATGATTTTCCATACATATATCTTCAAATAATATTAAATATTATTTACTTTTGAAGTATATTATATGATGTACAGGTAAAACAAATTAATTATAGTATTTACTAATGTTCACTTGTGCAATAAAATGGTAATTTTTGTAATTTATTTGCTGGCGAAGCAAATTTGCCACCTTGGTGATTTTGAGCCATATCCGAATTCTGCCAACACTGGAATCTACATCGAAAATACACGTGGCAAGGTTGTTGAATTTTGATCCGGGGAAAATGAAAAGTTACGATAAATTTTTTAAATCTTCCGCACACCGTGTTTAGGTAGTTTTTAATTTTTTGTTAAGCAAATTTCCTTCTTTTCACGACATTATATTGAAAGTAAATTTTTCTGAAGCATATGCATCAATATGACCGTCGAATGAGGATCTTCTAAATCTAAATCAATGATTTGACAAAATTAAACTATCGTTCTAGTTGTAGAAACTTGTGTCACCTTCAGTTATTATATTGGATATTCTTGGGATATTTATTGTTTAATCAACATAAATCAACAGGTAATGCATTTTTGATAAGTATATGAACGGGTTATAGGGATCAAATTAAAATTACATTTTTATATTATACTAGGTGATTATAAAAAATTGACGTTATTTTTGTTTGGTTCATAATACTTCCGAAATATTGCGTCAGCAAAGATGATGAAGATACTGGTGTACACAATAGTAGATTGTATCATTAAGAGTAGAAGTCAGTATTTTTCTGCTAAGCCCAGAGATTGAAGACCGAGACGAAGTCGACGTCGGTAACTGGGCGAAGCACAAAAAGACGCTCTACTCTGAATAATATACCGGGTGTATTATGAAAAACCGGGCATGGGTCACTTGCGCGCCGCTGTCAGAAGAATCTACGGGTGGGCTTAATCCTACAGGACAGTTGCGCGCCAAGTAGTAATAGGCTTTTGGTCAGTAGCGCGCGGCGGTCAGTTTACCTGCGAATCGCACCTAGGTAACAGATTTATATAAAACACTGAAATGTTAGGGGAAATATTTATATTATTTCTTGCTATATTGGTAACAAACACTTTTTACAAAATCACATCGGTAGATAGCATTATTCTTACATGTAGAACTTAATTAAATTGGTTACATATTTGTAACGCTTCCTATACATATTTCGAATTTTATTTATTGTTGTTCTCTTGTGTCGAAGGACCAAAATTGATAGTCGTGTATTGGGTAACTAACAATCTATTGAATAATATACAGTACAAAGAAATAAGTGTAGAGACGAGTCTTGTCTCGAGAGTTAAGTCGATCTTTAGTCGTTCTTGAGTCGTTCTTGAGTCTTCTGGACGTCCCCACCCCTTCGACAGAGGGGGTGTTGCAAAAGTGGTTGGACGAATTTCCAACATCCTCCGCCCCTGAAAATGAGTTAATCTTCCAAGTTGGGCTCCAGTGGCGCCGTCAGGGGGGCCCCGATCAGAAAATGACCGGGTGTGAGTGCCTCCAGATCATGTGGGTCGTTACTCATAGGGGTAATTGGTCGGGAATTCAAACAGGATTCGATGAGCGTTAACAGTGTGTACAGCTCCTCGTATCGTAATAAAGCGTTTCCTACGATGCGTTTAAAATGATGTTTACAGGATTTGACCCCAGCCTCCCAGATTCCTCCCATTCCCCCTTTGTTTGCGTATCGAATTTAGACGCGATTAAGTATATGATCATTGCGTCCCACTTTTCTACTTCTAAATTCTGCGATTTGAGCGATTCCAAATGTGCGTTCAATTTGTCTGTTAAATCGCGTAACGAACTCGGAGAAGGTTTTGTTATTTGGGGTAGATTGAAAAGCCCGTGAATGTGATGCTGCACAATTAAACGTTTATTTTGATAGCGCTCTTTGAGAAGACGCCACGCGGTATCGTAACTGTCGGCGGAGACCGCGAGAGTGTCTATTGTCCGTCTAGCTTCTGCCCCCAGGCACGATCTGAGGTAATGCAGTTTTTGGATTTTTTCAAGATTGTTGTTTTCGTGAATTAGCGAACGAAAGCTTTCATAGAATGGGGTCCAGTCAGTATAGCTACCGTTAAAATTCGGCAAGTTAATCGTCGGCAACTTAATGTCGGTGGCATTACTGCTAGATTGCATAGTTCCGCGCTCGAGGATTTCTTCGGCGCGTGCTATCGCGTCATAGTATTCCGATTCAAACGCGTCCCGTAGAGCTTCGTCCTCTTCATTACTCTTTAGATCAATCTCGAATTGTACTTTATTGAATTTATCGAGCACGGGTCGGAAATCGGCCAGTCTTGTACTCAAATTTCTGATGTTATTTGTATTATTGAAATTTTTTACAAATTTAATGAAGCGACTAGCTGAAGATTGAATCAATTGGCGCTCTTTGATCAAATCGTCGATCACCTGTTGGTGTTCTGATTCTGGCATTTTGAAAACAAATCAAACACCGTAACGGGGATTACATGTAGGATGGCGGAAAATTTGAGTAACTACCCACTAACCTGTTGTGGTTGATGCCTGGCTCTGGGGATGACTTCTGTTGTCGGCTGGGAGCTTTTCACCGTCGTCGCTGCTGGGCTCTGGTGATGGCTTTGATTGAGGGCTGGGAGCTTTTCACCGTCGTCGCGCTGCTGGGCTCTGGTGATGTCTTCAATTGTGTGAATTTTGACCGTCGTCGCGCTGTTGGCTCGGGTGCTGGATTATTGTGGAAATTTTGACCGTCGTCGCGCTGTTGGCTCTGGTGCTGGATTTTTCCTTTTGCTGGTGTCGATCCGGCTCGAATGGACCAATGTTCTCTTGTGTCGAAGGACCAAAATTGATAGTCGTGTATTGGGTAACTAACAATTTATTGAATAATATACAGTAGGTACAAAGAAATAAGTGTAGAGACGAGTCTTGTCTCGAGAGTTAAGTCGATCTTTAGTCGTTCTTGAGTCTTCTGGACGTCCCCACCCCTTCGACAGAGGGGGTGTTGCAAAAGTGGTTGGACGAAGTTCCAACAATTGTATTTATCCACCCCCTGAAGATTTTCTCAAATTTCAGAATTCCACAAAACAACCCGACTTTACCTACAGATTTTACTAAGAATAGCAAAATGAAAAGAAACATGTGCAGTGCAAAGGGCAATAAGTAGTCCTACCTGTTTAACGGTATAGCTGTATTTTATTATCTTAATCTCTCATTTGCGCGCAAGTGTCCTGTACCTTTTGGGGCCGTCAAACTTCTAGCAAAGGGTAAACTGACCGCGGCGCGCTACTGACCAACACCCGAAAAACCGTTGGTGCTATAACTTCCTTTATAGAAACACTATAGCCCGACATGCTATATATTTTTTTTTACATTATATTTCTTGACAGATCGCAGCTAACTTTTTTTTTTAAGTTGCACTGTATATTTTTTTATCTTTATTCTGATAGATGTTTATCTTCTGAATACGCAAACATTAAAATAAAAAATCAAAAATTTGTTTTTAATAAAAAAAATTGAATTTCCAAAACTCAAGTAACCATAACTTTACTATAGCAAATATTCGAAATTACCTCCATTCTCTCTATGCATGAACATGGTTGTTTACATTTTCATATTGTAAATAAAAGTCTCTATAAAACTGAGCAAAAAAAGTTAATAGTGCAATTTGAAAACAAAATGTTGACTATCATTTGTCAAAAACAGAAATCAAGAACAAATATTGGATCAATTGAAATTGTAGCCCATCTAAACCAATTTGTTTGGCATATCAATTACTAAAATCGTATGAAAAATAAGGAAGTTACAGCACCAAAGATTTTTCATGATACACCCGGTATACTATTTTCTCTTCAAGCGGGTCACAAAAAAAATCGGACATGAACTCATTTATTTATTTTATTTTCCTGCAGTTGCATTAAAATTACAATTTTCAAATTTTAAGGTACTAATGATTCCTACTTCCCTTGTAATTATTATTGGTACTTGAAGTTTCGATAATATTAGTAAAGTTTACAACGCTATTTAAATTATCCGATGTATTTTCTGCAAATTAACAGGTAAAACTTTCCCAAAATGGAGAATGATCGTGATTTGTAATTTTTAGTATCCTGAACTTTTACTAAGATACCAGAGCCCAAATCTTCGACATCTCCCATTGTCAAATTGGTGATTCCACCGCATCGACATAATAATTAATAATTCTTCCTCTAGGGAACTCAGAAATTTTACCTTTGTAGCCAGATACTTTCATCAGGAGCACTATGTAGAAATCATACACTTTTCGGGACTTTTTTGGGATTAGATCTTGTATAGAGTTTGCCGCGATCTGTCTCAATTCTGGAGGCGTGCAATACATTTCATTTTCAATTGCATCGGACATACTTCAGTTATTCGTCAAATATAACAAAAATGATCAAAATGTGAATAGCAAATTATTACAACTTACAACTGTTTACTTTTTAACACTGAACGGCAATCTTGCTATTTTTGATTTTGACATCTGACATCCATGCAGATGGGCGACTCGTGTTACACCACAGTGGACCCGGTTAAATATTTGGTAATAATTTCGTTATTTCGCTTTTTTAGGGGCTTTTTTTAATAGGGATAATTTAATTATTAAATATTTCGTGTAACTGATAAAATTGTAATTGATAAATAAATTGTAACAAATGCTCCAATGATCTTACATTTGACTCGGTCGAGCCGCCTGTGGCCACTTCTACTCCTAGGACTTGAAGTATTTCTAGTCCGTTTACAAAAAAAAAACACTTCAACCGTTTCTATAGAGATACACAAAGGCGCGATTCTTGACCGCTTCAAGATAAAGTATTTTATTTTTCTCTATAAAAAACTGCTCACATTAGATACATAATAAACAACTAGTTTTTGTAATGGTAGTACAAATATATGTTTTACAATCAATTAAGATTGAATTCATTAACAAACTACTTGAAGGTCGCATATATACGCACATATAATTTATTTTAGTTCAATTATGAAATTAGGCCGACATTGTGGAGTAATGTCTTCTTTTCATTAGGTAGGTATAATGTTGAAAAGGCGAAATTTTGGTAAATTTATATTCAATGAACAAAAAATCAAAATATCAAGACTCGCATAATCCACTTTTATTTTGACAATTATAATATCCGTATCAGTCAATGTACGAGTCAAGTTTTGTTTTTTATAATCAATTATTAACCTTCAAGATTTTAAAAATCTTTTGGCATTATTTCCTGGTGTAACTCAATATTTACTGGTTTTGTTCAGGTGGGATTTTCACTGTAACTTTTCAGATGAATTTGGATTATTTTTTATCCAAGCTGGTACGGTCCGGTTAGTAAAGAGCGATCAAATAATCTCTAATCGAGTTATCCATGAAACCGAAATCGTATGTCGTTACTTGATCTAAGAAACACAGGTTAGATCTCGAGATATCAATCGCAAAAGACATACGGATTCAAATCCAAGGATGACTCGATTACAAATTCATTTGATCGCTCGATACTAAATTCGACACATTTGTCCTATTAAAGTTTACATAATTGAGAGATCCAGGTAAGTTTGTTAGATTATTGTCGGGTTACAATTTTCTCTCTCTGCTATTCGAATCTCAAAACCGTTTCAAAATTGGAAAATTTTGTTTCGACCAAAATAGAACACGCATTTCACGCAACCGTATAATAATTATTGTGTCATTCCTATTAAAAATGATTGGGTACTTCACAATTATTTCATTATTTATACACCGTAATTAGGTATCGAATCGACGATGGTAATATTTTTTAATCGTAATTTCCGTAATCTGCTTGTCGAAAGGAAATTTTCTTTGTTTACAAAAATCAGCGTGTTCATTTCATAATAATGCGAATAGGATGTGGTTGGAATTAAATTAAAAGTAAATTTTCCCGATAAAAAATACTCTGACGTCAAATACTCGTACATCTTGTTGTTTCCTTCATCTTGGAATGTTTCTCATGTGCTTTGACTGGTGGAACTATGTGAGAAACGTTGTAAATTTACATTACAATCTAAATTAAATATGAGACCAAAGTCAAGTGTTTTATTAAATAATGAGCTTCTTTACAATACATCTGCAAAGTCATGACGATCACGGATCAATATTGACTAGAAGTTTTATGATGCTACCTTAGTGGATATTATTTACATCGTGCTGGTATTTTTTTTAAACAGTGCAAAAATTTTACTTACACAAAATTCACTGCGAACGAATCTGAAAACACGCGAAATTAATTTGCATATAAAGTACGACGATTGCATTAAACAATGCGACTGATGTGAAGGATGTTGCAAGTTATACTCGAAGTTTTAATTAATGTCTTAAGTATTTAAAAACAATAAAATTCAAATTATTTCCTATTTAGAAAATGTTTTGCAAATGAGATCAGTAATAGTATACAGGGGTATTCACGAGTATTAATGGGCCTAACAACGTTCTGACGGAACCAAATAAACATGTTTCTTAAACGAGTAGATACCAATTGATCTTTTTATTTTTTTAATGAATCCAAGACTGCTTTATTGACAATTTTCAGTTGTCATTACGTGACATCTATCATATATTTGTATTAACCTACAAAATTTACATTCATTTAGATGTCAAATTAAAAAAAAAAAAAAAAACCAACCATGATTTTTTTTCTTTTAATAAATGTAAATGATCCACGAAGGCGATGAAAATGTATAACTGGTTGCATTTTCAATATTTGTAAGGCCCATTATTACTCGTGCATTATTACTTCGTGCTCCAATAATCACAGCGCGAAAGACAGGTTAGATCTCGATATATCAATCGTAAAAGACATACGGAATCAAATTCATGGATGACTCGATTACAAATTAATTTGATCGCTCGATATTACGTGCGTGAAGAGAGTGTTTTTTGTGCATGAAAAGGTCTTTTAAGCCGAGACGCAGGTCGAGGCAGTAAAAGCCTTTTTACGATTGATATGTCGAGATCTAACCTGTCTTTCGCGCTATGATTTATTGGAGCATGCAGTTCAAGAAACGACATACGATTTCGGATTCATGGATAACTCAATTTTTTCTATAATTGCTTTCAAAACTAAATTTTAAAATTCAATGACCATGTTGCTAGGTAACTAATAAAAAACAGTGCGTGAAGGCCGTGAAGTGAAAAACAGAAAAAGTTATGTATGTACGTGAAATCGCATTTCACACACTGTTATGTATTGTTTCTACTACTACTAAATGTAAAAAAAAATACACGTAAGAAAATGACCCACTTCACGCATGGATATCATGCGTGAATATAATTTTTTTGAATCAATTATAGAAAAAAACTTTTTTTGCACACTTTACCACTTAATAACGACAAAACATAATGAGCGTTCAACAAATTTGTGGTCAAGCGTGTCGTCGTTTTCTCTCTCTTTTACAAACGTGGGAGGTAGCCTTTATAGTTAGTACGCTTTGATATATCCTTGTGATATATGACCATCATGTAACACTAAGTAAACCAGAAAGCTTTCCTTGATTTTTTTTAAAGAGATCTGTTTTATGCGAAAGAAATAATTCACACCACTGTTTGTTCGCTGAATTTGAGAAGCGCAAGAAGCTCTGATTATGCGTTAACATTAATTTCCTCCAAACATTTTAATAACTTAAGTGAATAAGGCCCGGTTTCTGGAACGGTCCGATAACTTAACGGCCGGTTAAATCCAGCGTTGCTATAGAAACGCTAGAAAGTGACCAATCACATTACATGATTTTGTATTTATCGGTGAGTTAACTAACTGGCAAATAAAATGTTTCCAGAAACCGGGCCTTAATCTTTTCTGATTTTTATTCCGGTAGAAACTACCGAACCTCAACGTTTTTACAGTTTTTATGGGACGTTCTGCAACCTGCAACGAATGCAGTGTGCAACCAAACTGCATAATTTTCCACGTTCTTGCTGAATTTGCAATTCTTCCGTTGGTTAATCCGATTTTAAGGAATGCACTGCTCAAACGCGCTTTCACTTTATGCCAGTTTCTGATGATTTTATTTTGCTTTGTAAAAAACGGTAAATAAATTCCAAAACAAACTGCTAAAAAGATTTTAGTATAGTGTTTGCGGGTCTGAAAATTTTCCGCCACACCCATGGCAGGTCCCAGATGAGTGGGAGACGTTAGAAGAAATTTATGTCCTCAACTACGCTACAGTCAACGCTAAAGTTTTATAGTTCATATAAATCATAAAATTAATGTAACGTAATTTAAAGTGGTACTGACTCTAGATAGCTTTTAATTAATAAAATTAAGGATAAGAGGCAGTATCCATAATTATTATTATTTCATTTTGTATGTTGACAGATAAATTCGTCTATGGTGAAAGTGAGAGAAATATTTTAATATCGGCATGTTCCCAATTAATGATGATTGGAGGCCACAATAAACCGTTCACGATTTTTTTGGGAGCGAGTTGACTGTGGAAGGAGAAGTCAAAATTGCCAAAATAATTTTGTTACAACAAAACATTCCATTAAAATTCTACTTCCAATTTCACTTCAGAAAATATAACCTTAAACTAAAAACAACCTAATCTAACACAAAAGTGTCAATTTCCTTTAGGGAATTTATTGGGTGATTCAAAATGATTGTGGATAAGTATGGCAACTATGTGGGTGGGGTAGAGTTGACATTTCATTAGCGTGCATTTGATTTTTTCATACCATTGATTTGACAATTTTCAAAATTGCGTCAATTCTATCCTACCCACACAGTTGCCACATGCCACATAAATTTTCGTACATAGTTGCCATATTTATCCACAATCATTTTGAATCAACCAATAGTTACCACCGTGGTACTGCCAACAAAATCTGTAGGTGGTCATAACCAACTCGGTCCCAAAAAGATTGTGAATGGCTAATATACACATAAGTTTTTAATATTTTTTATGTAAGCTGCAGAAAAATATTTAACTCTACGGTTGAAGTTCCAAACCAGGTTTCTTTACAAGGGACATTAATTAGTGATTTATTTAGGACAACCTGTATGAAAATTTAACATTTAGCAATAAACAATATTATTTCTTAGAAATGTGGGTGCTGACAAAAAGTTTATTGATTTTTACATAAGTTTATTACCATTTTATTATTGACAAGACCATAATGAATTCGACATTCTTATTAAAATGACGTCTCGCGTCAATGTATAATAAAAATTTTACTACATCATATTTCATACCTGAAATTACATTTTTGTCTGTCGTAAACAAACAAAATGCAGTGGTATTTATCACCTTCCTTGTAAAATGTATGCAAAAAATTCGTCAACCAGAATGAAAATATTGATAAGCAACACACTTGTTATGAGATAAAATCATTGAATTAAGAACTTCCATTCTTTGACAAGAATTGGTACTCGCATTATTATTATTTAGAAACGTATGAGTAGTAGCACTTTCAGGTGCAATACAAGGGAACGCTTTTACCGCTTTTTAATTACAATTTCTATTAGGCCTATGTTGTAAGATTTTTGAAATAATTCGTGTAAAACGTCATTAGTTACAAAATTCAAATGAAAACAATGACTCTCCATAAATAACGAAACCGCACCACTGCTATTTGTTAAGAAAATACCGAAACCGGCTTACGACATACAATAAATTTTATCTAATGCAAACTAGAGAAGCGTTTGATCAGATTTTTGTGTCATTCAGCCTTGGGCAAAAACACACATATTTTTTGTAGAGGTGTATGTAAATGCAAATGGGTATGTCCTGTGAACCGGTGCGCACAGTTTCTTGGGATTTCCAAACAGCTTCTTAGAATTGTGAGGAAGAGGTGAACAAATTAAGCAGAATTGTGACGTATGTGTATTAATGGCTTCCCGTATTGATGACCCCGAGGAAATTCTAAGGTACAATTCAGGTCAATGATTGCAAGCTCTGCCAGGCATTACAAAATTATGTCTGTTGACTGATATAAAATCGTAGATTAGATGCAGCAAATAGAGAATTGCGAGAAACAAATAAAAATTACTAAATGTTAAATGATATAAAATGTGTTAAACGAAATGAGCGATGATTTCACATAACAAATACTTATGGCGGTTTCTCTGAAGAGTCTAAAACTGTTGTGTAATAATAATCTTCAAACGTAAGTTGAATTTTGCTATCTTTTCAGGTGAAAAACTATTATAAATATTTTATTTTAAAGATTTATTATTTTTTGGTGTCAAAATCTGTGCGCGATCATGTGTTTTGTATGGTGAATTTTCCGACTGGTAAGTCCGTCTAATACTTAGTCGATAAAATGTTTAATGTATACCTTATTATACTGGGTGTCCCAAAATTCGCGGAACAACTTAATGGGGCAATAAATATCAACTTGTGTTAGAAAATAATGAGAAAAATAATTAAAAAACTCTATATCTTCAGGTTTGAAGATATGGGGGCTCAAAATATGCAGCTATAATCTCATTTATTTTAAATATTAAAAAGATTTTGAAAATATCAATTAAAAAAGATTTTCAAGAAATTAATTTCAAAACAATTTTTAATAATGTTATGTTTATTATGTGGATTTAAATGTGACAAACCACTGTAACGATCACTCACCGTTGATTTTGCACTCTTGAAGAAAACAATTTTCTGTCATAATTGCCTTTTGTTCATTTGAATAAACCATTTATTTTGCATTTTATACAATAATAAATTTAATAATGGACTGCATTACTAAATTCAATAGTATATTATGTTATGAGGAGCAAAAATGAAGTTTTATGTGCTGCGGCTGGTAGATTGGCTGCCGAACGCAGTGAGGCAGACAAACCAGCCAAAGCACATAAAACCATTTTTGCTCCGAATAACATATACTATTTTTTCTTCAAACCTTCATAACAAATTATTTAAGACATGTTAAGAAACCAGGTAGGAATTTCAAATGATTTAGCTAATTTACTTTACTGCCGCTTATCAGCGGAGATAATAACTTCACGGACGCCCTCAGCGGAGATAATAACTTTATCTGCCGCTCTCAGCGTAGATAATAACTTTATCTGCCGCTCGTCAGCTCGTTAGATGCCAATTTACGGACGTTTGAAGAAAAAATATATAATTTAATAATGTGGTATCAGGTGTTCATTTAAATTTCCAGTCAAAGTTGGCGTTGAGGGGTCGATTGTGAACGCACCACGGATTTCGGATCACGGATCAGCTGTTTAAATCTTAGGTTTTTATACGAGTGGTGCGTTCACAATCGACTCATCAACGCCAACTTTGACCGGAAATTTAAATGAACACCCGATGCTTTACAGACAGCATAACAACCATTACTGGCATTACTGCATAAAAACTAATGTTGCATCAAAAACATTTAATACGGATTTTTTTAATTTTTATCGGTGTAAATATTGACAATACAATACTGAATAAAGTCTGGCTGAACACATTTGGAAAATATTTTTATTTATTTATTCGTGTTATTGAAACAACTTGCCTGTTATTTTTTATTTGTAATTTTCATATATTCTGACATTTAATATCTAAATTATATTTCCAAATAAAATACTACTCGCAAGGCGTGGTTTTACTGAACTCGTATAGCTAAGAACTGGGTGTTTTTTAAAATTTCACCTCAAAGTACGATGAAGAGTCGATTGTGACCGCGCTATACGGTATATACGGATTAGGTACAGATCACGGATCAGCCGTTTAAATCTTACGGATTTACACGAGTGGTGCGTTCACAGTTGACTCTTCAACGTCTACTTTGAGGTGAAATTTAAAAAAACACCAGATATTTAGTCGTTGCACTCATGCTCTAATCAGCCATCTCGTTCAGTAGAACAACATTTTTGTAAACTTTTTGGGAGATATATGGTGTACCGGGTGATTGTTTAAGTTGGCAATACAATTAAGAACATTTTTTAATTTGGTTATTTATAACACTGCAACTGGATATGTTTTGTTGGTTTATTTGACAAATATGTGATATAGGTATAGCATTAACAACGACAAGCCACCAATAACCGGAAGTTACTCCTGTTATACGATTTAAAATACGATCCAGTGTTACCAACTTAAACAGTCATTGATCACCCCGTACTATTAAATATCAGTTACTTTTGAAAGAAACTGTTTTTTTTTTAATAAAAATAAAATTTAAATTGTTGCATTTTTGAGAAAGTTATCGTAAGTAAGTGAAAGAAAATTCCAACTACAGACGACCTCTATATAATGAGCAATTTTACTCCCTGATTGTATGGAGTAAAGTGTCTCTTTTTTCCCCTTGGGCAAAAAAACATAGCCAAATCAAGCTTTTAGTCAACTTTATTTCCCTCTGGAAAAAAAGCATAGGGAACTCAACATTTTATGATACATATTTATTTCATATTAATTTTCTATTTTAGTTTGGAGCCCGAGGGCGAAGCCCGAAGGTCCTCCCGAGGTGCTTATACTGCTTTTTTCACGATCCAACAATTTTAATTGAAAAAAATCGAAAGTGTCAAAATAATTTTTAACTGTCAACATGACACTTAAATTTAACTTGACAGTTAGTGATAATTTACTATGGCGGACAATAAATTTAGGCCGGCCTGTCATTGAGTTGACATCAAAATGTGAAGCTGGCATTATGTTTAACTAACCCCATTTTCGATTTTTGTCATTCTTGTCATCGTGATAGCGATAATCAAAATTAAAATTGGGAAAAGAAGCGTGCACCAGAGAGAAGTGCTACTACAAATCAGTTATGCTAGTGCGTCATGATCTGTTAGTTACGAAAAAGGCGAAGGAAACTCCAAACAGCTTAAAAACCTTCAGTTTGACAAACTGACACATCAGTCATAATGACAATAAATGGTCGCTTGCATTGACTTTTTTGAAATGTCAGAAATTTGCCGGCCTAAATTTATTGTCCGCCATAGTACATATTTTCGGCTTTTTTCTATTAAAATCGTTGAGTCGTGCAAAAAATAGTATATGCACCTCGGGAGTGAATGATTTTTACCCTCAGTGCTTTGTAGAACCCTCGGGCTACAAACTGCTCCTCGTGTAAAAATCATGCATTTCACTCCCTCAGTGCATAATATACTATTTCGTTTCGTTTCAAGCATAATACAATCAGAATTTGATCTTATCTGGGACACCTATCACTATCTTATGCAACACGAAAAT
Organism: Tenebrio molitor; assembly: GCF_963966145.1. Lineage (NCBI taxonomy): Eukaryota > Metazoa > Arthropoda > Insecta > Coleoptera > Tenebrionidae > Tenebrio > Tenebrio molitor. Next base: position 19,390,480 of record NC_091048.1, on the reverse strand, counting down.
AACATTTTCAATTAGTATAGTCTTTGCCAAAATCAAATAACCACCAACACTGCATTCTACCCAGAAAATCAACCGGCAACGTTGTGTACTCAGATTTGATTGGTCTAGCATCCTAGTAATATCAAAGTTGCCATTATACATACACTTAATGTAATTTTGTTTTCACGAACTTAATTCAACAGGTGGTGGTTATTTGGATTTGGCACGGTCCATACAATCCACTCAGTGATAGATTTTACGATTTAAAATTCTAGTTCTAAAACATAACGCAGTAAAAAATACTAAACGCGCCAGGTTAAGTGTTTGACGTAGGTAATTCAGTATAACATTGGTAGCCCTACATAACAATTCGCGCCACTTGTCATTACTACCGGCACATTGTACACTTGGCGGGTTGACAATTGCTGATTTGAACGGGTTGTCGGTACTAGTCTTTCAATCGTTATAAGTTGTTATTGAAATGACCGATTTTTTTAAGATGAACTAGATGATGAATTTTTACGCGCCGTTGTACTTTTCATAGCATAGCCTTGGGGTAACTATGTATGGTCACGTGTCTCCGTGTCTGTCAAAAAATGTAAAATCTAAGCGCGTATGGAATTTAATAATAATCATTGTCTTTTGTCTTAGATTGTGCTTGTGTTCTCAAAGTTTAGAAAACAATTGGACATTTTCAAAACTTGCGTTTGCCCTAAATATTTCAACAAAATAAAGTTAATAAGGTAAATATTTCTCACTAAACTACATTAAGTCGAGAACAAAAAGTCATTTGAAATTTGGATATAATACATACATATAGTAACGTTTAGAGAAATGCGAACAACAGATGAAAAATAACATTTTCTCTTCTAGTTATCTTAATTCTTGCACATTATTGTTAGTTAAGTGAGTTTTAACAAGTTCTAATTGGCACATTAATAACGATTTAAACAATATCCCCTAGAAGAATTCTTCTCAATTTTCACAGTAGAAAAATTCCAGAAGAATTCATAGTTGAAACATTTTTATTTTCAAGGCACTAATTGATTAACTTGACGCTGAGTTTGTTTCATTTTTGGAAAATCAGCACCATGAAGATTGTAGGGAATATGAGTAAATATTAATGACTGGGTGTAAGATCCATCAAATAGGTGAATTTCTCGATATTTTGCAACAAACATTATGGACAGTGACCATGGCAATGAGCTCTTGGGAGCAGGAGCTTTGTCCTGTCCACCTCGTTATTTCTTTCTTTTATTCTTGGTTGGACAGCGTATTTTGAGGTTTTACGAGATTTTTAAATTCGTAGTTTGACGATTTTGTTTAACAAGGAGAGGTCGCCAGATGTGCGACGGCTTTTTGGAGACAAAAAAATCAGGGTGGTTGCCCCGACTGCCCATATGACCACCCTGAAAGGAAACGCCCGAACGTTCGTAAATTTACGAGAAAAAAAATGGCAAATTTTGACGCCTTTCTCGCGAAAGAAAGAAAATGCATTACTGTAACCTTCTTTATAATGTTTTTGTTTTTTAATTAAATTTTGTAAATTAAATTAGGTTTAAAAATTTTATTTTTAAAAGTTTTTGGCCCACTGGCCCACCATTTTTTTTCTCGTAAATTTACGAGTGTTCGGGCGTTTCGTTTCAGAGCAGTCGGGGCAACTACCTTGATTTTTTTTGGTCAAAATCATAGCTGGCCTACGTTCCTGCGTACACACACTTTCTTTAATACATTTCACTACAATAGTGAAAGACGTTATCTTGTGATAAAAAAAAATTATTGGGTATGTACGTCTATGCTGTAATTTTAGAATTAAAAAAAAATATATCACTAAATCCTACATACCTATAGAAAACTACGGCAGATAAAGCAAAACTGTAGATGTAAAACTCTTTTTGTAGAGCACACAATGTTTTTGAAAAAATCAAGAACGACGGTATTTTTTATCTATTACAGTTCAGAAGTGAGAGACCTTCAAAACCGCTTTGCGAAGTACTCTAATTTTGCGTAACTTGGACATTTATCTGTTCAATTAAAAAAAAATATGTAAATGTTGTTTAAAAATTCTGAAAAAAATCACATAGTATCTAAATACCATGAAGAAATTGGTAATGCCAATTAGAAATAATTCCCAATCATTTTCCATTTTTAAAAATAAGAAACAAAATTTATCAGGAAATTGTGAAATGCTCTAGGGCGTACTATTTACCACAAAATAATGATTCTCTTTTTAAATTGTAGATCATTTTTGTGAAAATTGGGAAATTTATCAGATATAAAAAATCAGGTCGTGTTATTTTTGGCAAGATTATTTATTCCAGAATACAAACTTTAACGTTAATTATTTATTTATAATACTTACAGTTATTAAAAATAATTTGAAAATCTGACAGGAGTAGCATGCAATTTTAATCACTTTTGACAGATGACAGAGTAGCAGGACGTTTTAACCGCGATAAACATTTTTGATTGGATGAAAGCAAGCGCTTTGTTGTTGTATTGTAAGTTTACAGATCAATGTAGTATTTAATACGTAATTCTCAATTATATGGCTCCAACAATTCATCCATTGGAAAAATGTGTGTAGCAAAATGTGAAGAGGAAAATGGACAAACTATCATAATACAGGGTATGGGTATTGCTATGGAAACTTGTGTTGTGTTCAATATCATCGTCAAGAAAATAAAACTGAAACATCCAAACCTAACCTCACAAATTTTGCCAGAGTGTACCTCTAAAAGCGGACGTATTTGCAGTTTCTATTAAAAAATACAGATTTTTTATGTTTATTTAAAAACAGCATTGGATTTAAATAATATTATTATATTAATTATTTATGCCTTGCTCCTTATTCCTCCAAGTACTATCATCCATAATGATATATTTTTATAGAATAGGTACAGTTGCGGAATTAAAATTTCGGGCACTATTGTCAATGTCATGATATAAACTCAAAAACAACCTTTACGTTAATAACCTTATTTTTTACTCTTGCCATGTTTTTGTCTTTTTGGCATTCAAAAATTGTCATTTGTGGCATAATAACGGGTAGGCAACATATCAAAGCGATGATTTATTTACACTCAGTGCAACTAACTGAAATCTCAAAATTCAAAATTGATTGGGTGACTGACACAGAAAAGTTTAATTTTTGAATGTCAGTCATGATGGCAGTAGAAGGTGCTTTACAGAGATTTTGTTGAAGTGACAGAAAAATAGTGCCTGAAATTTTTATTCCGCAACTGTACATATTACATTATTATTAATTAAAAAAAAATTAATTTTAATTTACTTAAAATCAGTAACGAGCATCATATAAGTTTTCACTTCTGTTGTGCGGTCTTAAGCACACATTCTTTTTTTTTTTTTTTTTTAAGACAGCTCTACGAAATAGAGCTTTCGAAGTAAATTTCTTCGTGCGTCAACAACAGATTGTTGAGATTTTAATATCTGTTGAATATTTTACTTCATGGCGTCCTTCTAATTATCTAATCCTTTGTTTATTTTTTATTACCCACACTAATTTTCTTTGTTGGAACAGCCATCGTTCTCATCAGATTAATCTTCCAGTCCCAGAAAAACTGCGTTTGAGCACTGTCTTTATACGTTACATATTTTTTGTCACTGAATAATACAAAATATTTTTTTCTTGGCTTGAAATTAAACTCTTAAATCAACTTTGAGAGGAATTCGGTAAAAATAGCTTAAATTTCACAAAACGGATTTAGTGCATGTCTGGAGCAACAACTCCTTTTTTTGGTTTTTTCGATAACCCTAGTGCTTTGAACTTTATTTATTAGTATTACACTTATTTTTAAATACCAATACGTCCACCTAAATCGTTAAGAAATCAAATACATACCAAGAGCTTAATTGGTATTGGGTAATTAGCCAAAGATATAAGTAAATACTTATCGTCATTTTCTTTATACCTGAAATTAACATATTAATTACTTTGCCTTTGGTATGTTTCCACAAGTTTAAAAGAATTTAGTCATTTCGGAATATTTTCAGAATACAGGTAAATATTTACTTGCAGACAGTTGTTAAATTTTGATCAAAATGATCAAAAAGTAGTATTTCTAAAAGGTACAAAAAATTTAAAAAAATATGATTCACCTCAAAGATTATTTTAAATGTAAAAACATAAGAATTTTAAATGATAAGTTAGAGAAGCTTTCTGTTACAATTACTTCTTCAAAAGGTCTTACTTCCGATGTGACTATTGCGGAATTCAGTGTAATTTTTTTTTATTTATTAAAGTACAAAGATTGAAATATTGTGGAACCTGTGATTATGTAATTATTGAAATAATTTATTTTGCAGACAGTTTAACGTGAAAAATAAATTAATTACGAGTATGTATAACAAACTGATGCACGTAAAAAATAAACGTGGAAAGAAAGAATTGTGACATTATATCACAATTATGTTGTGTCGGGTTATCACGGAATTTCCTGTAAAAATCTGTAGATGAATGCTGTGAATAGCAAAGTCCAAAATATACTGTAAGATAGGTCAAGTTTTCAGAACAGGTGGGGAAGCGTTATAAAAGTAAGCACTCGCTACTGGAAGAAAACTTTGTTCAAGTTCGTTGTTGGTGTAGTTTAATAAATACAATTCCTCCATCGACAAGTTGTAAAATTAAACAAGAATCAATAACACAAACAATAAATATATTAGTGACTTGTGTTCTGTGATAAATTAATTAGGCAATAGTAAGGTAAGTCAGTTATTTGATTTAAAAAAATGGGGAAGTCATAAACAAACCTTGAAACGAAAAAATAAAGTTTTAATTTAGGGAAAACCATTCGTCTACTTTTGCATATTTAAAAATTAAACAAAACAATTTTTTATTATTAAATATTAACCTCGCTCTGTTTAAATATTCCAAAGCCTCGGCCACCGCCGAGCAAAGCAATTGCAACAAAGATTATTTTAAAACACATTTGACATTTCGCATCAATCAAATCTTCAATTGAAAAAATCGACTTTCTAATGACGAAACTTGACGCACTCACATTTTGAAAACAAACCTTGCTACACAGCAAAATTATTACCAACTATGTACGAATCGTTTTGCAATAATTTTCTGCACCATAAACGAAACCGTTGATTGGCGTTTTCTTATTGTAATTATTGCAAAATTACGAATCGAGACACTTTCATTGTTTGTATAGGAGTTATCATGTGTAGCACTTTCCATTTTGTTCTTGCAGCACTGTGAACTGACACCTTAGCCCACATTGCCGCCAAGCAATTGCATTCAATTATTATATAACCGCACGCTTATAATTTAAAGTACCGGAATTTTCCGCCGATCAATTTCAAAATTATATTACCATAGACTTGAAATGCTCAACTTTCAGTTGCTCCGACATTAAATGCCAACGAAGTGAGGCAATATGGAAAGCAATGCGACTTTTTTCAAATTGAGACGTTTAACACCGTTTTGTCAACAAGTCAAACAAAACATGTCATTGAACCAATTCTATTTGTTTTGCCTTTTGACACTCGAGGATTGACCTTAACATCAAACAATTCGAAAACATGTAAAAAGTGATGAAACACCGACAAGTCGCATATTTCGCCACCTGGAAACTATTTACTTTTAATTTAATTAGATTCAAAATATGTTGAGACAAGTTGGCACTCAGACACTCGCGGATAGATAGACGTAAGTGATATAATTATTATTGACGAAATAAGACGTAACGAAGAGACGAGAGTGAAAAGCGAATGTGTGGAGCATTAATTCGATGGTTTTGTTACTAAACATTTTGTTACTACAGATACATTTGAATAAATAAACAATGCGGTACGTCTTTTTATTAACATTAATTTACACCATGCGAATATAAATTTTCGCAAATTCCTCGTGTTATTGAGGAAATCGTTAGATGGTCAATGATAAGTCGTGTCCTTTGTCTCCTCTCTACAAAAGTATTTACAGTTCTGTAGTTAATGTTGCCTTTGCAATTTCAAGCTAAATCATCTATCTTTGCAATTCTCCTGCAAAATTTACCTACATTTATTGGTCACTGAACATTACGTCATTGCAGTTATTTAAATAAAACGATTTGCAGTCTCAGCATTTGCACGTCAACTAATAATAAATCGTTCACTGCGGACTTGAATAGAAAATTTTCACCAACAAAGAAAATATTCTTGTTGCTTTGTTCTACCACTATTACGCTATGATAGTTACACATTGAGATAAAAATGTCTAAATTTCAAGGTTAATCTTGGCCTCGGAGATGATTTTCTCAAGTTAAACTTGAACCTATCACGATGGAAACGTTGTAATAAACATTATGTATATGGTTCTTGGTTCTTGATCATAACCTCAGATGAGGTGCTTAACTGTTCATTACTTTTGTTTTGTTGATTACAAATATGTTAAACTGTAGTTATCCGTTAAATAGGTACTTAATTAAGGACATTGTTCTTAATTACCACGTTCTTGCATTTTACATAATATGTACTATAAACGTAAAATAATGAATATCATGCAGTTCTCTAGAGTACCAGTTTCTTTGATTTTATAAAATCTTTGAAAAAAACTAAAAAGTAAGAATACCAAACCAGAGCTTTTCTCCAGATAACATATTACATTTTCTGATGAGTGACAGGTAAAGTGTTCCTTCATAATTAGGTATTTCTAAATCATGTATTAACATATTTTCCCTAATTTATTGGAAATTCTCTTGATACATCAGTGAAGTTTCGTCCAAGTCGTTCTTTATGCCTTCATTTTTGTTTTGAAACTAAGAGCTAAACTTGACTTTCAAACCTTATTGAGTCGAGTTGGGTCATTGGTTTGGCTGTTGGGTCTACCTTTTCTTGTTCATTTTTTCTTTTCCCTTACAACTTTAACCAGTTCTGACAGTGGATTGTCAAGTTGTTGCAAAAAGAAATGAACCAAAGGAAGAGTTTCTTTGTTTTTACGCTTTGTTTGCAACCTAAATACTGCTAATAAGATTCATAAATTTAAAAAAAACGATCGAGAGTTATACTGCAGCTTAATCTGTTGAGTGTTATAATCATTTAATTAACGTCAAAATTGTTTAATAGATTTGTAACCCTGACGGTACAATAAAAACAAATTCGCTGACCTTAAACACAAGAAATATGTATATTCAGCACTTTAAACTAACATGAAATTAATATTGGGGGGATAAGTTTAGTGTTTCCAAAAAACTAAGCTGTTTATCATAGTTAGATAATGCAATTAGAAGATAATACACCCAATAAAAGATGCAAATAACTTCTGATTAGGAGTTGATAAGTTGGAAGTGTTGTTGCAATAGGTACATATCTTTATTCAAAAACGTTGTCAATTGCCTTATTAATTTGTTAATTGTATGCACCTTTTCGTCCAAATTGCTTGCTATTCGCAGCAGCAACAATTCATGTATCAATATCCATTAGTTCGTACTTTCACGAAAGAATTTGTTTAGTGATCTAATAGTTTTCATTTATATTCTCAGATAAGTTCCGAACTGTGGGGCAGTGATTTAATTTAGTTTTTGTTTCAGACAAAATGGCACAAATATTAACAAATGTGATAGAGGGATACCACGACCTCATGGATAACAAAAGTGGTAAGTGTGAAGTTTTTTCGCCAATTTGGGGTATTTATGATCAAATCCTAGATCCCAGGGTAAACGACTGGTTCCTGATGAGTTCGCCATTCCCCACGATGTGCATCTGCCTAACATACGCTTACACTGTTAAAGTAATAGGTCCCAGACTAATGGAAAATAGGAAGCCGTTCGATCTGAAGTATACCTTAATCCTGTACAACTTGTTCCAAGTTATATTTAGCACGTATTTGTTTTACGAGGTGAGTTACCAAATTGGATAAATTATGAAAATATTCTTTCATCTTTCAAGGACGACTAGATCACGCATAGTGCACGATCAGCAAAATGCTTATTCAAAATTATGTAAACAAATATTTTTTCTACTTCGGTGTCACAACGAGCATTTTGTGACACCGAAAACAGTTTCACAAAGATCAATTTTATAGCATCGTTTCTGGTGATAATTGAATGTGGGCCTGGGCTTGGTATTGATGTGTTAAATGTGATGTCATTTGAACCTGAATCCATGTTTTGGATCAAAATAAACTTTTAAGGGGGTAGATTTGTAACAACATTTTGGAGACAATTTGAAATTTAATTTTCATATACATATAATCTATTAAGAGCCGTTTTGATTTCCGGAAATTATTTCGACCTGTCGAGCGTGGTGATTACGCTAAAAGAACGAGACAGGGAGAAATAATAATTTCTGGAAATCAAAACGGCTCAAAATAGATTCAGCTAGAAAATCGCATAAATAATAGTAGATTACATACCGAGGTGGAAAGTGTTTCATTCCTGTCGAGAGCTAAGATAGTTTACCAAGGCGTAGCCGAGGTGAACTAATGCTCGAGACAGGAAGGAAACACCTTCCCATCGAGGTTTGTATAGTATTTTATTCGGAATCGTTACATTTTTAGCAAATAAACAATTAATTTGGTGCAATTTCATTTCTACCGTTTTTCGACAATTCGTGTACGCCACTGGAAAAACGTCATAACAGGGCGGAAAGTGGCCTATTACTGACCAAGAGAGGGAAGAAAAGATAAAAAGAAATGGTTAACTTTCCGCCCTCGAATAAGGTTAGGAATGCGCATATTACAATACGATTCCGAATAAAATTATTTATAAGTGTGTATTGATGAATGAATGCCCGCGTGATATGATTTCCGAAAATCTCTCTAGTGATTTCCGGAAATCAGTGTGTAATGGTAATTTTCACTAAATCATCGTCTTATTGGTTGCTAAAGTAAAAATTACAAAATTTGATTGGTTATAATTTTATGAATGCGATTTTCATATATAATCTATTAAGAGCCGTTTTGATTTCCTGAAATTATTTCGACCTGTCGAGTTCTTTTTGCGATTACGCTAAAAGAACGAGACAGGGAGAAATAATAATTTCTGAAAATCAAAACGGCTCGAAATAGATTCAGCTATAAAATCGCATAAATAAAATTATTTATAAGTGTGTATTGATGAATGAATGAATGATTTCCGGAAATCAATGTGTTGTATGATGTCCATGGTGATTTTCACTAAATCATCGTCTTATTGGTTGTTAAAGTAAAAATTACAAAATTTGATTGGTTATAATTTTATTAATGCGATTTTCAATGAAATCACAAATAAAAGTCACTAGATAATTATTTTATATTTAAAAAAATTAAATTAATGAAGCCGAAGTAGAAAAAATAGCATGTTACACTCGTTTCACAGGATATTTGTTGAACTCGTTCCTTTAGAGCACGACGCTCTACTAAACCATCTCGTTCAATAGTAGACTGTCTTGTGCAACTCGTATAACAATATAAAGGGTGTTTTTGTGTATTTAGAGCGCCGCTGCGGGATGGGCCTCTCACTATAGCTTAAAATGCCAGCCGGTGGATTACTCGCTAAATCCATTAGCGTTAAGGGTAAGTAATATTACTCAGTCAATTGACATTCGCTGATGATCTTATTTGCAGATGGCGAGAGGTTGCTGGTGGTACTACTTTTCCAAATTCACGGAATTTCTAGATACGGTTAGTCCCCATTAATCGCTTCGACTCCCTCTCTACCCAATAATCTTCTTCCAGATCTTCTTCGTTTTGCGGAAAAAAAACGACCACATTTCGACCCTCCACGTGATCCACCACGGGATCATGCCCATGTCTGTGTGGTTCGGCGTCAAATTTACCCCAGGCGGTCACTCCACTTTCTTCGGATTCTTGAACACTTTTGTCCACATCATCATGTACTCTTACTACCTGATCGCCGCACTTGGACCCCAGTACCAGAAGTACCTGTGGTGGAAGAAGTATCTTACCACCATCCAAATGGTAAACATCACTGATCGATCACAACCGACACAACTTAAGCTGCGCGATTTTTTGTTCAGGTACAATTTGTGTTGGTCATGGTCCACGCCTTCCAGTTGCTCTTCATTGATTGCAATTACCCGAAGGCGTTCGTCTGGTGGATAGGTCTACACGCCGTCATGTTCTACTTCTTGTTCTCCAAATTCTACAAACAAACTTACGTGAAGAAAGACAAAAGGGTTAAAGTGGAAGTGAGTAATTACAAAAATTCATACATTTCCAATTACAAATTCGGTTTTCAGGATCAGAAAGATGATGAGAAGACGAAGAAGTCTAATTTCATGTTGTGTTTCACGACGCAAACGGCGCTCTACGAGAAAACTGATGACGTTAAAGAGATGTCCAAAGGGTACACTTCTGATGGCAATCGGTTGAGGAATAGGGTATTCATAGACAACCCTCGGGCGTAATGCAATTAAAAACAAATCATTTATGTTTTCTAATGAAGTAGAATGCTCCTCTTACCAGATATGTCATCACACTAGCTGTATTAATTCGTAATTAAGTACGAAAATGAAATTGGGAAATAAGAATCGATTCGTTTTAATGAGAAGAAGCCCAGTTCAAGTTTTTACGTATCTGTAAGATACATTTTCATTTTTGAGTTTATGACTCGTGAGACTTTTTTCAAACTGTTATTTTCGAACAGGGAAAAATCGTTATTATTTTTTATTTGTTGTATTTAACTAGGATTAGATTATATTTATTGTAAATTCTTGTAAAGTACCTTGTAAACTAGTAGTTTTAAGGAAATACATTCTATTTAAATTATAATTTTTTTTCTAGAATATTGGGTTAGAACCACCGTTAAAATAGTGGAAAAATATAACCACTAATTAAAAAAAAAGCGTTTGTAATATGAATGGGTTGTCGCAAATTACATTCAGATAACCTTCAAAGCCTGTTTCACTTTCATCTGACCAGTTCGGCGATCCGCAGCTTGCAACCTGAGGTTGTGTAAGAATTTTATTACACATCATATTATTTTATTATAGTACCTACCTGCTATACAGTGAGTTTTTTTTAAGACTGGCCATAGGGTTTTACATGCTGATTTTTCAACCCCCTGTTAACTTGTCCTCATGAAAATATTCAACCCAATTTAATTTAATAACCAGGAGCAAGGAATAAGCTAGCAAAAAGACGTTTTTTGAATTCCGTTTGCTTCAATTTTAAATTTTCAGTACCTAGGTTAAAATTTCACCTGTATTTGTAATTTTGATATGTAATTGATTGTGTAATTGCTTAAGTGCTCTGGAGGCCATTTTAAACATTTCATTTAATTTTTAATGAAGAAAGAAACCTTGTTATAACATAAAATAAAAAATGAATCTATCGTTATTAAAGTAAGATTAAATCACAGGCACGTGTCCATTAATAAAAATTATTTGTGAATTATAATCTTGTCCGGATGTTTATAATTCACGCTTTAAAATCTTTAAATAAAGAATCGCAAAAAAATCTACACAACTATATAGTCCTACAGAAACTCCAGTGGAATTCGGCTTTGGTTGTAAATTTAACAACAACAACCGAAGAATAAGATTTTATTATCAAGTAATAAATATTGTCATAAATACAACTACCACTATAGTCCTACAGAAACTCTAGTGGAATTAGGCTTTGGTTGTAAATTTATGTTTGTCACTTGAAAAATAGAATTTTATGGTGCAGCAATAATCCTACTGATAAATACTAATGAGGTTTGTCAGTTTGAGGGGACGCAGGTAAATTGCGCACATGGTTAAAATTGTTCAGGGGTTTTGACCAGGTATAGTGGAACCAGAAATATAGTGATTTTATGGACTCTGGTCGATAATTTCTTTTACAATTTTGGGGTCACTTTTATTACCAACTTGAAGAGAGTTATAAATCTTCTATGACAGATGTTTTTGAGCCGTCTGAAAATGGACCATCGGAGACAAAGGTAGGTAGAGCGCAGTCGCGCGACGAGCGCCAGAAGTTTATTGCTCTGCCATAACTGACCCTCTCAAGTTACTCCATCCCTCATAAAATCACTATATTTCTGGTTCCACTATAGCTGCAACCAAGGGATTAGCATCGTTCAAGTGTTGCTCGCATTTCCAACGTATGTGAGTCATTTTATTCTTCACTTCAGTAAAAACTTTTACTCGGCGCATCCAAATATCTTTAATTTTGTAAATGTTCTTATTACATTTCAGACTACGGTCTAATTAAAAATTAGAAGCGCTGATGTTGATAAAAAAACTACTTGGCAAAATAATAAAGAAGCAGTTGTTCTTAGAAGAATGCATTAATTTATATAAGAATAATTCTACTTCTGAATCACATAGATTCAATTATGTAAAAATTGTAAGTTACCACAATTTACCTACAGAACCCTAAGATGTACCAAATAATGTCAAAAAATATATTTTTTTTAAGTCCGATATATTTATTTCGGAGTGTTGAAGCCCAAGTGGTTAAAAGAAGATCATTAACATTATCTAGTCCTGAACGAGAATTATTATGACTGAACGCCCGTCGTCACCACTGGTGCGCAATTTACCTGTATTTTAAAGGACTCTTTGGGTTCCTAAATGTTAAATTTGACCAGTGTGCACAATTTACCGTATCCCGTTTGGGATTCGCAACGTTAGCTTCAGGCAGGGATGTTACAGGTAGTGGTAGTTGTATTTATGACAAAGGTTATTACTTAAATCGTATTCTTCGGTTGCTGTTAAATTTACAACCAAAGAAGAATTCCACAAGAGTCTCTGTAGGACTATACCTATACAATCCCTGCCTGAAGCTAACATTGCGAACCCCAAACTGACAACCCTCACTAGCATTTATCAGTAGGATTACTGCTGCAGCATAAAATTCTATTTTTCAAGTGACAGACATAAATTTACAACGAAAGTCGAATTCCACTAGAGTTTCTGTAGGACTATACTGTAATGTACAGTTGGTTGCAAAAAAAATGGGAACTGTCAGAATAAAATTGACACATTTTTACAATTTTTCCATAGTGTGAAAAATTAGAATTATGGTCAAAATTCATGACTTTTTTCAAAATTATTTGACAAGTAGACAATTAATTGACAAATGGACAAAACCAAATTTACATCAGAAACATTTTCGTTTCCCGTTTTTTTTTTGCAACAACTGTACTGTAATAATTATCACAAAGAAAATCTTAATGAAGCAAAAAACTGCAAAAAAGAACAAAGCATTAATTTTTAAAATTGCAGTATGTACTATGGCGGCCAAAAAATTTTAGACGTCAATTTCTCACTTCAAAAAAAAATTATGGTAATTGTTCACTTTAACTACTTCTGAAATTTTCGCGTTTTTTCTGGCTAGACAGCCTCAGGGCGTCCTCCTAGATCGTGTCCCACCATTCAAACCTTGTGCAAATGCCTTTTTTTTCTCTCTTGTTGTGTTTCAAGGTCGCGTCAAGGTCGCGCCAAGTCTTAGTATAACTGAAGGGTAAGGAAAATTTTCATTTGCACAAGGTTTGACTAGTGGGAAACGATGTAGGAGGACGTCCTGAGGCTGTCTAGCCAGAAAAAACGCGAAAATTCCACAAGTAGTTAAAGTGAACAATTACCAAAATTATAAGCCATACTTTCTTGTCACTATGATTATTGATTACCATCTTGATTATGATTGGTATATTTTGGGTGGTAAATTTCAAAACTCGAAATTACTTTGTCAATTTCTACGACACAGACGTTTACCTCAGGTTATCTAATATGTACGACTGTTCTAATTTTGTTCATTCACGTCGGATTTTTGGAATATCTGAACTTTAAACAGTTTAAATTGATTATCTACTAAACAATATGCATTACAAAATGACAAGAATCGAAAGTAGGGTTACGGTTCCTAAAGGTTTATTTACACTTTACATGAATGTCAAGATAGTGACGGCTAAAAAATTTAGGCCGCCATAGGACATACCACCGTAAGAGCAAAAAAAAAGCCATCAAGGATAGCTATGAAACAGTCCATTATGCGCTTGTGCACTGTAAATTGCAGGGAAAAAATGCAGTAATACGTTGGAATGAACATCAGTGGTGCAAATCGCACACATTGGGCATTAACTTTCATATGAGTTGTCATAGTAACAGGTCAGTCATTTGCACCACTGATGTTCATTCCAACGTGAACAGATATTACTTATACCGCGAGTTTTTTATTTGACTGAACATATGATTCATGGATCTGTAAGTTTGGTTGCCTATTTCCTATTTCAAATGAATTGATTAGTCCATTTTAGAACTGAACATGGCCATTTTACATTGTATGTTCAGCGAAATAAAAAACGCAGTGTATATGTCGCAGGCATATAGCAGAATTAGATTTTTGCAAAAAACCTAGGCGTTTTGCAAAACAACGTCACTTTGAATAATTACGTTCAATTATTCAAAATGACCTGCCATTGTCAGTCATTTTGCAATATGCCTGATGGCATATGGAAGACATCGCAATATACTGTTTTAAATGACTAGGCACTTTGAATAAATACTTTTGTCATGCGCATTACGTGTAAATTTCTAACCTTAAATCAAAGGCAATGATCAAAAACTGAGAGTGCACTGTTGAACAGCTACACTGTGATAATACCTATTCTACAGAGTGATCACAAAAAAACGTCCCAGCTTATATCTTTCTTATTTGACATCCGATTTTAACGAGCAGTACATCAAATTAAAGGGTTTAAAAAGTACTATAAACTGGATATAAAATGTTGCCCTTAGCAACCATCCATTGCAAGAGTCAAGGGTCAACATTATTTTTTTTTAATGGCAACATACATTTTTTTTTTGATACAGTTAGATTCATCATGTTTTTCTGAGTTCAAAAATATAGCACACCCTGTATATTTAAATATCATTCTAATTTCTAATTCTAATAGGAATAAGTAGAACTTTATTCATAACAGGCCATGAATTACTTATGAAGACATTTTTGTAGTCATGGAAACAATATTTATTAAGTAATACAAACAATAAAAATAACAATAATTTTTTTTCAACTGATCTGTTCAAACTGAGCACCATTTTGTTCGAGACACTTCGCGTGGCATTCAGAAGGTTTTCAGGTGGCGTTTCTCTGCAAGTAGTAATTTCTATTATTTCCGAAATATGCTTGCAACATATCCACAATTTCATTATTGTTCATTTTATTTCACAACACGAAATTGGAGAAAAAAAATTAAACAAAAATCACGACAAATAAAGTTTATTTTCAAAATAAATATTTTTTTTTGTGTTTCCATGGCTACAAGGACTGTAAAACCAGTCCTAGACTGTGTAACAAATTTTCTTAAGTAATTCATGGCCTGTTACGAATAAAGTTCTACTTATTCCTAATGATTTGTAATTGAATTTTATTTATTTCTTATGTTAGAATAACATTTAAATATACAGGGTGTGCTATATTTTTTAACTCAGAAAAACATAATGAATCTAACTGTACCAAAAAAATTATATGTTGCTATTTAAAAAATTTAAGTTGACCCTTGACCCTTGTAAGATATGGTTGCTAAGGGCAACATTTTATATCTAGTTTATAGTACTTTTTGAACCCTTTAATTTGATGCACTGCTCGTTGAAATCGGATTTCAAATAAGAAAGATATAAGCTGGGGCGTTTTTTTGTGATCACTCTGTATATGACAGAATCGACCAAGGCAAATAACAAGTGTTCAATTGAAATGTTCATCAAGTTGGCTTTGACTTTATTTTTTAAAAGACAACAACACCGTAAATTAAGTTGGTTAGACAAAGATCGCGACAAAGATCAAAGCCAATTTGATGAAATTTCAATTGAACACGTGTTACATACTTACTACTTATTCCTCACCAAATATTGAAAATAGTCCAACTGGAGTTGAATAAAGAGCTTTAGACTAGTACAATTATAGAAATATCTAACGAAATGTAGGTATGTAGATATTTATTATAAAAGACGTAAAAAAACAACATAGGATTTTGCACAGAACGAAAATTGTAAAAAACGTCTAAAAACAACATTAACTCTGCACAAATCAAAAAAAGTAAAACACACCAAAAAAACAACATAAACTCTTTGCATAGAACAAAAAAAGTAAAAACGTGTTCAAGAAACAAATTATTTGTTTACGCAAATGCTGCTACTGTGACAGCGTGAATTGCATAAAACGTCATATTTTTTGCAACAGCATTTCTTTGTGTTGCAATGAATTTTTGATGCCCTGTACTGGCATTTTTTGAAGCCTTGCCCTTGAAATTTAGATTCGAGCGAAACTGCATCTCTGAGAGTACCCACTGCACATGACAAAAGGATTTATTCAAAGTGCTAAGTCATTGACATTGACAACAGTATATTGCGATGTGTTCAATATGCCTAACTGCTATTAGGCATTTTGCAAAATGACTGAAAACGGCAGGTCATTTTGAATAATTGAACGTAATTATCCAAAGTGACGCTGTTTTGCAACACGCCTAAGTTTTTTGCAAAAAGCCTAATTCTGCTATATGCCTGCGACATATACATATACAGGCTGTCCCAGAGTTGCGAAAAAGCTCCATAACTTGTTTGTTATTAAAGATATCAACTTTTTCTTTTTTCTATATGATAGTTACGCTTCTACTGCACTGCAATGGGAAATTTTCACCGTAGAATAAAACGTTTGAGCAGTTTGTGATGGTGTGATATGATATGACCAATACTAATGAAACCACTTGTCATTTGCAACTGCTTTTTTCAATATTTCTGAACCAAATAAAGACAGAAAGAGACCAGAAAATCATAAAGTTGACTCAAGTTGCAAAGACACACTTGTCATTTGCAACAGCATTTTTTCAATATTTCTGAACCAAATAAAGGCATAGTTTGGATTGAATATTTTCCGTATTAGTACAGTTTTAAAATAATTTCAAATGACTACTGCCATAAAAGTTGTGTTGCAAAGGCAAAGTACATATGTCTTTGTGCGCAGATCACGTGACCGTCCTTTTACACTTTACGGCAACTCTACGTGAATAGCAACAAACTTTTCGTCATAAAATCAAAATTTTCGGAAGAAATGGGAAGTCTTGTGATATTGTTTCTGGAAATCATACATTATATACACAGTAACCCTAACAACATCAAAATAGCTAACTAAATTTGCATGGACACAACTTTTAGTTGATTTTCTTTAAGGAATACTAAATATTTGTTTGAATCTTTTAGAAATTATAAAATAGAATAAAACGTTGTATGCACCACGGGCATAATTCACATCTCCTGATTATGCCCTTAATACATAAATAACTATTGTGATGCAACCAACAATACACATTCCACATATATTATAATTCAGAATAAGTGGCATCGCGGTAGGCGTTGGAAATTCAAATTTACGTTGGCAGCAAGACCCTTGCTAATAATACTCTAGTTTCAATGCTGTTGGTAACCTTCGCTTTTAATTTGGCCTTGATATTATCAATGGAATCGTTTTGTGTTTTTTTCTTGTTATAATATTTGGAATTTCCTTCTTTCATTTATGAAAAGTGTATTATTTTTCTAGGGGTATCTCTGCTGTGGGCGTAAACCATGTCAAAAAATTATGTAACGCATAACCTCGGAATAAAGTAATGACGGTTTCACATGTTTGCAAAATTTTTTGACATAACATAAAGCTCGCTTTAGAGAATCAACACCTACCGCGATGCCACTTATTCTGAATTATGCTATAGTTTTTTTTTTTTAGTTTTGTGTTTTTACTGATTATTACATAATGATTTTGATTAAATTTGACAAATGTAATGTAGGGCATGTTGACTATTTTTTATTATTTAAATTTATAACATTATAAATTTAAAATACCTATACTTTTTTGTTCGACATTGTCAGAATTTGAGAATTTTCTCCTATGTGAACGGATTCTGATAAATGTCACCAATTGTCAAAACTAAACGTCAAGCTAATTTTAAAGATTTTAAACGATTTGGAACCTTTAAGGGGCTCGTCGAACAAAAAAACATTGTATTCAACACGAAACAAACAAACAAACTGTTTGTTCATCGTCCTGATGATGCCAACTTGGTTGGATGAAACGCGTCGACAAAATTCGACAAATTTTTGGTGTGTGGAATTTTTTCAATCTTTCGGGTGAAATTGCCACCAAGTGATCCATTTGTGTTCATTGTTCTTGTTCTTGTGTACGGTTGGCTTCAAAAAAAACGGGAACTGTCAGAAAAAGTTCTGTCAAATTTTATTAAATTTTTATAGTTTGAAACGGTCTTTTAGAATTAAGGTTAAAAAACTACACTTATGTGTCAGAAATGTCAGTTATGCAAATACAAATACTACTGTCAAACAGACATAAATTGACAAATTAAATTTCCAATTCACATTAGGTCAAATTTCATTTCCCGTTTTTTTTTTGAAGCCAACTGTAAATTGGGCTTTTTTTGGTACTCGTGCCAAAAAACCCCAATTTACACAAGAACTCGTCAAATAAACTACTATTTTCTAATTCGGTATCGAAAACTGTTACATTTCCACATTCATTTCGGTTAGGAAAAGTACTACTTTTCTTACCTAGTTAGGAAAAGTAAAACAAATGAAAATCGGCAATTACAACATTATTGCCTTCTTTGAACAAACATTGTGGAGCCACATTATCGGATTGGGTTATATTGATGATCTGTGCTTTTCCTAATATTTTTGAAGACACTTCCAACTTGTTTTGTACAGAATCCTCTATATTATATCCCTCGGCAACAGTATTTGGTCGCCAACTACCGTGTCTTTTGAGAACTGTGATGTCAGCTCCTGCATCGGCCAATAATGTTGCAGATGTTCTTCTGAAGCAGTGTCCAGTATAATTCGAAGAATTCTGAATTCTCCACCTGTGGTATTTATTCCTACTGCCTGCCTTGTGCATTTTCTGTTCCGAAAACGAAGAAGAAATCGAGTAATTTCAATCGGTGATGGTCGGAGAGAAAAGTATGTCCTGAATATTTCTAATAACTCCAAACCTTCAAAATTGCTCCATAATGTCGAGCCTTTGTGTTTTCTTAATTTTTGCTCAAAATAGGCCAGTAGAACTTCTTCAGTAATATCACGCACTCGCTTTTCACGGCACCAATCCTCAAATTGTTGGTAAAACTCTGTTTTTTGTTCAAGAAACGACATTCGATTTCGGATTCATGGATAACTCGATTACAAATTAATTTAATCGCTCGATATTTCGTGTTCATTTCCCGATGTACATAACGTGAAAAGTGGTATGTACTATCGCGGCCATCCAAAAGTGAACGTTTTTTTTATAGTTTGATATTTACTTTAAATCATAGGCGTCCTAAAATGTCAAAGTTTGACACTAGCGATAAAAAATTTATTGAAACTATTTTTTTTAAATGCCACATCTCTCTCCGATGCAGACAGCTAGGGATATTGCAAAGCTAGAAGAAAATTGGTCGTTGGCTGCTGTGACGAGAGAATTACATTGCAGTAAGACTTGCATGTTCAATATAAAGAGGGGTTGGCAAGAAAACAGGCTTGAGAGGCCAATGCGAATAGGTGTTAGAAAGGCTTCTTTATTAAAGTTTACTTTCACTTTAATAATGTATTAATTACTTCTCAGTCTCATTTTTATTATTACAACTTTTTATTATTAAAATAGTAACGCTTGCTGCACGAACGCCAATGAATACAGCTTGATTTAATCTAACGAAAAATACGGAAATTTTCGCAAGCTATCGTTCACTTTTGGATGGCCGCGATTGTACTTATATGTATAACTAACTTGACATCTGTCAAAGATAACCTCAAAATTTACAATTATTATTATTATTATCAATTTGAGGAACTGAGGCATGAGCCTCTTTTGGGTAATTGTTCACTTTAACGCGTTTTTTCCGGCTAGACAGCCTCAGGACGTCCTCCTACATCGTTTCCCACCAGTCAAACCTTGTGCAAATGAACATTTTCCTTACCCTTTAGTTATACTAAGACTTGGCGCTACCTTGACGCGACCTTGAAACACAACAAGAGAGAAAAAAAAGGCATTTGCACAAGGTTTGAATGGTGGGTCGCGCTCTAGGAGGACGCCCTGAGGCTGTCTAGCCAGAAAAAACGCGAAAATTCCAGAAGTAGTTAAAGTGAACAATTACCCTGTTTTGTTCCCAGAAATTTACGTAGGAAATCCTAGTGTTGTACGGTCTTCAACAGCTGTGTTTCACTGTTTGCTCCGTTCGAACCCCTTACAGCACTAGTCGAGGTCACGAATTTCGGAGAGAGTTTATTATTGAAAATGGCTACACTGTTTGATTGAACTATGTCATTGCTTAGGCTGTTCCATGACAGAAAGCCACGATTGGGTAAAACATGTTCCCTGCATTTTGTTTTGTATTTCTCGTGGTATAGTTTAAGTCCATGACCTCTGAGTCGGGAGTCATCGCTGAGTTCGTAAATGCCAAATAGTTCCTCGCCATATTCGTGATTGAAGATTCTGTACGTAATTAATAAATTAGATGTTAATCGTCGTACCTCCAGGGGAGGCAGGTCCAATTCTGCCAGTCGCTCATTGTAGGGCTTGCCTGTTAATGTAGAATGTAGGAATCTTTTTGGTGAACTTCCGCTGGACCCCTTCCCCCTTCTAATAGGTTTTTATCTTTGACAAGCCAAGGAGACCAAATTACACTGCCAAATTCCAGGATCGGACGAACATATGTTTTATACAACGTGTAACAGAAATAAGTACATTAATTTTAACCAGTAACAGAACTCGTCATGATGAACAATTTTTCTATGTACCACTTTTTCCAAATCGGCATTTTTTTTTAACATTTTTCCCCCCATAAATTAACGAGCCGTTCAGCCATTTAAGGCTGTTGCACAGTAATAAAACTTTTGGGCGAGGTGTAGTTCAAGTTGCAGAAGTATTCAGAATTCTTGGATCGGTCAAACACTGCAGCAGGTACCCTCTCGAGACCCGTCAGTCATAAAATTACCATTTTACAAGAACAGTAAATCTTCCTACTGTGAACAAATTTGTTGGCAAATTTTAGATTTTCTTGAAGGTTGGAGGTATCTGTGTACTTTAGTGGTTTAATCTCTTACTTCCAGAAAATTAATTTAAAGAATGATTTATTTATTGTTGGTTACTGTGCGGTTATTTTATGCTCCTGTCAATTTGACAATTTTTAATTTCTTTCACTTATTACGTTGATTACAAACATAACCTTTCGAAGCAATTGTCAACAAATTTGAGACATAATAAACGTTATTCACGTTGAGTGGAACATTTCAAGGTCAAATAATTTAATTTTTTGGTTCTGTAATTATGTTTTGTAAATAGTGACATGCAGGTAAACACCGTTCACGCTGGATTGAGGATTGCTAAATTCGCATTACGTTGATGAGCTGCATGTCACTATTTACAAAACATAATTTCAGAGCCAAAAAAATAAATTATTTGACCTTGAAATGTTCAACTCAACGTGAATAAAGTATATACAGTGAGCGGCAAAAGTATGGAATAAATTCCTAAAAAATAAAACAAAATTTTTTTTCAAAAAAATCTTTGGACAAATCAATTTTAGTTTTAAAAAATACATGTTTTAGTATGAAAGAAAATTCCAAGCAGTCATTTGTTTTCGAGTTATGACGTCATCCATAGTTTTTTTTAAATAGAAAACCCCTATTTTTTTTCTTGATTCTGATAGGCCTTTTAATTGTCTAAATGACAGTATAAAAATTTTGTTATCTTACATAAGGAAATTTTTGAGAAAAAAAAATATAAATTTGGAAAAAATAAATTTTATAACGAACAAAAACAAGCCAAAAAATCAAGCAGGTAAATCAAACAATCAAACGTATAGAAATTTTAATTTTGATTGGGTGCGGGAATAAAACTAGATAAAACTAAAATTGACCTGTTCAAAGATTTTTTTGAAAAAAAATATTGTTTAATTTTTAATGAATTTATTCCATACTTTTGTCGCTCACAGTATACTGTTCACGTTGGATTGAACATCAGTGGTGCAAATCGCACACATGGGGCATTAACTTTCATATGAGTTATCATCAGTGTGCGGACGAAATAGTACCGGACAAGTCGACCAGTACAACTTTGCGTAATCCCTCGCGCGCACATAAACACGATTCAGCTGGTTCCCTGTTATTGTAAACGAACCAGCTGAATCGTGTTTATATGTGAGTGGGGTATTACGCAAAGTTGTACTGGTCGACTTGTTCGGTACTATTTCGTCCGGACACTGGTTATCATAGTAACAGGTCAGGTCATTTGCACCACTGATGTTCATTCCAACATGAACAGATATTGATATTAGTGTTATTTATGACCAATTCAAATTTGTTTCGGATCCTAGCTCAAACATACGTAAAAGTTATTAGCTAGTGACGTCATGGGTAACTGGGTAAAAATTGAACTGTAAATACCGTGCAATCAACAATTACTTAGATAAGAGGCAACTATGACTTTGACAGTGTCAGATTTTTCGTATCTCTGCTATCTTTAGCTAATAAACATCAAACAACTGTCACTATTAATCAAATTTTAATGCAAAAATAGTTGTTAGAGTCCAATTTTTACCCATTTGAGAGGACGCCATTATCTAGTAACTTCACGTATGTTTGAACTAGTCAGAAACTAATTTGAATTGATCATGAGTAACTATTATGTTTCAAATTTGTAACCAATAATAAATAAACGCATCGCATTTTTTTCTGTTATTTCAAACAGGAGAAAACGAGAAAGAAAAGCGTGACGTCTTCCCAAAAGGCTATACTATATCTCTATATAAGAAAGATAGGATTACAATAGCGCCTGTTTTCATTACCTGCACAAATAATTTCCAGAAAAAAATCTGCTATCGGATAATACTTACATAATACTTATATACAACTTTCTCCATTTGCCAGAAATACTTGGAACCCTGTCAGAATCTATCCACTCAGACGTTTATTGAAAAAGATGATAGGTATTTACCTAGTTTCTGTGTAAATTAGTAGGGGTGCTAATATTCAATATTGAATCTTTACTGAGAACGACTAATTACCTACAGTTTGGCCGTTTACTCGACATTAGACACAGGTAGTTCGGCCCAACTGACCAACAACGGCTTCCAGATTGGAAGAATGGGGATAGAAAAGTTTATAAACATGCATTAATTTTATTTTATTATTTGAAAATAGAATTAAGTTTTATTATTGCTTTTAAATGGGGCAAGAAAGTAAAAAACATGTTGCTTGTTCAAGAAAGCGGAAAAGTAGAAAAGAAATTAAAAGAAAAATTAAAAAAAAAAGAAAAGGTTCTAAATGTGTTTTTACAGCTGAACATATAGACAATATTGCTAATTTCAACAATGATATTGATATAAGTACCGCAATCTCTTTTTAAAAATTTAAAAATTCTGGATTTAGATAACACATTGGTAGTTGAAATTCAAAAAGGTATATTATTATACTCATGTCACATCGTGAGGAAGTTCCTTAACATTGACACAGAACATAATACACAACAAAGTCAAAATGCGGAGGCGAGACGCCGGTAATTATGTTGATAAGCACTGCACTATTACTTGATAGTAATATCCGTAATAGTGTATGTACTCCGGCAAAATTGCCGTGCCGCCGGGTGGAGGTGGGATAGTTTAAGTTTAAATAATAGTTTAGAAAATTTAGATAACATGTTTTTTAGAAGAAAGTGCTAATTCTCCAAATGAGACTAAATTTCAGTTGACAGGTCGTAGAATTATTGACATAAATCACTTATTTTTGACATTAAAATCAATTAAACACCAAGGTTTCGATTGCAGTTTCTATGATGTAGATATTATCAATGAAAAACGGTATGGTTTAAAAAGTTATTTCAGTTACAAATGTACTATTTGCGGGTTGGAAGGGACATTTAGTAGTGAACCCGACACCGATTCTTCGGAAATTAATAAATCGGCAGTATGGGGAATTATTGCGATGGGTGCCGGTTTTACTCAATTTTCCTATTTATCTGCAGCATTAGATATCCCATGCATGAGCTCGTCAACATATTTTGCTGTAGAAAATCAAGTATTAAATAATATTAAAGAAGTTGCAATAAATGAGATGATTGATGCAGGGCAAGAAGAACTTAGGTTAGCGCTAGAAGCGGGAGAACTTGATTCAAATGGAGTAGGCATGATTACAGTCATTGTTGACGGAGCATGGAGTAAACGCTCTTATAAAACGAATTATAATACATTGTCAGGAGTAGCTTCTATAATTGGTGCTCGATTAAAAAAAGTGTTATATATAGGTATTAAAAATAAGTACTGCAGAATATGCGAAAAATTTGCTAAATTAAAAAAAAAGCACCATCACATAAATGTTTTAAAAATTGGAAAAGCACATCAACATCAATGGAAACAGCTATTATTTTAGAAGGTTTTAAAAATTCTGTAGCTATGCATAATTTAAAATATACTAAAATCATAGGAGATGGAGATAGTAGTGTTTACAAAAAGATAAAAGAGTCGATGCCCTACGGTCCACATTGTTTCTTAGAAAAAATCGAATGCAGAAATCAAATAATGCGAAACTATTGTAACAAAATTAGAGAAATAGGAAAAATGCCTAGAGTCGATTTTCAAATTAGAAATTTCTTGCGTAACAATATTTTAAAATTTAGAACCGCTGTTACAAGTGCTATTAAATATCGTAAATGTCATAGAAGGATACTATCGCAAAAAATTGAGTATTTAAAAACCGACATATTAAACAGCCCTAACCATATTTTCGGCGATTATTCGAATTGTGTATCATATTTTTGTAAGAAGAATTATTATAATTAGTGATTGGTTATGATTATGACAATCTTTTTATCCAAATGATACCACCGCACCGTCGCAATCCGACCATCTCCTTTACAGGTATATTTTACTTTTATTCATAAGTTGACCATCGCGGCACGCCGGCTCTGCCCCGAGGATGTTCCCGTGAGCCCAGTGCAAGTATCTTCCCAACAAAAATTGCATTGCGGGCGTTAAGTAGTGATTATGTCAACCCGAGTTTACGACCTCCAGGTAGTTGAGAAGTATAGTGGACTGCCTAATAACCGAATTTTACGCGTTTTGTTGAGGCTTTTGTTTATTTTTTTGCTTCCAATCTAATTTGTTTTTCCAAAAACTGAGACAGTAGCCCCATGAGATACGTTCTTCTGAATCCAATGCACTTTTTAAATAGTCTCTAAATGAAAAATTGAGCAAAAATAACTAGAATTACTGAAAAACGTTATTAATTTTTTTATAAAGAATGAAGCGATTTTTCAAAAAACTGAGACAGTAGCCCGGTGAGATACGTTAATGTTTAACAAAAAATATAGTCACCATAGCTTCAAACATAAAACTGTGGAAAAATAATTAGAATCCGTTTAGCGCGCTTTACCATTGCTTGGCCATCCACTAGGCAACAGCCTTAAGTAAACCTTCTAAGCAGTGACCAGGTAGCGTGATCTCCAGTGGCGGGTAGCGAAATTTGTGAAAAATTTTAAACAATTTTAACTCATTAACAAGAACGTTTACAAAAAAAAATTATTTAAAAAAGTTGTTGCTCTTGATGAGTTTTACTACCAGTTAAAATTAATGTACTTATTTCTGTTACACGTTGTATAATATTTGGGCAAGTGACCTTTTAGGGCAATTGAAGGCTTTAAATAAAAGATAACTAACTGTATTAGCCCTTTTTACAATTTTGCAGATGTGGGGGGACCATGACATATCACTTGTGATTGTAAAACCTAGATCCTTTTCTTCTTTTACTGACTGTAGTTCGTGTGACTCGATCTTATAAGTCAGAAAAGGTTTTTTCTCCCTACCGGTTAGAAATGTAGGCTGTGGATACCTCATTTGAGGTGAGAAAATTCAACTTTCTCGCTAAGGTAAGAAAGTTAATCATGAAATGTTTATGGTAAAACTGTACCAAAATACAAATGTCAAAAGTGTCAAAAGTGAAATAAGTTATTGATAAATGAAAGCCAATTCAATGAAGTAAGTTGGTAGGTCAATCATATAATCTGGAAAATAAACAGATAAGCTAGGTAGGTAGATTACTTTACCCTGTTTATATCAAATTTTCGAACAAACGTCAAATCTTCAAATGCGATGACAAGTTAATTAAACAAATAACACAGCCTACTATTCAATTCTCAAAATTTTCGTTTTAATCACGAATATAACCATCTTTTTTGACTTTTTTCAACAAAGTTGTGCCGGTAGGGAAAAAAATTGTATTCAAACCTTGTTAAGAAAGTGTCCTTGCAGACCTTAGGCACTTACAAACCTCGTCTACGACTCGGTTTATAATCTTTGCCTGCGGTCTGCAAGAAACCACTTTCTTACCTTGGTTTGAAATATACTATTTTTTGCCCATGTGCAAAACGGAGCATTTATTAATATTCAGTGGTATTAGCCATTTTTTGGACCAATCAGACAAGGTGTCGATGTCATTTTGTAAAATCAAAGAAGACTCACCAGGACTGCGTAGAGAGAATAATTAGATTGCAGCAAATGCCGTAGATCCATTATACCGGGAAATTTTTTTCCCTATGTTCAATTTTAAAAAACACAGATCAATGCATTGTGAGTTGCTATGCAACCAACTATACCGAACACCAGAGATTTTGAAATAATGTTAAAATATGTTCCGATTGATGGAATTGGTCTATCATGTGTTGCATTGGAAATGTCACGCACATTTCTAATGCTCTGATTGGCATAGAATAACTGCATTATGTGTATTTCTTCTTCAAACAACTTGACCATTTTGTTAAACTGTCAAGTACTTATTTTCGTTACCTTGGTTACGTGATTACATACATGCATTGACCTGTGTTTTTTAAAACTGAACATAGGGAATAAGTATGGACTTTGTTCAATGTTAAAAAAATGTCCCGGTATACAGCGAGAACAGCAAGGTACCCAAAACCGGTTCCTGGGGTACACCAGACACAACAGGGCATTTGACAGCGGCGATGTCAAATTGCAGCGAGGATCGAAGGTTTTAAAATCCTAAGTACTAAATTGCAGCGCGCGGTTAGTTTGGGTCTTAATAACCTGATGTAAACTGCAGCGCTTATAATCTTAATAAGGGGTCGGCTTGTCATTTAGAAATTTTCAGGTAGCACTGCACTTCTCAGTTCATTACGCAGATGTATAAAAGGTGTACATGATGCTCTTGAATCGATTCAAATTAAAACTAATCGAAATCAGGATTTTCTTCTGGTGAATGACAAAAGAAAAACATTATAATTTTTTCTTGCCACAAAAATTTGAAATTTTTGTCAACATCGTCAAAAATTTACGCGGACGGTACGTTTTCACACTGTACAATTTTTTTTAAACAATTATTTACTGTTCACGGATATAAAAATGTACATTATGTGCGTCCTTCGTCTCGATTTTTCAAACTCTTTCTCGATTCTGTTCCTTCCTAACCTTATATCCCAATATACCTACTATTAAAATCGTTCTACTGAAAAATGAGCGTCTTTTCCAAAAATTCCAGACTTTGCAGATGATTAATTAGTTACTTCCTTAAAAGTCGGAGGTAAGGGATAGTTATTATTTATAATCGTCTACCTGCCCACTCCCTGGGGGGTAAAATGACAAGCGCTGCTATTTACTTATTTAATTAATCAGTACCTGCTTCCCCTAAAAGATTAAGACTTGACCGCCGCTGCAATTTGATACTGCCCTTTGACAGAATAAGCATTACCCACTTTAACTTTGAAGGACCTGTTAGATAAGAAAGCTTCAATCCAGGCAAGTAACATTCCCCTTATCCCGTTATGTTCTAATTTGTGAATGAGTCTGCGGTGTGGAACTCGATCAAACGCCTTTTCAAAATCAAAGTATATAATATCCAGAGATTGACACTTATCTATGCAAGATGTCCAATAGTCCATGGAGTGCAACATACACGTAATAACTGATCTTTTAGGTAGAACTCCGTATTGGTTTTTGTCAACTAAGTCATGTTGGCTTAGGAATCCACGATGCAGTAGAAGTTTAATGTTTTACTCTTTTTGATCTCTTTGTAACGTAGACGGACCCGAATGATCTGGATCGAACGGTATAGATGAGCTGAATTCATCAGAGTTTATGAATTCGGGAATTCCTCTTGAGAAGTTTCCTCTTGTTCCTCAGGGTCATCATCATCATCATCAAGATCATCTGGAGTTTGCCAAAATAGAAATTCATTGATTTCAGGTATTTGTTCGTCTTGATCTTGAGATTCTGGAACGTCTGCGATTATTTCATTATCCGTGCGAGATACGTCTATCTAAGTTATTACAAAAAATGTAGAACATACAATTCTCTACAATATTTGTTCTTTATGTTTTTTTTTTGTCAGATCAATAGTTTCGTAGTTACAGCCTGTAGAAATCGAGCATTTATTGTTTGTCGGTCTACGGGCATATCGGACTCCAACGTGTATACTAATGAAACAGGTAACGACTTATACTTGGGCCAACCAACAGATATAGTAATAAAATCGCCCCCTAGTGCCCGCGTACTTTAAATAGCAGCTTCCAACTGGCTTATTCAAAACGTGCGCAGATTTTCGAAAGCCTGATTTACATCCACAAAAATTACTTGACGGCATTCGGCGTCTCATTCGTTTTAACCTCGTTTCGGGAGTTTGACCACGTGTTTATGTTTGTTTGTTTTCCTTGGCATTTTTCGATTTGTATTACAAAATATTTTTTTTTCAAGAGTTTTGGTTCTCTATTTGTTAGAAAAAACCTGCTTCATTATGAAACAGGCTTCGGCGTACATCGTTCTACGCAACTAGGCCACATCCCCTTTTTTATTACTATATCTGTTGGTTGGCCCAAGTATAGGCCTGGTTTCTGGAAACAATTTTATCGGGCCAGTTAGTTAACTCTCCGATAAATACAAAAATCCTGCAATGTGATTGGTTACTTTCTAGCGTTTCTATAGCAACGGTTGATTTAACCGGTCAGTTAGTTATTGGACCGTTCCAGAAACCGGGCATTAAAGAGATAAATTCGGACAAAGTCCTCATGAGCAAAGCGAATTTGATCCATAAATGTTTTGAATAATTTTTTCTCTAATAAATGGAGATACAGAAAGATGAACTTCTTAAAATGAGTGTTGAGGAAATTGTAAAACTTACTAAAGAATAAGAGATAATTGAACAAATTAATAAAGATATCCCGTCCTCGAGTTCAGCGAAGCCTCACCATGAATTGTCTTTGATGAATAAATATTTTTTTCTATTATTGATTCAAAAAATTGAAATTCACGCATAGTTATCGGTGCCTGAAGTGGGTCATTTTCTAACGTGTATTTCTTTTTGCATTGTTAGTAAGATCGAAACCATAGAAACCATACAAAACAGTGTGTGAAATGCGATTTCACGCACACGACTATTTCTGTGTTTCACTTCACGCACTGTATTTTATTAGTTACCTAGCAACATGGTCACTGCATTGAAACTTCAGAGTTCCTTCAAAAATTTGAATTTTTAATTTCAATTTTTTGAATCAATTATACGGGGTGATCAAATAGGACTGTTTAAGTTGGTAACACTGAATTGTATTTTAAATCGTATAACAGGAGTAACTTTCGGTTGTTGATGGCTTGTCGTTGTTAATGCTATACCTACATCAGATATTTGTCAAATAAACCAACAAAACATATCCGGTTGCAGTGTTATAAATAACCGAATTAAAAAATTTTCTTAATTGTACTGCCAACTTAAACAGTCCTTCTTGATCACCCGGTAGAAAAAATATTGTTTATATTTCGTGCGTGAAGATGTTTTTGTGCATTCAAAGGCTTATACTGCCTCGACCTTCGTCTCGGCGTAAAAGACCTTTTCATGCACAAAAAACACTCTCTTCACGCACTTAATATAAAAATAACTATTTAACACCACCATCAGATAATGAGATTGTGCTAAATAAACTAAGTTTAAAAAAAATAAAAACCATTGCAAAAAGGCTGGGCTTAAAAAACTATTCGCAATTTAACTTAAAGACTAAATTAGATCTTATAAAATTAATTCTAAAAGAAGAGCTCAATGCTGGCGACTGGTTTAATAAATTAAATAGACTCAATATTAAAAAAATAAAATCAACTGCTGAAAAACTAGACCTAAAGATAAAGCAAAATAGTAAAAAAACAGATCTAGTGAATCTAATTTCGAATAACGTAAACAATGAAAATTTAAATACACTTCTCAAAGAAATTGGATCGCAAAGATTAGAGAAATTATTAGAGGAATCGATGTCAAAAAACGAGTCGACTCAGAATATATCGATAAAAGAGTTAAGAAAAATTGCCAAAGAAAAGAATATCAAAGGTTACTCAAAAATGAAGAAGGCAGAATTATTACAAAAAATTCGGTCTGAAAGCCCTCATAAGCGAAGCGAAATTGGTGAGCAACCTTCTGCAATGAAGCCTTTTGCATTCGAAGATAGTTATTTTACAGAGTTTTCAAAAAAACCTAAAATTAAAATAATAGAAACAAAAGCTGAATACACCAAAAAATGGAAGAAACATAAAGTTTACTATAAAGTTATATTATTGAAAGAGGAAGATTCATCCGAGTCTGATCTTTCAGACATAATTATGAAAAAAATTACGGTCATTAGAGAGGGTTTAAATGAAATAGTAAAAAATAGTAAAAGAGAAAACAAATTTCAAAGAAGGAGATTTATTAAATATAGTAGTTAATAACAATGATCTCTGGTCCCCTATTTCCACAGGGTTATCAAGAACTTCTGAAATTGATAATTTATTAAACAAACTTCAAATCAAGATTTAGATATATACGGTTGTACATTTCATGCAGAAGTTGTTAATATGCCTAGAGGTGCTACTAATGCGAAAAGATTTTGTAATGTTTCTAGCACAGGTTTCTACAGTGTGGAATAAAATGATTTACATCTAGTTACCTTTGGAATTTTTGCATATGTAAATTTTCCTGTACCGCTCTACTTTTTTTTTGAAGTGCCGAACTATTAGTTCTGTCAATAAATGTCATCAATCGAATTGACAATTGTTACAATTTACTAAATCGAATTAACAAACGTTGGTGACCACTTTCAACACTAGCTGTGACTTGCTTTTGTTAGCTCCTTTTTAATTTCAATCTCTACTTTGCATTCATATCATCCCTTCGCAATAAATCACATTTGGAATTTTGGAATATGTTGAGGTTAGGCTTTCTTTTTTTTGTAGAGCGGCATATCGTATTTTTACAAGGGTAATGCAAAGGTAACTAGATGTAAATCATTTTATTCCACACTGTATAAATACGTATCATTTTTCCACGGCCTCCAAAATATATAAGACACTCGTCTCTTTTTCCGATCAGCCGCATTCGAAAAATGTCTTTTTTGATAATTGAAATTGCTATTGATAACGTAGAACATATAGAACGCAAAATCCGTTGTAGATTTTGGAAAATCATACTGATAATATATTTCAAAACGAGTCTCTCAGAGGCCGTGGTTTTTTCTTTAAATTGTGACAGTAAAAAATGTCAAAATATAATTGTCCAGTTTTTAAATGTTTTAATAAAAACTTCTCTCGGCACCGCTTTCCGAACCCTTTGAGAGATCGAATCAGATAGAAATCCTTTTGCCAAAATCCATACATAGAAAACTAAACGCTAAAAGACAAGGAATCTTTTAAAAGTTATCGAATTTGTGGAATTAATTTTGCTCCAGAAGATTTTACCAGTGCTGGAAGACCAAGTCTCATAGTGCCTATCCCGAACAACCTGCTTTTGAAGGTAAATAACAGTCAAAGTCAATGGTTTGTACTTTTGTATTTTTTTAAATGTATTTTTCTCGTTGTAAAACTAAATCGATAGTATATTATTATATTATCTATGAAGCTATGGCACATCCGGCGACCTCTCCTGACATAAACTGTTAAACTTTTCGACCTAAATCATAGCTGGCCTGCATTCCTGCGTACACACTTTCTTTAATACATTTCACTACAATAGTGAAAGACGTTATCTTGTGATAAAAAAAAATATTGGATATGTAGAATCCAGTCGATTAGTGAAGGGACATTTGGTGGGGGAAAGTTGCACGGTCCAAATATCCAACCAATAGCAACCACTCTTATTTACCAATAAATGGACCTGGTCGAACCACAGAACGGTCGAAAGAAATAGCGTTGCTGCGCATCCCCACCTAATGTCCCTTCCCTAATGCACTGGATTCTACGTCTATGCTGTAATTTAAGAATTAAAAAAATATATATCACAAAATCCTACATACCTATAGAAAACTACGGCAGATAAAGCAAAACTGTAGACGTAAAACCCTTTTTGTAGAGCACAAAATATTCTTGAAAAAATCAAGAACGATGGTATTTTTTATCTATTACAGTTCAGAAGTGAGAGACCTTCAAAACCGCTTTGCGAAGTACTCCAATTTTGCGTAACTTGGAAATTTATCTGTTCAATTAAAAAAAAAAATGTAAATGTTGTTTAAAAATTCTGAAAAAAATCACATAGGGGGTCATTCACGAAACTCGGTAAGGCTCGATAAGGCGTTGTAAATTCAAAACCATGACAACCGACATTGTTGAAGTATTGTATTTGCCGTTTCGTTAACGATTTGCAAATTTGCAAAGTTTCGTGAATCTCCCCCTTAGTATCTAAATACCATGAAGAAATTGGTAATGCCAATTAGAAATAATTCCCAATCATTTTCCATTTTTAACAATAAGAAACAAAATTTATCAGGAAACTGTGAAATGCTCGAGGGCGTACTATTTACCACAAAATAATGATTCTCTTTTTAAATTGTAAATCATTTTTGACGTCTAAAGAACGGTACACTGTTATTTACCCAATTTAGTGAATGAAAAAAGCAACATATATTTTTTAATCAGAGGTAAAATAACAAGACCTAATTTTTTTATCGGATAAAGGAGAACGCACACTTTATATGTAATTCTAAAGACCACTCAAATGGGGATATTTTGATATCAATCGACGCGTCTTGAAATGACAAATATTTGATACCATTGGGCCAAAACGCTAACTCTATAAATAAAGCCGCAATTTATAATTGAAAATCAAAAACTTCCATTTACTTTATACAGTGAGCGGCAAAAGTATGGAATAAATTCATTAAAAATTAAACAAAATTTTTTTCAAAAAAATCTTTGGACAGGTCAATTTTAGTTTATAAAAATACATATTTTAATATAAAATAAAATTCCAAGCAGTCATTTGTTTTCGAATTATGACGTCATCGATAGTTTTTTTAAGTGGAAACCCCCTATTTTTTTTTTGATTCTGATAGCCCTTTCAATTGTCTAAACGCCGGTATAAAAATTTTGTTACCTTACATAAGGAAATTTTTGAGAAAAAAAATAATAAAGTTGGAAAAAATAAATTTTATAACGAACAAACACAAGTCAAAAACTGTGTTAGTAAGTACTTAAAATTATGGAATTAAATGTTCGAATTGCCATCCCCCAGCTTGTTGACAAAAAGCAGGTTTATGAAGAAATTCCCCCTGTTTTCGTTTTATCTAGTTTTATCCCCGCACCCAATCAAAATTAAAATTTCAATACGTCAATGAGTCATTTTCGAAAACGTTTTATAAAACAAAAAACACATACGAATGAAATTGACAGTAACATTTGACTGTTTGATTTACCTACTTGATTTTTTGACTTGTTTTTGTTCGTTATAAAATTTATTTTTTCCTACTTTATTATTTTTTTTCTCAAAAATTTTATTATGTAAGATAACAAAATTTTTACACTGTCATTTAGACAATTAAAAGGGCTATCAGAATCAAGAAAAAAAATAGGGGGTTTTCATTTAAAAAAACTATCGATGACGTCATAACTTGAAAACGAATAACTGCTTGGAATTTTCTTTGGTACTGAAACATGTATTTTTATAAACTAAAATTGACCTGTCCAAAGATTTTTTTGAAAAAAATTTTGTTTAATTTTTAAGGACTTTATTCCATACTTTTGCCGCTCACTGTATGAGTGTGAAAGGGAGCGGTAGATAGAAATATTTCAAGTTTTATCGATTTTGTCGCTTTATTAATCGAGTTACACATTTGGCGCATTTTGCTCTTAAATATGGTAATTTCAAAGAGATATATCTCCTTTATTACCAAATTTTACAGCTGAATTATAAATTACTTTATAATGTTACTTTTTCTAAGACCCCTTTGGGTAGTGGAACAACACCGAAGGCCTTCTTTTTAGAGTAATGACCTACCAAAATACGCTAAAATAACAGTGGCAACATTGACCTCAAAAGAGAATTGGTTTAGTTGATTATGCATACCAACCGATGTTGCCAAATTTGCTTATTTTAAAATGGGTATATTTTGGAAAATACTAAAAGGAAAAAAAAATTCACAACGAAATTGAACTCAACTCTTCAAATAGTTTAACCCCTCAAGAGATTGGGCGCCATTTTTGAGACACCTGTATAAAGTGTGCGTTCTCCTTTTTCAATTTTACGAAAACTTTTTGTTTTGACAATTTTAGGAGTTGAATTTGGGCATTTTTATTCTGGTTAATGTATTGAAACAATTTCAATTTAATAACCAGAAGCAAGGAATGAGCTAGCAAAAAGACGTTTTTTGAATTCCGTTTGCTTCAATTTTAAATTTTCAGTACCTAGGTTAAAATTTCACCTGCATTTGTAATTTTGATATGTAATTGATTGTGTAATTACTTAAGTGCTCTGGAGGCCATTTTGAACATTTCATTTAATTTTTATAGTAAAGAACCTTGTTATAACATAAAATAAATAATGAATCTATCGTTATTAAAGTAAGATTGAATCACTGGCACGTGTCCATTAATAAAAAGTATTTGTAAATTATAATCTTGTCCGCATGTTTATAATTCACGCTTTAAAATCTTTAAATGAAGAATCGCCAAAAAATGTACACAACTATATTGTCCTATAGAAACTCTATTGGCAGTCGGCTTTGGTTGTAAATTTAACAACAACCGAAGAATAAGATTTTATTATCAAGTAATAAATGTTGTCATAAATACAACTACTACTATCGCGGCCAAAATACTTTGGTCGTCAGTTTTTGACACTTCAAATGTAAATCAAGTATTAATGTCAATATACATGACAATTTCAAATTATTCTTGTCAAAAATATGGCACCTTCAGTTTTTGATAAATATAGAATCGTCTTACTTGCTTCTGAAGGTTGTCTAAAGCGCGACCACGTTGATCTTTTGCTTTTGAACCCTGCCTCCGCAGCTGGGATTTACCCCATCCGTATGACACTGATAGATTAAAATAATTTTGACAGTAGTAAAAAATAAGGTTAAACATCCTAAAGTTTGCTTTACAATTGAATGTCATTTATGTCACATTGACGACCAAAGTATTTTGGCCGCGATAGTACCACTACAGAGCGCCTAGAAATGTGGTAGCAACTTTTACACAAAGTGTCACAAGATGGCACTTTCGAAAAGTCAAATTTGTTCAATCTTGCAACATTCAATTTTTGAATTTTTTCAAAAGAATATGTTAAGGAGGTTTTCCGAACAATTTTTACCCCCGATTTGTGCACTAAAATTTGTCAAGATGTTGCTCGAAGGGTTCAGTTATGCATTGAGCATAATGGTGGTCAATTTGAACATTTACAATAAAATTTAAATTTGAATGTTTTACGTTTGACAATTCTTGACATTTATTTATCTCAATTTAGATAGCGGCGTTGCCATGCATAAAAAAGGTCTCTGTAAAAAAGTGTCATCTTGCGGGACCAATCGAAAAACTTGCTACCACATTTCTGGGCGCTCTGTATATTCCTACAGAAACTCTAGTGGAATTCGGCTTTGGTTGTAAATTTATGTTTGTCACTTGAAAATAGAATTTTATGCTGCAGCAATAATCCTACTAATAAATACTAATGAGGTTTGTCAGTTTGGGGTTCGCAACGATAGCTTCAGGCAGAGATGTTACAGGTAGTGGTAGTTGTATTTATGACAAAGATTATTACTTGATGATAAAATCTTATTCTTCGGTTGTTGTTGTTAAATTTACAACCAAAGTCGAATTCCACTAGAGTTTCTGTGGGACTATACTGTAATGTACAGTTGGTTGCAAAAAAAAGGGAACAGTCAGAATAAAATTGACACATTTTTACAATTTTCACATAGTGTGAAAACTTCTTACGAGAGATAGATTAGAATTATAGTCAAAATTCATTACGTTTTTCAAAATTATTTGACAAGTAGTAGTAGTGTATCCTTTAATAAATTGAATTTAACTGCTAAATTCATGTGTATAATTTTTGCGAATATATCATGACGTTTTTTATATTCGCTTTGAGCCAAAACGGTGCAAGAAGAAATGATGTGTTCAATGGTTTCCCCTTCAGTTCCGCAAATCCTACATTTATCGATGATCGATTTTAAACCTCACCAAGTATTGAAAAATAGTCCAACTGGAGTTGAATAAAGAGCTTTAGGCTTTAGGGTAGTATAATTGTAGAAATATCTAAAGTCCATTCACCTAGTCAAGGTCAAATAATTCAATATTGTGGCGGTGTGATTTTTAGTTCAAAAATGCTTTAGCTGTGTATGTCACCAATACGGGCTGATCAAGTAACCAAGTCATTCGTAGACTGTAGAGGTTATGTTATTCGCTGTCAGCAAAGAAACAGTCATTTTTCAAATATTGTTATTAACATTTTTAGAGGATAACAATAG
The DNA here is from genome assembly GCF_963966145.1 of Tenebrio molitor. NCBI lineage: Eukaryota > Metazoa > Arthropoda > Insecta > Coleoptera > Tenebrionidae > Tenebrio > Tenebrio molitor. The sequence goes on along the minus strand of NC_091048.1, from coordinate 19,353,837 downwards.
GTAATAATACATCCATTTTGTTATCATTTGCACTAAAAATAGTGTCAGTTGTTAATCGGTATGATAGGATTAGGAACATACAATAGGTATAAAAAAAATACCTAACACCTACCTACTGGTGTTGTATTTTTCTGCTTGCGTTGTTGATTAAGTGAAAAAACCCTTAATGACTACATTTACGAGTACCTACTTAACCTTCTGCGACTAACATGATGAGTGATGAGGAGCAAGAATAAGTTATAGAAAATGAACCCAATAGGAAATTGTGTGAAGTTTCTTTCATTGGAAGCGATGGAAGTAAGGAATGCATCTAAATGATGGAACAAATTTGGCAATAAAATTTCAGTTATTCAGAGATTTGATTGTGGTTGTGACGTTTCAAGAATGTATTGTTACAATTGCATACCACAAAAGAAAGGTGTATTTTGATTCTTAATGATTTTTTTCTAATTTAAGATTTTTTGGTGTAAGTACATATTACCTTTAAAATAACGTTGTATTGTTAAAACTGCTCAATAAAGGTCGTAAATAGATTATAATCATGTTAATACATACAATACATTACATATTAAAGGATTCTAACTAATTAATTTTCGAACTGAAGCTATTTTTTCTTGAGTCTGTATTAGCTTGCGGGTTTCGTCACATTACGGCAGTTGTGGAAGGTTAACGCAATTTTAAAATTAAGCTTTTGTCTTTTCACCATGGTAAAATCACCCAGGAATAGAATTTTATTAAAAAATCAGTGACTTTATTTCACACGTCAAACTAACATTCAAAATTAAAGACGTCAAATCGCTCTCAATTGCTCTATCACGAATAAAACACGATAATGTAAAAATTACTAGGAAAGGAGGCGCAGGCTTGCAACGTGACGACAATTTGGCAGGGAAAATCCAACGTGAATGGACTTTAACTAAATGTAGGTATGTAGATATTTATTATAAAAAACGTAAAAAAACAACATAGGATTTTGCACAGAATGAAAATAGTAAAAAATGTCAAAAAACAACATTATACAGGGTGACTGACGAAAAACCTTTGATGCTGTATCTTGCTTATTTTTTATCCGATTTGAATAAATGACACGTCATATGAAATAATTTTGAAGACACTTCAATACCAACTTAATAAAAAAAAATCCTGCGTCCAGTTTTTGACAGATGAACATCAGCTTCTTTTTTTCAAATAGCACTGTACATTTCTTTCTATTCAGTAGTATAGAGATTTGTCTTCTGAATATAAAAATGCAAACAATATACCCATTCATTAAACAAAAGTCGAGAAATTAAAGAGTAAATGTACAAAATTTAAAAATCAAGTGGCCAAAATAAACAAGAGAAAAGTCTGTTCTAAATGCTCTAAATGACTAAGTAACCTCTGAATATTCATTTGTCAAAACGGTTTGATAAAGAAAATTTCCAAAGACGATTTAGTGTTAACGTGTGGTGTGACATTTTTGGCGATAGAATGGACTAGTGGATCCCTTTTTTATTGATAGCAGTCTCGATCAAACAAAATATCATATTATTTATTATCAAACGAAATAAGCAACTTTCTGGATGAGATACTATTAGCAGTGTTGAATAGAGTCGTGTTTCATCAGGACGGCGCCATACCACTTAATGAACGCATGAATTTTGTATTTTTAAATCATTTAAATCATTTTGGTGAACGATGAATGGGTGCTCATGGAGCTATTCGATGGCCCGCTACATCCCCAGATTTGAATCCATTGGATTTCTTTATCTTCATTCGAAACTTTCGAGACCATGTTTATTTAATCCCACCAGGTACCCAAAAAGAGTTAAGAAAATGGATAGTGCGAGAATGTCAGGAAAAACCCCGAAATTTTTTACTGAATGCAAAGGTGGGTATTTCTAGAAGGTATCGACAGTGTCTGCAACAGCACTGAGGAAATTTTGAGCAACTAGAATAGATTTTGTATTGTTTACAAATCTGATTACTTGATTTTTGATTTAATTTTTTTCAATTAAAATACATTTTTTGTTTTCTATTTTAATGCACGAATATTCAAAAGAAGATTCTTTATAAGAACAAATAAAAAAATATATAGAGTGTAATTTGAAAAAAAAAAGTTGGCTATCGTCTGTCAAAAAATAGATGTCGAAAAAAATATCGAATAGGATAATAATGAAGTGCTTTTCGAACTATTTCATTTGATGTGTCATTTATTCAAATCGGATGAAGAATAAGTAAGATACAGCGTCAAAGGTTTTTCGTCAGTCACCCTGTATATATTTCCACATAACAAAAAAAGTAAAAAACGGCAAAAAATAACTATTGCATAGAACAAAAAAAGTAAAAACGTGTTCAAGAAACAAATTATTTGTTTACGCAAGTGCTGCTACTGTGACAGCGTGAATTGCATAAAACGCCATATTTTTTGCAACAGCATTTCTTTGTGTTGCACTGAATTTTTGACGCCCTACACTGGCATTTTTTGACGCCTTGCCCTTGAAATTTAGATTCGAGCGAAACTGCTTCTCTGAGAGTACCCTGTGCACATGACAAAAGGATTTATTCAAAGTGCTTAGTCATTTACAACAGTATATTGCGATGTGTTCAATATGCCTAACTGCTATTAGGCATTTTGCAAAATGACTGAAAACAGCAGATCATTTTGAATAATTGAACGTAATTATTCAAAATGACGCTGTTTTGCAAAACACCAAAGTTTTTTGCAAAAAGCCTAATTCTGCTATATGCCTGCGACATACACTCACCGGCTTAAAATTCGATCCATCTAATATTTTTATCAAATCTTTTTTTTTATGAGAACATCATATCAAATGTACGTTGTATATTTGATATTTCAAGTGTAAACAGTGTTAAGCCACTTTTTCGTTGAAGACAAGCAAAACATTTTTATATTCCAAGTCTGAATGAATTTTCACAGTTTTGATGATTTTTTACATATTGTTTTTTCGTATTTTTTTCCACTCTTTGTGCAGCATTGTTCGCGACTGTGTTGAAAACAAGTAAATTAGTATTCGTAAAACTAAAATATGGGTTTAATTCCATCCGATACTGCCAGAGCTATTGCTTTAATTCAAGATGGACGGTCGAAGTATTACGTGGCTCGCGTTCTTGGTGTTTCAAGATGTACTATCCAAAGAGCTGTTAAACGATTTCCAGAAACCAAAGGCTATACCAGAAGAGTTGGGTCAGGAAGAAAAAGGTCTACAACTGCCCGGGATGATCACTTTCTTATTTTAACAATCCTGAGAAACATGAACACTACTGCAGTTAGAGCACAGAACGAACTGCAGAAGGTATGGGGTGTTGCAGTAAGTGAACGAACCGTAAGAAAAAGGTTAGGGGAACACGGTTTAAGTGCAAGAACACTCGCACATTGTCTACTGTTGACCAGGGAACACCGAGTACCGAGGCTTCTCATTGCTCACGAACATCGAAACTGAGGAATTGAAGAATGGGGCCGAATTCTTTTCACTGACGAGTCAATATTTTGCCTCAGATCTCCAGATGGCCGTCAGAGAGTATGGCGTAGGACTGGCGAAAGGGTTGCTCAGTGCAATTTTGTGCCAGGGGTCAGTTTTAGTAGTGGTTCAATCATGGTATGGAGTGGCATTAGTACGGACGCTCGCACCGAATTAGTGATGGTAAATGGAAAGGCAATGGCAGCAAACAGGTACATTAGGGACATCCTGGAACCACATGTTGTGCCCTTTGCATCATTTATTGGTAATGACTCCATTCTAATGCACGATAATGCCCGTCCACACATTGCTCAAATCGTAAATGAGTATTTGGACACAGTTGAAATCCACCATATGATTTGGCCTGCAAGAAGTCCCGATCTTAATCCAATCGAACATGTTTGGGACATGGTCGGAAGACGAGTTAAAGTCCGAACTCCTGCTCCTGGAAACTTGAGACGCCTAAGTGCAGCAGTCATTCAAGAATGGCAAGAAATAGACCAAGCTGTCATTCAGGACCTTTTTGAAGGAATGCCAAGACGAATGGAAGCTGTAATTCAAGCTACCGGAGGCAATATACAATAATGAGTTTTTAGTTTATTACATTTTGTGTTAAATTTTTAAGAGGTTTTGTATTATTTTTGTTATTAGAGAAATAAAATGTGAGTTTTGGTTTAATTACGTTAAAATTGAGTTACAATCCTTCTAAACTCATCAATTAAACAAAAATAAAATATGGGCTTTAAACATTCCCTCCTGCAACAGTATTTGATCGCCAACCACCGTGTCTTTTGAGAACTGTGATGTCAGCTCCTGCATCGGCCAATAATGTTGCAGATGTCCTTCTGAAGCAGTGTCCATTATAATTCGAAGAATTCGGTAAATTCAAAAAATCTGCTATTTTCTAAGGCACCCCACCTGTGGTATTTATTCCTACTGCCTGCCTTGTGCATTTTCTATTCCGAAAACCAAGAAAAAATCGAGTAATTTCAATCGGTGATGGTCGGAGAGAAAAGTACCTATGTCCTGAATATTTCTAATAAATCCAAACCTTCAAAATTGCTCCATAATGTCGAGCCTTTGAGTTTTCTTGATTTTTGCTCAAAATAGGTCAGTAGAGCTTCTTCAGTAATATCACGCACTCGCTTTTCACGGCACCAATCCTCAAATTGTTGGTAAGCTTTATTATATTTTTTCCGTGATTTAACGGGTAATAGCTCTTTGACTGCTAATGCTGCTGATTCTTCTACGTCCGAGCTAAGAAATTCAGCATCTTCGGACATTTTTAATCGCAAATACACTCACAACTAAACGAACTTGCAAATTTTTCTAATGTGAAAATTTCTGTTTACCTTGATTCCATAACGACCACAATGAACTACTCGATTTTTCGAATTTTTTATGCAAAATTTTCAATAAATCTTCAAGAAGTAAGGGTTTTCTCTACCTCATTAGAAAAAGTTATGTGTGCAACATGGAAAAAACTAACTTTTCCTATCTCGTTGCACAAATAACTATCGAGCGATCAAATTAATTTGTAATCGAGTCATCTATGGATTTGAATCCGTATCTCTTTTCGATTGATGTGCCTAGATCTAACCTGTGTTTTAAACTGTGTTTTTTGTTCAAGAAACGACATATGATTTTGGATTCATGGATAACTCGATTACAAATTAATTTGATGGCTCGATATTTCGTGTTCGTTTCCCGATATACATAACGTGAAAAGTGGTATGTAAAAAGCGCCTTTTGTCTTCGCCTGTTTTCAAGTCTCGGGTTTGTCTCGACTAGAAAACCCAGATTCGGACCAAAAAGATGCACTTTTTGGGTCTTGTTACACAATAGTTATTTGGATCACAAGTCCAGAAAATGATATTTTGCGAGGGTGAGTGATATTGCGTAGCCGAGGCGCTTTAGCCGAGGCGAAGCAACACGAGCACTCGCAAAACATTTTCTGGACGTGTAATCCACAAAATTTTTCATGCCAACAAATTTAAATCATTTTTAAAAAGTAAAAAATTTGTTTCACAAGCGTTATCGAACCCGCGACCGTCGCGTCCCTGAGCCGAAACGGAGTCCGTTGGCTATATTCAATGCTGCCTGCCCACTCTCTATAGCGAATTTTTAGTCAAGGTCACTTTTGTAAGTACTAGGCCGGGAATTTAACGTTCCCGGCGGATTTTGAATCATGCAAAACCGTCGATAACGGCCGGCGGCATGAAAATAACTATTTTAGATCCACATTATCGGTGCAGATGTAATGTTGGTTGCATCACAAATTTCGTTAGGCTCATTATTACTCGTGCTGTATTTAAAAAACAGAAGACCCTTAGATATTTTAAAATTTGTAGCCTAGGTGACTTTAATCCAAGTTAGACAGTCGCTACAGGGTTTTAACGTGACTCGGGCGGGTAGCGTAATTAAAGAGTACTAATCATAAAATCACCCAAGCGGCTGTTTCGCTTTAAAGCTCGCGTTTACCTGAAAGAAATTTCGAACTTGATGTACAGTGGGTCCTCTATTTACAAATTTATATTTTGGTCAAACGGGTCAAACAAACCGAGAGACGCAGGTAGAGTGCATTTCAACGAGAGGTACCCAGGCGTGGCTACCCAGATGCGCCAGATGTAGGGGAAGAGCGACCCAAAATCGAGTGCATTGGCGTAGTCCAGTTTTATTTTTGTTTTTACTTTCACAACACAGAAAATATTAGATTTTCACAACCGGGATTAGAAATCAAGTTGTATGACATAAAAGAGAAGACGGTGAAGAACAATAACCTGGCTGTGAATTGCGACAAAATGGCGAAAAATCAGCTGTTGAAATTAAATTAGAAAATTCCCTGGAAAGTACACACTAACGCCGCTACTGTCTAATTAAGCCACGCCACCGTAAACCGAAACAGATTTTTGCGCAAGTTTATAGACGTGTATAGTCCTACAGAAACTCTAGTGGAATTCGGCTTTGGTTGTAAATTTATGCTTGTCACTTGAAAAATAGAATTTTAAGCTGCAGCAATAATCCTACTGATAAATGCTAATGAGGGTTGTCAGTTTGGGGTTTGCAATGTTAGCATCAGGCAGGGATGTTACAGGTAGTGGTAGTTGTATTTATGACTACATTTATTACTTGATAATAAAATCTTATTCTTCGGTTGTTGTTGTTATATTTACAACTAAAGCCGAATTCCACTAGAGTTTCTGTAGGACTATACCTCTCGTTGAAACGCACTCTACCTTGAATTAGTCACAGACGCTGAGTAGGGGGTAGAGGATTACGATCCTGTCCTGTTTCGTACCTAAATACGGAGATAAAATTTTGTGTTGGAAAGACAAGTCCTACAATGCCAAATCTGAATTGGCTGCACTGCAAACTGTTGTTTCATTCCATTTTATTATTTGTTAGCTGACCCGACAGACGTTGTCTTGTCCAATCCAAATTTCAGTAAATTAGTTTGTGATGATGATTTATTTTCTTCCATTAAATTTGAAATAACAATGAATCTCAAGGTGTTTTATTTACATTTCGATTGCAAGATCGATGTTCAAGTGAACAATCCGAGTTATTTCCATCCCGGGAACAAACCGAACAAAAAAAAAATCAATTAAATATGTCGTTAGTTATGATCGAGAGTGCATACAAAAATTATAATTTTTGAAGTTTGCCCTAATTTTCCGACTTTCCTTTGTAATTCTCCCGATTTTTTTTTAACAAAAGGAACATTAAATTTTAAAAAATTAAAAATATTGAGCTAAGAATTTGTTTTAGTATTTTTTTGTAGGTACATAATATACCTACAATTTGATCGTATAGGACATTTTTCTTACTTTGAAGGTCCGACTAATAAAACTATAATATTCACCAAATACAGGGTGCAGCATTGTGTAGTTGTATTTTCCCAAAGTATTACGATTAAATCTGCATTTACTCCCTGCAGATGAGGGAATGAATATTAGTTCGGAGTTTCTACCTGATTTGTCAAGAATTATGAATGACACAAAAATGACCCTTATGGTAAAGTATTTTTAAGGTAAAATTACAATGAAACGGTTGGTTTCATCTTGTGTCCCTTCGGTGAATAATTGAATATTATCGGTTTATTAGTTAAAAAAATTTGCTATAGATAAAGTATAGGATTATATTATGTACTCGCAAGTAACGATTTTTATTCTTTACTTATTCTGTACTTGTCCATGTAATAGTAATAGTATACTATTATTTCATACTAGAAGTCTGTTCTGTATCATAATTTTATTGCAAAAATAAAAAATCATATTATGTATTTTGTGAAAATCGCATCATCTTTTTTCCTGTGGTAATGGCCGTTGCTATTGTTTTTTACAATGAGTATTTCCTTCATGTGTTTAGCAACCAATTGCGTGACAAATATTGACCAATCAAAACGAGAAAACAAAAAATAACCCGATAAAATTTCTCTAAAATGCACATGTGCAATAATCTGATAAAAAATGCCGGTACCTGATTTTTTTTTTATTTAATTATTTTGAATAAAAAGGATTGGAAATAAGGGCGTATCCGAGTTCCTGCCGGTGGTCACTTCTTTACCTGCATAACCCTTTTTAAGGGACGAGTTCCTCCCGAGGTTACCGGGGATTACTGCGATAGGTAGTCGACGGGTGGTAGCCGGACTAGATTATAATGACCAGTATTTTGCTTGAAATTGGCAATAAATACACTGATGAGAGGGAGAAACAATTTTATTTAAATTAAAATAACACGGCATTTACGAATTGTACTCTATTTATGTACTCGTACATGATATGAGTATACAGTGAGTTTTTTTTTAAGACTGGCCATAGGGTTTTACATCTCCAACGTATACGGTCATCACTTATTACATAACTTTCTGGCTTGATGAAATTTTGCACCATTCACCACAAATTTGCCTTTTTCACTCAGTTTCTATGGTGACGCTTTTAAAGAAATAATGAAACTAAAAATTTTACTTTGAAATGGGCCTATTTATAACTGAGATTTACCATCCCACCAAAAAAGAGATGGTTTTAATCATTGGTCACAAGAAGTATGTCTTCTTATAAAGAAATATTTAATTTAATATTTTAGGAAAGGCAATGTAATTCCTAATTACCGGATCATTCTTATCACCAGTGCTAATCCCTTACCGCTCACTACCTGCTACAAGACCTGAAAATTTCTGACCGCCGGAGGAACTCGGCTGCCGCCGGAAATAATGCGTTTGTTTTCATTCTATTCAGGAAATAATCAGCCGTATACCCCTCGTGCAAAATTTTAATATCGGCAATTTTTTTGCTAATGAAGTCAAACATCCATAAATTATTCGGTCAGAAGACCAATTATTATCAAATAAAAGCCCTCGACTTCGTCTCGGGCTCTTATTTGCTAATAATTGGTCTTCTGACCTCATTTATGGATGTTTTCGTTCATTAGCAAAAAAATTTCCGATAAAAAATTTTGCACTTGGGATATAATATGTGGTTATTTCATTCATCATCATTTTCGACCAATCGTAAGGCTTTATTTTTTGAATTACAGCGATAATTTTTCGATAATTTTTTAGTGTCCTTCAAATGTTTTTTTTTTTTAATTTTTAAGACAACGGCGAATACTTGTGTCACATTTTTTATTTTTATATCAAATGTCAACATGAGTCGTCAACTTCTGACGAGCAACTTGCAACCATTTTAAAAAATGACATTCGTGGTTGCTAATCAACTTTCGTATTACAACTCGATCATTTCGAAGCACTCAAGTGAATATTTTTCGACTTTTGCACTTTTCAATGTCAGATTTGATTTGTATAAATAAAACAGTCTCTGATACTGTTATAACTAACCTACCGGACTCAAATGGATAATGTAATCGAACATCTACCGGACAGTCAAAATTCACGATTTAAAATAAAATATTTTAAATCGTGAATTTTGACATGAAATAAAGAAAAAAATTGTGCTTATTTCATGGTGTATTATTACTGGAAATTATTATTGCACGTAAAAAAAGGATAGAGATTTGCATAATATTAAAATGGGTGATATGCCGATGTAATTTGTACCCTTGTATAGTCCTCTTTCCGTAAGCTGTTAGCTCAGGTGGCATGTAGGGTTGGTTGTCTACAACGTGAAATTTTAACGTTAAGAAATGACTTAATTTTTTTCGTTTTTTTCAACTAATATTCAAGTAGGAAACACCACTTTTCGTCTGCGTCATATTCATAACAATATCTAGTGAATGACGTGAGATATTTTCGATATCTCTTTTCATTTTGCCTACACAGCTTCCAAGCAGAGCATTTTATTTGTGGTTTTTCAACAAATTCGTCAAAACAAAATTATATTTTTCTCTTCATAGTTCACTAATAGAAATGTTCATAATTTATGTAGTAAAGAGAGAAAACGTTCATCTCGTACTGTTTTCTCAAAAAACGTGATCGAAAATCCACTTTTTCGACCGTTTCAAACTCAGGTAAACGCGAGCCTTAAGGCGGGTACAGATCAAGCGCGCCGATCCGCGCCGTGCCGTGCAAAAGTTTGCAAACGTTTGCTAACAAAATTCGTGTATGTTTGAAGAACTGTCCAGACTGACCAAATGCGCGGATGTTTGGCTGTGTTCCATTTTAACTAAATTGGAGATATCTAGACAAGTGTTTGGGTTCGCTCTTGACGAATTCACCGACAAACATAAAAAATCCGTCCAAATCGAGCGCGCACGAACAACCAAATTTCTTTGATGTACCGACATCAGGCGGATAATGTTTGCGAATGCTTGTTCGTGCGCGTTGTTGCGCGTTTGTGCTCGGTAACCCGTCCAAACTGACCGCGCCTGCAACGTTCGCGAACGTTTTGCACGGCACGGCGCGGATCGGCGCGCTTGATCTGTACCCGCCTTTACTTTGTGTTGAGTAATACGCCAGAGATCGCATTTTATATACGAATCTTTTCTATAATACACTGTAACTTCACCAGTACTGACCTGAAAAATGGTTTCGGGGGAGCCAACAGCCCTGCATCAAAAAGATTTATTGGGGGACTATCACATTACGAGCTGTCTTATTTAGCTCTACCATAAACGGTCTTGGATTCCAGCTTTCTTTAACTTGATATTTGATCGCAATTTTCACTATTACCTAATTATAATTCAAAGTCCGAAGTGGATCAATCAAAAAGGTGAGGAGTTCTGTAACTAGTAAAGAAAAAAAAACTTTCAATATTTGGACGATTTTGATATTAAATCGCTGTAAAGTTAGCTCCATCTCACAAATTGAATTGAAAAAAGTTGATCATGCTCAATCATAGAATATTAATTGTAGATTGTGCCTACCGAGTTTCAGAATTTTTGGACAATTATTAAATGTGTAATCGCAAAAATGGTAAGTGTTGGACCACCTGTATACTAAAGCCGCTTCGTGAATAAGAAACCGAACAGGTACAAAAAGCTCATAAGAATAAATCTTAAAGAGAAATAGCCCTTATGTTGCGATAACTTAGAGATGCATTTGCAATACGACTTTACCGAAAAAATGGGAAGTCTTGTGATATTGTTTCTGAAAAATAAAACGTTATATGAACCTCGGGCATAACTAGATGTTTATAAATCTCGGGCAATTTACAAAACCTCGGGCCGGAGGCCCTCGGATTTGTAAACTATTGCCCTCGAATATAAACATCGTCATTATGCCCTTGGTACATAAATAACTATTATGAAAAAAATGGGTCAAAAATAAATCATAGTAAACTTTTTTTGTTGTCATTTAATTCAAAATTAAGTCACTTTGACAACAACAATTAACGTTGGGTTGGGATTGTTGAAAATCACCTCGTAGGTCCCTATGTTTTACCTCGCCTTTTGAATGTAGACGGTTATCATCAATTTTTAAAGTTTCGCCCGAATTACTCTAGTAGTTCGAGGAAAAATGTGGCACCTTTACGAAGATGCACCGCTTCGTTACATTCAAAACGCCGCACAATGGGAAACATTAGCCAAAAGCTGGCCAAAAGTCGAAAGAATCAAAATAATTTATTGAAAATTGAGAAATAGAGGTTTTCGAAATCGCTGATTACGAATTTGTTCTTAGTTTTTCCAAAAACGGCGAATACAAAATGATGATTATAATAACGGGTGACTATTAAAATTTTCACTTGGAGTTGGCTTTGAGCGAGTTTTTATTTTTTCTGTTACTTTAGACACACGCAAGAACGAACGACAAATGTCAGTCAGTACTATCCGTTTATTAAACTCCCGCACTGTCAGTGTCAAATTTTTTATTTTTCTTTGGAGTGTACCTATGGTGAGATACCTTTTCAGTTGCCTGTACACAAAATCTAGTTATAAAAACGTCAACAAGAAAAGTTTGGTTATGTTAATGGAGTTAATTCTCTTCTTTCCAAACAATAATTAACAATACCCTGCTTCTCTCTGGCCGTTAACAGTATTCTTTTACATTTTATATCTTCTTTTTGTTTAGCCATTTCGTGTATATAAGTAATACTTTGAATGAAAGAAGCGAATTTATTAAACTTAACTTCAAATTTGAAAGTTCACATTTTTGCGCCAACGTTAAAGTAAAAATTACTTGTCTCAGAACGGCAGTGCGGCAACTTGCAAACACTTTGACAGTGCGGGAGTTTAGTAAATGGATAGTACATACAATTGAAACATAACCATAATATTAATTATAATGTCAAACTTGTCAGTGTCTAAGGTGTAACGGAAAACAAAGAATGATTCATAGTCAACCCTAAGTGAAAATTTTAATAGTCACCCGTTATAACGTTCAGAGTTTCAGTTAAACTTGGTTTCATGAGCCTGAAAAATTGCAATCTCGTGAGATAAACAGCTTTGTTGTCGTCCACAACCGTAACAAAGAAATTTTGATTATGAAAAAAAATACATGATCAAATGGATCTGTAAACATTTTGCTTTTTACACTTCATCACCATTTCCGAAGAAAAATTAAAAAAAAAGAAAAAGCGCAGGTGGTAAAGCTGACTCACAGGTGAATGAACCCAATTACGAGTCAACTGAAAAAGATCAGCTATTAATACTACTGATTCTCATGGCGAGAAGAGTATGGAGACTCGATTAGGTTGTATAGGAACTTAGTGCTCTGATCTCCTGCCAGTTGGTACAAAACACGTTTAACTTTCCCTCCACATCAGAGTAATTTTTGACCATCTGATATAGGCTAGAATATTGTAGCAGATTGGTTCTTGCAGTATCCAGATAGAAGGTATCATGCTTACAACTAAAAGAGGGAATTCTAATTCAAAACTGAGATAACAAGTAGGGGCAATCAACTGAGCAATTAAAAACGTCTGAGATAAACTTAATGCTGGCTAATTTACGCCTAAAAGCTAGGGATGGAATCTGCACCTGCTCTAAAAGGGTCTCGTGTAGCATACCTCTCTGTGGATACTCACCAGAAGAAAAATACATGAAAGATATGGCAAACCGTCTCTGGACTTTTTCTAGAGACCAAGTATGAACTTTGTAACAAGGTGACCAAACAATACTGGCGTACTCAAGTGTAGATCTTACATACGTTTTATAGAGACAAAGGAGAGTTTGTGGATTATCAAATAATTTCCCATTTCGTATTACAAAGCCCAGAGATTTATACGCTTTAGACAGAACATATTCCACGTGTCTCCGAAATGTTAGTTTGAAATCGAATACAACTCCCAGATCTTTAAACTCATTAACACGCTGTAATGCCGAATTTTCAATCGAGTAGTTGAACTTGATAATAGTGTCCCTCCTCGACTAACTTACTACATTACACTTATTAATATTAAGAAGAAGGTTGTTAGTTCTTGCCCAGTTTTGAATCAGATCAATATTGCGCTGTAGTTTAAGACAGTCTTCGTTAGTTTCTATGACATTATAAATTTTTAGATCATCTGCGTATAGTTGAAAAGGCACATTCAGGAGGTCAGTCATGTCGTTGCTAAATATAACAAAGAACAAAGGACCAAGGACAGATCCCTGAGGAACTCCAGAAAGTTGCTGAAACAGCCCGGAACTAAAACCTCTGTACTGAACGAACAGGGCCCTGTCACTAAGATAAGACGCAATAAGTTGAATTAGATTGTCCGAAAAACCAAAACTATCCAGTTTAGTCAAGAGCAACTTGTGATCAACACGATCGAACGCTTTTGAGAAATCGATGTAGATGACATCAATCTGTTTACGAGCGTCCAAGTTTACTTGGAGAAAATGCGTTACCGAAAGTAAATTTGTAACCGTAGATCTTCGGGCCTGAAAACCGTTGAAAGAAGGATGTCATATGTGCAACATGATTGTAGATGCGATGAAAAAGTACAAGCTCAAATATTTTTGAAAAGTTGTTAATAATGGCAATAGGTCTGTAATTAGTTATCTCACACCTGTCACCATTTTTATAAACCGGAGTAATTCGTGATTCCTTCCACTTAACCGGAAACGCAGAACACTTAATTATGGAGTTGAAAATTACTTTTAACGGAGGTGCCAAAAGATGTCTAGAGTCACGAATCAGGAAAGAAGGTATCTGATCAGGACCGCAAGTTTCATTGTTCTTTAGCTTACTATTACGCTAATACTATTTCCCTTTCTGTTAACCGGTCAACATACAAAACATTTTGATTGACTGTTCGGGTGTGTGTACTAATACTAGAATTGCTGTTTCTATTAAACGACTGAGAAAAGTAATTTGCAAATTTGTTCACAATATCTTTAGGATCTTTGATTATTAATCCTCTATAATTCATAACAGCCGGAATTGAAGTTGTTTTTCTCATTGAATTCAGATATCCCCAGAAACATTTAGGATTCGTCTTGATTTTATCGTTCATGTTTACTATAAAGTTCCTATATGCAGCTTTTATTTTAGTTTTCACTTCCGATCTAAGGCTCTTAAAACAAATGTAGTCTTCAATTGCCCTTGAATGTTTGTACTTCTTTAATGCTTTATGCTTTCTTTTTATCAGACCAATGATTTCCCTATTAAACCACAACGGATATGAACCAAGTGATTGACGTTTCTTGGGAACGAACTCGTCGAAAATCGAGAATAGTGCTTTATACAATAAGTCAACACCTTCATCTGGATTAGGAATACTGTCAAGAACCGTCCAATCAACATGAGACAATGCCAGATACAATCCACGGAAATCAGCTTTTTTATAGTTGTACATGTCGCAAGTAGAAGTGGGAAAATTTTCACAAAATTCAGCACAAACTTCGATGTGTAATGCAGGATGGTATTTATCCTCTCTAAGAAGGATATCATTAGCTTTGGTGACACAACATGAACCATTACTCAAAACTAAATCCAACAGTTTTCCCATGTTATTAGCTACATTATTGAATTGATTCAAAGTAAAAAAATTGCAAAAGCATGAAAAATGTGTGTAAATTGAAGATGACGATTTGCTCTGAGACCACAGAATGTAATCAGGCATATTGAAATCTCCCAAGAAAATCACGTCTGTATCGTAGAATAGATTGTTCGAAATTAGGAAATCAAGAAGTGTTGTGTAGCAGTCAACCTTAGACCCCGGGGGAATGTACAATGCGCAAATAACCAAAGACTTGTACCAAGAACAGCCTCAACAGCTACCAAGTCTACACAATTGACTTCAGGCAAATTACCGATGTTGCTAGTGTCCAATTTTACAGCCTTTATGTTACTTTTGATTGCTATCAACACCCCACCACCCCTTTTAATTTTGCATGTGCCAAAGTCTCTGTCACATCTTACATTGTAGGAATTTATGTCAAATATTTCACCATCCATTACAGACTGAGACAGCCAGGTCTCAGTCAATACAATAAAGTCATAGAGGGAGGAGTTACTGGATAGGGACAACTCTTGCAATTTAGAATTCAAACCTGATAATAGATGTGTAAATTTTTAGTCCGCAAGGAAGTATTACCTACCCTATTTGAGTAAGATACTTTTAATTGCTATTTTATATCACCAAAAATGTCATCCTTTAATTTCTGAACATTCCTCTTGTAACATGGGCAACGATCGTGATCCCAAGCTGCATGAGCAACTTCCTCAGAATCGGTTTCCTCCCTATTCATGGTGTTGTGAGTTAGGCAGTTAACACATTTTAACATGTCATCAGTGGCTTTGCACTCTTTAATCTCATGTTTACCAGCACATCTTGGACAACTAACTTGATTCTTACAATTTTTTATCGAAAGGTTATACCCATTACATCTGTAGCATCTTGTAACATCTAAAGCATCATAAATGGTACACCCATCCAATCCAATCATACAGTGCCCACTCTTCAAAGCCATATTATAATTAAGTATATCCACCTCCAACACAATTTGGTAGACGTCGTTTCGTTTCTTAATGGGCGAGTACTTAATTAGTTTACAGTGGGAAGTAGTGGAGAAAATATGTTTATTCTGTTTAACCAGAAGCGACGGGATATGATCTTCCTGGATGTCTCTCGATATACCAGAAATACGCAGATGTGGCTGAATAACTTTAACATCATGAATGTCATAATTCTCTTTCATATTTTCCTTAGAAACTAATTTCTTGAATTCCTCCTTAGGATCTGAGCACTTCAGTAATACTCCTCCATCTTTTATTGATTTAACTTTAACAACATCAAGTTCGGAATCAATGATAGGATTTAAGTTGGATAATATCTATATCCGTTTTTGTTTTAGCAGCTGATTGAGCAATATTTTTCGGTTTGACTACAATCGTTTTTAACCTCTGAGCATAAGTAGAAGAAGGAGGCTGTTGCCTAAGCGGGACATGAGCAGAAACATTCTCACGAATTTTTTTGATGAGGTTACCGATTTCAGTTCGCAGAAGTTGATTTTCATGTTGTAGGTTGGAAACCTGATTACAAAGTAATGCAAAACTCTCCGAAATCTGTTTTGAAAAGTCTGATAACACATCTTTCAATCTGTCCGGAAGATTATTTAAGTTCACATCAATTAACAGAGGCGGCAAAATAGTAGCTCTCTTATCACCATCATCACCGTCGTGCTCAGACACAGGAGTGCAAAAGCCACAGCTCCAAGTTTTTACATTCCCCGATTTTTTCATGGTAGCTAACATCGATTTAGTAACTCCAACGAAAGTAACATGATAAGAACCATTGCAACTTTCACGCCGACAACTCAAGTATTCATCATTTTTCCCAATGCATTTGTTACATTTGCGACACTTCACCGCCATGCTAGCAGGCAAGAAACCCGACAAGTTCAGCAAAAACGAATTTGAAAATAGATAAGGTTGCTGTGATAGCAAAAAATACTATCAGCAGCAACAAGGAAGATAACAATCTGCCAAGAGCCACTAATGTTTCCACTCCCAACAAATTAGATAACAGTGAAAAATATTTAATGAGAAAGTACTTATCTTTGCAGTAAGCAGGATGCAAATTTCAGCACACCACGGCACGGCACCATCGAACGCACGCATATGATTCAATATTATTTCAATTTAATAAACAATATAGGAGTGATAAGAGAGTATGTCACTTTTAATTCAAAAATTTTGAATGAGATTTGCGAAAAATACAGCTAAAGTTTGTCTCAATTCTAAATTTCCAACACCTGTTGAATTATGTTGGCAAAATAAAAATATTTCTAAATTGGGGATTCTTATAACCAAAGTTGACGATATAATTATTTTATAAACATGATTCGAAAACATTAAAATTAATTATCATTGATTTATTTTGCTTTTAGAATTCTATTTTCTACCTACTTACTTGCTGCATTTTAAAAAAGGTTTTCGTTCTTTTCCTTTATTCCAAAATTTTGAGTTGTAAAAACGGAAATTGACAGATAACCTAACAAATACAATCTGACGCATTTTTCACCAGACAGTGTTGCCGGTTGTATATTTCCAACGTAGAATGCAGTGTTGGTGGAAATTTAGAATTGAGACAGACTTTACATTCATCATTACACTAATTACAGGTTTGCAATTAATAAATATTTTGTGGTACCTACATTTCATTCTACATTCCTTGGGGAAGATGATCCATTTTGTTGCATTTTATTAACGTAATTTCTGACGAAATAAGAAGCGAAACAATTAGCAGCACGTTTGACGCTCAGAAACACGGATCATTTATTCGTTTCAATGCTCACTTTTTAAGCGATGCCACGAAGGTATAAGGGACAACTGTGACTTATTAATCGGTTTATTTTATGCCAGAGGGCCTCTAGGAACATAAAAACTTGACTTTTTAGGTTGGTCGTTCGTCAAAACTGCCCGCCAAATTTGAAATTTTTCAGTATTTCCCAAACAACGTGGTTTCCTTGATTTTCTTGTAAACCGTTAACATTTGTATCGGGTGTTTTTTAAAATTTCACCTCATAGTAGGCGTTGAAGTGTCGATTGTGAACGCACTATACAGGTTACGGATCACAGATCAGCTGTTTAAATCTTATGCTTTACACGAGTGGTGCGTTCACAATCGACTCTCCAATGCCTACTACGAGGTGAAATCTAAAAAAACACCCGATATTAGGCAAGTCGGGTTGTTTTGCCTTCTTTTAACACGTTCTCTAAGGTTAAAATATATCTACACAACTTTTAAAGTCACTCTATACAATGTATATCAAATCTCAAACTTTTTTTTAACTGTACTGCATAAACATGACTTTTGTATGTTGCGTATTCTCTGTTGAATAAAATTTCAACACGAGTTTCTACAATAAACTTACTTATATAACCAGGGTATTACTGTTTAATTATCGTCAAATAAAGTAAACAACAAAAGTATAAATTTACAGGAACGTATTGATTCCAAATATTTAGAGACACAATATTATAAAGCGATTTTACACCTTGAACTTCAACTTGAAATCGTACCACGATTGCAAATATTTACAAAAGTCTTATGCAATATACCTACACAACTATTAAACTAATAATTAAACGACGTTATAATGGGAAACTTTGAAATTTTCCTTGTAGTCAAACGTTCTTTAAAAGATGTCTCTGCCGACCACACTTACCATGGATTTATTAGTACCTACTGAATACGGCAATACCCTATAAACATTACTTACACACCATGAATTTATTTGTGAGTGACATATGTAGTTGGACATACTCGGTGCAACATGAAACAATTTTCTAGAACACAATGATTATGCAATAATCTTTATGACATAATTTTTAAATGAAAATATAAACATTCGTTCTAGACCACAGGCTTTTGCTTTTTCCTGGATGACTTTCACCCACTGAATCAAAAATATAAAAGAAAAAATAACTTTCACTAAGTGAATATTGCGCAGTTTAAATAAAATATACAGACAAAAAATTCCCAATTATCACAAACATGTCTTTTGAGAGGCTTATTCAGTTATTACGCTTCTAAATGGCCATTTCCATAGTGCATAAAGTTTCATTATATGTAGGTGTAAATATTAATAAGTTTTATAGTTTGTAATCTTATATACAAATGCATATTTATAAATGCAAAGGAAAATGTCCTTCCTCACGAAAAATTATTTCATTTTTTTTAATTGCGGCAAAATTTTAAGGGGTCAAATAGTTTATTAACCTTTGTGTATAAATTTCTTTCCGAATCGATAACAATAGGACGGAATACTACTCATTAATATGGGAAAATTCCCATTTCGGTCAAAACAAGATCTGGTAGTTTTGGTATTTCTGAAGGATGACTGGACCAGCCACAGAAATTTTGTTAAAATGTATCGAGGAGATTTCATTAGATACCTAGCGGAAGGATAAAATTAAATTGCAACAAATTATTAAGTTGTGGATCGCTCGAAATATACGTATACGTAACATCATTTCCATTTTTTACAGTAGAAAAGGATGGTTGAGCGTCTTTGTATAGTGTTAATTAAAATATTGCGCAACAAAATAATTGACTTTACGTAAGTACATACTACCTTTTTGTTCAATACATTAAAAAAAATTAGATCATATCTAAGCCAAAAATTCGTGTGGACGTAAGTAGCCTTCAACTGTTAAATATCTGCCCAAAAACAATGTTAATTGTGTGTAAAAATACAGTCTGCATCGTTGGCAAAAAACTCATGAATATTGCATTTTTACCGAGTCAGACAAATTCAAACTTTCCCAAGGACTTTGTTTTTCAAAAAAAACTCCACATAGGGTCAACATTCCGTTGCTGAAACAAGTATTAATTTGTTTTGTTTCGGTTCTTTCTTATTGTACCGATTTGTCCCCTTCAGAACTTGACTTTCAAGATTTTTGACGTCACTGGGATTGTAGCAAAATTCCTTGTGTGGGTAGGTACTGTCGCAAGCAATAAACTTTGGTCGTCAAAGTCATTTCAAAATTTGGTTAGATTGTCACAAATTAAAAAATCTTCTCTGCCTGATTATGCCCATGTCAACAAAATGTCAAAAAAAAGACAAAAAAAATTACAATTAATGCCATTCAACATGATGATAGGTTATGGTGTTTATGACCGTTTTACAATGGAGCATTTTCCATTGCGTCAAACAGTGACATTGACGACCAAAATTTATTGTTCGCGACTGTACCTACGAGTGTACAGGCTGATTCACGTAGCCCGTTCTTTGGAAGCTTTCTGTTTTCCCAAAATCGTATTAATATGATTATTTTTTCATGTTTATAACTTCCAATAGTTCATCAGCATTTTTGATCACATGTTCAAATCTGTCCAATTGCATCATTTTATAGTGAGGATAATCTAAGTACAGTATCCAAGTGAGAATAATTATAGTTTTTTTTTGTTCAGTGACAACGTATTTTTCAATTTGACAGTAAGTGTCATCAATTGTTGAAAATGAACGAAAAACGATTCAGTGCGATAATATAATTTATTTTGTACTCATGAAAAAATAATCCTACGAATACCCCTCGAGAGTGAGAATAAATTGAAAACAACGTGAAGTCTAAAAATGACATTTCCACATTTTATCCAACACCTCTCTTAAACATATTTACATAATTTTCATTTTTTCGTGAGAAGTCATTTCATTTGGCATCTGCTTTTAGAAATTATGTAAAAACCCCCTGGACTAGTTGGTATGGTAAGTTGTGTTTGTTATTTATTGTTTTTTTATGCAACGCAAATGAACAAACCTATAATAATTATTCCTGCGTGACTTCCTATTATTTTCACTAGTGAGTAATTGTGAAAATTATTTATTTCAAATTACCACAGTAATATGCTTATTACGAGTAGGTGTTGTATAAACAATTTTATCGTATCATTAACGATTATGATCACTTTATGTTACACATTTATTGATAATTATGAAGTCCATAATATTCGAATAACTCAGCTTCCTTAGTTACTTATAATACGTTAGTTAGTCATAATAATACATTAGTTACGCACTCATAATACGTTAGATACAATGATACGATAAAGCTTGAAATATAACTCGAATATTATGAGATTTAAACAACACTCGGACGTTGAGCAGGTGACTCGGATAATCGCCTCGTCACCTGGCAACGTCCTCGCATATTATAAATCCCATAACTTTCTCGTTATATTAATAGCTATTTTTTCTATTTTGCACCTTTAATACAGTCAGTATAACACTCAGACGGGTTTCGAAAAGAGTTCTTTTCGATACCGGTTTCAGGAACATTTAAATTTTTAATGTTGGTAGCAACTCACAGTGAGTAGTTGCTACGTGATCACTGCACTTCACGACACTTTCAACTCAAAACTTGCAATTGTTCGTCGAGTTACCAGTGCCACCAACCCCTTATATTTTCCAAATATAATTTTCCTAGCATTGTGTTTTGAACTTTTTTTTTAATTTAAAATTTAAAATAAGGGCAAAATAGAAAAAATATTGTATTATACTCGTTTTATAAGCCATTTTGTCGCACTTGTTTACTTTATAGCACTCCTCGCTGCGCCCCTCGTGCTCTAAAAAACGCGTGCGACAAAATGGTGGTATAATAATAGTAATTTATTATACGAGTTTTATAAGACACTCCTCGTGCTCTAAAACACGCGTGCGACAAAATGGTGTCTTATAGATAAAACTCGTATAATAAATTACTATTATTATACCACCATTTTGTCGCACGCATTTTTTAGAGCACGAGGAGCGCAGCAACGAGTGCTATAAAGCAAACAAGTGCGACAAAATGGCTTATAAAACGAGTATAATACAATATTTCTATCTATCTATCTATTTTGCCCCTTAAATTTAAAAAAAGTTTTGAATTTAAAGTGTCGTCAAAGAGTAGGTAAATGTTCCTGAAACGCGTATCGAAAAGAGATCCTTTTCGAAACCCGTTTGTGTGTAATACTGACTGTGTTATAGGTGCAAAATAGAGAAATTACTATTATTAACTTAAAAATTTTAAAATTTGATATTCTATATTTTATTGTTTGCCACAGGAATAAAAACGTAATGCAAACAATTATCATTATCATTAAATAGTTGTAAACCGCTTTAAAAACTATGTGTAATTATTGTGACTTTGGGGAAAAAATACTATGTAATACACATGCAAAAGGACTTACAACTTGCATAACGATATACATACTATACTTGGGCCAACCAACAGATATAGTAGTAAAACCGCCCCCTAGTGCCCGCGTATTTAAAATAGCAGTTTCCAATTGGCTTATTCAAAACGTGCGCAGATTTTGGAAAGCCTGATGTACATCCACAAAAATTACTTCTCATTCGTTTTAATCTCGCTTCGGGAGTTTGACCACGTGTTTATGTTTGTTTGTTTTCCTTGGCATTTTCGATTTGTATTACAAAATATTTTTTTTCAAGACTTACAAGAATGACAAATGGCAAAGAACCTGCTTCATTGTGAAGCAGGCTTCGGCGTATATCGTTCTACGCAACTAGGCCACATCCCCCTTTTTTTATTACTATATCTGTTGGTTGGCCCAAGTATAGGTACACTGGCGGCCATTAATTTGGAAACACCGGCCTAATCTAGTTTACTGGATATTTCTAAAATTTGATAGTGTAAGCGTTATGTCATAAACTCATGTCACTCATGTCATCGTTGAGCGCATTCAACAGACTGTCGCAGCCGAAATTGATATGTTAATAACATTGTCAAAGTGACAAAGGATTTACAATAGAAAAATCGTGGTGTTTCCAAATTAATGGCCGCCACTGTACATATTTTGAAGATGTTAATTGCTAAGCGGTCACTAAGTTGTTGCCTGTAATATTTTTCATAAATAGACGTTCAAAGAATACCTTCAGGGACAATAATAATTACAACTTTATAAATAATTGACTGCGGTGAGGGTCACTGGATGGTCGATTAAAGTTGCATGATACAAATTAATTTCATAAAATTAGAATATTTTTAGTTACAAGTTGTTTCACAAGAAGTACACAATAAATTCTTATAAATATATTTTTTTTAAATAAAATATGTCAATTGAAAATTATTGTCATGTAAAATTGTTAATAAAAATTGTAGGTATTGTATTATGACAATGAAATATCCTTCAGTTGTTAGTTTATTAAAATTTTGCATTTTAATAAGTCTTCGAATTCATATACATATCTAAATATAAATAATAATAAAAGGTAATTGCCAGTGGATGGATAATAATGAACTCAACTTTAATACTCATAAAGATAGCAACACACATACATACAGTGTGGAAACTGCTTATGGAATACATTCAGTAATTTCAAAACTAATGACATTTGTCGATAACGCTGAAACAGGTCAATTTTTATTTATGATAATGCTTATTTTAAGTAGCTTCACTTGTTCATGACGTCATCCATTTTTGAGCTATGACGTCACACTCATTTTTTTTAAATGACAACTCCCACTTTTTTCTTCTCTTTCTGATAGACCTTAATACTAGCTAAACGATTAATGAAAAAAATTGGTACGTTACATAACAATTTTTTTGAGAAAATGACAAATTTTACTTCACAAAATTCAATTTAATTTTTAACGTCAAAATTCTTTTGTATGGGTTTATTTAAATTAGAAACACCAAACAATATAGAAGATTTACGCCAGAGAATTTGCGCTGAAATGAAATAAATCAGCCGGGACATTATTGAGCGCAGTGTACAAAGTATCGGTGGGTGCCAAATAGTTGGCGGGGGACAATTTCAACATTTGCGTTACATTTTATTGTTAACCTTAGATCTTTGTTTGCTTTTGTTTAAGGTCAATTAAAATTTTTACATTAAAAATTAAATTAAATTGTTAAAGTAAAATTTGTCATTTTCTCAAAAAAATTGTTAAATAAGGTACCAATGTTTTTCATTCATCGTTTAGGTAGTAGGAAGGTCTATCGGAAACAGGAGAAAAAAGTGAGGGTTGTCATCTAAAAAAATTGGTGATGACGTCATAACTCAAAAATGGATGATGTCATGAACACGGGAAGTATAGTCCAATTTTTACCCTTTTGAGGTGACGTCACGATTTCCTTCCTCGCTTTCTCTTTATTGAAACGACAGAAACAGAAAAAAAAAACAAAAAAAAAGGCACTTTTATTTATTGATGGTCACTTTGAAGTTATTTTATGCTCCTGTCAATTTGACAATTTTTAATTTCTTTCACTTATTACATTGATTACAAACATAACATTTCGAAGCAATTGTCAACAAATTTGACACATTTATAGTTATTTATGATCGATTCAAATTTGTTTCTGATCCTAGCTCAAACATACGTAAAGTTACTAGATAATGACGTCATCGCAAAAGGGTAAAAAATGGACTATAACTTAAAATAAGCATTGTGAGAAATAAAAATTGACCTGTTTCAGCGATTTCGACAATTATCATTAGTTTTGAAACTACTGAATTTATTCCATAAGTAGTTTCCACACTGTATACTTATGATTGTTAGAATATAAAATCAAAAAATTGACTAATTGACAATCTGACATGCATACTTATACAGGCTGATTCACGTAGTCCGAAACTTTCTGATTTCCAAAAATCGTATTAATATGAAAATTGGTAGCCGACTATCATGCTCCAAGTAAAAATAAAATATTTTCAAAATGGCGACACTTCCGGAAATGCCGGAAATCGACGCCATCTTAGTTTTTTTTAAATGGAAAGGCCCCATTTTGACCCCATATTTCGATTCTATGTTAAATTTTGAGTTTATAACGTCCTTTTGTCGATACTTATGTGTCATCATTTTTGACCTATTTCATCTTTTTCATAAAAAAGCGGGGTTGCAGTGCTTCATTAAAAAATGTATAACTCCTGCACCATTGGAAATAAATAATTGATTTTTTTTATTGAATTCCTAAAGGCTTGGCCGATCAGTTGCCCCATTAGTGAAATTTTTTTGTTTCATACGCCTACTGCAATTTTTCAAAGTAGGTAATCAAAAAATGTCGAAAACTTCATTTTTTTTAAATGGCAACTACTATTTCTGTCAAGAGATGTATCTGTAAAATTTAATTTTACGGCAGTCGTAAGAAGTCAAACTGTATACGAAGTCTAGCAATCAGAGAACTGGAACCAGTGTATAAACATTTTGTTTTTAAATATCCAGTGTTTACGAAACAAAATTGGTGCAATCGAAATGGTAATGGAATCACAACCTTTAGATGCTCTATGTTTTGGAGAACACTGGCTCAAGCCAGCGGAAAGTGACATTGTGCGAATAGAATCATTCACGACAGCGGAAAGCTTCACTAGGTCAAATCATACCCATGGAGGTGTCATCCAGTTTATTCTCAGTTGCCATCAGTTCAAATCCCTTCAATTTGTCAAGAGCCTGTCATCCGAAATTGACTGCGAAATAATTGGCACTTATCTACCAGAATTCAACTTGTATTTGATTGTCGTCTACAGATCACCATTGGGTAAATTCGAAGTTCTATGCGAAAACATTTGTAAAGTATTGGATGTAATTGATTATAAAGATAAGAATGTGGTTTTTGGCGGGGATTTTAATATTCATTTTAACTTGAAAAACGAAAATGTTCAACAACTAACAGATTTATTCAGTAGTTTTGGGTTATATGCCCTTGTAGATTTTCCCACTAGAAACAATTCCCATATTGATAATGTTTTCACAAATATACCGTGTGATTTTGTGCGCACATCTCCACTGGAAACGGATTTTTCCGATCATACAGGAGTTTTAGTGCAGGTAAAAAATTGTTTCTTCAATCGTAAGTGTAAAATGGAAACAAAACGTGTTAGACCCATTACACAATATGGAAAATTCATTTTTTACCACTGCTTAGACAATATTGACTGGGACTTTTTAACTTATGACTTCGATATAAACCATAAATTTGATATGTTTTTAAATAACATTTTGTCTATATTCAATACTGCTTTTCCTGAGAAAATGGTTACATTTAAACGTAATTCTAAAGTCTCTTGTAGTAATAATTGGTTTAATTCTAACTTACAGAAAATGCGAGAAACTCTTGGTTTACTAAATGACGCTTATAAACTTCATGAGACTATAGAAACTAAACAACTTTTGTCTAGTTTTAAAAAAAGATATCTTGGCGCCATAAAGGAGGCAAAAGTGAAAGCAAATGAATGTTTCGTAAGACATAACAAAGGTAATCCCAAAGCCCTTTGGAGCATCATAAATCAACATAAACCTAAAAAAGACCTTCAGTGTACCATAACAGCAAACGAGTTTAATGATTATTTCTCATCTATGGCCGATAAAATTATCTCCAGTTTACCGACAGCCACAGATAGTCCCATAAATATAATGAGGTCCACGAATGTTACTGATGCCAAGTGCAGTGGTTTTTTTTATTTTCACGAAGTTTCGGAAGTAGAAGTCAGAGATGTAATTAAACAATTAAAAAATAATAACACCAAAGACATTTTTGGATTTTCGACGTCTCTTGTAAAAACGGTGCAGAACTGTTTGATCTCGCCTATAACTAAATTATTCAAATGTGCTGTTAAACAAGGGTTATTTCCCGACCAGCTTAAAAAAGCAGCAGTGGCACCGATTTTTAAGAAAGGCGACGCTGAGGATGTAAATAATTATAAACCCATTTCAGTATTGCCCATCTTTTCTAAAATTTTTGAAAGACTTATGTTATCTCAAATCATCAAGTTCTTGGATAATAATAAACTACTTACACCCTACCAGTTTGGTTTCAGAAAGAACTACTCAACGACTTCAGCAATTCTCCATCTTACGTGCAACATTTTAAACAGCTTCCAACAAAATGAATTTTATCACACATATTTTCTTGATTTAACCAAAGCGTTTGATTGTGTATCGCATGAACTATTAATCAAAAAACTTTTATTATATAATTTCCACCCTGCAAGTACAAAATTTATTTTGTCATTTTTAAGTGATCGTACACAAATTGTTCGTACAAATGGGTCTTACTCAGTTGAAAAGAAGATTATCCACGGTGTACCTCAGGGATCTATACTTGGTCCCATTCTCTTTTTAATTTTTATTAATGACCTCCCAGGATATTTATCAAATAAAAATGTCACAATGTATGCCGACGATACGACTGTCAGTAATAAGGCCAAATCTTTAACTGAACTGTTGATTGATCAAAAGAATCTTCTTACACTTACTGAAAATTGGTTCATATCCAACAAATTAACTCTAAATAAAGAAAAAACGATCTCTATAATTTTCACATTAAAAAACTATGCCACTGCAGAAACGTTTTCTAATGTTACAAAATACTTGGGGGTATTTATAGATAAACAGCTAAATTGGAATAAGCATGGTGATGAGGTGGCCACAAAGATATCCAAAAATTTGTATCTCTTACGTAACTTGAGCGATGTCTTGTCCCAACAGTATTTAAAAATTGCTTATTACGCTTTAATTCAGAGTCATCTACAGTATGACATTTTGGCATGGGGTCATTCATCTTCGCGGCATAGACTGTTTAGGTTGCAGAGAAGAGCCATTAGAATAATTGCAAAATTAGGGTACAAGGATCACTGCCACGAATATTTTCAGAAACTCAATATTCTCACTCTACCCTGTCTATACATCTACAAGTGTCTAGAACATATTATAAAAAATCTTGATTCCTACCCTACTCTTGGTGCATTTCATGACTACCACACCCGAGCCGAAGCCATTAGCTTTAAAACAATAAGATTATCTAAATCCAAGGATGGTATAAATTATTTTTGCATAAAATTTTTTAACAAACTTCCGGTGAAAATAACAAAAACCATTAACGAAAAGATGCTGTTGAGTAAAATCAAATCATATCTTATAGAAAAACAATTTTATTCGTTTGAAGAGTTTTTAGAGAATAAATTCACTGATTTTACATGATATGGGTGCACAAAGTCTTGTAGTTGATCAATAATTTTTCTTTGCTTTCATTTTTGCTCTTTTACGTCTTATTAATTATAATTTGATGTACATATATTATTATGCTTAGTTGAATTTTTTAGCTGCATTCTCTTATAGGTAGTTAAATCTAGTTGGTTGACGTGTGCAAATACGCTGTATCTTGGCATGAATAAACTTATTATTATTATTATTATTATTATTATTATTATTATTATTAACATTGTGTATGCCTATTCCCAGCCGTTTTGGCATAATTTCTAATTTTTGAATAAAATATTCTTTTTTTATCAAGCAATTGTTTTATTTGAATTTTTATTCAAAAATCGCATTGCAATTAATAGCAGATAACAACAAAATAAAAAAAAAATACTTTCAATGAAAACGGTGCACACATTTACATTAAAATATTTTTTTGTTAATTTGCTTGTTTTTTATTATTTTGTTATCTACTATTTATTGGAATGCTATTTTTGAATAAAAATTCAAATAAAAATTGCTTGATAAAAAAAAGAATATTTTATTCAAAAAATTGAAATTACATCAAAATGGCTGGAAATAGGCATACACAATGTTAATAACAGTAGCCTTAAAATTAAATTTTACACTTATATCTAGTATGAGAAATGGTAGTTACCATTTCGACATTTTTTGATTATCAATTTTGAAACATTGCAGTAGGCGTATCAAACATAAATAAAAAGTTGCTAATAGGCAAAAAATTTTTTGGCTACGTGGTTTTGTTGTAAATACTAAATAGTGACATGCAGGGAACCAACATAATGCGAATTTACAAATGTTTGGCTAACTAGCTCTTTTTACAAAATAACGTTTTCGAATAAATTAAATCATATTTTATTATTTTTCTCGATTTTTTTCTGATGTAAGTGTCAACTTTTTTTACACATTCAAATATAGAAAAAAAACTTTACAAGAATAGGCTAAGAAATGTATAGTGAACTATTTAAAAAAAATGTTAACTATCTTAACTTTGACATATGTCATCGTAGAGAAGCTTTGACAACATCATCTATTGTAGTTTCACAAGCGATTTCCAAATATAGTATATGGTTTCCTATACTTTTTTCTTAAAACAAAAAAGATGTAGGGGCGCGAATACCAATCTGAATCACCCGGTATTAGATAGTGACTGAGATACAATCGACGAAAGATGCAATTTAACAAAATTTTATCTCCAAAAAACGTCAAAAATCAAATATTTTGTGTAATGTAATACTGTAGTATACTATACTATTAATTATACAGGGCTTTTCACAACTCGCGCCCTAGGGAAAAAGAGGAAACAAGAGATCGCATTTGGATGTGTAATTTTGAAGAAAAAAAAATCTAGCTTAAAAGATATTCGAAAAAAGACAACTTAAAGTTAACCAATCAGAGATCTACACCTTCAAGGTGTGTTTTCCGTAATTTTACGTTGTTTGGGTTTCATTAAAAAAAACATCCTTAAAATATTTGGACGACTGGAGTTGTTTTTGAAAGATGTCACTGTCAAATTAAATTTGTAATAAAAAAAGGCAAAACCTTTGTTTATTTGGTTACAATCATGTATTCAGCCGTTAATTATTTAGAAATGATAATAATTTTTGGGGAATGTGAGCGTAACGCAAGGGAGGCAGCAAGAGCCTTCTAAGAACGTTTTCCGGGCAGAAATGACAATTATTTATTCGTTTGCAACACATTTATTATTTTTTTCACGATCGGGAGTAGAAACCAACTTTTCGGATGTCAACATCGTGACAGAAGTAGAGCATTTTCTCCCTAGGGAGCAAATATTTGCAAATACTTGCTCCCTAGGGAGTTTTCATTTTTTTTACAGTTGTGACAAAAATCCAAAAATCTAATGGGAGTTTTCATTTTTTTTGACTGTTGTGACAAAAATCTAATTGTGTTGTCAAGGCAACTACTAATTCCATTAAATTCATCGAAAGATGACAACTCATTTGTCATCATTTTTTTATTCTTAAAATTTTTGTGCTGTTTCTACTCCCTACCGTGAAAAAAATAGTATATATACTTCTGGAGAGAATGCTCATTTTTCCCTCGGTGCTTTGTAGCCCTCGGGCTTCGCCCTCTGGCTACAAACTGCACCTTAGGAAAAATCATGCATTTCTCTCCCTCAATATATAATATACTATTTTTGCTACAACACATTGTAATAATAATTGAAATGACCTAGAATGCTATTTAGTTGCGACTATCAAGCGTCAACCACTACCCCACGAGTCCGAGGCCTGCGGCCCGTCCAAGACAAAACTTGAAAGCGCCACCGACCTGGTCATACCAGCCAAAAATCATCGGTGGGTTTTGCGCATCGACACTGGTGGAGTGGTGGCTCAGCTCAGATCCGTGGAGTCGCTACACTCCAAGGATCTCCTAGAATCGCCCATAGACTTTGCTTAAGCAGTAGACATCTGACAGCTAACATTTCAGATTGTTAACATAAATTTGTTGAGAATGAAAAGTCAAATCTAATAGTGTCAAAATCACAGTAACTCAAACATTTTTTGTAGCTGATGGTATTATTTTTGAAACCTAGCAACTGGCTTAATTTGGTTGAAATAACATCACACCTCGAGCTGCCCTTCTGGGATTGGTAGAATTACAAGTCTTGTAACTCAGTTATGTAAGCAGTAGTAAATTCTTTGTTTCTATTTTTTGACAACTTATTGTCGTCGGCAGGTGCCCTTTTTCTCTAGGGCGCGAGTTGTGAAAGACCCGGTATATATAACAATATTTATTGACCGCACTCGTAAGTACAAGCCAAAGGGCCATTGACCGAGGTCTTTCAGCCCGTGAATTTATCGAAGCAATGAGTTAGTCTTCTTCTTCATGATCGGATCCGAAGATTATTCTTAGAAGTGATTCTTCTTTGCCGTCTACGTCGAAACTTAGTGCTAATGTAGATAGTATGTCGAAATTGGATTTTTTGGCGGCGAATCTCCTTTTCAGTCTAGTCACAATTCGGTGTACGATTGGTTCTACGAGTATTGCCAACTTGTTGTATAGGAACGCATTCGATGGATTGTGCAGAGGATTGTTTAAATGTCTCATTTTGGTAATTTTCCTTAGGCAAGTGGTCTCTGCTACTTCTACTCTTCTTTTGGCTGGATTCTTTGTTTTGAGTAAGAGTAACGCTCCATATTCTAACATTAGTCGACAAAGCATTTTGTAAATTTTTGCTGCTGTGGTGTTATTGATTCCTCTGTTTTTATAGGTGAGATTGCGAAAATGTTTGGCCCTAGCAATAGCATTTTGTTTCACTACTTCGGTATGCTTGTTAAAATTCAGTTTTGCGTCGATGTTGACTCCCAAATATTTGACAACCCGGCAAGGAATCGATTTTGTACCGCACATGATGATGGTGGGAGAGTTTTCTGATATCTTGTGGTAAAATATAAGGAGTTGCGACTTCTTTGGATTAGGCTTTAGTCTCCATCTACGGAACCACTGGACTGTATGCGAGTAATTCGAGTTGTTCTATTGTGTTTCCTAGGTTGTTGCTGTGCGATATCAGCACAGTTTCATCGGCGTATTGCAAGATGTATAGTTGGGAGTTTAGATAGTTACCTTCTTTGTGTCTGAAGTTATAGATGTCGTGGCAGTATATATTGTACAAGATTGGTGCCAGAGGAGACCCCTGAGGAACCCCCTGCTCTGGCTTGAACTCTTCCGATACATGATTATTTATTCTTACTGATAGGGTTCGGTCTTCTAAGTAGTTCTTTACTATTGACACCAGGTATTTTGGGCAGTTTAATTTGAATAGTTTGTATAAGAGACCCTTGTGCCAAATGCTGTCGAAAGCCTTATTTATATCAAGAAACAGAGCCGCTGACTTTTTCCCTACTTTCTTATTTTCTTGCACGTTGTTGACCAAGTAATTAACGGGTGAATGGTTTTCCTTAAACCCAAATTGATAATTAGGAATATTGTTTGCGGTTACTTCAAGCTTCATTTTAATTATTAATTCAAAGTTTTTTCCTAACACTGGTAGCAAAGTAATCGGAGGATAGCCAGACGGTTCCTGATAGTTGTGATTTGGTTTGGGAATAACGATGACAATACCTTTTTTCCATTCTTTTGGGAAGTATCTTTCTCGTAGACAAAAATTGTATATTTTTATTACGTGTTTGTGTATTTTGTCGTCGAGCTTGCGTAGAATATTGTTTGAAACTAAATCGTGTCCTGGCGCTGTACTCTTCCCTCTATGTTCTATTTCTGAAGTATTGTTGTCCGTAACGCTGTCATTAGCAAAATATCGGTTATACCAATTCGTTACTTTTTGAAAGGTCTGTGTATCAAATTTGGGATTAATTTCTTTACGGAATGCCGCAGTGTAGTAGTCCTTGAATATCCTTGCTTTGTCTGCGTCCGTATCGTATCATCTATTATTTTCTTTGATGCTTTGGATTGAAGTAGAGTTCTTGTACCGTGACAGTCTCTTGACAGTTTCCCAGTACCTACTTTTTCCCTTTCTTTTCATTAGTTGATGCAAAAAAATGTTGTTACACAGTCTAGGACTGGTTTACAAATCTATGAGGGGCATGATGACCAACTCAGTAGACCGGGACCAATGGCTTAACGTGACTTCCGAATCACGAGATAGATGCATACTATTAATTATTAATATTATATTTAACAAATAATTGAATTTTTCAATATTATTAGTAAAGAGCGATCAAATTAATTTGTAATCGAGTTTATCCATGAATCCAAAATCGTATGTCGTTACTTGAACTCTACGCTTGAAACACAGGTACACAGGTTAGATCTCGAGATATCAATTGCAAAGACATAGGGATTCAAATCCATGGATGACTCGATTACAAATTAATTTGATCGCTCGATACCTACTAGTGTATATTAGTATGAACATTTCAATTCAAATTTCATCGCTATGTTAACGTGTTTTGCAGTAAATATGGTCGAGAGCAGGTATAAACGAATGTTATTCGATCGAATTTTATTAATATGATACAATAAAAAAAATCAAAATACATAATTATGTAGTATATTTTTTTAGTTCGTCCCCGTATCGTTTTTCCAATTAAACTTTCACATACGCTAGTACTAATAATATTGATAAATTCCATTATTAATAGTTATTTATTACACAAAATATTTGATTTGATCATTTGCAAAAGTTACTAACAATAAAGTTTGACGATTTTTGGAGTAAACATTTCGTTAAATTGCATCCTTCGTTGATTGTATCTCAGTCCCTATTAAACTTACAAGAAAAGTATAAATACAAAAATGTTGCCAAATTTTTATCCTTTACAACTTTTATTTTAATATTTTTCTCATATAATGAACGGTTATCGAGTTATTCTGTGAAAACCTGTTTTGTACACCTTTCAATCAAGATGGCGGCTCGCGCTCACCACCCCCAAGGTCGAAAACTTGTATTTTTCATCAGGGTCACTACTCAAACAACATATTTTAAAATGATTACTACCCCACCCTTTCTAAGGCAAAATCCCCTGCTGAGTGGACTAAAGAAAAATTATAAAATTAATGCGTTAATCTCTACAGCTTCCCCATTGTAGCCTGAGCTGTGAGAGCCGGATGCGCAGTGGTCTAACTCTAATTTTGTCGCATTTCTTTGCTGCTTCCAGGACCTGTTTATCGGACCTCTTTATTCAACTTTGCGCATCCCTCACAACTCAAGCTACAATTGGCAAGCTGTATATACTCTGATTTACTAACGGTTCAGCCTGCAAAGGGACGAAATCGTTTGGAAAATTGATCCTGTTGCTAAAGCAAATTATTTCTTGTATGACAGATTAAACTTCTTCAAGGGTAATATCCCAAAACCTTATAATAATTTAATCGATATATTATTATTTTATATAAAAGCTTCGTTATTTAGCAACAAAACGAAAACTAACTGCATGGTAATGTTGTCAGTTAGTTCGAGTGTTGTTGCTTACAATAACAAAACTTGTGCGTATTAGAATTTAAAAAATTCAAAAAAAAATTAGAAGGTCGTTGGTTATTTAAATAGATTATTTCCCGAACCAAACCAAAAAAAAACAACAAAAATGTTTTATGCTTAGGGATATACATATTTTTATTTCTTGTCAACCAAAATGCATATGCAGTTACCTATATTTTCTTTGAAACAATTTCCAAAACGTGTTTTGTTACTCACTAATCATTATGCATAATAAACTGCCTGCAATACAAAATATGTAATGTGAAAGAACGTATGATTATTTTTGAGTTTTCGTCAATCAAGCTGCAATGATTTTTTAAATAAAATGACAAAACAGCCTTTTGATTCGTGATTGGTTAGAAATTTAAATGTAGTAGGTGAAAGAAATAATCAGATATATCTAATAAGAATAAGTACACTTCTGTTCACTGAAAAAGCATACACTTACATTTTACTTGTGTAAATCAGACTGATCATTACCTGATGTCACTGTCATTGTCAGTGACAGGTAATTGAAATAATTCGATTTCAGTCAGTAAAAGTGTACTTAATGCGCCTTCTAATGTTACTGTTATCAACATTATAGGTATTATTCTTTATTTTCAAGGTTTATTGTGGGTTCTTTTAAGTCTGGTATAATCAAAATTCGTTTGTAAATTCTTACCTGATAAATTAATATGGGTAAACATGGAAACAAACATCAAGTAAATTTACACAGCCAAAAAATCGCAAAAATATCTCTCAAGACTTGTATGCTTTTTCCGTGAACAGAAGTGTATGAGTGATTTATTTTGAAAAGTAACTACACACATTGATCTAAGTATCTACTTTTAATTATAACTACATACATACTTGTACTTGTCATAAATCAGTTAACTCTGAGTGTATGGTAAATGTCGAAACATTTCCCAACACCGTCAGATTCACGCAAAACTCACATTATGATAAATGAATTATTCCACATTAACTCCGTTCATGCATAAAATATGAATGTCATGGATTTGGTTCATATTTAAAATAGTTATAGCTTATCACTAGATTTTTAATTTTCTTATCATATCTTAATTTTTAAATAGTCAGAATCCACTCCGCATTTACTCCGCTAATTTTTTACAGTGTATGAACGTAAACAATGAATGTTTTATTTTATTTAATTTAATGTACATATTTGTAATATACAGGTGTGCTCAAAAAAGAAGACGAGTCCATAACTCCCTTATTTATCGGAGGGTTTCAATTATTTATACACCAAATTAAAAGGTTGTGAATAGGCCACAAAAGGCCCTAATAAATCCGCATATAGCCCTAAGGGGTTCAAGGCTAAACTGTCAAAATATTTTTTTTCAAATGCGAACACATTTTTTTTAAACAATTCTGATACAGATTTTTATTGTGAAAAGAACAATGTATCACAAGTATACACTTACATACCAAAAATACAAAAAAAAAAGTTGAAAAACGCTACTATCGTCTATGCTTAATCCCCTCGCAGTGAAATCCACTCCAAGAAGGAGTTTATTTAGATTATTTATTAAAAAAAATCTTCGGAGTGAAATACAAATTCTTTGACTATTAGTGGTTTGCCACCACATTAGTTAGTATTGAAAATTAATTGCATCGTTTTACTGATCAGAAACTTAAATACAAGGAAGCGTTAGTCAATGGAAGGAGAATGCGCACATCGTAATGCGATGTTTTAACTTGAACCGCACTCAATTAGAGTATTTTTATTTCACGTATTAATTTAACTTATTCCTATTTTACCATTTAACTTTCAAAGAACTCAATAGCCACTTATACCTGTATTTGCGACTACAATAAATTAGTCTCAAAAACCAACATTCGAAAAAATTGGTATTTTATTTAGGCAGCCAGTACACATGGTCATTTGTACGCTTCTAGTCATTTTTTTACCGCCCGGTTTTTTGGTTTCAATAAAAAATATATAAAAAAATATGAAACACGTATTCTTTATTTCATTTTAGTTTTTTGTATTAATTTTTTATTTAAATTTTATTTAATTTGAAAAAGATAGGCAAATTAACTGTGTAGCCTTGGCGAAACCTGACCAGTATAGCAATAAAAAAACCGAAGGAAATGTCAAAAAAACAATAAATTTTTTTTATTGTTTTTTAAATATGGCTTAGCCAAGCTATACCTCATTTTATTTTTTAGTAACACGATATTGTTTCTTTTCGTCATAGATACACATTATGAAAAACAACTCATAACTCCCTTGGGATATTTCAAATTTTTTCGCTCTCCACATTGTTTACAACAAACTCATGAGAACCAAACTATAGCAACCATATATTCACGCAATCTTCCCTGCAAAATATTTTTAAGAAAGTTTTAACTTGCAAGGACAAACCCTAAAAAATAATAGTATAATTTGTTTCAAAATCAAAAATCTACCAACACTGCATTCTACCTCGAAAATACAACCGACAACGTCGCCAACTTTTGTTTTTAGTGTGTTTGAAAGTGTCAGAAAAACGTGGGGTTATGAAATAAAACTGTTGACAGCCATTTTGGTCGTAGTTCATCGTGTTTTTTAAATTCTTCGAAGCACTTAATGAACGCTCGCTTTAATTTAGCGGTTAAAAGATTCCTTCTTTTTCGAGGCATTTTTATAATTTGATATTTGTGACACACTGAAGGTCAAATTTTGGCGGAAGGTTAGGCCAACCCAGAAAAATGAAACTTATCTAGGGATTTCTTTTTTTCTGCCAACATAATTCAACAGGTGGTGGATTTTTGGTTTTGAAACAGATTATAGTTTATTTATCGAGTTTGTGTGTAAATTGGGCCTTTTTGGCATGAGTGGGTCTCGTTTCACTCGCGTTTTAAGGCCGACGAGTGCTAAAAAAGGCCCAATTGACACACGAACGAGTTGAATACAACGTTTTTTTGTTCGACGAGCCCCTTAAAGGTTCTAAATCGCTTAAAATCTTTAAAATTTGCTTGACGTTTCATTTTGACAAGTTGTGACATTTATCAAAATCCGTTCACACAGGAGAAAATTCTCAAATTCTAACAGTGTCGAACAAAAAATATTGTATGCACCACGGGAGATTTTCATGTTTTTCCCCACGGTCAACCTCAGAAAAATCATGTTCATATCTCTCTTAATGCATAAATATCTATTTCCTATCAATCGTATTTTTCAAATAACTCGAAATTTAATGCATAATGACGTATGTATTTGTACACGCTCACAGCTGACGTAATAGAACAAAATTCAAAAAAATTATATGCAATGATTATTGAGGTATACTCTTTGATTAAAAAAAAAACTCAATAACGTTCAAACTTAAAAATTTAATCAATAACGGTCGAATTTCAACTGCTGGGCTCTAATTTTTATTTTTACTTGATGAAATGTGTACTCTCAGCGAATTATACTGGGTGCCCTAAAATTCGCGAAACAACGTAGTAGTACGTTGTTAAGTAGTCATTAAGACATCAGGTAAAAATGTTTAAAAAAATCAATCTTCTTTTTTGTAGAAGATATGAACCTATTCGTTACATTAAATGTGGCAACATTCTATGCATCCCAATAGTCTGCAAATATTTCATTTTTGTTGTATCCTTGGAAATGAGAGGTAAAAATCAAAGCCGTGTTGCCATACGCTATTTGAGGTAAAACGAACATAAAATTACTACTTGGAAATGCTGGAAATAATGGAGAAAATAATTGCAAACCTGCTCACAATCGTTCAAAATTATTAGGCCACTGGCTAGTAAAAGACAAATAGTCAAAATCTTTTTTATTATTTAAAATAAATGAGATCAAAGCTGCACCTTTTGGGCCCTCATATCTTCAAATCTAAGAGGTATAGAATTTTTTAATTATTTTTTTCGTTATTTTCTAACATGAATTGACATTACCTCATTGAATTGTTCCGCGAATTTTGCGGCACCCAGTATTTAATATAATGTAATGCAGATTAAACAATCTGGTCAAGGAAAATTAAATTCTTTATCAGGAGACATGACGGTATGGTGGTATACATTATGTATGGGTATAGATACATAATAATAAAACTTTAAAATAATGGACCTTTGACCGTCAGTTTAATTTAAAATGATGATAATTAGGCGAACTTTTTCAGAATGTTTAAAGAGAGATCTTAAATTAAAAATTTTAGAAAACTAATATAGGTAGGTACTGTAACGTAAAAATTTTTTCTCCCACCGCCCTAGGCGGGAAGAATCAAATTAAGGCGTTGTGTTAGTGTCGCAGCCCGAAGAGCGTCGAGTCCGTGTTCGCTGGATCAAAACTTGAGGGAGCGGATTACATAATAACCCTCAGGATGGTGAATATCCAGGAACCTTCCTATATTTACCAAACTTACAACCCAAATTTGACACAACAATATTTAACTGTTTAACAAAAAAGGGGATGACCGAAAGAAGTTCCATCTGGTCTTATCTCTAACAAGGTCTCTGCCCGAGATAAGAGTGGCGAGCACGAAAAAAAATCTCAAACCAAATGGGCCTTTCGTCTTGGTTCTCTGTCAGGTTATCCTGAGGGAATGGCGCTGCTGATGTCGACTACTCTGATCCAGGTGGTGGATGGTCGGGTGCTCCGGACGCGGAGTTTCTGCGGCGGAAGCGCTCTGGGGGAAGAAAACTCCTCGGATGAGAGTCCCCGGTTGGCGAAAAACGGGGCCGGCTCGTCGCGCTGCGGTGGATCTACTCCGGGCCCGAAAGTCTCTCGTATGGTGCTGGACCACCTGTCTCTGGAATTTAAGCCGCTGCCAATCGGTTCCTCTTCGACCTAAGCCCGTAATTTCTGCAGATCAGCCCGAGGTACTACTTGGTCCTGAAAGGGATAACGTAAAGCGTGTCGAATCTCTTACATAGCCGGAAGTCGTGCTCTGAGTTTTGATCCGCCCTAGGCGCACGGTTCACCGAGCGCGGCCCTCTTTTCCGTCTCTGGACGTGCGGGGCTAGATCCCCTCGGCCTTGCCACTACTGGATTCTGCCCCTATTGGAACCCCACTATCTCTTCAGCTTGTCGGACCGGAAAAGAACGTGGTCTTCGCAGGTCTTTTGGCGCAAAAAATTTTTCTTTCGAAATGCGCGAGCGTTTCCCGAGACGAGTTCTTGTGAGAACGCTCGATCCGGCGCGAACCGTTGAATTTGAGAGAAATTTTTAGAACGTTAAGGCGGCATTACACCAAGGCAACAATTGGCAATACAGGGTGGACCATCGTATAGCATATTTGCGATAAATCCCTTTTTTAATTGTCAAAAAAAAAATGAAATTTAGAAGGCATAATCTTCAATTTCGGACATACGAAATGGCCGAATCATTTGTTATAAAATAAAATAAATGTGAAATTTAATTTTGATGGCGTTTTATTATCAAAGTAATAAAGCAATCTAGAGTTCTTTCTTGCACTCTCACCCACAGGACAAGGTCGATTTTGATTATACAAAAGTTGGCAATTAAATTAGGATAATAATTGAATAAATCGACATTTAACATCTATGAATAAAGTTGTAGCATATTTATGGTAGTATTTTAAAATGACGGAAATCATCAAACGGTGGTAAAGTTTGATTTACAAGGGTTTCCAATACCTTACAAATCCAGGACTGTACCGCCAGTTATGATTTACAGCTGTTTGTTTGCGGTAAGCGACCATTGTCAATCAGGAATTATGACCCATCGAGGGTTGTCGTAATAAATTACTCACATTTTGGTACCAAAAACTATTACGTCAATTAATTTGAAATCAATGACCATAATTTTTAATATCAGAAATGAGTTCTCTGTGTTATTTTCAATCCAGGGAGTCGATAATAGTTATTTACACAATTAGTGGGATAATACTGGGTGATCAAGAAGGACTGTTTAAGTTGGCAATACAATTAAGAAAATTTTTATTTATAACACTGTAACTGGATATGTTTTGTTGGTTTATTTGACAAATATCTGATATAGGAATAGCATTAACAACGACAAGCCACCAACAACCGGAAATTACTCCTGTTATACGATTTAAAATACGATTCAGTGTTACCAACTTAAACAGTCCTTATTGATCACCCCGTAGCTATTAAGACAACAAGGGTTTTATAGACGATTTAAAAATCGAGATCGTAGTTTAAATCAGAGCGACCGCAGGGAGCGAGGATTTAATAGATCGAGATTTTTAAACTATAAAACACGCGTTGTCTTCAAGATTTTTTCTAACACTAACATCTTATCAGAAATTTTAATAAATTCAGAAATTATTCGAGGCGCGTCACAATACACAGAATGCGGAGGTTGCCGTGGGTGCTATGGTAATAATATCAACAAATTTGGAAAAAAAAAATTTCATCGTTGAAATGTGCCAAAACGTTCCAGAAGAAATAAGAAAAAAGGGGCAATTTGTTACAAATGAAGTCTAAAAGTGCATACGAAAAGGTGTATGTTTCGTTTCAAGGCCGGAACAATAAAAAAAAGCATCACGGAGGTAACGGAAGATGTCATTTTGGCTTTTCTTGATATGGGGTAAGCGTGTAGAACTTCATTAAAAGTTAATTCACACTACGGCAAGAATCATTTGAAGGAAATGTAAAGATTGCCATTTTCGATGGCCGGGCAGTTGCATTGGATGAAACAGCAGAAGTTAAAGAAGAAGATGTTAGGAACAAGAGCACGAATCTAATGTGGCAGTTCCAATTCAATAATTGTACTTTTCACTTTTGTGATAATTACTGTAAAAATGATGAATAAAATGTTACTTGAATGATGTGTGTGAGCGTATTTTATGACTCTATAAGATAAGTTGCTATTGACGACGTGTCTTATAGAGACAAGCGTATTTTATGGGAAACATAAGGTGTGAGTTCAAATGCACCATGGAAACAGTATAAGATATTAGTGTTAGAAAAAAGCAATATTACAAGATTCGAGTGTGAAGATTGCAGATGACGAGGGCGTTAGCCCGAGTTCATCTGTAATCACACGAGTTTCCTGTAATATGCTTAAGCCCACGTGTTATATACAAAATTTTATCTAAGACCGCCCCGGATTAAAAAAAAAGGTAAATCTTATTTATTTCCGCCAGTTTCATTACACCACTCAGTGGAATAATAACTTACTTATCCCACTGAGTGGGGTAAAGAAGCTCACTTATCCCACTGAGTGGAGTAATGAAATATGTCCAGTAATGAAGTTCCTTATTCCACTCAAATGAGTGGGATAAGTGTCATTTATCTCACGGGATTAGATAAAATAAATTAAGCAATTTTAATTTTTTTCATTTTTTAGCGTCCTGACGCCATTTGGAGCGTCTGTTTGAAAAAATACAAAATTCATGTTGTAGTACTTTCAGTGTAGATTATTAACAAATGTGAGAGTTTCAATGAATCAGCAATACAGGATCAGCGAACACGAAATTCTTTATTATGACAACTCAAAAGTACAATTGTTTGTTATTATATGCCTACTATGTAATACAACACATGGCAACACCAAAGGGTAAAATTGCCAAACTCCAACACCCCCCCTCAAGTTACAGCTGAGGTGTTGTCTGATTGAAGTCCCAATCCAAGAATACATCTGTCATGATTTTCTTTGGGTAAGGCTTTCGTTAGTACATCTGCTATCATTTCCTCGGTCGGTAGATACAGGATCTTGATGGAATGTTTCTTCACTGCGTCGCGAATAAAATGGTATCTAACATCAATATGTTTCGATCTTGCATGATAGACGCAATTTTCGGTTAATTTTCCAGCACCTTGATTATCGTTAAAAACCACAACGTTTGCTAGTGATTGAAATCCCAATTCCTTGAGGTAACCAATTAGAAAAACTGCTTCCTTGGATGCATCACTGAGTGCCATATATTCGGCTTCGGTAGACGATAATGCGACGGTTCGTTGCTTTCTGGATTCCCAGGAGAAAGCAGCGCCGGAGAGTATGAAAGTTGATCCCGTGTAAGATCTTCTGTCAATCTCGCAGTTCGCCCAGTCTGCGTCTACGTAGCAGGTTAAATTATCCTGATTCTTCCTGTAGATGAGTTTCTTGTCGATGGTTCCTTTCAGATATCTAAGAACTCTCTTAGCCGCTGTGCAATGTTTCTTGCGGTAACAATTGCTGAATTGACTCAGGACGCTCACAGCATGTGATACATCTGGACGAGTCCCCACTGCAACATACATAAGCGCTCCTATTAGCTCTCTAAAAGGAAAATTTGTATCTTCGTTGTCATCTTCAGAATGAAGTTCAGAAAGTTTAGATCCAACTGCAAGCGATGTCAAAACGGGCTTACAATCTTCCATGCGATATCTCTTCAAGATTTCCCGGATATATCCTGCTTGAGACAGGCATATTTCATTTTCATTTTGCTCTATTTGAATGCCCAAACAGTATTTTGCTAAACCAAAATCTTTGATACGAAAAGTTTTGTCAATATCAACTCTTCCGTTAGGATCCGTATTGTCCAATAGATCGGAGAGCTTAAACCTTCCATTTAAAGTTTTACTTGAGATTATATCTTCGTACTCATTGCTTTCGAATTCTTCGAAGAATTTGACATCTCTCGAAATTCTAATTTTTTGCTCTGACGGTATCCACACTCGATACCCTTTTGGATAATCTGAATAACCGACAAATATTCCTTCAACAGTTTTCGAGTCAAACTTCCCTCGATTAGTTGATTTATCCAAAACATAAGCTTTGCAACCAAATATTTGTAGATGACTAACATCTGGAGACTTCCCAGTCCAACGTTCATAGGGAATATCTCCGTCAATACTTTTGGAGATGCATCTGTTTCGAACGTGATTTGCTGTCATTATGGCTTCTCCCCAAAATGATGCAGGAAGACCAGATTCTAATAACATACATCTGGCAGCTTCTACCAGCGTTCTATTCTTCCGTTCTGCCAAACCGTTCTGTTGAGGACTGTAGACCGTAGTCAAACGACGTTGAATACCAAAGTCTCGGAAAAACTTGTCCATTTCCTTGTTGCAATATTCTTTTCCATTATCTGATTGAACTGCTTTGATTTTTCTTTCCAATTGTGTTTCCACAAAGTTCTTGTACTGTCTGAATTTTGATGCTACTTCGGATTTCTTCCGAATCAGATACGTTTGAGTCCAGCGACTGTAATCGTCTGTAAAAGTAACAAAATAACGAGCACCACCCTTAGACTCAATTCTCATAGGCCCGCATACATCTGTATGTACGATGTCCAGCAAGTTTGAGGATCGATTAGGGCGTCTTGGAAACGGGGCGGTAGCAAACTTGCCAGCGATACAAATTTTGCATGGGTTATTGGTACTCACAGCGCCTTTTAATTTCGCACCAGTAACGAGATTTTCCTTCATCATTACTTCCAAATCTTTGAAATTTAAATGACCAAAACGTCGATGCCAATTGCTAAAAATGTCACATGTCATAGTTCTTCTTCTTCTTCTTGGTGGTTTTCTCGAAGATAGAATAGGTCTCCATCTCGATCTGCTATCATCTTGACACCTCCACGACGATCTTGGATGAATGCCCGATTCTTCGTAAAAAGAACTTCACGATTCTTGTCCACGATCTTCGCAATTGACAACAAATTTGTTCTGAAATCAGGAGCATACAGAGTATTTTTCAATTCAATCTTCTTTGCTTGATTTCCGACGGAGGTTAGTATGTTCACGCTTCCTTTCGCAATTGCCTGAGTTGTTGCGTTACTTGCCAATTTCAGCTGGCATTGAGCTTTTTCTGAATTGATGAACAACTCCTTGTCGTTGCAAATGTGTGATGTACATCCGCTGTCCAAACACCATTTATTGTTAGTTTTCCCCGAAAAATAAGCTTCATGAACAAGTCCAGCTTTTTGGTTTTCTTCTCTCTTCTTTTTGAAGCAATCAGCAGCCTTGTGACCACGTTTACCGCAGTAATTACACTTGTAGGTAATTTTGGGCTTCGAAGATTTTTCGTCTTG
Organism: Tenebrio molitor; assembly: GCF_963966145.1. Classification (NCBI taxonomy): domain Eukaryota; kingdom Metazoa; phylum Arthropoda; class Insecta; order Coleoptera; family Tenebrionidae; genus Tenebrio; species Tenebrio molitor. Next base: position 19,310,211 of record NC_091048.1, on the reverse strand, counting down.
TTTCCTGTAGTTGTCTTTTGATGTGTTCGAATCCCTTGAGAAGTGTTTAAAGAACATGACACCGCCGGTTGAACTTCCGTCAAGTTTCTGATTCCGTGCGTCATTCTCCTCGACACTCTTCACCTTTAGATTTTCCACATGAGGTAAGCTATCTCTGGACTCGATAGCGCATCGAAAATTCTCAAAACTACTAGGTAAACTATATAGCAACATGATGGACAACAGATCACCATTTATCTCGATGTTCATTCCTTGTAATTTATCGACTGTGTCCATAAATCTGGCTACGTGTTCACGAACGTCGTCATCTTCGCGCATCTTGTGTTGTATCAATTGCTTTAATAACGTTGCCTTGCGTGCCGGTCCTTTGGATTCATATATGGATTCTAGTTTCATCCATATCTCCCGCGAAGTCTCACAACTGCGAATCTGCCTAAGTTCCGATGCGTTCATGGCGAGGATTAAGTCTGATTTTGCCTTGCGATCGGCGGCGATCCATTTCTTTTGCTCCTCTTCCGTGACAGCACGAGCTTCACCTTCACCGGTAATTTCGGGTTTAGGCTTTTCGCCGGATACATACGACCAAGTATCATTCTTGATAAGAAGGGCTTCTACCTGGATCTTCCATGTATCATAATTGCTTTTATTTAACATTTCAAATCTTGTCGAATTTGTGAAACTCATTTCCACTAAATTGCGTTAGATTTTGCGCGATAGCAGTCTTCAAATTTCAATTAATCGTGAACCTGTTTGTACTGGGCCCATAACCTGTGAGAGTTTCAATGAATCAGCAATACAGGATCAGCGAACACGAAATTCTTTATTATGACAACTCAAAAGTAAAATTGTTTGTTATTATATGCCTACTATGTAATACAACACATGGCAACACCAAAGGGTAAAATTGCCAAACTCCAACAACAAAATTCAAATTTCTAGGATGATTAGAAATATGGTTTTTGCTATACGATGGTCCAGTCTGTATGTGCCGGCAAAATTTTTTAGTAATGACCGGCAACATTACTAAACAATGTTGCAGGCAACATGTTGCCAATTGTTGTCTTGGTGTAAGGCCGACTTTACAGTACTTATACAGGGTCATTATAAATGATTGTCCCATCGCAGTTGGCGTTGAAAACCCACACAAATTTTGGATGTGCCGCAGCCTCGCAACGTTAGCCAAACTATGTAGTAAACTTGATTTCCATTACCGCCAGGACCGCCACCTATCGGCGATACTAGTCTCACTCATTTTATAAGGCTTGCGGCACATTAAACCCTGTCACCAACGCCAACTGCGATGGGACAATCATTTATAATGACCTGTAGAAGTCCTACTCACAAGTTTTGAAATGACTCACATCCGGGACTGTAGCTTTTGTACAGGGTTATTCTACATGATTGTAGTCGAAGTAGGCCATGTCCATGTTATTACGTTTTTGCCGCTTTCATGTGAACTGTCAGTTGTGTCGCTGTCACTGTCTTTTTTTAAGTGAAAAGTGCGGTGATAAGGGTTTTATTCATCAATCAATATTAAAAATATTGAGTTTTGCACCCAATTTAACACATCATTTTGATGATTTTTTTATGTGGAGCGGCAACCATAAATCTTACATTCAGTTTTCACGCCTACTTCGACTACAATCATTTAGAATAACCCTGTAGCTAATGAATGACATTTATATCTAGTTATAATTATCGGCGAATTTTTCATTTTTACCATTTTGAAATACAGGGTGTCCCAGAACTCGCGGATCAAATTGAAACTGTATATTCCTTGATGGTAATGAAGGTAAAAAACGTTTGGAAAAATATTCAGGGTGCAACAGCTTTTTAGTTATGAATTAATCAAATTGACCAATAGAGCTCGATCTAATTTTCCCTTTATGAGAAAATTGAGTACCTTTCCTCAATTGCCAAGCAACGTATAATTCGATGAATAATAAAATTATTTTCAATATTTATCTGGTCAACTTGTCGAAACAGGCGTCAAAAGTGACAGCTACTTTTGAAATAACCAAAAATGGGATAATTTCGCCAAAGGCAGGTGAACAAATCTAAATCAGAGAACGCAAGAAGTTTCTTCTTCCGGCAATGAATGAAATATGGTTTGTTATGAGTGAAAATTTCCAGAGCAATTGTAAGGTTGAGGGGTATGAGAAATTGACGGGAGGAATATGATGAATTGAACCTTTGTTGATGGAAGGTAAAATGGCGACGTAGCGTCAAGTGAGTAATATTACTACCTTAAAAATCTTAGTAAAAAGTGAAATATGCAGGGCCTGTGAAGTGAATCGGAATCACAAGAAATTTATCCTGATTCCTGTGCATATACTCTGCAACGTATTAGCGCAGCTACACGAGCGGGACTCGTCATCGTCGAAATGAAAGAAAAGACTTTTAGGAACATTCTTGACATTGCAAAAAAACCTAGAGTTACAGGTAGGTTTTGAACAACAGATCAAGCATAGTGGCAGTTCTGAAAGAAAGAAGACAAAACTGGATTGAACTAACCTATTTATTTTAGCATTATTATTAGTAAAAATGTAAGATCAAATTTTATAACTAAACGATGTAGAATGCAACAAATGAAATAAGAAACATGCAAAATAAAAAGAATAATTTATAACAAGTGTTCAAAAATTCAAAAGTTAATATGTATTTGGAGCAAGCTGCAAATAAGTAGGTATGTCAAAAATATTTAATATAAAATGACCATCATGCGATCGTGGTTAGTGTTTGGATGCCGGTCCCCGGGAAGCCCTTTCCGTTGTATTGTAAACGTCGTAGAGGGTAAACGTCCTTCATAAGTCAATGACTTGGTTTCAGTATTGTCTGTAATCCGTAATTTATATGTCCTAAATAATAATATTGTAAAGTTTCTCCAGCGAGAGATTGGTTGACATAAAAATCACTAAATTCTACGTAGAGATAGTAATACCTAACGCACGTAAAATTTGAAATTCAAGCCTAAAATTTTGTCCTGAAATTAATGCTCTAATTAATGTAGTACCTATACGCTCCATTAATAGACTCTTGGTGGCGCACAGTGGGGCGAATGACCTATTTCCCTGGCCAAAACTCGAAAAGTGAGTGTATCGCTCTGAAAATATGTACTGTAAGATTTTCGGGGTCTCTGATTACGAATTTGATATTAGATTTATCAAATTCAGAATGATGGATCCAAAATGGCGAATATATTTTGAAAAAAATTAAGTTATTGTCCTGAAAGTATGTACTCTAAGCTTTTCGAGGTCGCTGATTACGAACTTGATATCAGATTTGTCAAATTCAAAATAGCGGACCCAAAATGGCGGACTTATTGTGAAAAAAATTAAGTTATTGTCCTGAAAGTATGGACTATAACCTTTTCGGGGTCGCTGCTTATAAAACTGGTATCAAATTTATGAAATTCAAGATGGCGGACCTAAAATGGCGGACGTATTTTGAAAAAAAAATTAGTTATTGCTCTGAAAGTATGTAGATACAATAAGGTTTTCCGGGTCGCTGATTACAAATTTGAGATCAAATTTATCAAATTCAAAATGGAATCGTATTTATTAATAAGCAGTGAACAATTTTAAATGAAAACGAAAATAATAGAAGCGAAATAAACATGTACAAACTTCGATAGAGACGTTTTGTTCAAGTCATTTTTCATTTTTTGCGTTCGAGGAGCATTATTCCATCTCATTTTCATTTTCAATTTAAGAGGCTGCAACAATTTGTCCTTTGAGTTTTGGGAAATCGAGAAACGACCACCTTTTATTGTTGAAAATCGTACGACACTCATTAATGACCAATAGAAAAATTAGTTCACGAGCCATAACCATGCCAACAAAAAAATTTCTTGGAAATTTTTTGTAGGTAGACCAACCTAACTGTGATTAATAAGTGGAAATTTTTTCAGCCAATCAAAATCATTTATTTTGTTGTTGTCTTGGTTATGGCTCGTGAACTAATTTTTCTATTGGTCTTTAATGAGTGTCGTACGATTTAAAAATTTATAATTTAAGAAGCATAATGTCCGTGTCGTTGCGATTTTCTTACCGAATATGCCCTCGTGCATTGATTAATATCCGGAAATTTTATTCTCATGCATTTCCAAAACATAATTAGCCCTCGTGTTCCACTCGGGCTAATTAATACGTTTTAGAAATGCATTCGAAAAAATTTCCGGAAATAATCAATGCACTAGGGATATTATAAGTGAAAATTTATTTTCAAGAATTTCTATTTTTTTTTAATGTAGAACTCCATTTATGAGGTACCTATGACATGTACCTTACGAAAATTGAAGCTTAAGGAACTACAAAAAGTTGCGCTTGCTTTTGTGATACAACTTCTCCCTTTCTACAGGCATCCTGGTGGTCCTGAATTATAACCGAATCAGAGGCATCGAGTCTGATCTTCTTCTTTTTATTCTACGTATACTCTGTATTTACTGTTTTGTAAATAAACGCTGTGAAAATCTCCTACAATATAAAATACGTATACATACTTCGTCCAGCGAGAGATTGGGAGATTTTAAATTGTATTAAATGAACCCAACATTACAAAACGCACTAGAATACATTAATTAGAGTATAATTTCAGAGCAAATTTTACGTGCGCTAGGTATGTAGTATTTAGTGATTTTCATGATAACCAATCTCTTTAGTAGTTTATTTAACGAGTTTCACTCGCGTTTTAAACCTTGCCCACTCATGCCAAAAAAGCCCAGTTTACACACGAACGAGTTGAATACAAGGTTTTTTTGTTCGACGAGCCCCTTAAAGGCTACAAATTGTTTAAAATCTTTAAAATTAGCTTGACGTTTCGTTTTAACAAGTTGTGACATTTATCAAAATCCGTTCACAGTTCACACAGGAGAAAATTCTCAAATTTTAACAGTATCCAACAAAAAAAGCTCTTAATGCTCCATTTTCCTAATAATAATATTCACAGTATGACGCACGTCATTATTACATAATTAAAATAAACAAAAACATTAAAATAATAACATGAACATTTGGACTTTTATTTGCATCGAAAAAGTTGTATTCCATAATTATGTATCTTCTTAACAAAAATACATAAGTAAGTTCTCTAAGTAAGTTTTTCGTTGACTATTAATTCTTCCTAACAATTATAATATATGTACAGAGTGATCAACAAGAAACCAAATCAAGAGTGCTACCTCATTTTTTGTTTTATCGAAACGTATTTCTATCATGGATCAGCCGCTTTTATTTACTTGCTGTGGACACTCGTTTTGTTGGTTGCCTACCTCTCAAAAATCTATCATTAATTGCCTTTATAAATTTTTTGTAATTCATGAATAATAGATTTAAAAGCAAGTTATAATTAATTATTATTTATTATTGATTAAGGAAAAAACACACAGTTACACAAAATTCCTTCATAAGGCACAATCTTGAGTTACAAAATTTTAAAAATAATTATTTTTCAGAATTCTTTGTTTTGTTGTTTTCTGTAAGAAAAGTGTAAAAGTTATTATTCTCTAAATTTTGGGTAATTGAGAACTTACTCATATCTTTTCTAGCAGTGTTTAAAACATTTAAATTACTCCAAGGTCAAAAAATAAGTTTTCACAAAAACTGCTCAAAATGTTCTCCATTGTGGTCCAGACAGAATCAAACTCGCCTCTCATAATTTCAAAAACCCTTATGAAGCTGTCAATTTGTTTAGGGTAATGTGTGGGTTTTATTTCTTGCAACACACAAAGGGAAACAAATTAATATCCTGAAAAAATTTCTGATAAGTGCCATAACACAATTTAACTTGTTGTCTTAAACGCCTTATGGAAGTTGAGGGATGTTCCTTGATAATTTGTGGAACATTTTGCACCATTTCTAAAATTTGAACTAAGAACTGACCTGACTTCTTCTTAATGATGGGTTATGATTTGCTAAAATTAGACACTAAAATTTTAAGACATTGATAAACTTGTTGATAACCAATACCATCAGGTTCGGACATCTGGCTTAAAATTCTTCAGTGTAAGGGGGTACAAAGTAAGGCCAATCTTCATTTTCTTGTTTCACCCTCTTTCGAAAATAATCTAATAAAAATGCCATCTCTTTAATGGTAAAACCCATTTTACAACTTATTCTGGGATAATTATTGCTTATAACTTCAATAAACGTCTGTAAACTTTGCCGAAATCGAAGATTTGTTTTCTAGGTTAAATCACTTAAATTGTCAACAACAACAACCTTGAATTTTGAAATGTGACATTTCAACGAAGCATCTCCGTACCAGTAGCATCGCGTTTGGCAATAAAGATGATAATTAACTTACTCTTACAAATGTAAAATGTTGCTCTTGTTAATCTTATAAATTGTTTCCCTTATCTTATAATAATAATAAAATGCACAATTATAATTTCAACGTCTAAAATTCATAAAGTATCATTTTTATTAAGTAGCGTTTGAGACCATAAATTGTATACGCCCATATTTTGACCGCTTATGTGCATATGATTTTGCTACGACGTGACCGATAATTTGCAACGCTTGCTCTGATTTGGATTCTTGTTGATCACTCTGTACTTTAACCATACGATTTAAACAAGTATTATTACATAAGCAACATTTTCCTACAACAAGGGACATGGAATCCTGGGCAGTCTGTTATTGTCATTTCAAAAAGTGTCAATGTAAATGCACCTTTACCGTCATTATGATTGATATTTTCAAAAAAACTGTCAACTTGGTTATGAGTAGCTAAGGTATGGTTTAGAAATTTTGACAATTGAATCACACATCTGCCCAGTTTTCCGTGTCCCCAATAGTACGACACTATAAGAAAGAGTCAATTTCAGACAATTGAGTAGGCATGAAAGTTGACAATTTAATTCATCTGTCATCTGTTATAACGTAATAATTTACTTTTATCAAGTATGTTCCTATTTTGTTTTTCTGAAACGAGCATTCAGAAGCAAGAGAAACGTCAAAAATTTTCAAGCAAATTGTGAGCTATAATCTGTTTCAAAATCAAAAATCCACCAACACTCCATTCTACCTCGAAAATAGAACCGACAACGTCGCCAACTTTTGTTTTTAGTGTATCTGCAAGTGTCAGAAAAAAGTGTGGTTATGAAAAAAAACTGTTGACAGTCGTTTGGATCGTAGTTCATCGTGTTTTTTATTCTCATTTTATTATTTCACTCAAAAGATATGATATGGTAGTTACGACCTTTTTGTACATAATGATTATTTTGTGTTACGTAAATAAACTTAACACAATTCAATGTCAAATTTTGGCAGGAGTTTGGGTCAACCTAAAAAAAAATGAAGCTTATTCTAGGGATTTTTTTTCTGCTAACATAATTCAACAGGTGGTGGATTTTTAATTTTGAAACAGATTATACAAAGGGTTATCGGCTTTGTAGAAAACGATGGATATAGACAGCGACTCGTCTATACATAGATATGGAACGAACTTACATCACCAAAAGTACTTGAAGCCGCAAAAATAGTGTACAAAACTCGCTGGAAAGTGTCTATCGTGAGATTCTCACACGTACGATATCACTCACTTTCCATTCTCATTATGTAATATACTATTTTTATCTAGTCGACGAAAAATCCTAATGGAACAAATGCCTACCCAACAAACTGTTTAATTACTAAGGGGTAGATTCACGAAACTCAGATAATTTGCAAATCGTTAACCAAATGTCAAATACGATGCTTCAACAATATCAGTTGTCATGATTTTGAAATTACAATGTCTTATCGAGCCTTACCGGGTTCCATGAATGACCCCCTTAGGAATAAATTAAGGGGTAGGTGCATTCAAAATCCATGATTTTCCCAGTCTCGATCGTCACACCTCCTGCGGGGGCGGTTGAAAAGTGAAAAGAAGCGCTTTAATCAGAAAACCAGGTAGCACTTGTGTTAGTCCTACATTAAAATGGTTTGGATGTTTTCTTGTAGTTCATTATATTCTGAATAGATATGTTACGGGAATAGTGCGTAAGGGGGCGAATGTGCACACTTACCGGCAAACGTTCATAATGACCGGTTTCCATGGTAAATGTGCATAGCAATCTTTTTCAGTCGTCGTTTTCGTACCTTTCAAACATGGATTGTGTGCACATTTACCAGAGGCGGATGGTAAATGTGGATATAAATTTACTATAGTCCGTACGTTTTGCACGTTTTTAAATTCTAGTTCCAAAACATAACACAGTGAAAAATACTAAACTCTCCATCTCAATTTATTTATAAAACTGTTGTAGCCTTGCAGATTAATTCCCGCCATACATGTCTCTGTGTCTGTCTTCTGTCAAAAAACGAGCAATCTATCAGCATCAGCGTACGGTGTACTAAAGCCAACGTAGAATAACTCATACACAAATGAATACACTAAACGAAGTATGTTCATTTGTCTATGGAATGACCGGTAAATGTAGTTTCCCGCCGTTGGCATTGTGAGGTTAGGAGAACAGTGCAATTGGTGGGTGTTTTAATAACAATGGGACAAATTTAACGTGCAACTGAGTGCAGTCATAAATGCTAAGACACAAAATAATGGTTATGTCACTAAGGAAGGGCAACAAAACTAAAAAATTATAATCAAGGGCAAGCAACTTTGAAAGTCAAAGTTACTAGTTACCTTTAATACCAACAGAAAATTAGATTTTCATGGATTGCTTAGATGCACATTTCTATTAAATTGATCGTATTAACATCTTAGTGGTAACAATTGAATGTTTAGTTAAGTACTTAATATTAATAAACCTGCTGAAGCCTGCTCCAGTTTACTAAATTGTAGTGAAATAAACATTTCCCAGAAGTACTAGGACACTGTACACATTTACCGGTCAAATCAGACCATTGAATTGTCAATAGATTTGTCAGTGTCTATATAATATGCCATACCAAAGTTAACCTATTTGTGATAAAGCCGTAATTAAACGATGCAAATTTGTAAATTTTGACTTATGTGATTGTCATTTTTGTCCCAGTTTTATTTGTCCATCGACTGTACATTGTACACATAAGCCGGTGGATGTTCACATCGACCCTGTTTGAACTCTTACCGTAACAGATATACATACAGCGTGAACATAAAGTTTGAAACAAAATTCATAATAGCGTTATGTGATGTTTTTAGGAAAATCGCTCGGACGGATCGATTTTATTTCGAAAAATTCCATCCTGTGACGTGCAATTTGTTTAAGTGATGTCATTGGTTTTTGCACAATGACGTCATCACCAATTGTTTTAAATGACAAACCCCACTTTCTTCCTCTCTTTTTGATAGACTTTCCTACTACCTAAATGATGAATGAAAAAAAATGTTACCTTACCTTTTACTCCAAAAATTTAAAAATTTTAATTTAAAAAAAAGTTAGCCTTGTATCTTCAGAATAAATGATGTTAGAAAATTTAAAAAAATCTCAGATGATAGAATTTAAACACTTCCAACTGTGGGCCAAATTTCAACGAGTTCTGCTAAACCGTTCTGAAAATATTGAGCTGTATCCATACTTTTTAGCGATCCTGTATATCCCTAAACACGTATTTAATTGATATGGGTTAATTTTATTTTATTTTTTTTGTTCGACACTGCCAGAATTTGAGAATTTTCTCCTGTGTGAATGGATTTTGATAAATGTCACAACTTGTCAAAACGAAACGTCAAGCTACTTTTAAAGATTTTAAGCGATTTGGAGCCTTTAAGGGGTTCGTCGAACAAAAAAACATTGTATTTGGCACTCGTGGGCCTTTAAAATGCTCATTTCACTCCGTTTTAAACATGCTAAAAATTTACACACAAACTTGTTAAATAAATTTAAAAAAAAATCGAGTTACCTGGATTGTGCTATTCTGATTGGTTCAAACCACCATTTTCGCCTACTCTGATTTTTTTTTTATTTGATCGCACAGTACTATTTCTTAACGTGAATATGTCTTATTATTTTGTTTTTGTTTAAACTAAATGTATTAGAGACAAACCAATCTTGAGTTTTAAACAAGTGAATATCTTTTTCCGTTCTAAACTTTTCCACTGTTGATAATGCAGAATTGATGGTGGTGTCATCAGCATAAAGCGTGGTATGTATCAGTATTCGACATGTATAGCGAGAAGCCATTAACATAATGCTAATGTAAAAATAGAAGCGGTCCAAGTATAGATCCTTGAGACACACCATGAGAATGCAGACTTCGTCAGGAAAAAAGAGAGTCAACATGGTCATCTTGTGATCTATTACTCAAATATGACAAAATTAACTTCGCAGTCTATGTAAAAACATAGATGGGTGAAAATTAGAGTTTCAGAGTCTTCTTATGAGAATGACATAGTTCTTTATTTTCTACGATCTACGAAATATATAACGTAGTAGTGGAACATTTTTTCCTAAATTCAAATTGATTATGTGATAATAAATGACGTGGCAAGATTTGAATTGCTTAGTAACTCTTGCGTCACGTTATCGAATCTTCTAACTGCATTATTGTGAAAAGTATTACTCCTATCGAAATTTAGCAAATAACCAAATTTATTCATAATTTAATAAGTTAGGAAGAAACAATGAGGTCATTTTCATGCAGGACTAACGTAAATTAGTACTTTATTAAGATGTGAAAGTTTTTCTATTTTTAAATTGCAAACAGGTTTTTCATATTCATTAATAAAGTACAATCGCGGCCATCCAAAAGTGAACGTTTTTTTTAATAGTTTGATTTTTACTTTAAATCATTGGTGTCCTAAAATGTCACAGTTTGACACTAGCGTTAAAAAAATTATTGAATTTTTTTTTTTAAATGCCACGACATCTCACTCCGATTCAGCCAGCTAGGGCTATTATTGATCGTTGGCTGCTGTGGCGAGAGACTCATTTTTATTAAAAATTATTTCTTAGAACTTTTTATTATTAAAATAGTAACTCCTGCTGCACGAACGCCAATGAATACAGCCTAATTTAATCTAACGAAAAATACGGAAATTTTCGCAAGGTATCGTTCACTTTTGGATGGCCGCGATTGTACCTATTATTGAAAATGGTTTTTCGAATTTGCGTCTCTACTAGGTCTATTATTGTATTCAAGTTGGAGTTATGGCTATAGATCTCTAAGAAAATTTTTATTATTATTGTCATTTACACCAAAAAAACTTCCAATACAAACGTTTAAACGCTACTTTTTAACATCTGTTGCAGATGTAGTTGCATCCGTTACGTTGAATTACCAATTACATACTACAAAATTCCTTAGAATTTGAAAATTTAATTTTTTTATTTAAAAATTTAAAAAACGGTGCAAATTCGAAAAAATAAGATAAAAAACCCGTTTTATAAGGGCATTGGCGCATTCGTCCCATAGAAAACTCCCCTACGGCTCGTTTTCTACACGCGCCAAATCAACCCTTATAAAACTTGTTCTTTAATATGCTATTATTTGCCCTACGGGCTTTCCGATTCCTAATTACAAACACAAAAATACAATTCCAAAAAATTAACATTTTTTTCGATCCTCCACTCCTTTCTTTTTCTATCCTTTCTCTCCTCTTCCATATCACTTTCATCCATCCTATCTCCCTTCCGTCTTCGTTCAGTATTTCTTCCCGGTCCGGTTCCTCGCGGCACCTCTCTTCTTTTTCCGTCCAATACCTGTTCTCTCTCTCTTCGTTCCCACATCTGAATCTCGCCATCGCTTTTCTCTCTTTCGCGCTCTCTCTCCCCAGGTACACCGAAAAGAGGATGTTCCGCCGGAACATCCTCTGTAATGCATCTCTCATACTCCCTGTTGAACCTGGATTCTCTGATTCTCTCCCTTCTCTTTTGCTTGTCCGGGTCTTTGTCCCTCTCGCTCAGCTCCGCACTCTCTTTCGCATCCGCCTTCTTTTTCTTTTCTCCATAGTACTCAGACAGTATCCTGCACTCTTCCCTTTCGCCCATTCTGTCCTCGAACTTTGCTACTTTCTTTCCCGCTTTCACTCTCAGCTTGCTCCTCCTGCACTCTTCTCTCCCTCCCCACTTTCTCTCTCCTATTCCCCAGACGCATCCAACTACCATGTTCGCCTTCTTCACTAGCTCTCTCATTTGCGCTTTGTCTGTGGCTCTCTCGTTGAAGGTGTAGCCCAAGAATCTAAACTCGATCACTCTTTCTATCGTCCTTTCTTCCCACTTCCACTCGCTCTCCTTACTCTTCCTTTATCTCTTGTTGAAGACCATCATTTTCGTCTTCTCGACATTCACTTCCAGCTTGTTCTTCCTCACATACTTCCGCAGGTTCCTCATCATTTCTTTCATCTCTCTCTCACTCCTTGCCACAATCACCATATCGTCCGCAAACGCCAGGCTCCAAACTTTCTCTCTGTATATATCCCGGTGATATCCCGCTATTTTTACGAAAAAAATTTGCGGGCGAAGCCGCGGGTAAAAGCTAGTTATAAATAAAAGTTCAGTTTGTTGAGGAGTTAAAATTCTACAGTCTTGGTATGTATTTATTAAAAACTTTAGATACATTTTTTGTCGTTCACTGATAGTTAACGTATTCATGCGATTTTCTTGCCGAATATCCCTCTGCATAGATTCATACGAGTATACCGAAAAAATTTTTCGTGCATTGCTAACAAAGTAATCATTCTCGTCTTCGACGGGCGATTAATAACTTTGTCAGCAATGCACTAAAAAAATTTTTCGGATAGAATCTATGCATCGGGACATTATAAGTGAAAAATTTTCCATCAAACTATAAATTAAGTAAGATTTGTCGACAATCGTAATGTATTAGAAATTTCTAACCCTCCACCACCCGGCGGTACGGCAATTTTCCCGGAGTACATACACTATTACGGATATTACTATCAAGTAAGTGCTTATTCACAATGGACATAAGGTTGACATAAGGCATAAGAAATTCATGATACGCGCAGTGGATATACTATTAATTTTTACGTAACTTATGAGAAGTGACCTCAGTGAACATTATTGTTGTGTACAAAAAGGCATGAAGAATCATATTCAAATTATATGGACACATCAATTATTTTCCAATTGCCCAAATTTACAAATTATTCTTAGGTATCTCTTATATATTTCTTATGTCTTATGTCCATTGTGAATAAGCACTAATAGTGTAGTGCTAATCAACATAATTACCGGCGTCTCGCCTCCACATTTTGACTTTGTTGTGTTATATTATGTTCTGTGTCAATGTTAAGGAACTTCCTCACGATACGATATGAGTATAATAATATACCTTTTTGAATTTCAACTACCAATGTGTTACCTAAATCAAGAATTTTTAAATTTTTAAAAAGAGATTGCGCTACTATTCCCGTTCTAAACACCAAAGATTTCTCATAGCAACGGAGAGCTCTAAATATTTTTGTGTTATATGTCTGTGTTTGTGTTATATTATGTATGTGAATTTGGAACAGCTATATCTAAAAGATATGCTTGCTTTTGTTGTTTATTTAAAATAATAATGTCTGGTCTGTTATGTTTAATATGAATGTCAGTTAAAACTGTTAGATCAAAATATAATTTGTAATTGTCATTTTCCAAACAACTTTCTGGTGTATAATTATAATGTGGTTGTGTATTCTTTAATAAATTGAATTTAACAGCTAAATCATGCGTATAATTTTAGCGAATATATCATGACGTTTCTTATATTCGCTTTGAGCCAAAACGGTGCAAGAAGAAATATTATTTTAAAATTATTGATAGTCACCAACCAATCAGGATGAGTGATATAGTTTGTCCAGCGGGAGATTGTTTAACATAAACATTACTAAATTCTACCCAGAGAAAGTACTACCTAGAGTAAATTATTTATTTATTTACCTACAAGCAGTAACATTTTTTGCCCTGAAATTATGCTCTAATTAATGTATTCTAGTGCATTTTGTAGTGTTGGGTTAGAAGTATAAAATTAAAAATCTCCCAATCTCTCATTGGACGGAGTATACAAGCGTCATATCACATCATCATAAGAATTTAAAAGCCCAGTTAGTCAAAAACAAAAACTGACATAACTGCGAAACTAAAAGTAATTTAAGTCTTCCATTAACATACAATAGTATATTATGTTATGAGGAGCAAAAATGAAGTTTTATGTGCTGCGGCTGGTAGATTGGTTGCCGAACGCAGTGAGGCAGACAAACCAACCAAAGCACATAAAACCATTTTTGCTCCGAATAACATATACTATTTTTTCTTCAAACCTTCATAACAAATTATTTAAGACATGTTAAGAAACCAGGTAGGAATTTCAAATGATTTATCTAGTTTACTTTACTGCCGCTCATCAGCGGAGATAATAACTTCACGGACACCTCAGCGGAGATAATAACTTTATGTGCCGCTCTCAGCGGAGATAATAACTTTATCTGCCGCTCGTCAGCTCGTTAGATGCCATGACAATGAAGTGACACTTTAGCATTATCAATGCAGCAGGATAATGTCATAATTTACGGACGTTTGAAGAAAAAATTGTTTATTTAAATACCAAATTTAAACCTTACCGAACTTGCACTGCATGATAAAAAAAATTAGAATTGCAATGAATGATATAATAACATGAGCCTAAAAGCTGAAACAATAGTAATTATACACCAAGGTAGAGAAGACATTTTTTTAAGCCGAGGTAGTTTATATAAAGAAGCGAGGCTTAAAATTGTCTTCTCTACCGTGGTGTATATATTATTTTTTTCACTACTAGATACTTTAAAACCCTTTTAATAATAATTATTAATTAAATTATTTTGTCCGATGCGACGATCCGAGTTCTCATTTTTCAACGGTTGCTATGAAAATTGAAAATCGTCTCCGTCTGCCTACGTTAACCAATGAAATCAAAGAAAATCTTTCGTTGGTAGGTGACGGCTGTTCATTATTAACCACTGGTATCCCACCTCCACCCGGCGGCACGGCAATTTTGCCGGAGTACATACACTATTACGGATATTACTATCAAGTAATAGTGCTGTGCTTATCAACATAATTACCGGCGTCTCGCCTCCACATTTTGACTTTGTTGTGTTATATTATGTTCTGTGTCAATGTTAAGGAATTTCCTCACGATATGACATGAGTATAATAATATACCTTTTTGAATTTCAACCACCAATGTGTTCTCTAATTCCAAAATTTTTCAATTTTTAAAAAGAGATTGCGGTACTATTCCCGTTGCTGAAATTATAAATGGTAAAATCGAAATTTTTTCTAAACACCAAAGATTTCTCATAGCAACGGAGAGCTCTAAATGTTTATTAATTTTTGTATTATGTGTCTGTGTTATATTGTGTGAATTTGGAACAGCTATATCTAAAAGATATGCTTGCTTTTGTTGTTTATTTAAAATAATAATGTCTGGTCTGTTATGCTGAATATGAATGTCCGTTAAAACTGTACGATCAAAATATAATTTGTAATTGTCATGGTTAATAATGAAAAATTATTAACTAGTAGGAGAGAAATTCTACTTCTGGGTTCAGTTCGAGAGTCAATATTTCTCGTATAAAAACTCCAACGTTATATTACACTTTAACTTCAATAATGAGAATGTTATTATTTAACACTTTCTACTGAGAAAACGACCGCTCAGCCCAATATATGTAGACTACCTAAAACCTGAATTTGGTTTACAGAATTTTTAGTCCTAATTCAAACCTGCCGAGTCAAATGATTTGTTGTTGTTGTTATTCATAAATCTATACCTAATTATAAATAACTAGAGGTTGCCCAGCGGTCGAAATTCGACCGTTTTCATTAAATTTTTAAGTTTGAATGTTACTGAGGTTTTTTTTTATCAAAAAGTATATACCTCTATAATTATCTCATACAGGCTGTTTGATAAAAAATGCCTCAATCCATAACTTTTTTATTTGTTATCCGATTTCAATGAACAAAAAAACCAAAGATATGGTTTTTCATGCGCTACGAGCAGCCATAAAATATATTTTTTTCACTACTAGTAATAAAGTCTAGCGTTATCGGTTGTCGTAGAATACTGAGAAGTTTCGTTTTTCTACGTTGGCCCAGTTTCAGGTAAATAATTTTTCATTATTAACCAGTGGTGAATAATGGAACAACCGTCACCTAGCAACGAAAGATTGTCGTCTATTTCATTGGTTAACGTAGACGATTTTCATACCAACTGTCAAGAAGTGACAACTCGGACCCGTCGCATCCGACAAAATAATTTGATTAATAATTATTATCAGAAAGGGTTTTAACGTATCTAGTAGTGAAAAAAATAGTATATAAACCACGGTGGAGAAGTCCCTTATAGCCTTCGCGCCTTACAACCCTCGGCGCGCCTCGGGTTCTAATCTTGGCGCTCTGGCTATAATCATGAACTTCTCCACCTTGGTATATAATATACTATTTTTTGGCGTTATTTTCAATGGCTAACGATAGTTAACTTTTTTTTTAAATGGACACATGTAGTTTTTTAGGCTCAGTCTGGTAGAGTTTTTTTTCTGATGATGTATTAAAAGTTATCATGTGGTCCCTAGCTACTTAAAAAAAAAATTAAACAATTTGTAATTGTGGTTCAGCTTATTGTAAAATTTTCAAGTAAGCCGTGAAAAACAATTGGAATATAAATAGCAACAAATGTCAAGTGTCAGTTTGAAAATTTTCAGGTGCAATCTTGAGGTGTTTTATTATTATTTTCTTGCAAAACATGAATTATAAAAAAAAATTATAATTTAAAACATGAATTATAAAAAAAAAATTATAATTTAAAACATGAATTATTAAAAAATGTTGTTACACAGTCTACGACTGGTTTACAAATCTATGAGGGGCATGATGACCAACTCAATAGACCGGGACCAATGGCTTAACGTGACTTCCGAATCACGAGATAGAATATAGCCTTTTTTTTTCGCCCTGGGTCGGAATCGAACCCGCGACCCTCGCGTCCCTGAGCCGAAACGGACTCCCTTAGGCTATATTCTGCCTAAATAAATTATTATTATTATTATTATTTTTCTATTAAATTTTTGTTATTGACTAATTGCAATTTTTATTACACTCGAATATAAAATAATAGTCAAATGACTGCTATCTTGCATGACTGGCAATGTTGTTATTTTATACTTAAATAAAAAAAGTTTAAAAAAGCAGATGAAAATTTCTAAGTTGACGTTTGGATGACATTTACCGCACTTTGTATTTCGATTCTTTTTCACGGGACTCTTAAAAATTTCATAATAAGCTGAACCACAAAAAAAAATAATTTTTTTTCAGTTATCTATGAACCAAATGATAACTTTCAATACGTCATTAGATTCAGAAAAAAAAACCTTACCAGACTGAGCATAAAAAAAAACATGTGCCCATTAAAAAAAAAAGTTGACTATCGTTAGCTATTGAAGATAACACCAAAAAAATATATTTTATGGCTGTTTTGTAGCGCATGAAAAACCATATCTTTGTTTTTTTGTTCATTGAAATCGGGTAATAAATAAAAAAGTTATGGGTTGAGGCGTTTTTTATCAAACAGCCTGTATATTCGTACATCATTACCTTGCAATGTTACCGTAGTGGATTTAAATATTTTTTTCGATTTCCAAAGCTTCTAAATTCTCTATTATGCAGGATTAAATATTGGTAGTGAGTGATCTTGTACTTTGTGATAATATGTACGATTAGAGGTAGCTGTCATGACAATTTCATACATCTACTTCAAAATAATTGACTTTCAAAGACCGCCAAATCAGCAAATAAGTTCAAGAGAATTTTTTTAACATTTTTCTGACGTTTACGGTAATCTCTTCTACACCGTAGTGCACCGTTAGTACGCAATTTTTGGAACCCCTGTATATGTATTACACTTACTGATTCTCATCATTTTCCACGTTATTTTGATAAGAAAATTTGCTGCAACCAAGTCCATCTTTCAAATTAGCAAGATGATTCGTCACACGTTTATATAAAAAATTATTCTCGATAATCCGATTACCGTGCGCACGACTCGCGGCGAGCTCGTTTTCCGCCAAAAATGATAAAAATCCAAATTTACGGATCCCCGACGGAAGATTCGTGGAGACCAAGCGCCGGAGTGCGGAGTCAGATTCCACGCCCGGATTTCGTCGTCCACCGTGGGCCCGAGGAAGTCCCCGAGGAACGTAGAGGTCTCCAGAGTCGTCGACCGCCCCGTGACGATCAAGGCCAGGGTGATAGAGTAAATTTTTAGTTAGCGAGCGCGTCGTTGCTGGCAGAACGTTTTTTTTTTGTTCGGGTTTGGGTTATCGGTCTGTTGGTGACCTCGCCTGCAAACGGCCGGTCAGACCGATAACAGTTTTCTTTTATTGTTCTTTTACGTATTTATCTTTTGTGTCCTCGTCCGCCGCATGACTTCTCTTTCTATTTGAATTTTTCTTTTCTTTTAGGCAAACGAGCTGAGGCCGGAGGGGACGGTCCCGCCGATCGTGGGCAGCGTAAAAGGTTAGCGTCGGGGACGATATAGGACTTCGCTTTCGGTTCCCCCTTTTTTTGATTGATTTCGAAATCAATCTCCTTTCAAGAATTTTTCTTTTTTTATCGCGGCGAGGGCACAACCCTTCGTTTTGTAAATAAAAATTGAGTGTGAGAAACTTTTTTGTTGAAAGTTATCAGATTTGAATATGTATCGGACTGAGTGAAAATATATTGTATTAAACCACTCGGAGTTTTCCTTTCTCCTGGTTATCACCACCCACCCCTACATTTTTGGTTGTACTCTCGAGCAGTCTCCAGTGGATCTCGACCCGAAGTCTGTTAAATCGTTATTTTGGGAAAATTTCACCAAAAGGGAGAATAAATAACGTAACAGTATGTATTTAAAATAAATGAGATCAAAGCACCTTTCGAGCCCTTATACAGGGTGTTTCTGAAATAAGTGCATTAATTTTAACTGGTAATAGAACTTATCAAAAGGAACAACTTTTCTCTCTGCCATTTTGGCGAAAAACGTTGCGTAATGGCTTAAAAAACTAGGAAAAATTTTCTTAAAACCGTTCATATCTCCAAAACTAAGCTACCTAAAAACGTGAAAGAACCAGATTCTTACGAAGTGGATTTTTTGCTATACGGTTATATTTATTTGAATTTCGATTTCGGCGTTAAAACACGTTTTTTCTGGATGAAAATGGATGTTTTTTTCATATTAGCGCTGATCTCAATTAGCCATTGCAGTATTTAGTGGCGTAGGGCTATTTTAGTGAAAAATCTCTCCAATTTTTTTTTGGAATTAAACATCGTTTTTCGGCAAAATGGTAGATAGAAAAGTTGTTTCTTTTGACGAGTTCTATTACCAGTTAAAATTAATGCACCTATTTCAGAAACACCCTGTATCTTCAAATTTATTTATTATTTTTCTCATAATTTTCAAACATGAGTTGGCATTGCCTCATTGAATTTTGGGGCACCAGGTATATAAAAAATTAAATTCGGATGGTTTAAATCGTCTTCATCACAACGTTTAACTCCTCTAAATATTATTATAGTGAATTTTATACGTTCCTTTTTCTTTAGAAGAGAAATTCCATTGTTAGTTAAAGCTCACACTTTCGTTCTTTCAATATTCTTTCAGCACTCCTCGTTGTCGTTGACACTTCACAGCAGTCAGACATACGCTCCTTTATTTCAGTTAGACTTTCATTAGGAAATAATGATCACATATAATCAAACGAATTGCACACATTTGCACGTAGCTGAACGATGAGCGTGTAAAACTCTTTCGTGAAAAAATGGACACATTCGTAATTGACCTTGACAACTTATTCTTATAGCACGAAATCTTTTTGTTTTCGCCAGCAAATTTGAATTCTACTCTGAATCTATAGTCATCGCCAAAATTATAAAACCACCACCTGTTGAATTAAGGATGAACTGGAGTAACATTGAAAAATGGCGAAATTTGCTTGAAATTGGTACAATAGTCCTTTCATCCATTCTAAAGTACTGTGCCAAATTTAAAAAAATTTGATCGAGGAATTTTAAAGTTATTACCTTTTAAAGTTTCGGGATATTTTACACGTGTTCTTATGAGAAATGGAGCAATGGTCGCATAAAAATTGATAAAAAACATATTTCAAAAAGGCCAATTTTTCTTAAATTTTTCACACATAAAGTATCGATATCGTAGAATTTTCTAATGAATTTACAAAAAAAGTTGGTCGAGGATTTTCCTTGTAATCGCTAATTACATGTGGAAAAACACGGTTTTTGAGGTTATGTATCTGTTTTAATTTCAATAAAAGTGAACAAAATGCATATAATTGACGTCGGTATGCAACATTAAACTCATATCGCACGTTTTACTGCAGTTACGTTAAGAACTTTAACAGAAATCAATGAAAATTGAAATTCAGTGTGCTTTTGTTTACTTTCACGTACAGTCTTAGTAAAAAGATTGTAAAATCACATGTATATGCCATTCACGATGTTTTGGCATAAGGGGAGGCTATGATTTCATTTTTTAAAGTTGGATACATGTTTGATTTCTGTCATCTCTGCTGTCACTAAAGTGCCTGACATGCGGACCTATCAAAATGAACGTAACATGTTGCCGAATTTACCGTAATCATAATTAAGCGACATTAAAACGTATTGATGGTGTTTATATTAGACTGCAGAACATATTTTCAGTAAGTTACAGTGAAGTCAAGTTCTTTTTATGTATAAATTGAATCGTAGGTGAGTACGAGATAAATATGTAGCACGGATAGTGAAGGAAGAAACAACGACCCAATTGAAATGGCACAGGGGTTTTGTAAGACCTATTATAACTTCGCCATAGAGTTGTAATGAGTGGCTTGAGTCTATTTTGAAATGTACTCCTGAAATTTGCCAACATTTTTGTAGATATTGTAAAGAACTTATTTTGGAAAATTGGACAAAATTAATGGGAAATCTTTCATTTGAAAACGTTCTTCCTTTAATAATAATTTCATTAGGAGAATCTGACTCGGAATTTGATTGGGATTTTCATGCAGGTAATGATGATTCAGAATTTTCTAATGAATTATGGAAGTTGAATAGTTTTGTTCTTTTTTGTCATGGACGATGGGTGTGTAAATATTTTGCAGAAAGATTCGAATAACGTAAGGCTTAATAAGTAGGTACAAGATTTTATACAATCTAGTTCTAGGAACGTTTTGGTTAACATGAAAAATTCATTGAGAAGTTACTAATTGGTTGGTTAAGATACTGTATAAATGGGTTATCTAAGTGGTGCATAAATTGACAGGAGTCACTTTGTCTTTCGGTCCCGGCCCTTACTATTCTGTAGTTTGTTCAAGTCAGTTTCCTGTTTTGTTAAATTGGATTAAAAATATGTGAGTATTGTTCTATTGCAAACTAGTAAAACTGACAACAATGCACTAGACAATGACGCAGTTTATAACCTCAAACTTAGAAAAACATAACCTAATTCAACAGACAGCTTTACTGCCAACTTAAATGCACTTTTTCCATGGCCTCCCCTTATGCCAAAACATCGTGAATGGCATATAAGTAATTATCTAAATATCAAGAAAATAAACACAAAATTTACTTGCAACTCATTACAATTCGTTTCCAAAAATTAAAAACTATTTTTTCAAATATTGATTTCTCGTAATAAACGTTTCATAGCATTATAAGAATTCCGCAACTTTTTGCTGAGATTGTTACTCCAGTTCATCCTTAAATTGTCAATAAAAAAAAAACCCTAATGGTTATTTTAACGTTCTTAGCTGTTCTTGGTTATTATGTACAATGTCCAAAAAGTTTGGAAACACCCCAATAAAATATAGAAACGAATGATTTTCAAGAAAGTGAAAAAGCTGCTGTTTTTGATGACCTTGAAAGAGTTATGATGTCATTAGAGGTTTTTTTAAATGGCAACGTCGCATTTTTACTACCGTTTTTAATAAATATTTTAATTGTCTACCCGACGGTCAAAAACATTTTCAATTTACGAGTACATAAGAAATTTCCTGAAAAAACCTATTTTTTTTATAACATAACTTTTTCAAGGTCATCGAAAAGACCATTAAAAAGAATTATTGACCTGTCTTTAGATTTTTTTCAAAAATGTTTATGCGTTACGTTTTCATTTCGGTGTTTCCAGGCTTTTTGGACACACTGCATGTATTATTGTAAACTATAGTTGACTCAAGTTGCAAAACACCACTTGTCATTTGCAACAGCATTTTTTTCATATTTTTGAACCAAATAAAGGCACAAAGGGACCAGAAAATCATAGTTTGGGTTGAATATTTTCCATATAAGTACAGTTTTAAAGTAATTTCAAATTACTAATGCCATAAAAGTGCTGTTGCAAATGCAAAGTGTTTTTTTGCAACTTGAGTCAACTTTAATTTAGTATAAACTTGCGTTTAACGCGTTTATCTTTCAATCGCACAATCGTAAAGAAACGCACAAGGCCTAATCTAACATTTTATTTTTCCCACGTCAAACGTCGAATGTACGGTTGGTGGACAAAAAAAAACTGGAACACTCAAAATTTCTAAAGCTTGTTTGACACGATGCTAAATTTTGTAGAAAATTTGTTAGAAAATGAGAGAGACCCTCGATCAGGACCAATGAACGATCAGGATCATAGTCTGTCTTTGTCAGATCCTGATCGTTCATTGGTCCTCTCTCATTTTCTAACAAATTTTCTACAAAATTTAGCATCGTGTCATACAGCCTTTACATTTGTATCAAGCTTTTAATTGTCAAGATAAAGTCAAAGTAAAACTGACTTTTACAATCACTGTTGACAGTTATCTTGTCAGCTGTAATCCCGAATCTAATCTTTTTTGTCCACCGACCGTACTTACACAACGTAGCCAATTGTATTTTCCAGGTAAATTGCGGTATTGGTGGTTTTATAATGTTGGCGAGGGAGGCTGTCAATTTTTTTTGATCACACGGTACGGCATTCGCGATCGGGTTGGTTCGAGGCGCGCTTCGAAACGCTGTGAACGCGGCTTTACCAGTCAGTGGCGAATCGGTAAAGATCGCTGACGTACGAGTCGGTGAACTATATATAACCGCTACGAGTCGGACAATCCAACCCCAGCCCAGCCAGATAACCGAGTCTGACGGTAGAGAGAGATTGACGATTGACGGCTGTTAGTTGTCTCATGTCTCTCTGACACCCATCGGCACGCCTATAAAGTACTCCAAAAATCAGAAAAGAACGTCTGTCGGCAAAAATCAACGATGTGTTCAGACCAGTGATACAAACTCGTTCGAAAAACCGCTAAAATCGAAACACTGTTCCTTCCTTCCTTAAAAAGTACCGGTTTTAAATTACACTGTGCGGAAAACGGAAGAGATTCATTGGTGCGGTGACAAACGTTTTAGTGGTGTTTTATTGATTTATTCGATAAAGGTGAGTCTCTATCCTTCGTCCTTACAAATTTTCATTAATTGACACACCCTCAAATCGGCCCATTTTACATAATCGACCCATTTACCACCAAACATTTCTACGTTTGTTTGACAGTTGTGGGTTTGTAAGGTTATGTAGCTGTCACAAAAGTCGTTAAAACACTCGCACAAACGGAAATCCTTCACGATATCACTGATTGGAAAACCCGACAGTACCGTTTTCGACGAAAAATCGATGGTTTTGCTGCAACTTTCGATACTCTCACAACATCTCCTCCCCAAAATTAACCTCAAAACGGAACCCGGCTTTGAGAAATTTATTTTGACACAGGTGATTCATAAACGTTGAACATTAATCAAAGTTAAAATAATTCATATTGTATTGCTTCCGATAGGAAAAAAAATGAATTATTACAACTATGAAAAATTGAAATTAACATTAACAATGATGGGTTAACCTGAGGGTCAATCCACAAAATATTGTTGAATATTCACTTGACTGTCTAATTTGAATGTTATGCACAATGGTATGGTCATGTTTTCCGCATTATTGACATGTCACACGCGTATCCCAACTGGGTCACAATTTCCTTTAAATAACCAAAAACGTATCATACTGATTTAAAATCTTCAATAAGAAAATGTCGCGAACCTAGGTGTTAAAACTTCAATCAAGTCTACCACAAATTTTGTTTTTGCTACTTTATTTCTTTTCATTCTTCCAAAAGTGTACTGATTTTTCCATTTTCTATTACACATTATAATTGTAAGAATTGCATGCACACCACACACATTTTCGAGAAAAAACGGAGTGTGTCATAGTAACGGACGCCAGGAAGTCATTGCTTTCTTGTGGAATTTCACCCAAGACGTTATGTAAACTCATCAAGAGTTGCATGATGAGTTTTAGCCTGAAATCAAGCGAAGTTTTAAACTTTAAATGCGAATTAGAACAAATACCTGTTTCCGAGCTAATCATATGTATATCTAGGTAACAATTATCGGTTGTAATTAGCGTGAACTTGAGTGATAACTAGTATTACCTCATATTTTGTAAAACTGTTGTATCTATCGTACCTGACAGTCAACACAATTGTGTGAGCGCAAACATTGTCACAGGTTTAACATTTTAGGTAACGGCCTCAATACGTAGTGGACGTGGTGTTCATGTTAAAATAAAAAGAAACCGTGTACCCATTGACCTGTTGAGGTTTTCTCGAAAATAATTTTTTCTTCAGTATAATAATTCATCGTACGTGTCTTGGTTTTAACGATCGAGGAAATGTCTTACTTGTGTTTGTTGTTCCTCATAATTGGAATAATTTGAAATGTGAATACTAGTCCTAAGGTTAACGAAGTTTTGCAAGGTAGAAGGTCATTTCCTTGAATTCTAAAATCTTTACTTGCTCATATACTCTCTAGTTTTAATTTTTTTCTCGTCATAATAAATGCACGAGTCAGTGTTTTATCTGATAAAATAACAAACAGTTGATAAGAACGTTCAATAAACGAAGACGAAAGACGTGTAAATATGTATGTGGGATATCATTGTGCGAAAATCAACTCATGTTGCAAATATGCACAACTGTTTTCACCTTTTTTTAAACGAGTTTAACAACTACTTGTAACCGTGAAATGACAATTTTTGATTTACAGAAAAGGAAATGTAGTTTATGCTGTCGTAATACATTCAATACAATATTCACGACAATTTCAACGAAATGCTGGAATGTATCTTTGAGACAAGTTATTTTGTTCGACAGAAACAGATTAATTTCGTTCACTAAAACCACTCTTTAATTAATAAATTATTAAATACAGTAACTAGGGCTCAAATTATAAAAAATACAATTATCATTCTGTACACAATGACGATTTTGGTGGGAGTTTGCCATCCGTAGGATGACTTATTTGTCTTATTGAAATTAAGTGTTATTCAACGGAAGAACATTTTTCTTAGTATATTAGTATTAGTATTAGTATTAGTATATTAATTATTTGGCGTTTAAACAAGAACAAATTGCAGCATTCCAATATTTAATTAAGATCAAATTGCGAATTAAATGTTTTGACAGTTTGACACACAAATTAACAAATAATTGTCATCAGATACAAAATACTACTCCTTCCACTAAATAACGGTAAGATTTTAATACACACTATTCCCAGATCTATTTAAAAATGTATGCTTTCACCACTGATCTATTAATGAAGAGCGATAAGTTTGACTTTATCTCAGCAATTCGAACCCAATTCATTAGCTTACATTGCTTTACAGCTTCTGTATTAAATGTTTTCGCTTCTTGTATTATAAACTCGGAATTAATGTAAATATACAGTTCCGACAAAATCAACAGCAATTTATTGTCACCGACGTATTTTAGCTAAAAGTACTGACAACTTTTTAGTTAGGCGACTTTTTTAATCACATGTAACCAGTCTTATGTAATGAAGAAAAACATATCCGATTAACATTTTTCACCTTTTGGTAGCACACAAAATTTAAATTATGTACTTAAAAATCCCTTTTACCATACGCGAACGCTGGTCATTGGAAAGTAATTTTAAAACTGTGCTTAATATCTTTTTGACATTAAGCCCGATATGTTATGTAAACGTAGAACATCCCATTCGGCGATGAAAAGAATTTCAGCTTTTTGTCCACCATCTGAAACGAGTATGTAAGTACATAATTGACTTGTTACGTAATGAAATACATAGTAATTACGAAGTTAGACTTATTTATCTTCTTGAACGGAAAACCCATTTGAATCGAGTTTGTTTTGTTAGCAAATTCTATTCTCTTTGGAATGTTTGCTGCGAAGTTTTTACCTGTCACCTTGTAAATTTTCCGAAAACGTTTGCGTCATTGCTGCGATTGTCATCTTGTTTTAAAAAATTGACGAAGCGTACAAAACCGTTCAAATTTATCTTTGCTTTAACTTGATAACATTGCACTGATGTTTGACACACACATGTTTATCTGCTAATACTTTTTAAAATTTCGAAATTCTCGAATCTCGAGAGTACTTAAAACTGTACCGGTTTCAACAGATATGTTAATAAATGTTATTGTTATTATTTATTATTCAGGTGTGCAGGGTCAGTTGAATGCAGGAAGCAGAGAAAAAAATTGCCATTGTCACAGGGCAGCAGAATTATAAATTAAAACAACAAAACAAAAAGCAGAAAAATCGGATTTAGGACACTTTTCAAGATCATTTTAGAGCAGCTAGTTTTAACGCGGCAGCAAAACCAGTAAAATAAAAGAAAAACACTAAGGAAACCTTCTAATAATTTGCACCATTTACTGGTTACCTGAGCATGCAACTTTATTTTGTTAAAAATAATTATTTGTTTTTAAATAATTGTTGTACATCTTCTGAAGTCGGCTTTGCAACTAACGATGTGCCATTGTTAGTGTTGTTTTATAAAAAATATATTTGCGACTGCTATTCTACCAGTTTTATACCCTAACTAAGCTATGGTCGCTTCAAGTATGTGGTACAAGGATAGCAAGCCTCAAAGTTCGTAGTTTTTCGTACCATCATTGGCTACGCAGAAATTCGTCATTAATAAGTTAAACTTGAATGATTAGAAGAAATTACAATTATATTTGATTGGTAACCGTGATAGGTCAAATTTTATTTCGTCAGCAGTGAAGGCTCATAACAAAGGTTACTTCCTGTTGTTAGTTTCCGTTGTCAGGGGGTAATGAAAATAGGTACGAACTCGGAGATAATTGTGCCACATTTATTTGTGGAATTATGAACGTAAAAGCCAAAGTGTGTATGTAGTAAATTAACCAGAATATATTTAGCAGACGAACATCTGCATTTCATCGACACAATATAGTTCCAACAGCAAAACACATGTAGCATGCCATAGTCGTTTAGGGTTTAGTATGTATTAATGACGAGATAAAAAAATATGCAATAAAGTGGAAAAAATAGATGGGTTTGAATGACGATATTTTATTAAAAAAAACTCTGTGGTTTAATAAAACGTGCATTGTAGCGTAACACTATCGAAAGATCGTACGAGATACCGGGTTTGATATCAGAGATTAAAAGGATAACGTTGGAAATAGATCGAATGATCAGAATTGTGTGATTTAGAAAATGAGTCACATTAAATACCAGAGAGATGAATTGTGAGCAGAATTTTGAACACGAATCGCAGGAGTAGGTATTCGAATCAGATAAATTTTTCTTGTTTGTGGTCGAATCGGAGAGACCGAATCTTCCGGAACTTTTCTATTTCCCAGTCGCGCCGTCGAATATTTTGCAATTTGTTCCAATGCAGTCAAAGCAATTCCCGGAGTGGGATTATTGATTTGACCTTAGTCGACCTCCGCGCCCGTTTCCATCATACTCCCTCTTCCCCGTGACGCAAAAATAATTAAGTAAATGCATTTCTCGGTTGCAGATTCCAGAATGGCTCACCTAGTTACCAGCGTCGTGGACCACTACCAAGACTTGTTAGACAACAAGAGTGGTGAGTATCGAAAAAGGAACGGGGTGGGTGGAATGAATGCATAATTTACGTAAGACGGGACCAGTCCGTTACAAAATATTCGGAGAAATTGTTACATAAATTATAAATATGTACAGCGAAGATAGCGCAACCTGTCTGCGTCAATATTTCTCTAGAACTTTCATCTGGTGTTTATATGATTCGACCTGGATAAATCCGGTGATCTTATTTCTCCAGCTTTTCACTTTCTTCGCCGGTATAACGTGTCTACGTTCTTACGCAATCACACACGATTAAGTAAGGTCGGGGAAAATACATTTTTCGAGGTTGTAATATGATGACATTGGAGTTTTTATCCATTGACATTGACACTTTAATTCATTTAATTTAAGCTGGAATTCTATCAACGAACGGGAAGAGGTGAGCGCGGACCTACGAAATCATTTTAGTGTTTGAGTCTGTCTCAATTAAAATAGTGAAAGTAATCGCTTTTATTGTTGGCAAGAACTACATGCTTTCTAAACCTTCGACTTATTGTTGTTCGGCGAGGGTTCACTTAAGCGAATTGTTTCACTAAAAAGTTTAATGGTAAAGGCATGCTTTTTCTGGAATCATAAGAAATGCGTTTCTCACTGCTTCGACGTTTTAGCCTTGACTCATGGTGGCTTCTTATTGTGGGAGCTAATTAATCGATTTAGTCCTAATTGCAGGATTCAGCACACAATAATAGTCCCAGATAAAAATTATAAACGTAATTATAAAGCTGTGTTCTACCGATTTTTTTTTCTTAAGATCCGCGTAGAAAATTGCAAATTTTATGTTCGATTAGATTTACTGCCCGAAGTTGTTATTGCTATGTTTGTCGGTGTAAAAGAATAACACATTTTTTGTAAGTTTTTATAGACATCCCAAACACGTTTTTTCGTTGTTATGAATGATACGTTCCTTGTTGTTAACCTTACTAAATAATAATTAACAATTTGTTTGTTACACCTCTAGTAACATTACGAAACGTAAATATTTACTCATGGAACGACTTACATTGCAAATTTATTTGTTTGTAAACGTAAAACGCTTTTGCAATTTGTGCCACAAATACACTTTTTAACGATTGTTCCAATGTGAGAATTTCTCCACAAAACTCCCTCTTCTATTTTTTATATTTCTTTACATTTGATTGACGTAAACCATTTTATTGTTCCTAACATTTATAGGTACAATACGATTATTTTTATTTTGTTGTGCGTGATCGACGTTATTTTGTAAAAATGATGAAACTTGCAATTAGGGTAATTGGTAATAATGGTCGTAAAATAGCATAATTTACGAAATTTAAATCTAACTATTATAAATGAAGCTACCAATAGATTGTACAGTCGCAACAGTAAGTTACATTAAAAATAATTTCTTTGAAGGACTTTCCTATTGCACAACAGCTTGATGTGAATAATCTTGTAATAATCCAGTAATGGCACTCGTTATTTGAATAAAATATACTTTTCTAGTTGTTAATACATATTTATAAACACCAAAAATGAAAATACGAAAAATAGAAAGTACATTTAAACTAATAAAATTGGCTACGGCATGTAGCTGTTAATGTTTAATTTAAAAGAGAAAAGGGAAGTAAGTAGATCATTGTTTCCTATTTTTTCTCCAGACATCTGCTCTCTAAAAATGTTTTCATCGTTCTGCTTTTTACACAACCTTGCACTATTTAGTCTTGTAAATAAAAAATAAAACCAAGGGTACTACAATATAAATTCTGAGTTGTACAACATTTTCAAGTCATTTGGCAACATTTGTTGTGTCTAAGGTCGGGGTCAGGTAAAATAGAGTTCAGTTTTTATATCTAAACAAAAACAATTAAAGACAATTTGTAATAAGTAAAATGTTTAAGCGAGATGTAAAATAGGGAAACATTTTTTTCGTGTTTAAAACTTTCCTGGTTATATAACATCTGTCAAAGATAACCTCAAAATTTGCAATATATTAATGTTTTTTAAGACTTTGCCCAAACGAACACGAAAAATGTTATTCAATATTCGGCCTGTTTTGCAGCACTTGGCTAACGCCTCGTGCTTCAAATTTCGGCCTCATACCTGAAAAGTGATCTGACAGCGCTAGTCATATGAAAATAACTATAAATATACTTACAAAATTTCAAATTCAGAAGTGTTGCATTTTTGTCATTTGAACGTTACCAGTTTCAGTTTCTCTTTGAGTGTTTAATAAACGCAAGGAAATTCTCCGATGTTGTAGTGCAGCGCGATGTGAATATAAATTTAACGGAAGTCGAAAAGATCGAGAGTTTTTGAACCTTCTGAGACAAAAATAATCTTTGCAGCATTCAATTTCGCCGATTTATATTTTTAAAGCTGATCCGAATCGCGCAACGATTGGAGTCGGCTGGCAGCACTTTTATCGAATCGGTGATAGGAGACGGTGTACAGGAAACGTGCTGGTATTTGAACAGGAACTAGCAGTAAAAGTCGAAACCGTTTCGAATGCGTCACGAATATCGCATTTTACCTTAAAATATGGTAGCAACCTCGATGCGATTAGACGGAAGACAACAAAATGCTTCGGAGTATCTACGCAACGGGGCATTTCAGATATTCGAATCCGTAATGTAATTGACCTTGTTCAGATCAGTTCTGATGAGGAGGTCTTGTGGGTGTTACACTTTCTTTCGTTCCACTTTATCTATGGGAAGTTTCAAACGAAAAATCGCTCTCGATTGACGAATCTTCTCCGAACAGTGGTTATCGGATTGTCGCGGCATTGGTCATCGTCTTATCGGAATTTCTGATTCGTGTTGTCTTCCAGCCAATAATTATGTAAATGGAAACGGCTCTTCGAGTCGTAAGAACCGAAGGTATTATGTGGTACGACTTCCATATTCAAAAAAAAATTGCTGTGACATAACGACAAAGTGGGTCGCTTTCTCTTTCGATTTCGTCGGTTATAATAAAAATTCATTATTTCCAGACCCGAGGGTGAAAGGATGGGCCATGATGTCCAGTCCCGTGCCGACCCTGCTAATTTGTTTATTTTATGCCTACTTCTCCACCGTACTAGGACCAAAATTAATGGAAAATAGGAAACCATTTAACTTAAGGAAGATTTTAATTTTTTATAATTGTGTCCAAACACTGTTCAGCGCTTGGATTTGTTACGAGGTGAGCTGGACAATCAGACAGAATGTTTTAATTAATAAAGTATCTAATTATGCATTTTTAGTACTTAATGAGCGGCTGGTGGGGCAGCTACAGCTTCAGGTGTCAACCTGTCGATTATTCCGACAGTCCCATGGCCCTGAGGGTAAGCACAAACGAATTTTTTAATGCGAAACGAGATAAAAACACAAAACAATTTAATTCAATCGAAATTACGTAGAAAAATATCTTTCAGATGGCAAGGACGTGCTGGTGGTACTATTTTTCCAAATTCACCGAATTCTTCGACACGTTATTTTTTATTTTACGCAAGAAAAATAGTCACGTGTCGACTCTCCACGTCATCCATCACGGTTGCATGCCGTTTTCAGTGTGGATGGGGATGAAGTTCGCCCCTGGTAATGTCAAATAAAACATTTGATTATTTTTTTTATTGACATTTATTGTATCAGGTGGCCACAGTACTTTCTTCGCTTTGCTCAACACTTTCGTTCATATTATCATGTACTTTTATTACATGGTGGCGGCAATGGGGCCTCAATACCAGAAGTACATATGGTGGAAGAAGTATCTAACTACCTTCCAGATGGTAAACTATTTATGCACCAATGTCAGAAATGTTTAAATTTGTCGTATTGCAGGTGCAATTCGTAGCGATTTTTACTCATCAGTTCCAGCTTCTCTTCACGGAATGTAATTATCCTAAAGGATTCATGATCTGGATCGCTCTTCATGGTATCATGTTCTTATTCCTATTCTCGGATTTCTACAAAGTGAGATATACCAATTCAAAGGCTGTGAAGAGTAGTAATAACGGTGCTTGCATGGTGAGTAGTGTAATGTCACGGTTTGTTTTATGTTTTTACAAAAACATCATTTACAGCCTGTCCTGGAAGATGAAAAGAACCAAAACGGTTCTGTTAAGAAATCCGACAGCAACGGCACTTTAAACAACACCTACATCAAAAGCGAATATTCAGATTCTTACAAAGCTTGTTACTCGAATGGTAGCACAAACGGTTTCGTAACGCAAACTGTAATACAGCGCAACTCAAAGAAGATCAAATAGATTTGAGACAATCTATTTTTATACTATTTAATTTTTTGGGTACAAAAGATTTTTTTGTATTTACATCTGTTTAATTTTAGATAATTTATTAGATATTGAATAATGTTAATTGTTGTTTTTTTTTTGGCAAAATTTCGTAACTCAGGGGCGAAATAAATTGGTTTCTTTCTTTAAAAACATGTATTCTATAAGTTTATTACGGCTGCAGGGACCATTTTTACATTGTGTTACGTCGCTTTATGTGTTTTTTTTTTTTGTTTCGTGTATCAGCCATTAGTGCCTGAAATTTTATCACAAATTCTAGCTTTAGCTTATTGTTGAGACTATTGCACATGAATCGTTGCCGGTTGTTTGTACTTACAATTTTTTAAAATAATTTATCGATAATGTTTTAGTAAGGGAGTTGGGCGACAACCGAGGCGACTATTTGTTTAAATATTTTCAAATTGCGGTCGCAGCTCTCTAACTCCAGTCTTTTCCAGTTCTGAAATTAACTACGTGTAATGGAAGTTGTATCACTGTAATAAATGTCGTTTTATTATCATTGTATATAATACATATTACGCGTTTCTTTAGATTTTAAAGTTGTATAGTATTTTTGTATATACTTAAGAATCTTAAGAATTAAATAAAGTGGAAACCAGCATTTTGCAATTCGATTGTTATTTCAACACGTCAAAGGACGAGTTTCATACAATTTCTATCAAATAATACTCACGTGTGGGAAAGCTAGACGCACTTGTTTATATTTTTTTCAACCTTGATTGTTTCCTTTTAACTACGTAAATATTTACCTGTTTTCCATTAAGTAAATAAATGGCACTTATTTAACTCCGAATGACCCTTTTGCCGATTTGTAAAGATCGTTTTGCCGTTGCATTTATGTTCGTGTCTTTCAAGAATCTGCAAGTGTTGATGAAATGTTTTGTCGTTTATTTATGTACTTCAGTCAGCCGTTTATTTCTGCGGATCAATCTCGACAAATGAGCGTTCCACTAGCACTGTAACCCATAAATTTACGATGTGTCATCGTTATTGTACTTAATCGCCATTTCACCAATTGTCAGCTTGAGGATTTTGGAAAAATTCGCCCCAACGATGAAAATGTGAGTGCTAAAGTGTTATTCGTCGACTTGAAATGACGCACTTAGAGATTTGCAGTTATCGACTTAAAAATTTTAGAAAAATTCACAGATGAGTGCTGAAGTGCTATTTGTCGATCTAACGACGCTGCACAGAGTATGCATTTAATCCAAATATAGCTTCAGTAAATAATGGATCCGCATTTCCTTAATATCATTTAATTCTTTAATCTTGCTTGGCTAACGGTGATGTATACCATTGAAGTGATGATGTGCAAATTGTTCATTTGCTATAAAGAAAGTGAAAACTATAGTTTGCGAGCAGAACATATTGTCAGATATCTTCCTCCACACAACCCCTTTTTTTTCTTCGTTTTATTCGTCGAACTCACGATGAGTGCAAATATGATACTTTGTATATTAATGTCAGTTCCTCCGAAAATAACTCTAAAACTCCAACTTAATTTTGAAAATAACGTCCAGTACAGTGCGTAGGTTCAATAAAAGATAAAATTAGATGGTTTACTAAGTTATATTTTCGGTTTTGAGTAAGTACCAAGGTCTGCATAAAGCATTGCTTTTACAAGTAGTATAGGTACTTAAAAGATCAATTCTTAGTAATAATCAGATAAACACAATATTATCTTAAAAGCAAACAAAAATCCGATAATGTTTGGGATCATTTTCGCAAAAATGCTGATATGGATAGGTATACTGGATGCCCCAAAATTCCAAATTTTAGATTTAAAGATATGGGGGCTCAAAAGGTGCAGCTTTGATTTGATTTATTTTAGCTATCGAAAAGGATTTTGACTATTTGGTTTTTACTAGTCAGTGGTATAACAGGTACATAATTCGGAATGATTGTGATCAGGTTTGCAATTATTTACAGCAATTCCAAGAAGTGTTTTGATGTTGGTTTTACCTGAAATAATAACATATGGCAACGTGGCCTTGATTGTTCTTTATTATTTATTTCCATGCTTACAAAAAAAAAGAGATATTTGCAGATTATTGGGATAAATCGAATGTTTTAAATGTTGTCACATTAAGGGGCAGTTTATAGAAAGAGAATTAAATATTTAATTCAAATTAAATTTTAAAGCGCGATTAACTTCGATTGGTTCAGTCTGATCACGTGTTCAGTTAATCTGGCATGTGATTACGATTGACTTAATTTCGCTTCTGTAAACTGGCCCTTAGGGTAACAAAAAGGTTCATATTTTCTACAAAAAAGAAGATTGATTTTTTTTACATTTCTACCTTATATTTTAATAACTACATACAGGGGCGGCTGGTGTATAAGTGCTGTAGAGCTGCAGAACTCCCAAAAATTTTGTTATAGATTCTAATTTTAATTTCAGTAATAAAACAGTGACATGATTAATTATTTTACGTTAAAAAAATTGAAAATGATTGCTATGCTCCATTGTGACGGGCAAGACGAGTTCCATTAAGTCAAAAAAAATTTGTGGTCGGTGCAGCAGCTGGGCGGCTTTTACTGCATTGGGCCACTGGAGCTGAACTGTGCACCTCTTCGCAGTTCCTTTCAACCGCAAACGCGGTAGGCATTAGTAGGATTGAAGGAGAAACTGAGCTGCAAAGGCATCAGTTCATGGAGTAATTTCGCTCGGTGTAGAAGTATTATTATACAGGGTGTTTTCGAAGTTGAGGCGTTCCTTGTAACACAGGTCCTATATATACATTATTCTTAAGAATTTTAGCCTAAATCTTCTTAGTAAAATGTTTGTATTAACGGAGATAATTGATTGTATATTTTTATTGTTTTCTAAAATTTTGAGTCCGGTCCTGCCTATTTCTCCGCTGTACTAGATTAATAACTGACTCATGATGGTGTCTTTCTGGAAATCGCTCTGCGTACTCTCTGGACGCCGCGCCGCAGCTGCATTCTGATAACGTGATAATATTGCCCATACATTAGCAACATATCTGAGAGCTCATTAGTCATTATTTTCGTAATGATAAAGCCATTCCGATTAACTAGATGACAGTATTTTTGATTATTGATTAACGTCCATGCTCATTTGATTTTTTTGGCAAATTTGAGCAGGACCGGTTTCAAAAATTTCAAAAAAATTAACTTATTGTATCTTCATTGGCGTACACATTTTACTAAGGTGATTTTGGCTAAAACTCTTTAGAACAACGCATAGTATCACATGTTAAAAAGAACGCCTCAACACCCTGTATTGTAATTTATAATTTTCGGAAATATATACAGTAGGGCGTCGATTATTATCTAAATGGGACTGAGGGTAGTGCCAATAATCGTAAAATATAGCTGAAATTAACAAAAAATTTATAAGAAATATGTTTGATTTACGACACAGACTCGAATTTATAATAAATTCCGATGTAAGCGGTAATAATTTTAAATTAGGATTCAATGTTCTTATAACTAACATTCGGCTAATCCATACTTTACTGTAAACAAATTAATAAATTTGCAGAACACGCGCTTTATTTCATCACAAGCCGCGCCTGACTACATACTTAACAACATATTGCTAAGCTGTTCCACCAATTTTGGGCTACCCCGTATGTCAGAATTAATTTTAAAAACTTTCCTATTGGGTTTAATTGCGTCAACATTGTGGTGACGGTGTTAGCTACAGTTCTAAAAATTTCCAGAATAAAATTAATGTAGACGCTGAATGAGGAGATAGGTAGGTACGACTTTTTAGTTCACAATTTTCCAATCTACAATAATCTACATACAATGTCCTAATCTAAATCTACATACCTGATAAAATGTCCGCCAGTGCGAAGTAACCTCTAGGAAATATGCTTTAAAACAAGGAAACTGCATTGGTGTACGTTTTATAAAATATGATATACAGGGTGTATTCTTAAAATGTGCCGAAATTTTACCTACGTGGTTGTGGGACAACGTAGAAGACTAAAAGCAATTAAAAAAATGTAACTCAAAAAATAAATGTCATTTTATTTTTTACAGTTTTTTAATAGCTATTTATGCACCAAGGGCGTTACAACCATGATTACACCCGGAGAACGATGAATCCAGCTCGAGGGCTTTAGCCCGAGAGATGGATATCGTTCGATGGGCGTAGTCATTCGGTGACGCCGTGGTGCATACAAGATTTTATTTTTCACTATACGTGTTCTTTAAAAAAAAAATCGGCATCTTTGCAATTATGAATTGATGAGGGCGTTATGAATTAATTACGCCCAGTCCTAGACTGTGTAACAAATTTTATTTTTACGCCCTGTCATTATTCCCCGGTTGTTATGGACATGTTTACGTATTTCGTATCCTAGGAGTTATCATGCAATTATACTAAAGTGAAAAATAATAGTAGTTTATTTAACGAGTTCGTGTGTAATTTGGGCTTTTTTTGGCATGAGTGGGCCAGTTTAAAACTCGAGTGAAACGAGAGTTTTAAAGGTCCACGAGTGCCAAAAAAACACAAGAACCAGTTGAATACAACGTTTTTTTGTTCGACGAGCCCCCCAAAGGCTCCAAATCGCTGAAAATCTTTAAAATTAGCTTGACGTTTCGTTTTGACAAGTTGTCAAATTTATCAAAATCCGTTCACACAGGAGAAAATTCTCAAATTCTGACAGTGTCGAACAAAAAATATTTTTTCCGAGTTCTACATGAAGCCAGTAGCTTGTGGTTAAAATTTTTCCGCGCATTTCAATAACACTCCTGTATATACAGGGTCTCTCAGAACTCGCGCGCCAGAGAAAATGAGGAAACACGAAATAGCATTTGGATGTGTAATTTTGAAGAAAAAATATCTGGGTAACTGGACTTTTTGAAAGATGTCAGTGTCAAATTAAATTTGTAATTAAAAAAATATGCAAAGCCAAAGGTTACAATCATGTATTCAGCCGCTGATTATTAAGAGATGATAATCATTTTTGGGGAATGTGGTCGCAACGCCAGGGAGGCAGGAAGTCTTCTTAGAACGTTTTTCGGACAGAAATGCCCCAGATCATAAAGTAAAGTTGACGCAAGTTGCAAAAAACCACTTTGCATTTGCAACAGCACTTTTATGGCATTAGTCATTTGAAATTACTTTAAAACTCTACTTATATGGAAAATATTCAACCCAAACTATGATTTTCTGGTCCCTTTGTGCCTTTATTTGGTTCAAAAATATGAAAAAAATGCTGTTGCAAACGACAAGTGGTTTTTTGCAACTTGAGTCAACTTTAGGTACTATCGCGGATTCGCGGCCAAAATACTTTGGTCGTCAGTGTGACATATACTCAATTTCATATAAATGTGCATCTAAGCAAGCCATGAAAATCTGATTTTCTGTTGGTAGTAAAGCTAAAGCTAGTGGGCCGTATGATTTCCCTTTCATTAAAGTTAAAGAACGTCGTTAAATTGTTTTGTCTCTGTCTAACATAGTGCTTGGCATATACTCTCACTTTCTCTAATCAATTATTTAGCTAATGAAGGGCTTAACGAAGGGGAAATCATACGGCCAAATGACTTTAACTTTCAAAGTTGCTTGCTCTGCGCGAACCCGATTTGACTAATTTTTTAGTTTTTGTCCATTTTAACATTGCTGATTTCAAAAGCAATGTTACGTCTTTTTACTGATTAAATTAAAGTAATTTTTATTTATTTTTGTCTTTGTATTTTTACCAAGTAAAGATTTATTGGACATGACCTTCATAAATGTGACTTTTGTAATGTAACTAAATCAAAGGTGATTTTACAAATGCACAGCTCACTTGATGAACATTTATATGAAATCAATTATAAATGATATTCAGTTGTAAAGCAAGCTTTAGGATGTTTAACCTTATTTTTTACTGTTGTCAAAATTATTTTTTCTACTTTGCGTTTCTAATGATGTCATTATGTCAGTATCGAAAGAGAGCTCATTATGAAACGCAACATTTTATTTTCTAAGGTTGGTACCGGGTTCGTTGATCGGGTGTTAAACGTCGAAAATGATAAACAAGTAAGTGCAAGTAACATAACCTCAAAATACTTTTATTTTTAAACTTTAAAGATTACAGACTAAAGGATTAACACGGAAAGTTAGGGTAATGTTGCAATTTAGGTCGGTGTAATAATGATACTTATGCGGATGTACAAATAGCGAAAACCTAAACACATTTTTATTAAAAATTAAACTAATGCACCGACGATAAAGTGAAACATTACCCAAGTTAATTTTGTTCACTTGAAGATCTCGAGTTATTATAAACATTAATGGTAACGGTGGACGAATCATGGCTGTTAATTGTGATGCCAGGCATGCCAGGGATAGTTTCACTCGACCTGAAGTTTTGCTGAACACTCCTATTGTCAGACACCACAATGGTTGAAGTTGCTTTAGTGTTCTCTTTACTGCAAACAACCACAGGCACAGGATTACCTGGTTGTGAAGCTCTTGATGTAGATGCACATGAAAGAATTTGTGCCACTTTAACTTTCTTTTTTAGGGATTGTTCGATGTAGCCCTCAGCCACAGCTGAGGACTTCCAGCCCCCATGACGCTTAATTGTTATCAAGTCACCTCCCCGGTTTGCTAGGGGGGATGCACTAGACCGTCGAAAACAGTGCCCTGTAAACAACTCGGGATTGGGTAGTTTTAAAAAAGTGGCAATGACTTTTGGCATTTTGCCAAATGTGTTTATCCCAATGGGGCTGTTAATGCAATACCCATTTCTGTATGTCAGAAAGAAACGACTGTGAGTAACATTTTTAGGTCGTAAGTTGTGGTAAGTCTTAATTAAGTCAATCCATTCATTGTCTGTTATTGCAAATAAACATGGTTTATTTGTTTTTGTTTTAGGTATGGAAACCAAAATTGAATCACTTTTAAAGTCAACGTCGTTTACGGACATAATCGTTAACTCTTCACGTCTACAAGCTCCACAGTATCCCATTATTAAGGCGATCTAAAAAAAAACTATCAAGAGCAACTGATAATACAATCTGTTATGAATTACATTTTTTTATTACGGTTTCTGTACTTATTTGATTCATAATAATAAATATAAATTGAAAATGACTACATACCTTCATTGCTAGATACATCTTATTATCCGCGTGTCCTATGAAGCGACATATATCTTCGACTTCCAAAATTTTGGATTTTTTTGGTTGATAATTCTCTCCTTGTTTTTTTAAGAAGGCTTGCAATTTAGCGTAACGTGATATATCCACGTTTTTGTAAATGTTTAAACATGATCTTAACATAGAATATATCGACCATAAGGTAGAGGATTTTTTCGTCTTACTTTGCATATCGAAATATGCAATTAAAACATTCTCCGATATGTTCTGCGCCTTATTTTTCCGACACCAGGCTTCAAAGTTCGCAAATTCCTTTTCATACACCTCTCTTGATTTTGTAGGTAGTAAGTTGCTAAGGGTGCCCTCAGCAACTTCACGTAACTCAGGGGGGGTACAGTTTTGGTCGTTTTCCATACTTTTTTCATAACTTATACAATTAACAACTTAAATATTGCGAACTGTCAATTTTACAATTTCGAATTTCATTTGTTTCAAATTCAAAATGATAAAGATCAAAGTTACCAGTAGGTACCACCCGTCATGTATTAATACAAAAGTCCCTAAATTCCAAAATTTTGATTTTTAAGCCATAATAGGGCAAAGTAGAAAAAATAGTATAAAGAACTCGTTTCGTAAGGCGTTTGTCGCACTTGTCCATTACAAAACTCGC
Organism: Tenebrio molitor; assembly: GCF_963966145.1. NCBI lineage: Eukaryota > Metazoa > Arthropoda > Insecta > Coleoptera > Tenebrionidae > Tenebrio > Tenebrio molitor. The sequence goes on along the minus strand of NC_091048.1, from coordinate 19,270,363 downwards.
CGCTACGCTGGCTCGTTTTCTAAACTTGGACGCGTGCGACAAAATTGTGCCTTACGAAACTCGTTCTTTAATATACTATTAATCCATCAGTGTCATACGGGTGCGGAGGCAGGGTTCAAAAGCAAAAGATCAACATGGTCGCGGTTTAGACAACCTTCAGAAGCAAGTAAGACGATTCTGTATTTATCAAAAACTGAAGATGCTATATTTTTGACAAGAATAATTTGAAATTGTCATGTATATTGATATTAATACTTTATTTACATTTGCAGTTTCAAAAAGTGACGACCAAAGTATTTTGGCCGCGATAGTACCTAATATTGAGAACCATCCTAAGAACGCAAAAGACTGGTAACGTTATGTCACATCGAAAAGAAGTTGGTGGTGCTCCCAGAATCGCGCATACAGTTGAGAATGAAGAATGATGAAGAAGCTGTCTTAGATGTTGTAATAACTAATAACCCAATTTGACTAGTCTTCCGCGCAAATTTAAATATTTGAAGAATCAAACAAAACCACGAAATTGAACAAATTGACCAGAAGTCGTAATCCTCATAGAAACAGAAAAACTCTAAAAGACCCCTAAAGTCCATTCAAAAATTAAAAAACCACCACCTGCCCTTTTAGGTTGGTAAAATTTAAAAAACTCTAGGTAGATATTTTTTCATATTATGTTGGTAACTATAAATTATAACATTTATTTGATTCAAAACAAAATTCAGTTTAATTTAATTTAATAAACACTTAACCTCAAAATTACAATTCAATTTTACACTAGACAGCGTTGCCGATAGTAATTATCGAAGAAAATGCGACGTTGGTGGTTTTTGGATTTTTGAATGAACAAGAAGTCCCCCTTAGTTGAGGTGGAACAGAACTGAAGTAAAAGAACAAAGCGACACCACAAGAAACTAATGACATGATAATAATAATGTAATAATGTAAATGGGATGAGTAAAACCTCCAAAAATCATCCACAAACGATGGCACACTATAATCTTTTCTAATTATACAACACGTGACCTACAAGTGAATCAACAAGATTTTTAAATTTACAATAACTAATGCTCTATTCTCTACACTACCTCGCGGTCGTCCAAGTCCCTGCGACACCTAACACGTTATGGGTGCAGTGCCCCGGCTTGTGTCCTCCGAAACGCCACTGCGGCGACCACACCTGGTGAAGCAGAGGCCTTCCACCAAGGGCGGGTGAGAAGCTTCACGGCCAGGGTCACACGTCATGGAGAAGCCCCGCGGTCACCACGACGGCAACTCCAGACGGCCTCTTTGATGTGCTATAATTTTTCATTGCAACGTGGTAAATCTCTGCCCTCGGTCGACAACCTAACTCCGGCAAAACATGTGCTCACGATTTTCCCTGTGGCAAATGCATGGCCGTTCCCGAAATGAACTACCCCCCACACGGTCCGACCACGTGTTACAGGACGCCCTGAGTCTTACCCGCTCATATGAAATCCACGCTACTCGTCGACCCCCAGAGAATTACCCAAACCCCCCTGATTATCAATTCGGCCGCACATCATCGGAATAAAAAAGAAACAAAACACACCTGGGAAACGCGTGTCGTAATTTAATTGGTATTACCCGGATTAAACCGCGCAACTTCCTGCGTCACATGTGGAGATCGAGTCGCGCCTTTGATTTGATTTCGACAGTAAACAAAATGGACGATTCAAGCACCTGAGCTGACCTGACAAACACTCAATTTTTAAATAAAGCAACAGAAAACACAACCGTTCAGTTCAAGAACTAAAAGTCGGGAGAGCGTATTTCTTTTCTTTTCAAAATGTCAACCAAAAAGTGCTCCCCTCCTACACAGTGGTCTTAACTTTGCAAAGGCCCGCGCTCGTCGCTGCTTCTGCTCCTAGTTTCTTTTGACTCGTTTCGGTGGCGGCAATTTGAATTTGAATTCAAACTGGGATATTACAATGTTTTTGAGGATGATGGCACCAAAAGCATTAGTGAAGTTGCGCGCTTCTTATTAGACATTTCCGATGCTTCATTCCATCCAATTTTGAAAACTAATCGACGACACCCTGATCATTACACTCGTGGGTGTACAGCACTTATAGCCAGACGGGAGTTTTCTGCACGTGATTGTTAAATGAATAGATAACCAAATTTTATTTCGCGGATCTTATTCTCGGACGAATCGATTTTCAACAGACAAGGATGTTACAACGTTCATAAATTGGCATATTTGGACAGAGGAAAATCCATCGGCTAGTTTTCCAAGGGTATTTCAACATCGATATTCAGAGAATTTGTGGACTGGTCTTGAGATACCCGCTTTTGAATTCAAACCAACCGCCAACAAAAGCCATGATAGTAGGTACCGATGTCGGTACCATCAGCGACCACTAGGGCCGGGGGTGAAAGTCGACAGGGAATGAACGGCCATGTTTTTTGGGGACACTTTTGTCTTGACTGCAGAGAAGTACTGCGTATTTTTCTGTGTTCTACTATGCGATTTTAGGTGTTTTTTTTTTTTTATTGAACTGTGCTAAATGTTGCTGTCCAGCTTCTGTTTTTTAAAATCCACAATTATCTCGACCATCCCCATGTATTACGCTTTTAACATTTATAAGCTTGCGAAGGAGCGTAAAGCAGCCTGGTCCTAGTTTTGCAAATTTTATAAAATCGTACGGACCATGTTTCTTTTGCCAAATCAGGTTTAACTAACTTTGCTAAAAGAAAAGGACACCAAGTTTTAGAGTTGGTCTGTGGCTTTCACAATTTATAAGCGCACTCCTTCATTTATGATCCCCTTTAAATTATTCCGAGTGACGCTTTTGTGTAATACTTAAGTATTTATTGCTCAACGCTTTAATCAAAATGTTAAAGTTTCCACTTTCCATCCCGGTAGCAAACAATTGTGTTTCGATTTCAGGTATCTGCGTGGGTTTTTTTTTCTTATCCAGGGATCTACTACATTTAGTTATTTCCACCGTTTAGGTCCGGGCGCCCTACATATTATTCAGGGCGCCACCTTACGTCGATGAACCGGCTCAACAAAGAGCTGGGGTCGATCGGACTGTGGTTTAAAATTTTTATGTATGTGTTATTGGTTGTTACCACTTGTCCCATCCCAAATTGAAAGTGTTCTTAGGCAACTCCGTCAACAAATCTTTGTCGCCGTTTCGTTTGCATTTTCCAGTTACTGTAAATGTCAATTCTTCCTTATCGCGAGGGTCTCTCTCTCTTTGTGGGTTTTTGCTTCCTCGAACATCCAAGCGTTGAACACGACCCCGCGACCCCTCGTTTAACATTTTGCGCCCCAAGAGAGACCCGAAAACCTTAACGCTTGGCGGGACTTGCTGAATGCTGATCCGCAACGTCGCTCATGGTGTAAGTTGAACCCGAGTTCCTTGGCACAAACTTCCGGAATTGTGATTTTTTCCCTGCGTTTGTGGTACTTGACAAGCGTCGTTTGTTTTGCTTTGAAATAGTCATATTCAACTCAACCGCTGAACTTAGAGTAGTAAATTTGTTGACTTAACGTAAAGCAGTTAGAACTTTTCCTTTAGCACTAAATCACGGGTAGGTGGGAAATGTTAAAGTCCTAAGGATAGGGTGCCACAGATCACCGGACTATGAAAAGCCACTCACTCCTTCTGTAGCGTGTTTGTCGAACCTTGTAAATTAACTTGGAAAAAAGGATGCTAAAGTTCTCGTTTAGTGCTCGCTCTCGCCCGAATGGTCCGAAGTAACTGCCTTGCTGTGCTGTAATGTTCATGACCCTTCTGTTTTTTTTTCTGAATTTTGAATTGTGTTGCTTATGAAATCAAGTTTGCTCAACTTTCAACAACTTTCCACGTCCCCGTTGTCACTTCGGACTTGCTCGTATTTTCCGGAGTGGTTTTAGCGGAGCCTCGTTCGGGGGTCTAGGGGAATAGCCAGAGCTCACTATTTTCCAAGAGTTCCGAATGAGTAGTCTTCTCACATTTGGGGAAACTTGTGTGCCCTCTCCCGAGACGTTTATTATTCATTAAGCCCAGCGTTGCAAAAATTATAACATTGAATAAATAGGTAGCTGGTTATGATTATTGTGTAGTTTCATTTGCACTCTTCTGTGTGGTTCACAAACCCTGTTGGAACGAATCTGGTACTGTTTAATTTGTTAAAAAAAACACACACACACAACGTAGGGAAATTAACGAGATATGATCACGTGCTCTTGGCCATTTTTGAATTTCGCGGGTTTTGTTTTCATTGCGTATGTTGGTAGAGAAAAAAAAAAGATGATCACTTGGTGGGATTTTTTAATTGCCCACTCGGTTCATCACAGTCTATTGGGAGATCGTGTCGTATAACAAAGGTATCAATTAATTTCTAGATAATTTTATCCTTCGTCTCTAGGTTGGATCTTTTGAATTTCCTGGACATTTAACAGGACACATCTATGCAGAATTTATAGACATGGAACTTCCCGATTTATTGGTGGAGATACCACTCGATTTTCGTATCAACGACTGGTTCCAGCCCGATGGGGTACCACCTCATTTCAGTAAAGAAGTACGCGAAATTTTAAATCAACAGTATCCTGACCGTTGGATAGGTCCACAACATTGGCCCGCTTGATTTCTTTCTTTGGAGACATGTGAAAAACGTTGTCTACAGACAGCCCATTAATACAGAGGAGGAGCTCAGAGTTCGAACTGAAGAAGCCTTTACAACAATTACTCCACAAGTGATTATGGACTCTAAGTTAAGCCTGTTACGATTATGTTTGCAGATTAGTTAAAATTAGTTCCATGGGTGTTATGTGTTCATAAATTGCATCAGATTAAAATCGGTTCTTTTTAGAACCACCATTTGTTGTTTTATTTTCAAAAAATTTAAATGACAATAATTTTTCGTTTGCAACACATTTTTAATTTTTTGCTACAACACGTGATATGACCAGAATGGCATTTAGTTGCGACTATCAAGCATCAACCACTACCCCACGAAACCGAGGCCGGCGGCCGACACACGAACTGTAATAACTAATAACCAAATGTCACTAGTCTTCCGCTCAAATTCAAGCATTTGAAAAATAGAACAAAACCCGCGAAACAGACAAGTTGGCCAAGTCGTGATCGTCATCGAAACGGTAAAAAAAAACCCTACACACGATTCTATACAAAATGGCGGAAGACTAACTCGAGATGCAAATGGTGGACCTGCAGGGTGGATAAACTTCGAAATAAAAATACATAAGTCGGTGGGAGGACGCCTGTATTTAATTTGTACATAGTCGAATAAACCCATTCTCAAGCAGCGCTTGATCAGAAATTCATAACAACACCATTTGTGAACCCCCGCATGAGATCGAACAAAAAAACAAATCACATACAACAAATAAAAGGACAACGTGTCACCGAGAAACTAATGACATGATAATACGGTGCGATCAATTAAAAAATAAATCGAGTCGGCGTGTTACCTATGGCAACCCATGCTATAGCATAGGCTCCAAAGCAAACTCGATTTATTTTTTAAATGATCGCTCGGTATTAACAGCCACTGTATATGGGATAAGTAAAACCCCCAAAAATCATCCACAAACAATGGCACACCATAATCTTTTCTAATCGCTAAATTGGTACAACATGCGACATAAGAGTGAACAAACAAGACTTCAAATTTACAATGATTAACTCCTAACTCAATACTCGCTCCCTAAACTCGCAGCTCTCCCGATAACACGTGGTTTCCGATCGCGGAATTAACCTAGTTTTCGCCCCCCTATCTGTTATTTTCTACACTACGCGCGCTCGCCAAAGTCCCAGACATCTAACCTAACTCCCTACATTGGTTGAAGGCACCACGAACCGGAGTTTCCCGTCATGGAAAGGCCCCGTGAGGGCGACGACGGCAACTCCGGCAACTCCATGTCGGTTCCCGCAGCGTATCCCTTCTTTCCCTTCCCCATTCTCAATCTACTCTCGCGACGACAACCTTAACCTCACACGTTGGTTCGGGACACCACGAACCGGGGTTTTCCGTCACGGAGAAGCCCCGTGAGGGCGACGACGGCAGCTCCACATCGGCTTTCCTAGTGTGGGTCCCATTTTTCCTTTCTCAGTTGTTAGCTGTTCGCGAGTCGACAATTTCTCACGTGGTTGAGGAAAACACTCCCCGGGTATTCCGTCATGGAGGAGCCTCGTGAGGGCGACGACGGCAACCCCAGACGGCTCCCTTCGGTGGGGCTCCCTTATTTCACTTCCCTAATTGGTCTCTGTCCTCGCAACGACAATCTAACTTCGCATGTTTTACCCACGTGGTTCACGACGTCCCCGAGTTTCGCCCGTTTTCCCCACTTACATTACCGTGCGTTATCGGAATAAAATAAACAGAAACATACCTGGGAAACATGTGCTATAATTACAATGATACTACCTGGATTAGACTGCGCAACCCGTTAGCGTCCCACGTGATGTTGCACTTAGTACACGCGAAAACCACGTATGCTGTGCGCGATTTGGTTTTTACAATAGACAAAATGGATGGCTTAAGAAATCGTACAAACCAATACTCAATTCTCAATTAAAGAAACTAACTGGTCAAAAGGGTACAACCGGTCGGTCCGAGAGTCGAAAGAGAGAGCAGACAGCAGAGCATTTCTTTTTCAAATGGAAACCAAAAAGCGATCCCCACTCCCCCGCGGTCGAATCTTCTCGGTGATCTTCGGGCGTCTTTCTTCTTCCCCTAGTTACTTTTGGTTTGTTTCGGCGGTGGCAATTTAAATTCAAAATGGGGTATTGCAATATGATAATAATATTTCCGTGATTGTCTTTGCTTTTTAAAAATATTACGGTTGGTAAATAGCGTAGTAAATAGTAGTTTTTCTTCAAAAGTCCGTAAAATATGACATTGCACTGCTGCATTGATAATGCTAAAGTGTCATTTCATTGTCATGGTATCTAACGAGCTGACCAGCGTCCGTGAAGTTATTATCTCCACTGAGGAGCGTCCGTGAAGTTATTATCTCCGCTGAGGGCGTCCGTGAAGTTATTACCTCCGCTGATGAGCGGCTGTAAAGTAAACTATATACAGGGTGTCCCAGAACTGGCTCCCCAGAGAAAACAGGCATGTGCCGACAACAAAAGAGACTCCAAATTGACTAAAATAAATTTTCTGCTAGCTCAAATTACCGAGTTATAAAGTTTGTAATTTCACCAATCCCGGAAGCTCGTCCTCAGGTGTTACTAAAAAATCCGATCGGTTGCTAAACAACAACAAAAAATCTCTGATATCGCACAAATCAATAAAATGTTTGGGGCTCTGTAACTAAACAGCGCCGGACAAAATAGCGCTGGACAAAATAACAGCGACAAAATAGCGCTACGACAAAACAGCGTCAGTCAAAATAGCGCAAGTTGAAAACAGCGTTGGTCAATTCAGCGCAGGACAAAACAGCGTTAGTCAAAATGGCGCAAGTTGAAAACAGCTTTATGTGGTACCGTTGTGATGATAAAAATCGACTACAGTTAACTTGGGACGCCTCTGAGATTTTTTGAAAATTTAGGCTGAGTGAACGTACCTACCGAGATTTGTCAAAGTTTGTCAACCTCAATATTTAAAATTTTCAAATCAACTTTATTTCTAAAACAAGAATAATATAAACACAACGTAGATGAAACATGCATCCTGTAATTTGTGCATTTGGAAAAACCTCATTTATGGCGTTGATTGCGGATATTTCAAAATCGCTTACTATGCTTTCAGGTCTTAGCGTTGGCTCAATTTCCATCAACTTCTCAAATACTCTCTTATACGTTGCCTGTTGTTTATTGTTTAATAATACATATATCATAGGTAGAGCTCTGTTGTTGATCAATGCGTGAACAGTATATACTTGAGTGAAGAATTGTGGAGCTACCTTAAATGTCCCATCAACGCACCAGTGTGGAAATTCATTTAGCAGTGCAATATTTCTTGCCGTGCCAAACATGATGATTCGATTGTTGTCATTATTACCAGAATCGTACAGCAAAAAATTTTCCCCTCTGTCGGTTTTTTTGTACTCTTCATTAATGTCAATTTCTGAAATATTCTTATTCCTGGTTGTATTTCTTGTAAGAATTTTATTTCTCTGACGCTGTATAGTACGTCTTGCAGCATCGTAACTTTGAATTTGGACACAAGCTTCTTCGGAAATATTACTGCTGCATGCTTGAATAATAGCCCTTGGCCTTTCTTCGGATAATACAGCTGACTTTCTAATTTTTTCTCTAACAATTTGTGCTTCATTGCTTGCGGGATCCGGACCGTGATTGTGCTCATTTGTTGCCTTCTTGTAATTTTCTCCCGTCACCAACAGCCTCCCCTTGCAACCAGTTTTGGTGCATCGCCACGAAGTGGAATTGAGGCGCGCCTTATCTTTTCTATATCTGTACCCATCACACAGCAAGAGTTTCCCGTTTTTCTGCGACTTTATGTATTCCATTGACGTTGACTAATTTATTTTGTCGCTGTTATTTTGTTCAGCGCTGTTTAGTTATGGAGCCGACTAATTTTATTTTAAGTTTATTTATTTTTGCGCTATTATGTCGCACGCTGTTTAGTAGCACGCTTTTTAGTCGCGTCGCTTTTTTGTCGCGCGATATTTTAGTTGTTCGCTATTTTGTCGCACGTCATTTTGTCCAACGCTATTTTGTCCGGCGCTGTTTAGTTACAGAGCCAATGTTTGGGCAACTGGAATTTTGACGTTTTCCGATATAAAAATTCGTTGACGTTTATCTGTCATCAACATCAAGACTTGACAATTGCAAAATTCGAAATAAAACAATAAAAATGGCGATTCTAAAAAGAACCATTTATTTAAATAGGTAACAATGTTAAAGCAGATGTTCGAAATGACCACCATTCATTTATATGCACAATTGTGCTCTACGTAACAAACTTTTTGTAGTAGCGTTAGTTATCATTTCTTCAGTAACTGAAACAAAGCCTCCTGAATTCGAACTCTCAGATCAGCCTCTGAATTTATGGGCCGCCGATAAATGATTCAGATCTGGAGACCTGGCAGGCCAATGATGCGGTCCTCCTCGACCGATCCAGCTCTGTGGATATTGGTTATCCAAAATTTCCCGAACGTTTCTGCTAAAATGTTGGAACCAGTCATTTATGCGATAAGCAAGAGGTACCAATTTCAAGTAAATCAGGTAGCTCCATGCCAATGAACTGAGCATATCTTGCCCCCGTTAATCTTACGGGGAATTCAAACGGTCCAATCTAGAGCCCGAGATTCGGAATTTTAACAAATGGAAGGATCCACCACGCTTATACTTGCCAAACGATCGCCCAATAGCCCAGTCCACAAATTAACAGAAAACCTATGTTGAAAACGTCTGGGAAATAATTCTCTTGGATTTTCCTCTGCCCAGATATGAAAGTTGTGATAATTGGAACAACCTTACCGGCAAAATAGCGACTCATCAGAAAACAGTATCCGTGACAAGAAGTGTGGAGCATCGTTTTGGTTTATTAACCATAGATAAAACTCTCGCCTAATTGGATAATCCTCTGGCAGAAGATGTTGTACTCGTGTATAGTGGTACGGATGCCTCCTATTATCAGCTGGAACTCTCTGCACCGAACTCTTGGATAAACCCATTTCACGAGAAACTGTTCGAATACTCCGGGTGCCGTCTTCCTCAAAGACATTCAATACCGCTTCCTCGTGTTCGACAGTCCTTACATTTCATGGAGCACCCCCAACTTCTTCTTCGAACTGGCTGCATCTGACCCGTTTCTCGACCCCAAGCGATTAATTTCAGGATTGTTTCATGATCCGAATGACTTTGTCTTTGTGGAAATTGTTCACGGTACAACCTTACCGCTTCACGTGCATTGTTCCCACAGCGCGCAAAAGTAAGAATCATATCTATACGTACTCAGAGGAAGAATACATGTTAAATGATACACTTGAATTAAATATCGCAGTGAAATTGTATAACAAATGTCAAACTGACGTAAACAATAATTCTAATAAATGTAGTGGACCAAATCTAATGGACAGAATTATAGAGGTTTACGGATAAAAAGAAAACCTAGGCAACGCAAAATTGCGATTATTCCACCTTAATGATGCTCAACTCTAATTGGTCAACTCCAGAATGTCTTTTCTCGGTTATCATTTGAGATAGGACTTTTTTTCTTCAAAATACGCCCTAAGGCTCCTTTTTTTCTCTGGGGAGCCAGTTCTGGGACACCCTGTATAAGTTCATTTTTTAATGCAGTAGAAAAAGTCAGGCAACCCAATATACAGTCATCAAGGCTGCCTAGATACCTTAAATTCATTTTTAATTGATATGGATCCACGATGCCGCTAAAAATTCTGTTTCTCAAAATCTCCGTCAATCTGACAAGGTTTTGACATTCGGTAAAAACTTTAATTGAAATGAGAAAACGTGTTTAATAATGTGTTTATTCTAGAATTCATGAATAAAAAAGCATTAAGTTAGTAAATAGAAACCATAATTAACGATAACTCAGACATATTTTGGATTTAAAAAATCAACTCTCATCTTGGAATTCTTCCGGTTAATCCGAATCTGCATCAGACTCTCCAAGCTCCAAGGTGTATAATCAGTTGTTCCACGGTCACTTCAATACGCACATCCAATTCCCACATCTGCTCTTCTTTAGTTTAACCGTATCCCCAACCTTAAGTTCCGCATGTTCATCATAGCCATGTTTGTAAATGTCCAAAATCATGTTTTTTCGAATACAGATAAGGCCGACTTACTTTTTCGTTGAACATAATTTGTTCTGTGCAGCCCATCGATAATCAAGTATAAAAACCCTTGACCAAACTAGCCTTTAAATTAATACCTATGACACATTGACACAAATTGACATTAATGCATTTATTGTGGCATATGGCATCATGGATTGAAGTAATTTACAAAATTGAAATAGGAATCTAGTGAACTATTGAAAGTGTATATTTGGCTGCCTGACTTTTTCTACAGCATTAAAAAATGCACTGTAGCTAAATCATTTGAAATTCCTACCTGGTTTCTTAACATGTCTTAAATAATTTGTTATGAAGGTTTGAAGAAAAAATAGTATATGTTATTCGCAGCAAAAATGGTTTTATGTGCTTTGGCTGGTTTGTCTGCCTCACTGCGTTCGGCAGCCAATCTACCAGCCGCAGCACATAAAACTTCATTTTTGCTCCTCATAACATAATATACGGGGTGATCAAGAAGGACTGTTTAAGTTGGTAACACTGGATCGTATTTTAAATCGTATAACAGGAGTAAATTCCGGTTGTTAGTGGCTTGTCGTCGTTAATGCTATACCTATATCAGATATTTGTCAAATAAACCAACAAAACATAGGTATCCAGTTGCAGCAAGGAAGTTGCAGTGTTATAAACAACCGAATTAAAAATTTTTCTCAATTGTACTGCCAACTTAAACAGTCCTTGATCACCCGGTACTCTCGTGTCAAAAATGGATTACTCCCTAGGATTTAGGGATATTCGTTACTAGGTTGCCATAAATTTGGTTAGGTTGGAGGCTATGTAGTTTCTGGTGACAAACAAAAGATATCCCAAAAATGTAAGACAGCAAATTAATTTTAACAGTTGCAAATGACTAATTTCTCGTTAAGTGATAGATGATTTTTCATTTCACAATCAAATTTGGTTACTGGCGGCATATTTATTTGGATTTAATCTCTCAATTCAAAGTAACCAACCTTAGGCATTCAAAATAACTTTTGAAAATTCTAGTTACACACAACATGAAAAACGTTATTTCCCTAAAAGTTCGAATTCTAGGGAGTAATCATATATGTAGTGGAGTAATCCATTTTTGACACGAGAGTACTATTATTTAACGAGTTTGTGTAAATTGGGCCTTTTTTAGCATGAGTGGGCCAATTTAAAACGCGTTTTAAAGGTCCACGAGTGCCAAAAAAGGCCCAATTTACACACGAACGAGTTGAATACAACGTTTTTTTGTTGGACGAGCCCCTTAAAGGCTCCAAATCGCTTAAAATCTTTAAAACTAACTTGACGTTTCGTTTTGACAAGTTGTGACATTTATCAAAATCCGTTCACGCAGGAGAAAATTCTCAAATTCTGAGTGTCGAACAAAAAAACATACATGACACATAATAGAAGATAAAAATATGATAAATGAGAAATTTGCATTTTAATTTATAAATTGATTTTCCATATTTTTATTTTTTGGGTTGGTCATCTTCGGGGGGCACCGTTTTCTCCTAGCTGCAGCCTTATGGGTAATCCGTTGCTGGTTCCGGCTTCCGGCTGAAAACGATTGGAGTCTCGACATACTTGCAGTAAGATTTTTATCTCAAATTACTGCAAAGGATCCAGTATTTTTGGGACACTACGTTTAATAATGTGCCACCCACTTTTTTAATCACAAAACGGTACAATTAAAATAACAAAATGCGATTATGATTTGTTTTATTTTATTTTTTCTTTGTATTATGTACAATTTTCATTAAATTAGAACTCCATCAGTCGATCAGAATCTGTGAGAACTTCTTGATTATGTTCAGAATTTTCGGGCACTGAATGATTGCTACCAATCAAACATCCCTTAATCTGACATCCAGACTCAATGATAACCCCATCAGAAACAATACAGTTTTCAAGAGCGACCCTAAAAATTAACTGTCTTCATCTACACAAAACAACTTGAAACCAAGCAAACTTTTCTTTTATGGTCACGTTATTCATGATAATACTGTTGAAAACGCGAGAGAAGCTGCAGATTTCAGTATTGGCCCCAATTGTCGAATTTTTAAACGACGTCTTCTCATGCAATTTGGCTCCTTCCCAAATAACACATTTATCATCAACTTGCGAAGATTTATTCTCTGTCTTGGGATGTTTCAACACTAGAGTTAACCCGCTAGTTATGCTATCCCACTTTTCGTTGACCTACAACGTAAAACATGCAGTAAATAAACAAAAACAGGAAAAAATAAAATTCGTACTGTATTATTTATCGCCCAGTATGTGGGCAAAGTATTTAATCTAACTCCGATGTAATCTTTAGAGGCGAGTACGGCGTAACAACGAATGCTATCGCCGTGGTAAATTGGCTTAAGATCGCCACTGTGGTCACTGTAAGACGACGCTTCTCTAATTTCGACACTGTAGTCGTCCTCTTTCGCGTAATTAAAAATGTCCTCGCTATCGCATTTGCTCGCAACTGACTTCCCTTCAGGTTTTTTGGGAGGTTTGGACAATTGTTTTTTGACAATATGCGGTAAAAGCTCGCCTTTTATAGTAGAAAAATTTGGTTGGCTGTTTAAATATTTAATAACCCAGTTTCTTAAAACATAAATGTGTGAGTCAATGAGATTGCTGTACAGTTTAATATGTGTATGTTTCTTCAGTAGTGACCGAGGTAGAGCGAGTTCGCCCTCAAAGTCGCTAGCTGAAGCTAAAAATACTAATCTGTTTGTTTGTGTATCGATTCCGACTAAATCGCGCTCAGGTTTATGTTTTGATTTAGGTCCAGGAACTGTTAAATTATCTCCAGGTTGTTGATGGAAAAATAACGAAGTGACTGACGCATCATGCATTCGAAACGTATCTAAAACGCTTTTTAGATTAAAGTCAGTTATAAAATCACACGAGACGACGAGAACGTCCGATTTTAAGCGATCATGAAGCATCCGTAAAGAATCTGCAGTACCAAAATCTTCTTTTCCGTTGATTGTAAAATAATCAATCTTTATTTCTAGATCGGTTTTATCGAGAGCATTTTGAACGTCACTTTTATGATTTTCTAACACTACTAGAATTACATCTGAAATATTTATAAGTAGGACAAAATTTCAAATAGATCATGACTTAATTATGAACCTGTAAATCCAGACTGCTGCAGTTTGTATAATGGATACCACACTAGAGGTTTTGTACCCACGGGAAGCAAACATTTGGGCTTTCCTGAAGTGATTTCTGGCATACGAGAACCTTTTCCAGCTGCTAGGACAACAGCTTGGAATTCTACTTGCAACGTCATTTTACCTTGTTTTGACTTTCCACAGGCCTAAGTGGATACCGAATTTGAATCTCAGTCGTAAACTGAAGTGTAATACCTATTTATAATTGTGAATTATTGCACAAATTAGAACAAACGCACGCAATTTGTTAGGTTATGTGTATATGTAACAAAATTTGTGAAGTTGCATGGTCACCAACCGCGTAATACTTGAAACGCAATGACTGAAATTTAATATGGCTGTAGAATATCTAATTTATTTAATAAACATTTCTACACTTCTATTAATAAATATTATTGAAAGCTCTTAACAGATATGAGAACGTAAAATTTTTAACAATTTTTATTTTTCTTTATTTGGCATTACTAACATAAAACAAATTAAAGTGCCATGCATAGATACGAAGGTGTACGCGACGGATGTAGGTCATACTTAAACTAAACTAATTAACTATAGTTAAGTTAACTAACTGCTAAAGTAAATTTCAGTCTAATCACTACCCTTCTACTGCTCACTTACTTTGTCTACTTGGAACAAATTATGTAAATCTGTGTTTATAAATTCTATTTGAAATCTCATTCATGTGTTTTATGTATGAGTTCCTTTCAAGATTTATTCAGACGACGTCGGACCTAGTAATGTTTTCGTGTGTTAAAAAATGATCTGTCCGTTGAATTAGTGTCATTTTTTAACTCTATAAGGAAATAACGTTTTTCATGTTGTGTGTAACTAGAATTTTCAAAAGTTATTTTGAATGCCTAAGGTTGGTTACTTTGAATTGAGAGATTAAATCCAAATAAATATGCCGCCAGTAACCAAAATTGATTGTGAAACGAAAAAACATCTATCACGTAGCGAGAAATTAGTCATTTGCAACTGTTACAATTAATCTGCTGTCTTACATTTTTGGGATATCTTTTGTTTGTCACCAGAAACCCATAGTCTCCAACATAACCAAATTTATGGCAACCTAGTAACGAATATCCCTAAATCCTAGGGAGTAATCCATTTTTGACACGAGAGTAGCAGTGTTTAGTGAAACCACCTTCACAGATCACCAAGTAGGTAATGTGTGACCACCTTACTGTTGTACCTTGATTTTGATTGTTTAGCTGTCAAAAATATCAGCCGAAAATTGTTTTGGTGTTGTGGATGTTTTCCTAGATGTTTTGTGATGAACAAAACGTACAAGTGCATAAAAATTGAGTCGTTCCTTTCGTCTGTTTCATTAGTTAATTTAATTTAAACACAAAAGTGAATCATGGGAAGAAGAAAGTCCAAAAGAAAACCAGCACCGAAAAGAAAAGCAACCGAACCCTTAGATCAGCAATTTAATTGCCCCTTTTGTAATCACGAAAAGTCGTGTGATGTTAAAATGTAAGTAAATGATTAAAGTTTAAGATATTATGTAATCCGTAAATTGTTGTTTTGTAAAAATTGAGGTTATGTCGTCTTTATTAATAAGTCATTTGTAGGGATAAGGGTAGAAATACGGCACGAATAACGTGTCGGGTGTGTCTAGAAGACTTTCAGACGACCATCAACTTCTTATCGGAACCTGTGGATGTGTATAATGATTGGATCGATGCTTGTGAATCTGCAAATTAATTCTTTTTACAATTTAAGATAAAGTAGCTTTATATAATT
The DNA here is from genome assembly GCF_963966145.1 of Tenebrio molitor. NCBI lineage: Eukaryota > Metazoa > Arthropoda > Insecta > Coleoptera > Tenebrionidae > Tenebrio > Tenebrio molitor. The sequence goes on along the minus strand of NC_091048.1, from coordinate 19,254,709 downwards.
TTTATATTTTAATTTTTAATGCAAAGTATTGATGTAAAATGTGTAAGAATTTTATTTATAAGGTAATCAATTCATTCACGTAGGTATGTTCTAGTTAAATCACTAGGTATGTGTCCACACATCATTCAGTTGTAAAAAAAAAATGTGAATTTTAGGGTAAAAACAACAAAATCATGATCTTATTGTTCTTTTATTCATCAGAGCAATTATTAACAAATCTTACATACCTAAAGCTTTAAAATTGTTATTTTAAGAGAATAAATAAATAATTTTAACAATGTAAACATATTATTATTGCAGCTGAAAAGAAAAATGTGTACATTTTCCATTATTTAGAGGCTTGCTAAAGAACTTATTAAATTTGATTTCTGCTTGCTCTGGGTAAATAAAACTTTAATAAATTCTTTAGTGTTAAATAATATACCAGAAATAAGACCTTAAGGTACACCACAAGTCCATATGACAGCACTAACAAATTGTACAAAAGAATATACGACTAGCCCAAAGCAATAATTATTATATAATTAAAGCAATCTAAATGCCATTTTTTAAATAATAAACTTTAACTATATCTTAGCACTATCTAATCGTTACACTTATCCTATAGAAAAAATATCAATCTCTTAATATAGCCAATCTGTTGCAAGATTAGAAAATTTTTGTCGTTAATTTTGGGATTTTTTTCAATTTATTATTTATTACCAATAATAAACTACTAAAATGAAATCAATCAGTAGAAAAATATTGATTTAATCTACAATTCAAATAAAATTCTGTTTGAAAATCTAAGAGAAACATGGAGCTACCTATTTTTAGCACTTAAGTCAACAATTTGAAAAAAAAAACCGACTTATGCTATGGCGAAGAATGATCCAGTCAGTAAAACATAACCCTACATAGTAACACAAAAAGACAACAATAGAAGGAACCGTTACATTAAAAAAAAAAAGTATTTTTTACAAATTGCCGAGTGAATAGCAGCCCTTAGCGTGATGACTTTTAATAGCACTCACAAAGCAGCGATATCTATGACTTTGAAGATAGAGAAGCACATGAATATGGAGAGTTTAAAATAAGCGAGCTCTACGTTTTAGTTCATTCCTACGCCATTGTGGCAATCTGTAAAAATCCGTTCTTGATATTTGGAAAAGCGCATCGAATTCTACATCCGACAGATGTCTCTGCAAAACAAAAACATTTCAGATCATGTAGGTAGGACAATAATGTCCACATAGCGAGTGAAAGTAATTTTTTAATAAAACTTCTGGTACAGAAAACTGCTTCTCATTATCTACGCGATTATTATTACTTTCACTGTTTCTAAATTGTGGCTACTTTAAATCATTGCATTACCTCAAGATTACATCTATCAACATCTGCAGGCAGTCTGTAATTAGTGATCACAAGTAAGTGGTAAGGGTAAATTTTGGCTGGCTCGTTGATTAGCATTGTGTGGGCCATGTTTGGAAGGGATCGTCGTACTTGTGATGAGTACCCGCCCGGGTAACGTCCTAGACCTCCCATGTACGTCGTGGACACGGGCATTTCTGAATTCTAATTTCACCAAGAACAATTAGTTTCGACACAATTAAAACGACACAACATTGACAAATAACCATCACCACCACTGAATGAACAAAGTTTATCCTACACCAAAGCTCAACTTTGAAACTGAAACTCTAAACACTGCCTCAACGTTAACAATAAGCTCTGAAGGAAAGACACAGTTGATTTGTAGCGCAACAAAACATTTTGACAAGTGAAAATACGTAATTATTCCTGTTTCTTCAAAAAAGTTCGACGTAAACTTGGAACTGGCCTGTGGCTGCTTAAAAATGAAAGTCTACGTCTCCTTTTTTGAGTCACGTGTCTAAGTATTTAAGCTGGCCTTTCGTTTTAAGTAAGATGCTAGGAATTTTCTTCACAGTGACTTATACATATTTACTCTCTCCACAGTACGATTACTACAGTACAACAAAAAATACACTACATGTTGTCTATTTTTGGATAACAAAATATAATTTTGTTGCTTATTGTGTACCACAGCCAATTCCTAGCGATTACAGAGTTTACCTTCACCCCTAAATAAACCAAAGGTAAATAAAAATAAAGAAAAAGTGTATTGAACAGAGGAAAAAGTGTATGCTTTTAGTGTACACAACCATCTTGACCGGTTAATTTAAAAAAAAGCGGTTATTCTGGGCGATGTACAACAAAGTTAGATAAAGCATTATTTACATACCAGAGCACGTCTTTCAACATCCGTGATGGATCCAGTGGAAACTGAAGAAAAAGCATTAACTTAACATTCTAGCTTGTAAAACATTGGAGAAAATAAAATTTGGACTAACAATTTCGTAGAAATGGAACGTGAGATTTTTTCGTGTTTTACGAAAATTTCCGATCGGCGCTAAACGTCATGCAAAAAGCTAATACTGTCTCGGAAAAACCAAAAAGAAGTAAGCAGCATCAAAAATACTCAAGAGATTAAGAGTTAAAATTTCGTGTCGAGAAAAGCATCAATTTGGCTCCGTCCCAGAGTGATTCACCACTTTACAGATTAAAAGTACTGGATGGCGACCCACACCCCACTACAGGTACTGTCTTGTCGCAAATGTCTTGTGGTTTTGCCTCTCAATTTCGTATACGGTGTAAAACAAGCTGCTTAAGCCAGATACTACTAATAACTGTGTGATACTTACTATCCGATTTTCCACAACTGAAGTCAGTGCTATGCGTTTTAGCACCCATTCCGCTAAACGAATAATCACCCTGTGAATTATTAATCGTAATTAAACATCCTCAATTTCCTTGTTGGTTTTCTTTATTTTCATCAAAAAAACACACATAACATGCGATGAGAATAAGTACACGATGACAGGACATGAATGTGCAAATAATGAACGGAACGATCGAAGAGATTACTATTTTCAGGCATTTGCAAGCGAAGTCGTGGCACGAAGGATGGAATGTACTCTTACAATGGGCTCAAAAATATTCAACCAACAAATATTCACTTCTTTTCTTAACTACACCGAGAGAGAATTTAATCAAATTTGTTCTCACTCAATACAATAAAACGTCTTTACTCAAAAGAAAAGAAAAAGAAGGTTCTGACAAAAAAAAATCGTTTTTTTTTTCACACTGATTGAATATTCTTGAGTAAGCACAATGCATTGTTGTACAATGAAAAGCTGAGTATGTCTCAATCTGATTTCTAGCCACCGTGAGTCAGCTGAAGAGAATCTTCTGAGCAGCACAAATTAACTTTCCATGTTTCATTTCAATTGAAAATTCGCGTTTTGAATTTTTTGCATCGAACAAAATGACGTCGATTCTTTTAACCAGCTCACCCTCTAGTCAAGCGTCGAAGAGAATTCGACACCGTTCAATTACTCTGTTTTACTCAAAGCATGCCGAGCTTCAGACTTACAGGAATTTGAGGATAGCTACCCGCAGAAGAACTGAATGTATGAGATCGTGGCGCCAAACCATAACCTGGCTTAGGAACATGTCGCAGAGCACTCACAACTGCATAGCAAAGGGAAAGTGAAAATACAATGGTACAATGACGGAAACAGAAATGAGAAAAAGTGAGACCGCATGTTAAAGATGTGTTTTCGGCAGACGTCTTAAAATTGTTCGGTGACGAATAATTTTAAAACGTCTCGACTTATAACAGATCAATGTTGTTACTTACGTATCCGTTTCTTGCAGGCAAGGTCGACGATTTTAACCCGTAACCTGGTCTAGGGACACTTCGTAAAGATGAGACTACTGTACAACACGCAAAATAATAATATGCAAAATAATAATAAAATCGTTGCTATTTATAAAGCAAATCCATGCAAGAACTGTGACTAATAAAATCAAATACAACTATGAGCTAGCTGCCTCTAAAGCTATTGAAAAATTATATCGTGATTGTTACTAGCAAAAAATCATATTTACACTTCTCCCTATCAAAAATTCTCTCAATTAATTCTGTTATTAGGAAATCACGTTTGCAAGACAATTAATCACATGCCTTATTAGAGTTCATTTATGTATTTTATTTATAATTCCAGTCACATTCACCTCTCACCTTTCTAGAATTTATCTGCCAATTGTAGCTAAAAACTCTGTTAATTTTGTTTGTTTATTGCGAAAAGGTCCGACACACTCTTACAATCTTATACGTCCCCTCAGGCTTCTTATTTTAAATTAGACACATCTCGAGGCCCTGGTGATTTTATCTACATAGCTAAACAACTCTTCACGTGTTTTTGACAGTTCAATTATTATTCGTTATCACGATAATTCGATAATTAAATATCTGCAAATCTGAAGTGACATGTGCGTGGGTGCCCCTGAATTAATCCAGCCCAATCGCGCGGTGTTCAGTAAGACCAATATAAAATGGCTACGGGTGACGTAAATATTTACATTTCTAAGAAATATGTATGTTACTAACAAAAAATACTCGAACACCCACTCCATGTCAGTATCGCGGCTCGAATCTAATTTAAAATAAGAACGATTGTGTAAATTCTAGCTTTCTTTTTCGCGCACTCACCGTTATAGTTGGGAGCGGACCATCCCGTGGAACGTCCCACTGAAGAACGAGCGCTGTACGATCTGTCGCACTCGTCTTCATCAAAAGGTTTTGGATGGTCCATGTTCCTCGACGGACTTGCACCGATCGGATTATCATACCGCAGCCTATACGGTGGTTCTTTGTTCGCAGATGGCGTTCTACAATCACAGATTAACAATAATCCGTCACTCTTCCTTTGCTTTTAATACCTCGACGCGTTTCTAGGATCCAAGTGAGCAGCCTTCCATTGTCTCAATTTCTCTCTGTCTTGTACATTTTTTAAGAACACTTTCCCAATCCCGCTGGAAATTTTACTCAATTCCTCTTCTTCCCTCTTTAGTTTCAAGTCTTCCACTTCCTTGGGACTTAAACCGTCGACTTCCTCCTCGTCGGAGTCTGGGACTCCTTTGTACGAATCTGACCACCGCTTTCGACGTTCTAGTAAACAACTCTAATTAACTTGACTGCAGCCATTTCGACGCTTACACTTACCTGGATCTGTGTAAGGATATGGCGGAGCTGGGAAATCATCCCTTTCGATTTTTGGCGGTTCTCCAGGCAGTGGGGGCTTGGCGCCCGGGAAATGTGCTAATTCTATTGGTTCTTCGTTATTCATGTGAGGTGACTTAGGCCTAGGCGTTTCGCTTCTGATCGAGTCGACGAGCACTTTCATGGCCGACCTAGAACCAGATCTTCTACTGCCGCTTTGACTACCCCGCAAAGAATTTTGCGCTGCAATTGTTCCTTCATGTAATCGGGAGTGACAATCGAATTTGTTTACTCACAAGTCGGCCTATGGAAATGTGGTGAAGTGGGAGCTTTATCGTAAGGATCTATAGGTCTGCGTAAATATCCTAAAGTTGGTTCTTCTGTGAGGTAACTATAAGTGTATATTCTGGATATATCGTCGGCTAAAGTCGCTGATTTGTTGTGGTCTCGCAATATCAAGCCCGGCGAAGGTGTTCGGTAACTGTAATGCTGCGAAAGAGTGGACAGTTTTAACGTGATCGACGCAATCAAAACTAAATAAAAAAAATACTAGACGGGGTGTCGAGCAATAAAACGTAAAATAAAATGAAACAAACCTTCCTATTAGACATGCTTGTGGGACTGTATAACGAACCATTCAAGCTAGGGGTGCGAGAGCGCATGGAGAACTGTAAAATACCATGCAAAAAAATAAAACAACTACAACGGGAAACGAACACCAAAAACAAATATCGAGGTATACTAGCAAACTACCTGCATTTCGCTTACTCCAGAACTACTCATCCTGTCGAACTCTCTGACGGAGGCGTCGGTGTCGGTGCAGTGACCGTTGGGTTCGCCGGAACCGTTGAGGATTTGTCCGTTTTCTGTGGGACCTGGACCGCACCGTGGGTGCCAAATCGCACCACCTTGTAGGTACATTTCTTCGCCGTCCCCGAAAGGATCGCCGCATTTCGTACATCTCGCACAAGTCGGGTGAAAATGGTGGTTATCACCGGCCTAAAATTGTTTCTGATCAACCACCGGAAGGTTAAATAAAAGACCTCAATCTATTTGTGTCAACAGAAACTCGCTTTCAATTAACTCACTACATTCAAGGGGGAGAACATCATCTTCGTGCTTGGTTTGTCGTAAAAAATAAATGACGCATGATAATAAGCAATGTAGAATAATAGGCAAAGTTCAAAGTTTAACATGAAAATGCGTCAGAAAAAATGACCGCTGTTCTTCGCCTAATTACCCATTAAAAGCTTATGCATTCAAATTTAACGTGTGTAATGATGAAACAATATAATAGGCGGACTTGCTTGTCGGGAACGACCGAGTAGTTTGGGTTTTTCTTCCATTACTCTCATACATGACCATGAGATCAAAATATAATTATTTTAAAACTTTTCAGACTCACAACTAAAAATAACTTACAATAACATTCAAAATAGAATGTGATAAAGTGGAAAAAATCTATTCTCCATGTTGCTTGTTGTTAAAAATTAATTACTTAATTGATGTGTTGATACGAGTGTTATTATTACTTGTTGCGTTCAAAATCACATTTGGTAGAATTTATTTTCAAATCGCGAAGGAAATACTTCTTCGACTCTGTCGCAGACAAGATTTTCTATCGTCGCAGCATGAATCAACGATGCCCAGCTTTTATTGGATAAAATAATTTTGTATCCCTTGAAGCTAATGCAGTTAAAAAACGGGAATACGGCAGATCAATATCGTTGCGTCAGCTAACCTGAATATAACACAAACATAAGATATAAAAAGATGAAAACAAGACACTTGCACGTACAAGATTGTTATCTTGTGTGTCTTGACCTGCCTAATGAAGCAATTCATTTCTTCTCCAAAGCATCACAAGTATTAGTGGTTTAAAAATGATTGCTGACAAATCCGAACCACTTGTGTCCAAAACGTCCTTCGCAACAATTTACAAAAAAAGGATGTAAGGATGATTCAGATTATAATTCCTAAAGAGATGCGTAAGCGTAACGCAACGTTAACACCCATATAACCACTGGTTATTCTCATTTAACTTTCATCCATTCAAATTGAATAATGGGCACAGTCAAAATAGACACTCACTTTCTCCAATTATGAAACAACAGCAACCTTGAATATAGATTTGGTAATTCCGGCGAGCGTTGCATAAAACAAACATAACTATTTTAAAATTTCCTCTTGTTAATTGTTTGGGAAACCGGTAAGTGTGCACATAAAAAAAAACTTTTACTTTCTACATGGCCACAGGTATCGACGATCGAAGTGAATGGATGATCCGCCAATGAAAACGAACATCGTGCAGGTGTATTCACGGCAAATAAAAATTTTAATTAGGAAAATGCGCACACAAACAATATCACTTGCAATTGTGAATGCAAAACGGACGTATGGAATGAGAGAAATGTTTATTGTGCCCCGTAAAAACAAAACAAACAAAAACAAATTTTTATTATTACGAAAAAATCGATTTGCAGTTAATTTTGTTTTATCTGAAACAGCTTTTAATCCGACGTTGCAATTATGTTGGTCCCGCTTCTGTTTTTGTGCAGAGCGTGATCATGGAAATATTTGTTTGGTGCCGAGTTGAAAGATAAAAACAGATTTTTTTTTAAAACCATATTTACCGCTTATCGTCTCATCAAAATCACAAAAATAATCTGAGAAGTGATTGTCATATAAGTCATTAGGTAATCCATTTCGGCCTAGTTTATTTCGGGGGTCATTCTCGAAACCCGGTAAGGCTCGATAAGACATTGCAAATTCAAAACTAATGATGACTGATATTTGTTGAAACATTGTACATATTTGCCGTTTCGTTAACGATTTGCAAATTGTCCGAGTTTCGTGAATGACCCCCTTAGATTTTAATTCGTGCTCCAAATTAAGCAAATATTTCTAAAAATTTAACACAAACTACTTGAGGAATTTTTTGAATACTTTTAAGCAGCCAAGATTAAATTTTATTAATTTTCTCCACAATTAAGATGAACCATCGCTAAACGAATAAAAAAAGTAAATGAATCGTCTTGAATTCCACTCGTTTCTCAAATTCCGAAGTGCGAAAAAACACCTCTCAGGTGAGAAACGCATTAAGCTAGCCTCGATAACGTACAGATACCGCTACAAATTCCATTAAAACCGAATTCCTGTCGTCTAGAAAGAATATTTCGAGCTTGGAGAAAACAATAATCGATGGATGTGGGTGAAACCGCAAATGAGTATTTCCAGCACGGGTCCAGATTATTTGTAAACACAATTGACACAAACAGATTTCGGTTTTGCGAAAAATATATTTCCTTTGCAACGTCATTGTGATATCTTACCTGTAATACCTTCCCGCTGATATATCTGTTGCAATATGCACACTTAATACCGAATTGTTTTTGGTAATCTCTCTCACAGTAAGGTTTCCCGTTGCGTCCCATGTACTCCCCGTGTAAAACGATACCACAAGTGCCACACTGGAAACACCATATGTGCCATTGTTGATCCAAAGCAACAAGAGCTTGTCCTTCACTCAGTTCTTTGCCGCAGCCGGCACATTCTGAAACGTCGGATCTCATCATATTGTTCATCGGCGAGAGTAATATCGCGAAAAATTTAAAAAATAATCGTATCTCGTATTTTGTCAAGCTATTTATAGTGATGATGACAACGTTTATCGACGCTAAAAGCGATTAGCTGTTGCAAATGTGTATCAGAATTCGTTTACCGAGTGCGGATCCGCCATCATTATCTTAATTGAAAATGTTTTCAAGAAGAATGTGGGTTTTCATTAAACAAACTCATTTTCGGATTTAATTGGACGGTTTGCCGGTTGATAATTGATCCATAAAAGCCGAGTACCGATTTTTAATTTGTTTCATCTTCTGCCGGAAACCTCATCAACTTAAAATGGAACATCCTCGCGGTCTCGACGTTCGCTAATCAAAGCACATTTTCGTACGTTTTTAATCGAAAAATAACCAATGTCTCAGGAAAAAATCCATTATCGGTCGTGTCTTAATTCGAAAACCGTAAAGGAGAATGTATTTTCGATGTGATCTAATTCCTCTATAAACATCTATGTAGGCGCCTGACTCATGTTGCATCGAGGACAGTAGTCACTTGCAACAAAATTGATTAATTGACCGCAATCTTACCATTGGCATGATTAGTCGTTGGGCTAGTTTTAGGAGTCCCGTCCCTAACCGGAATCTGAACACATTTCTGGCAGAGTACCTCTTTTCCCGTGTAGGTAACTTTTTCGTCGGGCGGCGGTTGCCGACACCGATCGCACGTGAAGCATTTCTTGTGGTAAGTCTTGCCCAAAGCGGTGACCACCTTGAAAACAACCCTTTTAATCCGCAAAATTTCCACAAACAATCAAAAATACCTCCCCCTCGACGTAATCCTGGCAGGTCGCACATTTCGTACCAAAATTGCGCTGATAATCGGCCGTACAATAATAAGCACCGTCTTTGGAGAAGAATCCACCTTGGGCCAGGGAGTTGCCACACACCTTACATTTGAAACACTGCGTGTGGAAGTATTTGTCTTGGACACGGAGCACCTCGCCGGAACATTTTTTCTTACATGACTGGCAAAGAGTTTTACCTAAAACAGGAAGTGGGGTTAATTGGCTTTATCCTGTGGGACTTCCTTCACGGCCGTGGTTTCCGCAAAGAAAACGACTGTGACGGCCGCAATGTGATTACGTACAAATTGATACGAGTGAAAATAAAACAAAAATAAACGACCAAGTAAACAAAAAGGATAATTGAACAAGATTAGCTCTTGTTCTACTGACAGCACCGACGTCTTGATGGCATTCTTGCATGCATAATAAAAGAGATTCGTGCATCCGAGTTCGCAGTTTTTTCTCCGTGGAATGCATCCCAATAAAATATAATACAAATTTACAATGATTGTCCTAATTATAATAACATATGAGTTTTTTAAACATTATTTTCACGTGTAAATATACTCATGAAGTTTCGGCCGTTCCTCCCGACTCACCCTGTATATTCGTTTATTAATTTTTTAGTTTGGTTCAAAAATTTATACAGGGTTATTCTAAATGATTGTCCAAGTTGGCGTAAAAACTGAATGTAAAATTTATGGTTGTCGCTCCATATAAAAATTTTCAAAATAATATTCACACAGAGGAGTTAAACAACTTAATTTAAAAAGAAATACATAAAATTCTCATCACCTTTCACCTAAAAAATGACAATGGAAGTACAGTTGCGGCCGTTGAAAACTCAGACACTTTGACAACGCCAAACTTTTGGCTTTGTAAATGGTATTGAAAGTGACGTTTCTCAAAATGTCACTTAAACATTATCCACATTAATTTCTCTCGCAATGGCTCTTATACTCACACCGTCCCTCAGTCTAACACATTTTTGCAAATCAGAGAATTGCGGCATTTCAAAAGTTACATGCGATTCTGCCCTAATATGTCAAATACTGACACTGACTTTATAATCCTTGATGAAAATCCTGTTTACGCAAATCAAATTTCGGAATTTATACAGAGTGTTTAAATCTTTCCTGTCTGAGATTTCAACGGCCGCAACTGTACGTAAACGAAGTTTTCTGGTCTTTTTATACCAATATAATTTTTCCCTGATAATTCACTCTTTGATTTACACACGGTTTAAGCAAAAAATAAGTAAGAAAAAAGATACAAGTTGTAACATTTAAAATTTGATAAAGAACAAAACTATATTTTAGTTTCTTCTAATTATTGCAGTTTGGTTCAATAGTTTTTTGGGTATTTCAGCATTTTGTTATTTTTATCTAAACATCTAAGTAAGAGCGATCAAAAAATTGTGGTCAAGTGGCCTGGTGTTTTGCTTTTGTTTTGTAGGTAACTTCATCAGCTGTAAAACGTTATTTATTCGGCCAACAAGCAAGCAGTGGTGTAAACAATACTTTTGCAAAGAACAGCTATTTTAGAACTAACCAACGACGAGTCTTTTTAGTTTGTAATTTTTAAAGGGATGTTAAAATTTTAGTGTCCAATGGGGCGTATTCTGCAACTGCTCCGCTAAATTTTAAAGGCAGTTAAATTAAGTTGTCATAGCAATGACCAATCAGGCTTGAAATTTTAAATTTTAAAGGGGCGTATTCTGTAACTGCTCCACTAAATTTTAAAGGGCGGTAAATTAAGTTGTCATAGCAATGACCAATCAGAGCTTGAAATTTTAAACGACGCTAAAATTTTAACGCCCCTTTAAAAATTACAGAATACGCCCCAAAAGACGCTATAATTTTAACGCTCCTTTAAAAATTATAGAATACGCCTCTTTAAAATTTAAAATTTCAAGCTCTGATTAGTCACTGTATGCCAACTTAATTTAACAGCCTTTAAAATTTAGCGGAGCACTTACAGAATACACCCCTTAGTGCTATATGGTGGTTTTTATTTTAATTTAATGATTTAATTTACAGTAAAATGATGATTAAAGTGAGGTTATACAAGGCAACTTTGAAAGTTGCGCAGATAATTTAACCAGTGGTAGAACTCCACAATACGTAACGATTCAGCCAATAATATTGATATTTTTCTAGAAAAAGTTTGGTAGCCACTGAATTTTATGGAAAAAATGGGTAGAAAAAATCATAGTAGCCTTTTTATTGTCATTTAATTCAAAATTAAGTCACTGACAAGAACCTTAATCTTAACCTTAACTTAAATCACAAAATGGCTTTCACCAACCTGGAGAAAACCGATATGACTTTGATCTATAGCGAAGCCCGTGGACATTCAGAGCTAGCACGGCAAATCTACGGTGAAAGGAAAAGATACTTCCCAATGCGCGAATCTTTGTAAACGTTGTGCAGCATCTTCGTGATTTCGGGCGTTTCGAATAAGCGCGATCTTGGCTGCCAACGCGAAGATCGCATTTTCGTGACAGAAGAAGAAATTCTTCACGAAATTGAAAACCAGAGTCGAACAAGTACTCGGCGTCTTGTAAATCACCTGGGAGTTTCTCAGTTTGTAGTTGGCCGCAAGTTCAAAAAGCCGCTCAGGAAATTCGCAAAATTTGGCTTGCATTGCAAACGATGGCAAGCATTTTGACCAACTTCTTTGATGTTTCATTTTATGCTTTTATTCATAATTACTTTGTTGTTTAAGCCTCTGTTGTTTTCTGAATAAGTTGTAGACACTATTTTATCATCACTTTACAAAATTTATCAAAGATTCATGATGAAAAAACAAATTTAACGATAAAAATTAACCATAACCTCAAATGACCCCACTTTCGATTCTTGTCATTTTGACAATCAATTTAAACTGTTTGGAGCTCAGATATTCCAAAAATCCGACATGAATAAACAAAATTAAAGCAATCGTACATAGATAATCTGAGGTAAACGTTCTGTGTAGTACGTAGAAATGACAAAATAATTTTGAGTTTTGAAATTTACCACCCAAAAAATAACGTTCATAATCAAGACGGTAATCATGATGACAATAAAGTACGGATTACAATTTTTTTTTTTTTTTTAATTGACAGACAATGACGGCCAACATTTTTTGACCGGCATAGTACTATGGCGGACAATAAATTTAGGCCGGCAAATTTCTGACATTTCAAAAAAGTCAATGCAAGCAACCATTTATTATCATTATGACTGATGTGTCAGTTTGTCAAACTGAAGGTTTTCAAGCTGTTTGGCGTTTCCTTCGCCCTTTTCGTAACTTACAGATCATGGCGCACTAGCATAACTGATTTGTAGTAGCACTTCTCTCTGGCGCACACTTCTTTTCCCAATTTTAATTTTGATTATCGCTGTCACGATGACAAGAATGACAAAAATCGAAAATGGGGTTAGTTGAACGTACTATGGCGGACAATAAATTTAGGCCGGCCTGTCATTGGCTTGACATCAAAATGTGAAGCTGGCATTATGTTCAACTAACCCCATTTTCGATTTTTGTCATTCTTGTCATCGTGACAGCGATAATCAAAATTAAAATCGCGAAAAGAAGCGTGCACCAGAGACAAGTGCTACTACAAATCAGTTATGCTAGTGCGTCATGATCTGTAAGTTACGAAAAGGGCGAAGGAAACGCCAAACAGCTTGAAAACCTTCAGTTTGGCAAACTGACACATCAGTCATAATGACAATAAATAAATGGTCGCTTGCATTGACTTTTTTGAAATGTCAGAAATTTGCCGGCCTAAATTTATTGTCCGCCATAGTACTACCTCAGGTTAAAAAATCTGCACAACTTTCAAAATCAGACTGTATATTACGAGTATATCAGCATACAGACTAAATTGATGAGCTTGACCAGAAATTTTTTGGACTCTCGTTATGTAGAATAAATCCATCAAATTCCGTATTATTGTCGAAAATAAACTAAACTGTTTCCAGTTGAAAATATAATTTATACAGTTTGTTCAGAACATACAGAAAGAGTATTTATCCCCGTTGGTAAGAAACGAATTTGCCCATTACGAAAACGTAAACACCTACAATTGACACATTTTCTACAAAACGGACATTTTATTATGAACAAACAGTTTATCTTTCAACAATGAGTTAGATAAGTAGGAAAAACACCCATCATTGTGGCAATATGTGTAAACCTATTAACAATTTTTTCAGCGCGCTTACTCCTTTCTGGGGCCATTAGAACATGATGTAATGTCCGGTAGGGGAACAAATTGTTCCACTTGAACTATTTTACGCAAGTTTGTTTAATATTAATCGGTAAAAAAAGATTAGCAAAGAACGGTGCGATTGAGATTTATGAAGTTGTTTCTGTACTTTTTACCTTACAAGGTAAATAAGAACATCAAGTCATCACGATCAAGGATTGCAACGTGTAATGATTAATTCCTGTTGAAAAAAAAGGTGTTGGTTCAAGATTCCAACGTCGTTCCGTCAAACCCACCCGGGCGTACAATAGGGCCACTAGTCTCAACTATTTTAACAGATTTAAAATTATCCCGACTAACCTATTTAACATTTTTCTCCGGCCTTTAAGTGAAATTTCGGCGCATAAATTTTTGACATAAATCTAAACTTCCAGACGTGTACGTCCTAAAAATACAACATTACATCCAGACTAAATGATCGTTTCATTCATGAGGAGCACACAAACATGACTTTGTTAAATTTCAAGGCCGAGAATTTTAGCTCATCGGTTCCAATAATGCAAAGCTGAACAAACAACATCAACAATTGAATGTTGAGAGATAAAAGAACATTACTGGTCAATAAATAAAAAAAGGTTCGATACAAATTGGATAAAAATAGAGATGAAATGAGCTTGTCAGAATCGAGACGCAACAGCTTCCCACGAAAATAGTCCAGGATTTATCAAATATGCAGACATTTTATAAAATTATTTCACGGGTGAGCAATTCAGCCATGAATTTAACACGTTTATTAAACACATCAACACACCTTTCATTCTCACAATTCAATGCAACACTTTTGGCCTTAACCTAAAGCGACCACTCGGATTTGCATGTTTCGCGAATGTGGTCAAGTGTCTCATGTAATTTACTGCATCTACAAAAACTAATGGTTGCGAGGCAAGATAAAAAATCGCGATTGTCAAAAACTGTCGTTTTGAGAAAATTTATGGAATCGTAAAATTGTTATTATTAATCTTCACAACCGTCAAATGTCAAGATCTGTAATCACCCCACATCTGCATGTCATATGTTCTGCCATGATAAGCATCATTTGTTATCTTATCAGAATTTCTTTTGAAGTTTCGTTAAAATTGAAGGAACAAAAACATTTCTTCTATTGCTTAAATTGGGTCAATATAGGCTGAGGTGTCCTCTTTCACTTGTGGTACTGTCACCGGGCCGGTGCAAAACTGGTCCACTTTTTTCCACCGTACACAAAAAGGAATTTCAAAAAGCATTCTTTCTTTAATCGACCCGGTTAATGTATTCAACCGTATTACGTGTCAACTACTTAACCTCTTTTAAGAACCGGAGGGTCAATTACCATAATTCGATTATGCCGTTTACACGAAAAAAAAAAATTGTTGCCGATTTGACTCGAGTTTTCGACGTCAATCGATATTGCTGTATTAACGCTCCTCTCGGTGGGAATTTTAAGGTGGAATCTTGATAGGGAGGCGAAGTGGAATTTCGTGCTTAACTCGATTACGTTTCAACTTCATCGCTCAATTCTGACATCAATCTAGTGAATTTTAATTTTCAATCGACCATAACGCGAGTTCAACAATTTTAATGTACGCCTGCGTTAACCGTAATCAAACGATTTTTGATGAGTACATATTCGATTTGGTTTGGCGGAATTATAATTGGCCGAAAACTGGTCCACACACAAATAACGTGCTCCGGAATAAACGTACCAAACTCATTATCTTCGTATTTGTTAATACGCACGCAAACTATGACTCAAAACTATATAATTATGAGTTTGACACAAATAAAAATTTAGTACGCAAATAAAACGAAATTATTCCGATATTTTTCCAAGGTCTTCGATGCCACCAGTTGTGAATCGGCCCCAACAGATCCGATCAAATTGGAACGATCTTTCCCACTATCATATTTCATTCACGACTCACCTTTTTTCAGTTTCTTTTCAGCTTTGATCCGCTCTTTCTCCAGGGTGGCAATTTTTTTCTTATCGATCGGTAGTTTTTCTTGGCCGCTTTTCTCGGACAGGATCAGCTGATCGCTGGCGGATTTCCCGTCGTTCTTATTTTTGTTTTTCATATTTCGCTCTGCACTAGTTAGACGCAAAACTGTCGAGAAACGTGCAACTTCTTGCAGAAACGGAACACGACTGATGCAAAAATCGCACTTAACGATCGCTCGACATTATCAACGTGCAATTTAGGTGAAAGTAAAAATTTTGTAATTGCACCGCCGTATAATGTGTGCTGTTGGCGATAGAAAGCCGTTAATCTCTAAAAATAAGTTTTTTGCGAAAAACTGAACGTTTCTGCTGGCGAATGACACGTTTTGTTGACTGAACTCGCTAATTCTCGTTGGTCTTACTTAATTAGCGATGACAGTAACGACAGTTCTGTTTTGGCAAATCGATTTATCTTTGAATCACAATTATTTTTACGTTAGGAAGCTGGAACGGTTGCGCGGCTCTTTAGTTAACACGGAGCGACACGACGAGCGACAAAAGGAAACGGTACACTGAAAGCAAAAGCACCGACACCGACTGAAGCCCCGTGCAGATGATGATGACTAACAGTCGAACGGGAGTGGAGAGACGTGAATGCAGCAATTTAAATTGTCAAATGTTTGACCGTTCATTGCACGCACGCATGCCGGTAATTTTAGGTCCACATTTTAAATTGCGACCAATATCTTCACCTCGCCTCGATACCACAAGAAATAAAAAATAATCCGCTCTGAAAACCGCCACGTACAAAACGAGGAACGGTTCGGGTTATTTTTGACGTTTTATGTACTACATTTTTCGTTTCGCTTCTTTGTTGGAAAATAGATAAAACTGTCGATAGCACAATCAAAGTCTCGTGAGATCTGACGTTTGTAAACTGGTAAATTATGAGTGAACTGGCCTTTGGCGAAAGTTCGTAGAATGTGCACAAGATATTCGTATCAATCTGTCAAATCGCAGTTTGTTTTTCAGCCGAAAGAGCGGAATTTGTGTACACAAAGTTACTAAATATAGTTTAACGCAAGGCTTTTATCCAGCATAAACATTGCCATGAATTTTCAGTTCATTCACACAAATCTATCAACAAATATTTTTATGAAAATGAATGTACACACGAGGGCAATAATACAACAATAAATACCAACAATGACACATCTCTAATGTTTACTTTCTCTATAAATGTCAATACCTTTATTAAATTGTGTAAACTTGAAAGGATGTTCGAAGTGAACACTTAATTACGCTTTAGTGTCTACTTCCTATGAAGGCGCGTTGGTCCAGTGGAAAAAATTACTTGGAAATTAACTCCCTACATGTTTCATTATGTTAATGAGTTCTAACAAATACCAGACTATTATATCAATTTACAAATTGAGAACAGCAAAACATTTGTTGTATCTTTTACAAATATGTATTATTCAGCATCCCCCGGAAAGCACCAGAGATAATTGCAAACAAAAACAACTTCATGTGAATTTTAAGCTAAAAAAGTTGAGTTTTTTCACGTCACGAATAAATCAACTTTCACAATTTTGATGAGGTTTATAACCGGAACAATCGAGCTTATTACTTGTAAATTTTGACAAAACGAGATTGGCAACATAACAGGATCTTGTGGTTTAATCACAGACACATCTGCTTTCCGTCCACTAGAATAACAGTTCTTCCACGCGATTTGTATGTATATACTTAAAAAAAATGTAAAAAAACTACCATTAAATGGAGCGTCACGTCCATTTTGTGTGTTCATTTGTAAAAATCTTGGTCACTTCTGCAAAAATAATTTAACTACAAACAGAATTTATTTCAACTTGAATATGTAAATTGAAAATGTTGCAATTTATAACAATAAACATTTTTAAAGAATGTATATTTGATAAAACAAAGATCGGTGTTTAAAAATTATTTTGGGAACTTGAAATATTGTGCTTGGAAAATAAACAGACAATTCAATTGTTCAAGTAATAACAGCTTTACAATATTTATAAAACAATTAATAAAACCATCTACAGTGTGGAACAAAATGACTTTCATTTAGTTAGGTTTGGAATTTTTTCACATGTAAATCTACTTGCACAGTTCAACTCTTCTTGAAGTAGCTACGTAAATGTCATCAATCAAATTAACTATTATTACAATTTACTGAATTGAATTAACAAACGAATAAAATGTATACCTAGCGTCTTAAAATAACGATTTTAGTCATATCATACCTTGGCAATAAAGCACATTTGGAATTTTGATGTATATTTTGAGGTTGGAGTACTGCCTTCCTTTTTTTCGTAGAGCGGCACTTCGTATTTTTACAAGGGTAGTGCAAAGGTAACTAGATGAAGATCATTTTGTTCCACACTGTATAAAAAATGTACCGAAGTTTATTAGTTGTCACTTTCGTCGTTCCTTTTTCTGATGTCAACTGTTATTTGTTGTCTGGGACAAATAACAAAGCAGTTCCATTTATTTAAATTTGTTTATTTATTAAAAATCCTGTTTACCTTCTGCTTTAAAAATATCTTATTATCCCATTAAACGCATCCATTATAATTGATGTTACGTTGCACAGCACATTAATAATAAAGATTCTACACTTCAAACTTCAAATGTCAATATTAACCACTTCATTTACATTAATTATCTTTTTATTCTAACTAGAATATAAATAATGTAGTCGGGTGCTTTGACTGGAGTGACATTATTCGTATTTCCAGAAGAATGTTATGGAAATAACATAAATAAGAAAGTAATAAAAAAAAATCTTGAAAATTTAAGTTAATAAGTATGCAAAAATGTTATATCAAAGAAATTGAAGTAGGAATGATGATCAATTAATAAGAAATCAAGAATATCAAATCAATTTTTTTTGCTTTTTTGTTTTCATTTAGCGAAACATTAAATATAATGCGACGTTTATCCCACATTTTTATCTCAGTAAAAATATCAATTGCCACCTAGAAAATTAAGATCCGCATTTTCTAAATTTCGTATTAACATTTTATATGATCGAGATTGTGCGTCCAAAGGTTGATGTTGAGATATTAATTATGAGAAAACTGTTACTTTTGTGGCAATAAAAATTTTGTATTTCTGATGATGTAAGCGTTCGTCGGGCACAAGAAGTTACGTGATTTGGATGAGACAAGTCAGAACATAAAAAATAAATTAATTGCACCGAATAGTTTTAATATTTATGAACAGTTTGGCAACTATATTTTTATGTTACATAACAAGACCATACACTAGTAAAACGTCCAGTTATGTTTTTGCGAATTACGTATCCCCCAACCTTGAGGTGTTAGCCTTGACTCTTGGCTACATATCTGCAAGTTATGGAAAAAAGTAAGTACAAGTGTAAGCAATTATCAAATTAAGAACCCAACCACTAATGATTTGTATGACCGCTCCTAAAAATACGCCAATTGTATTGGTACACAGGACCCAATTAGCGGTTTCTCAAAACGGTTTGTTCGCTTTTGAAAACCTGCAGCACCTATCACTGAATGCAAATATTTACCGTCAGTGACGTAATTTTCCGAGTCACATCTATTTTTACCATTATTAGGTGGACAACAAAACGCATTGCATTGAAATATGGGAAGACCTCGCGACTCTGATATTCGAGTGAAAGATGATTGCGGTCATCTTGGCAGGAAAAAACACAACAAACCACACTCACAGCCGCAACAATTAGAGATGATCATCGACGGCAAAAGGATCGTCGAAGCGAAAAATTAAATTTGATAAAAAAATACGGGAGTGTGTTGTTCTGGAAAAATCGATTTTCAAACTTGATTCTCTTTTGATCTCAAGCAACACGACGGGGGTCCTTCAACCAGGAAACGACGAACAAGTGATGTAGAAAGTGATTAACAATCGTTCTGATGCGAGCATCTTTCAGGAGGGCATGAAAGTGAAAACGTGTGATTCACTAGCATACGTTACAGGTAGACGACTTGTCGACCAGATCGAGTTTTGTTCCAGTTATGATAAAGAAATATCAATACATAAACCGCAACCCACGGATTTTATGTAACTGTTACGGAGGCCACCTACTATTTGTTCGAAACCAGTTATTAGCCCACATCTTGTACCGATAATCTAGAGATAATCCTTCGTTGTAAACTACAAAATCTTAAATAAATCACTTCTTCTATCGATAACGACACAAACGACCGATTTCCATCTACCGACCAGTTGGACAGACTCCAATTTTTCCCACTGTATCAAGTTGCCAACTTAATCAACGTTAGTTGCCTCACGATGCAATAAGATACTGGAAGCGAACTCGACAAGAACGACTTAGTTTGTTCTCAAAACGAATTCAATCGCGAAAATGATGAAATAAACATGTATCCAAAACCAGTGTCAAATCAATGAACGGCCTTACGTCTGGGACAACTTGATTCTCTTTTAAAACACCTCTTGATGTTATTAATCAGGTGTAATTTGCATCACAAATTTGTTTGACGACCATAACACTGGAAACAAAAATAATATGCTAATTTGATGTCTCATTTTAACTCTTCTTATTTTACTTTGCAAAATAAAACCCTCGTCACAGCTGTCAAATTATTAACAAAACTTGTTATCTTATTGCTTTAACAAACTAGAATTTTTCACTTTTTTCTTTTAATAACTTTCTTTTTTTTTCTTGTGTTCAGGAGTTGGATTTACTCTCTTTCTTCATTTGTTTTCTTTTCTCTCTTCAGAAAAATGATAAGCTGATGGAATAGCCTGAGCTAGACTTCACCTAATTTGTTCCGTTTTCTTTTCTTTTTTGAATAAAGGCATTATTATTATTAAAACAACTTACTGGCTCATCTTAAATTAATACATCTTCTGCACAAGAATTTGCAGCTTCGTAACTGGTAGTGAGAGTGATATGTTTCTTATTGGATTGAAATATTGTCCCATTACTTATCCTTTGTGGTTGAAGTAAAACAAATTTAAACCAATATTTAACGAGAACTGTAAATAGATAGGGTCTTATCTATGACAAATAATACTCCTTATCTAAGGTAAAACAGCACCATTTACATTATTAAATTGGAAACGAATCTTCGTTGTCTCAATACAACTCTTTGAAATAAAATCGTTTTCGTCTGCAATCACAAATTGAAAATAAATGCGTGAAACTGTCCAGATTTAAAAATATCTCGGGTCTCATGTTGATAATTGGTTACAGTTTTATTTTAGCATATGGAAAAAATCATAATATTTTTAACACTGCGACAGTCTGGAGAATTTTTAGAATTATTATCTTTAAAGTTTAATTTATGGTGATACTGATGACGCCGATGACACTATTTTACGCAAACAACGACATTTAAAAACGCACACGATATTAAGACGAGTTAATCAATGTTCCAAAGTTTATAAAAGTTTTGGGAAGGAAAGTGGCAATTTCGGGGGTTGGAAGTAAAATGTTTCATGCCTGTTTCTCTTGACACTCATGTTGAATATTAATGGATTAATATCTTGACTGAAACACTTTTCAAGTGTTTAAAAACATCTTCAAACTCCTAAATTCAGATTTTGTTGCGGTGTGGTCGCCAGGATTAGCCAAAATGAAGGTGTTGCTCATAAATGGATCATCATATTTAATCAAAAGGGTCAAGGCTTGTGGGGTAATAAAAACGCAATTAGCACAACAATCAACTTTTATGGTCATAAAACGAAAAGTGGCGTTAGTACTACGGCCGGTGTAGGTCCTACCCCAAGCCAGAGTGCAAATTGAAGGGTCGCCTAGTAACAAATTTATCGATCTTCGAAATCAAGGATTTATGCTTAAATGAGGTAATAATAAAATACAAGACGATTTTCACATCACTAATGGTTGAAGTTTGTGTTAAAATCAATGTCTAAAATTAAAGCCACAAAAAGAAGTCGACATCAAAGGGGTGTTTAATGACATGATAACAGCATCATTAAACGACAGTTTTAGATAATAAGGATCGTAATTGAATGACATAATAATTGTTAACACCACACATGTCCAGAGAACAAACATAAAATTATGCAAATAATAATGATAAAAAGTATAACCAAACACCGGCACAAACTCACCCATTTTCAATGAAGGTTCACACAACAACACCAGAATACCACTTTGCACCGCTTGTTAGTATTAAAACTGCATAGTTTATTTAATAATTAATCAAAAAATATATTTTATTTTTACAAATTATAAAAACTTGACATTCACGTCAACCTAGAATGGGCGAGCCCAAATTATTAATAGTTTTCATATTTTGACACTGCGCATTTATGGCAGCACCGCTGCTAAAGGCGAAAGCGCAGTGGCGGCGATAATCACAAGCAACCACAAATTACGGTACCGCCGCTATCAGTCTTGAGAGTACTTGAGTACTTGAGAACTAATGCATTTGGTCTCTTGTCTCTTGTGACATAAAATTTTCTCAGTGATTCTTCTTACAAGACTCATGATAATACAATTTATCTGTCATGTCATATCTACTAAATTGAGCTTACTTCAAAACATTCAAAACCAAGCAATAATTGAGCTTACGTTCAATCAAAATTATGACGTGTCATACGCGGTTTGAAGTTGTATCCACTTCATTTGAAAATAATAGCAGAGATATAATAGACAATGATTTACACTGCCTTAAGTTAGATTGACGTGATAAGACTAACAATAGGTGCATTCTTGTGTTGTATAAATAAGAAACATACAAAAAACTGAAATAACCGCTTAACAAATCAGTTTAAATCCTCCGAGTTTTTATCTTACATGTACGATTATTACGATCGCTGATAATTTTAAGAGTTTAATTTATTCAACAATTTGTCGGTCATTAGTTCCCACGGTTGGCGCCGCTGCGAGCTGTCAATTTGATCCCGGCCCGGAATAACCGTCAAGGTCATGATTGTCAAATTGTCAAAAGTTTCTATTTTGAAAATACGTGAAATTTTTATCAAAAACGATAATAAAACCCCCAAAATTAGTCATCAAATACAAGGTATTCGATAATTAAAATCCCGCATCCCATTGTGTCGCAACTGACAGCATCGCAAGATGACACAATTTACATAACAAATTCACGTGAGGGTTTGTTGTGTAAATAATAAAATTTTCATGATTCGCCTAATCAGTAGACTATTTTGTAATTGTGTTAATGTGATTAATGTTGATAAAAATTCTTGCGTAGACGTTTGAGTGCTGACTGTAGTAAAAATAACGGTTTGTCATAGGTTAAAGTACTGTTATGTGTTTTAATTTGGTACGATCTTTGAACACCTACCAAAAATGTTGGAAGGTCTCGCAGCATGGGTATTAAATAATTACCTAGGAAAATACGTCGAGAATTTAAACACAGACCAACTCAGCATCGCGTTATTATCTGGTAATTAACAGTTTTTTAACTAATTGCATAATTAGTATGAAAAATTTTCCAGGTAAAGTAGAGCTCGAGAACTTACCATTAAAAAAAGATGCACTGCGACATTTGGGTCTACCTATTGAAATCAAAGCGGGATTTATTGGAAAAGTCAAACTGCAAATACCAGTCAGACAAATAAGATCGGCGCCATGGGTAATAGCAATTGAGCAATTATATTTAGTAGCAAGCCCTTTACCAGTTGATGAGGTAATTGTTTATATATCAGTGAAGCTTTTTTATATTTGGAAACAACTATTTATGTAGTGGGATGCTGAATCAGAGGAGTTGTCAGCACAAGAACTGAAACTAAGTGCTTTAGATATTATCGAAGCTAGATGGCGTTTAGAAACAGAATCAAGAGACTCGAGTTCCACCTATTATGCTTCTAGCTATTCATCGTGGCTTAATTTTGGGGCAGGTTTAGTGTCAGATATAATAGAAAATTTACAGGTTTGTCCAGAGCATATGTATTTGAAATATTTT
This sequence comes from Tenebrio molitor, assembly GCF_963966145.1. Lineage (NCBI taxonomy): Eukaryota > Metazoa > Arthropoda > Insecta > Coleoptera > Tenebrionidae > Tenebrio > Tenebrio molitor. The sequence continues at coordinate 19,231,117 of NC_091048.1, read as the reverse complement.
ATAGAAGTTGTCATTTTTTAGTTGAAAATTCAAGATGTCCACATTCGATATGAAGATAGTGTTAGCATTTCAAATAAATCTGTTGCTTTCGGTGTTACTATGGAATCACTGTCGGCACAAAGCTGTGATGCTAATTGGGCACCAGGCTTTTCACATTGGGCTAAGGGATCAGAGTCTTTTAAAATATTAGAAATGCAAAAATTTGCCATATACTGGATAGATGTAGAACCAAATCACTTACTCTCACGACTTAGTTTAGGGGATTTAGCTGTAAGTAAGATTTTCAAACCTTTTTTTGTCGTTATTATCAACATTACAAAAATCTTGTTATACAGAAGGTTGTACCGTTAAACAGAAAATAGCATTAATTACAACCACATGAATTAATTAAATTGTGCAATACTCCCAAGAATAATTTTTTTAAATATAACAAATTTTCATTGTTAGATTGCCATGTCTCCAAATCAAACGACCAAGCAAATCCGCCACTATATTTTGGCACCAGTGAGTGCAATGGCTCATGTAAAGAGAAACAGAAGTGAGCAGCCTCTTAGATCTAGTGATACTCCACGACTAGTCTGTGATTTGATACTGGATGAAGTTCCACTAATCCTAGTAGATGTAATAGAACAATTTGTAACAAATTCAAAAATTATCCGTAAACTTTTAGTGGCAATATGATCAAATAGTGAAATGCGTTAAAGGTTTAGATAATATAGACCGTCTCAGGAGCCATCGTCGTTACAAGCCAGCTTGTACAGTTAAAGAAGATCCTAGAGCTTGGTGGTTTTACGCCATCAGCTGTCTTTATCCGGGCGGACAGCCGGCAATTTGTCGCCCGAGACCCACTCTAGAGTCGTGCCTGTTAAGAGCGAACCAGAACGTGAAATACGTTCAAATGTACATGAAGATCTTGGCAACTCCCAGTGTTGTTTTAACAGCTGAAGAAAAGAAACTCAAAGATGAGGTCGAGTGGGCCCGGGAATTTGAAGATTTAAAAGTATTGCGTGAAATCGCGATGAGATCTGTTCCCATTCCTGATAGAAACGGCACAAGCGGCAATTCCGCCGGAAGAAGCATGCTGGTGAGGTGGTTTCCACAATGGATGGGTTGGTACTCATCCCCGTCGACTGAATCAACACAAACCTCGCCAGAAACGACACAGTTAGAAGGAGAAATCTTGCAAGTTCTTAGCGACTCCGCCGAAAATAATACGATTTTAAAAAGGGATGCCGTGTTTGGTCATTTTAATTTTTGTTTGAAACGGGGATGTCTAACTCTGTGCGCGTCACGTGAAGATACAGGAGAAAGGTGGTTTTGTTTTAATTTATATTTGATTTAAATTTATTAAATATGATATTTGTAGTTCTCCCATGTTGGAATTAGAATTTAAAAATTTGTCTCTCAACATACTGAGTAGACCTAGAACGTCTTCACACTTAATCGAACTGTCTCTCGGTGCTATATATTTAAAAGACAAAATAACGTTAAATACAATGTTTCCGGTTTTGATGGGACCACCAGGTTTTGAAAGGACTACTTTCGGGAGGTCACAGGGTCCTAGTCCCAGAGCTAGTATAGCCAGTAGATTGGAGGAAGGAAACGAACATTTATTTTATTTGGGGTACGAGAAGAAACCTAAAAATACGGGCTGTGACTATAGGTTAGTACTATAAATCTGTAACGATTTAATTTTTGTTCGGAGGAGTTTAATTAAATATTAATAAAAACGTTGCAGGTTGTGTGTACGGTCAAAGTGTTTGGATGTAGTGTATCAGCCCAACGCTGTCCGTTGGTTAACCGAATTTCTGTGCTTGCCTCACCAACGAGACATTACCCAATCGAGAATTGAAGCAATGAAATCACGAACTAAGAAAGAATTAATCAAAAACTGGGAACAAATACTAGATGGACGAGATGTGGGTGTGTTTGTAGTGATTTTAATCAACTGATTGAGTGAGTTTCAGGTGGCTAGAACTACTTGGGAATTAGAATTAGACATATCCGCCCCACAAATTATTTTCGTGGAACAATTTACAGATAATAATTCTGCGATGGCTGTGATCGATTTTGGAAGACTTCAATTGAGCAATCATCCTGCACGGACAGAAGTCGTTGCCAAACCAGATTTTATCAATAAAGAAAGCGAAGATGACGGTAAAAATAAAATAAAAAAACCAATTGTGTAGAACTTGATGGAATTTTTTTCTAGAAACGTTCCTCACTCCTTGCTCAACACCGCCACAAAGCGAAGCTAGCGACTCTGAAGAACACACTTTAGAATTTTTGCCAAACTTAGAGCAAGACATGAAAGGCTCGTTCACAGAACGATCGTTGCACCATCGCCTGTATGACCGATATTGCGTCGAACTAACCGATTTACAAATTCTCATCGGAAAAGTCAAAGACAACTGGCGTTACGCGCACAACAAAGGTTCCTCGACCTTGCACGTTTTAGATCGTTTTAGCATTTCACTCCAAATAGAAAAGCGAATGATTCACACGTCGGATCCTTTGTACCCCAGTTTAATTATTAACACGAATTTGCCAAAATTAATCGCTCACTTAAACGAAAGTAAAATCGCAGCTGCTCGTACTTTGACCCAGATTATCACTATCACCGGTCTTCCCTCGCCGTTCAAATCTCCAGAAAATCCTGTTGAAATCGTACCAGACACCGGACAAAGCGACGACGATTCGTTTAGTCAAGACACCAGTGTCGAGATGTCGAGGTTGCTGATGGTGCAATTCACCGTGGACCAGTTATCGTTGGAAGTACAAAGCAGAGGGCGCTGTGTGGCTGAGCTTCAAGTTGCGGGAGTCAGAGTAGCCTTTACTAAGAGACCACGTGACATTACTGTTACTTTGACGGTGCACAGTTTGTTGTTGGTGGATGCACTACAGACCTTTGGCCCTGATTTTGAACTGTTAATAGCCAGTCATAAACATGTTGGGTGTGTTGGAGTTATTTCGTTGCATAAGTCTTGGAAACAAATACAATTGATTTAATTTTAGAATGGATTCCATGTCTGGCAGCTTGAGAGATAGTGAACCAACGTCTCCCACATCTCCAGCGAGTCCAGATCCCACAACGGGTAGGACTGGTGCCACTTCACCAATAGCTCTGAAGCAAGCTTTAAATAGTTTGGCAACCTCTTCTCCACCAAATTTTAGTGGTGTTCCAAGAGCACCAATAATTGTCGATACAGAGGCTTTAATATCGATTGAAGTACTCATAATGACAGGGCCTGAACCTGTACATATTGCTAACATACAGTTTAACAACCTTGACATAATTGGTAAGGTTTACCTGTTGACTGGAGGCGTCGAAATAACAATTTGTTCATTTAGCAAACCAGGAAACGTTAGTAGAGCTGATAGGCTTCACTCAGCGAGTATTTCCAAAATCTCAGAAACAAGCAAATGTAAATTTGTCATCGATTGTGTCTTCGAGTGTGCGAGACACCACCGGTTCATCTGAATCGCTTTTGGAAGAACCGTCGAAGTTGGGTTCGACAGAGCTCACTTTCGACTTTCACCGGTTGAACGTGCTACTTTTAAGAGGAGTAGTCAGAGATGGTGTGCTTTACGGTAAAAAAATTTGTACGGCCACAATGAGCGATGCTAAAATACAAGCGACAGTAGGTAAAGTCACTCGACGCTTGTAGTCTTAACGAGTCGTTAATTCATTTTACTACAGGCGGTACCGTCGAAGTTGAAGGTTCGTTGGGTGGACTGCAAGTTCTGGACTTGACGCCTGAGGGCCAAATGCATCAAAGAATCATCAGTGTCGGACGGAACCCGCTGTTGGAGACAATGCATCCGCTTTACACGATGTCGACACCGCACGACGACGACCGCACTGCTTTCAGCTTCAAAGTTGTGAGGAGTTTGGAAGTGACCAACGATAAAGACGCGGCCGACGTTACGATACGGATGGCGTCGTTGTGGTACACACATTCACCACAGTTTGTGATGGAGTTGCAGTCGTGTGCGTCGGAATTCAAGCAATATTTGTCAAATCTGGCACGGTCGATTCGAACTGCTGCGACGGATATGGCGTTGGGGCTGGTTCATGCAAGGTAAGAATGTTGGATTCACATTTACTTTCTCTTGTTCAGAATTTATTGTATAAATAACTTTACAAATGACTTGTGTAGGGCCGAAGCCTTGGCTCAGTCGCTGTACATGAATGCTCGCTTGTCGACCTCCATCTACGGAAGCGCTTTGTCGTTCTCTGAGTGTTCATCGCCTAGAAAAAGAAGGCGTAGTAGTTCGATGGATCCTTCAGGATTTTCTTCAGCTCGGGATACGATACCTCAAACTCCATACAGTCCTGCCGACGAGGATAATCTAATAATTGACTTAAGGCGAGTGGATTTATTTGTTTGTAATTTTTCTTTTAACCGATCACTTTAGACTGGACGTAGAACTAGACAGTCCCGTTGTGGTTGTGCCGCAAGCCAGTAACAGTCCGAAAGTTTTTGTAGCACATTTGGGAAAAATCAGTATTAACAATAAACATGACAGCGAGTTTGATTCGAACGGTCACGACTTCGAATATGCTGAATTTCGTGTGGAGCACTACGTCATTGAAATACGCGATATGAATTTGTTTTCGGTCGATACAAGCAACAGAAGAGTTCCTGGACCTATGCAAGTAGAGATATTTCACATTAGAGGCGCCAATTAAAGTTTTGTTTGTATTTTAGGATAACCAAACCTGAGATTTTGTACAGTTGCAAATCTTCAGCAAAACCTATTGTCCACGATACAGTCTTGCAGTTAAAAATACAAAGGGAAATTAACAAGAATCTAGTAACAACGCACAGTAGCGAATCAAATCTTTTATTTGACGATGATGATGCTATCAACAGTCATTCTTTCAACGAACATGTTTACGTAATATTCTATTTGTTCTAAATGCCGTGTATTTATTCTCTTTCTTGCAGATAAAAGGAAGTGTCGTGAATGACTTAAAAGTGTCGCTTACTCGCACTCAATACGAACAACTTTTAGACACTATACAGTGGCTGACTTCGCCACTGGTTAAGGTAGATGTGCAAGGTGTTTCCAGAGCCAATATTAAACCTACAGGAATGTTGTCGGACATCAGCGAAGAAGATACCGGAGTCACCACTCTGAACATGGATCCCCACGTCCGTGCCAAACTCTTCCCTTCAGTTCAAACAGGACGAGTGAAAAGTGTCTCTCCTACTAGCATGTCCTTGAGAGTTCTGTTCGAGTTACCGATTTTCACTGTCGAACTGCGAGGGGACTCCCCGACCGGTGAACAGGGTCTAGTCGACCTATCTTTTAGAGATTTCATTTTTAACTACGAGAAGTGTCATCTGTACGAGACCAATATTCAAGTATCTTTAAGATCGATCTTTATGGAGGATCTTCTGCAACCTGAAAATACTAAACAAAGAGCCATGGTGGTGTCATCTTCCGGAAACAACGTTCCACAGAGCTCCGTCTGCGTTTCGCGGTCATGTCCAGATGTTTCGTATTTACCTCACTTTAATAGCCCATCTCACGGCTCACTTCCGGATCATTTAGAAACAGCGCGAGTGTTCGGGATGAGACCTGTCAAAATACAGGCGAAAGTTGACGTCGTTTGTCCTAGTACGCCGCCACCGTCACCGTCTCAGGGTAGACCAAAGCCCGAGAGGAATCTTGTATTGATCAGTACCCTTCTGGTGGATCCCGCTACACCCAATTTCAGCACCACCTACAATTCGGTCAGTTGGTGACACACCGAGATGCGCTTTCGTCACAGTTATATTTTTCACAGATACAAAGATCAACATCTGTGGATTTCAATTGTTTGGATCTAGTGATTAGTGTTGAATCGTGGGTTGTGGTCATTGACTTTTTTAGTGCTTCACCGTCGAGTTCTGCTCGGAGGACCGAAGTCAAAGTCAATGTCCAGGCTAACGAAGATACACAAAATGGTGAGTCAGGTTATTTGTCTGCTTCAGTCAAGACTAAAGAGTTGTCTACACAGTAAACAAGAAAGAAAACACGGAAACTAATATCACGGTTAGATCTTTGAGCGTGGTTTTGGTCAGGCCGGACATAGAAGTAGCAAAGGCGAACATATCAAATGTTGATATTTCTGTGAAAACAAGTGGGTTATTTAAGGAAGTACAGGGTAAGTTGGGATCGATGTCTTTGTTAGATCTGACATTACACGGACAGTTGTACCGTGAAAGATTTATAACTGCGGGAAAGCAAGCGTTGCAGTTTAAATATGTTAGGTATATTAATACGAAGAGTTAATGTATCGTATTAATTCTGGGTAATTGCAGAGATTCTGAAAATAAATCACTAAATTACGACGCTCAACTATCGCTAGAAATGTCTTCAGTTATGTACGTGCACACTAAAAGATTCGTTGCCGAAATTCAAGCTTTCTTTAACCATTTTACGCAGTTGCAAGCCGTCATGAAGAGTATTAGAGCAGCGACTACCGGACAAATGGTTCGTTCAATTGCACAATCTTGACACAATTTCATACTGCACATTACAGATACGAGACGAGCCTTTAAAATTGTCTTTAGTACTCGAAGCTGGTTCGCCCATGATTCTTTTACCGGTCAGCTCGAAATCTCCCGATTTGTTGGTCGTCGATCTTGGACAACTCGTGGTTACAAATTCGTTTAAATTATCTGGTGATCCCGATACCATCAGTGTGGTAATCAGTGACGGTAATTTTTTTATCACGTGTCCCCGAATACATAAACTGGAGAAATGTTGCAGCAAGGAAATGTTTGCTAGACGTAATGATGATAGAGTTGGACAACATGGATTTGTACGCGGGTGTCAAAGAAAACGAAATCAGTTCTTCCAAAACGGAGGGGTTCAAACTAGGATTTGGACAAGTGACTAAAAGAGGGCCGAGTTTATTAAAGGAGAAATTCCAGTTGAAACTGCAAGTTGAACGTAACTTGAGCAGTAATGTTTGTCACAACGGTAAGTAAACTTGTGGAGTGTGTTTTAGACTTATTTGATTTGTATTTAGTGGCTGACATGAGCATATATGGACAGTTGTCCACTTTAGATGGACTGTTAGATCTTTCTCAGTATCGCTTAATACGAGGGCTTCTGGCGTTCAATTTAGGTGAAGATACTGAGAGAGTCTTACCTTCCGTAAACCCACCACCTTTTAATGCAGACGTAAGTTGACGTTTTCGTAACAATTGTATCAATATTTGATTGCGTATTGTAGCCAAGTATTCGGGATGTTTGGACTCTATCCTCCCTAAAATTGGATCTGCAAAATGTAACTTTGTGTTTGCAAGCCAGCAGTAACAGCGCACCTTTGACTTGCATTAACTTTATCAAGTCGAGACTGACAGTTGAGACATTCAGTAACTTTAGTCAAGATATTGATCTAATTTCTCAAGAAATTTTGGTTATGGATACACGATTTAATGACATACCCAACGACAGTCGTCCCAACATTTTTCAAAATATTCTACAACCAATCAAATGTTCAAAACAAGACAATTTAGTGCAAGCCGAAATTCACAGCAGGAAAAGACAAGATCACTCGAAGTATACTATACTTTTAAACAACATGAGACTTATGGCGATTTTTGACTGGTGGGAAGCCGTTCAAAAATACATTTTCCAAGAAATTGAAAATAATTCTGGTAGTCCTGAACATCAAAAAATTGTCGCTAATAAGAAAAATGACGACGTACCGTATGAACTGAAACTGAATATAACTGATTCGGAAATTGTCGTTGTTGAAGATACTTCCCAATGGGATTCCAACGCGGTCATCTTGAAGGTACAATTTTGAACTGCGCCTGTATTGCGTATTGAATTCGTTTGTTTCTAGAGCACTACAGTGGTGACGTACAAACCAAAAAACACAGAAAAACCACTCTCCTGTAGTCTGAATAACTGCGAAATGTTTTCTTGCATACTAGGAATGGAGGAAGACACTGCTTTGTCGATCATAGATCCGATCACTTTAAATATGGACATAAATAAAGACAACATTTTAGAAGCGCAACTTCAGTTCTTGACAGTACGATTGTCCTATCATGACATGTGCATGTTCTTGCAAATGTTGAATTCCATTCCTAAGCAAATGTTTGCAAACAAAGAGATGGAAGCCAGTCAAAGTGTTGCCACTAAAAGTAACAATGCACAATTTTTCAAAGTAGGTGATTAACTGAATTGTTTGTAGATCAAATAGCTAGATTAACAACACTAGGATTTAAAACTGAAGATTGTTTAAAAGCGTTGGAGTTGTGCGGGCAAAATTTGGATGATGCTGCTTTATGGCTAATACAATATGGCACGCCTTTCCATAATCGCGTAAATAATACCACGCCTCTCAACATTCGAGCTATTGAAGTATGTCTCTTACAGTTAATAAGTTACTCTTAAATACTGTATTAATTTCTGCTCTTGTTTAAAAATTAATTAAACATCGAGAGCAGATCATGATGTAGCATTTGTATAACACATTTTCTTTTTCAAGGTTAAAGCAAACTGTATTTCAATCTGTATAATTGATGACTGTGGCGATTCTGATGTACCCTTGTTGGAATTGTCGTTTTCACAACTAAATTTGTACCAGTTGTTGCCAGAATTTGAAATAAATGATCCAGTGTATCCTCAGGGAACATTGGAATGTGTTTTGGCCAGCGATTATTACAACAGAGTTTTATCTGGATGGGAACCGGTCATCGAACCATGGAAGTAAGTAAAATGTTGTGTTAAATCCGTGTCACTAACGTTGCTGTTAGGTGTAAAGTGTCTTGGGAAAAGTCACTCTCCAAAGACTTGAAACGCAACCGTTTCAACATACGAGCTGAATCTGCGGCAGTCATAAACATCAATATAACATCGACTTTAGTTGAGTTGTACAAACAAGTGAAAGAGAATTGGACGAAGGATTATTATAGCGGCAATCAGAATCACAGGGAGGCAACTACAAGCGCGGGTTACCGAACACGGTCGCCTTTTGTACCATTCGCTCTGAAAAACGACACAGGCTCCCCCTTACATTTCACCACACTGATTACTGAACTAAACAAATTCAAAGCGGTAACAGATTACAGCAGCAACGATTCTTGGATTTTAGTGGCCCCAGGTGAAACAGTACCTTTCTCATTTCGAAATCGCGTAAAAATGAGACATCACGACTCGCACAAAATGAAAATGCATCAATTGGGGGTGAAAGTCGAAGGTTGGCAGCCTCTAACGCCTGTCACCGTCGATAAAGTAGGAATCTATTTTCGAATAACTCACGCACAAATACAAAATAGGGTACGACTCGATTTTTTACTGTTATTTGTTCACGTTATCAGTGAATTTTAGTCACAAGCTGAGGTTCCCTCCGCCCGTATTGTCTTCGACATATCGTTAGAAGGTTCAGCGAGGAAGTTGATAACGGTGCGTTCGGCACTTGTCATTATCAATAAATTGCCACATTCTGTTGATCTGAAGTTGGAAAGTCAGCTACCTCACGCTGCAGGTAACGAACAGTTTTATTTTTTAACTATGAATATTAATGTATTTTTTAGTGACTATGTGGGCTGCAAGTAAGACTTTTAATATCGACAGTGGAGGCCAACTGGCAGTGCCTGTTGTACACGCACACTCTTTAATAACAGCGAGACCTACTGGTTTTTCTTATAACTATATGTACTGTTCTCCTACTTTGTCCTGGATACAAATGCCCAGTTACATAGATTCGGTGTATGAAGTGCGCATATGTCACTCACACAAAGGTCACCTTTACAGATTCTGTGCTCAGTTAGTAAAGGAAGCACACTCTACTGAAAGAAACATACATTTAGGCCAGCCCGCTCACAGAATAGTGTTGCTTCCAGCAGTCAAATTATGTAATCTACTTCCTATAGACATAAACTACAAGCTGTCAGGAGAAAAAGGCTGTGTTGTAGGAGGATCAAATGCTGCAATCACAAACGTAAGTTTAGACCAAGGTGTGTGGCTTGCAATCAAGTATTGGACTTGTAGGTTGATTTGGACGAAACTGTCGAGTTAGATGTTACGTTGGAAAATTTTACGACGTCCAGTAAAGTCGTGATTCCCGCCGGTTGCAGTATAGATTTTAAATGTAGAATCAATCTCGAAGATGAACGAGGGAGAAAATTATTTTTGTTAGCGGTGGTATCGCCGAATAACGGTGCCAAACTGAAAATTACAGTATCGGTGCCTTATTGGATTATCAATAAAACTGGATTGCCGTTAGTTTTTAGACAAGCAGGAACGTCACATGAAAGCGCTGGACAATTTGAAGAACACGAAATCGCAAGAATGGTCAGTCCGCTGCTTTTCAGTTTCTCAGATCAGGAAGCAAGTCCCACTATTAATGCGCGCGTTGGTCATCATGTCATAAGGGACGGATCGCCTCAGGTGTGTTTATAAAAATATTTTTAACACGACCTGCTGTATTATATATTAATTCAAGAATTTAATTTCAAAGCAGCAAAAAACAAGCAGTTTTTTACTTCAAATTCAAAATGTCATTTGAACAAGAAAAATTCTCGGTGACAAAAACTTAAGATGTATAATATCCCCAAAAAGCGCCCGTACACTAGCGCTCTGCGGGGATCACTCAAACTACACTTTTGAACAAGCCGGTTATTATAATACAGCAAGTCGTGATTTTTAGTAATAGTAAGGGTGATAAATATCATTTTGAATTATTATTGTTTTATTAAAATAATTATATTTTGTTCTGGTAGTGGTGCTCCAACTTTCACGTACAGAAAGGCATCCAAGTGAAAAAATTGCACGTGACCATGCGGGACGGCAAACCCGACACCGTCTTCATAGTTGGTGTTGAAGTGCGTCCAGGCCGTGGCAAGTACAGATCGACCAGTATTATAACAATTTCGCCACGATATCAATTGTACAATCAAAGTTCTTACAAGCTCATTTTTACTCAGAGTTGTTTTGCTAAAAATTTAGTAAGTTTGTTTCGTGTTTGTGCGTACGTTGTATAACAAAGTTGCCATTTTAGACCGACTCGAAGTCTCAAAAGGCATGTTTGAAAGCAATGCCAAATTCTCACATTCCCTTTCATTGGCCACGACTAGACAAAGATCAGTTGTTATGCGTTTCGATACAAGACATACCCGATTGTTGTTGGTCGGGTGGACTGAAAATTGACGAAATCAATTCTTTGCACGTTAACGTAAGAGATCCGAACGCTAGAGTGTACTTTGTGAGATTAGAAGTGCTGCTGCAAGGTGCTACGTTCTTTATTATTTTCACCGATGCCGACACACTGCCGCCCCCTATTCGTGTCGATAATTTCTCAGAAGTGACCATAACTTTTGCTCAAGTTAGTTGCAAAGACCTGATGCATAGTACGGCAAGAGCACACTCCAGTGTGCCGTACGCATGGGATCAACCAACGGAACGTCAGTCTTTGACGGTAACAGTTCCTGGAGGAATCTCAGAAACGTACGACTTGAACAAATTAGGGAAAGCTGCGGGGCTCACATATGAAAATTTCATCTACATCGCTTTTACAGGCACTTTCAAAAAGTAAATCGTTCGAGTCATCATGTTTTGTTAAGTATTGAATGAAATATTTTAGTGGCGCAGATGTTATGGATCCCCTCGATGTGGAAAGTCAGGAGTTGGTTTTAGACGTCGTCAAAACCAATCAGGTTATTCTCAGTCGCAAACGACACGGTTTGCGGTCTCAGCTTTGGCGCATGACACCTGAAGGTAGACTGCAACACGAGGGCAGCAGTCCGCCATCTTATCCGCATCAACAGACCAAATCGAATAACATTTTGGTCCTCGATATAGAGAATACCGCACCGCAACCCAATACTTATTCGAGATTGGTGTTGCGCAGGGTCGATCCCCGCAGAAGGTCCACACAAACGTGGAGGTTCACCGAAGAAGGACGACTGTGTTGTGTCCATTGCAACATGTGCGTCCAGGCTCAGGACGGATTTTTCGGGTTGAGACAAGGTAAGGAAAGGTCACAACGTGAAGCGTCATCATTTTATCATTTCTCGTTACATTCTTTTGTAGGAAGTAAAAATGCGGGCAGCTGGCAACAGTGTATGTACTACCATTTTTGTTTGTTCATTTTATGTTCTCATTTCATTTGCCGGTTTTGTTTGATCGTTTGAATTCCTTTTTGCATGTTTACAAACTGACTAGCTCATTAATGAGAAACACAACAGCACGTCTTCTTCAACAACAAAAAGTAAAGAAATGAACACTTTTGGTCTTTGAATTGTGGGAAGATCATAATGCAGTTAATAAAAGTTATATTTGCACTTTGTAATTTAAAGTTGTACGCAGGTGGCTTGAAATGTTTAATATTTTTTCAGGGAACTCAGCCGTCTTGGGATTCCCTCAGCCAATATGTCACAAATTGACAGATACAGGCATACCAATAGAACAAGCCATAAGTCGCCAAAGACTCAGGCCCGGTTCAGGTTTATTATCAGTTAGCGTAACGATGGACGGCCCTACTCGAGTTTTAAGCATAAAAGACGTAAAAGAAGCGCGAATTTATGCCACTCCTGACGAACGAGAATGGAGCAGTATATCAATGCAACAAAGACCAAATCTCACAGTCGATGAAAACGACAACAAAGCAGATCAAAGAGAATTGCAAGTAACGATAAATCTGGAAGGACTCGGCATCAGTTTAGTTTGTTGTAAAACACCAGAAGAATTGCTGTACGCATTGTTTTCCAATATAGTGGGTGAAACCGTGATTACACCTGTATCAAAACAATTTTGTATTAGTGTGGGTGATGTACAGATCGATAATCAGGTACGTCGAATTATTTTTTTCTAACAACTTAATCGAAGTAATTCAATTTGCATCTTAGTTGTTTGAAACCCCAGTTCCCGTAGTTCTTTATGTAACACCCCCGAGTTCCCGAAATAACGACGAAATGAATCACAAATTGCCAGCCATTGATTTCACAGCGGAACTTCAAGAGAAACTGAACACGAACGCTGATATTTTTAAGGTAGTTTGATAAGTCGTGGTTTTGACAGTCGCGTCTAATTTTTCGTTTGCAGTATTTAATTTTACGTTTGAAGAAAATCACGATCATTCTCGAGGAAAAGTTGCTTTTGAAATTGTTCGATTTCATCGGGTATCACTCGCGCGAAGAAGAACTAATCAACAAAGACGAAAACGATTACGAAGTTCAGCGGTTACTTCTCGAAGTGTCCGCGGCGCATTCCAAACGTTACTACTTCGGAGTGATCCAATTGATTTTGGATCAGATAAGACTGAGTGTTAAAACAGCGACCAAACTGCCGCCTCACTTGCAAAAAATCAAGAGAAAACTGGGTTTGACACTGATTAAATTCGAGGATGCAGCAGTTGACTTGCAAGCCTTCGACCGCAGACACCTCTTCGAAACCAGTCAATTTTTGATCAACTCCATCATCAAACATTTCAAAGACGTAAGTTCGAGTGACAACAAATTAGAAATTTATTAGTTCGGAAACTGTTAGGAGCTGATGTGGCAAGCCGGTATAATCTTGGTTTCTGTCGACTTCTTGGGCAACCCGCTCGGTTTTGTCAACGACGTTTCCGAAGGCTTCTCCGGTCTATTGTTCGAAGGGAACGTGGGAGCGTTGGTCAAAAACGTGACTCACGGAATTTCCAACAGTGCCGTAAAAGTGACCGAATCGATTTCGGACGGTCTGGGTCGTGCAGTTCTCGACGACCACCACGAAGAAGTGCGACAAAAAATCAGACAAGTGGAAAGCGGTCGCAGCAGGGATCACATCGTCGCAGGATTCAAAGGTTTGGGTTTTGGAATTTTAGGAGGCGCCACTGGTTTATTCAAACAAGTGTACGAAGGCGCTTCTAATGATGGAATACCGGGGGTGATTTCGGGAATAGGGAAGGGACTAGTAGGAGCTGTCACTAAGCCAGTGGTAGGAGTCTTAGACTTCGCGTCGGAAACCGCTAGAGCCGTAAGAGATTCAAGCAGGAGGTAATGACTCAAATATTATGAAAACATTTCTCGATAATAATGTATTGTAGCAAGTCCATTCCCGAAAGGATCAGACTTCCGAGGTGTGTTTGTGGACCTGGCAGTCTGCTACCACGCTACAGTTCCAAACAAAGTCAGGGTCAACTTTACCTATACATTGTCAATGATAAGTAAGTACAAGCAGTCCAGCTCCACTAAGAACAGTTTCGACATTGAAAATTTCTGCTTCCATCATTTTTAGAAACTACAAAGAACAGTTAGTAGCGTATGCAATTCTTGGCAGCGCGTCTGAAGATCTGCACTGCATTGTGTCTAACTTGAAATTGCGAATTGTAGCCAGTACACATGCACCTGACCTCACTCCTGTCATCGACTGTAACTTGAGGCAAGTGTTTTTCTTCGTTTTTCCTAATTTCGTAAAAAATGTAGGAGTATTATTTTTACAGCGATTTAGAGTCTTGCGAGGTTATCGTCGAGAATGAGGGTACCGAACCCAGATATTACATAGAAATCGTGATGCACGTAGCTGGAACAAGCGCAGCTTTAGTTAATCCTGATCCAGTGAAGAAACCTCGCGTTCGTTGTAAGTCAGCTGATTTAGCCAAGTCGGTGTCACAACAAATAAATTATGCTAAACGATTATACTTTGAGCGACTTTATACATTGAACAGTGACAATATTATCAATTTAGAAGACTGAATATTATCCATTCTTATGTTTATTAGTATTACACTTGTTGGTCCTTTTTATTTTTTAGTATTTCTTTGTTTATAGTTTATTTCCGAAGCGTTATAGTGTCTATGTTTGTTCCATTTATTTAAAGTGCCTTTATAAATATGCTTTTGTTGTAAAGACATGTAAATAGGCTGTCAATACGCATTTTGTTTTTAATTTTTGTTAATTTTTATCAGGGGATTGTTTCGTTTTTGTTTTCTTTTGTAGCTATTAGCAATAATTTTTTAATATCAAATCAAATGTTGTAAATAATGTCACTATAATTTTTTACCAAAGATTATATTAAACCAATTGGTGTTGCTATAAACTTTTATTCTAATTCACACATTTTGTAATCCATTTCCGACGAATCCTCCAGTGTAAGGGAAATACGAGTAATGATGTCCTTTCAATCAATTTAAATTGCTTTATTGATAAAAGTAATACAAAACAAAGCAACATTCAATATAAAAATATATTATTTCATTATAGTATACGAGAATTTTTAAGTTTTAACGTGCGTAGCTTTTTTGGTGGACCTCGCAGGCGCGGCACATCCTTCACAACCACAGTCAGATGGTACTTCAATCTTTTTGTTCCATTTAAAACCATCTTCACACTCCAATTCAACTTCCAAAGGAACATAGCGCGTTGCTTGGCAACAAGAACAATCACTTTCGTGTGCACCTTTTTCTGTTAAAATGAATGATAAAGAAAGAAATTCGCTTCGATTAAAAACGACTTACTGGCATTAAAAGAAGTCGACGAATGACAAATTCCTATGCATTCCTTGAACGATGGTATTGCCTTTTTGTTAACACATTTGCCGTGTTCCCCGCGATGAGCTGTCACCAATCCTACAGTTTTGTTAAGCGCGATTTCCTCCGAACCACATTTTACTACAAAACAAAGTCCAATCAATTGTAACCAACTGTAGAGACCACAGAAACTTACTTTGCGCAGCTGAGGTGATGTTACAGTATTTGCAACACCCTTTGCTGTACACATTCTTTTCTGGACAGTCTTCAAGAGAGGGACACGTTTCTTGCTCACTTGAAACCATAAGCTCGCCGCCCAACGAGTTGCAAGTGTACGTCGTGCAATTATCAGGGGACATCCATTTCTCGTCCGGTTTTTTCAACTCATCCTTAACCACACAAGCAACTTGGACGCATTTGCCGCAACACGTCTCATTCGATTCTTCGTATTCCCACCCCTGCAACAATTCATTTGTTACTTTCAACAGTTGCAAAATTTGGCATCACCTTTGAACAAGTAGTTTTGCAGGTCTCGATCGATTCTTGCTTGATGATCTCTCCGTTCTTATTTTTTCCGCACGTTATGTTTTTGCATTTGTCTCCATCGGGAGAAGGCAACGTTTCCCCAACATTGTACACTTTACCCTCCACTTTACACGCGGTTGTTCTGTGTTCTTTGCAACATTCACCTTCGATTGCAACACTTTCGAAAACAAAGTCGTCGATGTAGTCTTTAGGTAACTCGGGACAATTAACTTTCTGTGACTGCACTTGCATCTGAAAATTTGTTCATCGTAATGTAATCAAAATTTCCTCAACTCTATCCATCTTACCGATCCGTTGATCGTCAAACAAAAGTATTTGGTACAATGGTCAGGTGACTCCCATGCATCTCCCTCTTTGTGAATGGATCCGTCGACTACACACGCGTAAGGTTTGCAAGAACCGCAACACTGTTTCGCTTCAGGAGACGCAGCGACGTATTTGTAACCCAAATCGCAATCGGTGTCACACTTTGTGACCTTTGTTTCTTTCTGGATACCGCTTGTACTGTTCACACATTCATAAATAGTACAGTAGTCTTTTTCTTTGGTCCACTTCTTGCCAACTTCGTAAACTTTTTGATTATGCTTGCACGCCACTCTTTTCACATTTGGACAACACTTGTCGTACACAAATTCTGGTTCTAGCTCATAATCGAGATAATCTTGAGAGATTTCGATGGCAGAACAGTCGCTGTGACTACAAGTGGGTTGATAATTGCCGACACTCGTAATCGAACATTTACACTGGCGACAAGGACCGTCTTGCCAAGTTTCGTTGGCGTTCTTCAATACTTTCTGTTTTTCCATTTCAGTTCTAGCCCTCTCTCCTCCAGTTTCCGCCGCTGTGTACTCATTTTCGTAAATGCATTTGTCTTTCGGCGGTTCGCAAGTGTACAAAGGACAACATTCTCCCGTACCAGTTTCATTTTTTAATGTGTGGTATTGCTGGCACGGTTTTGGTTTAGGACAGAGCTCTTTCTTGCAGATTATTTTAACTTCCGGACAACAACCACTGTCGTCAATCGTTTTAACGTACCCATCCTTCAAAGGTTGTTCTGTCGGCGTGTCTGTAGGCTCACACTCTTCAACTGGTTTACACTCGCAGATAAATTGCTGACATCCGTTCGGTTTCGTCGCCAACTTTGTTATTTGTCCAGGTCCACAAGTAATAACTTGAGGAGTTTCGCAAGTTGGCCCGGCAGTTGGTTCAGGTACTGCAACTTCTCATCAGTGGTGTACTTACTACAAACACCCAAAAACTTACCGCAAGCATATTTGTCACAACATTCCTTCTCTCCAGATGGCACCTTCATCACTTGATAACCTTGCTCGCAGATTTTATCAGCACCCGAACAGCGCTCAGTTTCACACTTTTGTGAGGTGCCCTCGCAAGTGCAAGATGTGCATTTGTCCATTTTCCAAGTGTCTCCAGGGTGGTGACCTTCCTCATCACAAACCTCACAGTCTTTCTCAACTACGCAGGTGTCGTTTCGTAAAAGCTGCAAATTTGTAATGAAACACAAAACCAACTGACAATCTTTTTTAGACTGTACCTGTCCTTCGGGGCAGAAACAACCCTCGACTGGTATCTTGGGACAGTTCTTTTCTTCTTTTTCTTTTATGCTTTGGCATGTTTTTGGACAACTTGTACCGCACGGGTTGTAAATTTTATCAGGTGGGCACGTTTTGGGGCAAACGTTGGTGCGCCAGTTGATGCAAAAACCGGTGTTGCTGCAGTCTCTGGCATATGCTTCGATGGCGGTGCATGCCAGCTCTGGGTGGTTGCCGCAAGTGTCTTTTTTGCACCACTCCAAAAACAAAGACGGGTCTAAAACGCGAAGACATTGTCCGAATGTTTTGTAATCCAGAATTAAGTTGCAAGGGTCAGATTTTTTAGGTAGTGGTGGACAATCTTCCGGTTTATTTGCACACATCTCTTTAGACTGTCCTCCGGGAAGTTTGTCGTACAACCAGCTCAAGGCAAATTCGTCAGTGTCGTTAATTATAGCTCCGCTAGGAGTGCGCAAATCGTCATACGGATTGTGATCGCAATCACCACAAAGTCCCTCGAGTTTGCCTCCGTATTTCTGCGATGGGGCCTTAATCGAGGTACCCAGAGACGGATAATAAACTGAAACGTCAACTTGAACGTCTGTTAAATGAATTTTGAGATGTTTCGTGGCAGTTTCTCTAATACGGGCCCAACTACTAACGTCTGAAAAATCTTCGATGTGTTCACCATTTACGATCAGTTTCAGCTTGTGCCGGATCATGTCAGTGAAAATGTGGATCTTGCGCCCCTGATACAATATTGTAACTTTCCCCACGCATGTTTTTTTCGCATTATTTTTGCAAGGAGCGTTTGTGATCAAAACCTAGAAAAATCAATCACACAAGATAAACCTTTACACTGTTTCCATACCTGGAATTTGTGTTTCTTGTCCTCACCAACTGCGTCTCTCGACATGACGTAGACGCAGTTTGCGTTTATGGTAAAGTTGGTGTCGTCGTACGTTACGTACTGAAGGTGAGGAAGGACGTTGCATTCACAGTCTCCACAGTTTGAAGGACTGATGCAAGTGTCTCCCTTTTTGACTAGACCTGGGGGACAATAACAACCGGGGAAGCACACGTTGGGTACTTTGGGACAAGCGGCGTCGGAACTCGAGAGGGATTCACAAGTTGGTTCGCATTTACGTTGGTAGCAGTCATGGTAAACCAAAGGAGCGTCACAAGTTGCAGCTGCAATCAAATAGAAAGAATTTGCTGAACACCGTTCGCGTTGTTTTGGGATAATGGGATTAATGGTGGGCCATGATTCATGATTTACTTTTTTAACGTTGGACAACTGTTTGATTTCTGTCATTATATTAAAGTGCCTGACATGCGGACCTGCCAAAATGAACATAACGTGTTGCTAAATTTCCAGCGATGTCTGAGTATTCTCCTGTTGCAAACCATTGGGTGATTCAAAATGAATGTGGGTAAATATGGCAACTATATACGAAAATGTATGTGGCAATTGTGTGGGTGGGGTAGAGTTGACATTTGTATGACATTTCATAAGGGTGCATTTGATTTTTTTATAGACTACGTCCACTGATAGAATGCATTTTTTTAAATATCCTTAGATAACAAAATCCCCAAACCATAACATTAAAATATTAATATAGATTGTGTTGGTAATATCTTGAAGCATTCGCGCCACTGATTCTCATTGGTTGTTATATCTTGGTTGTTATGAAACCCACGCGAAAAATAAATTATATGACATTTCAAATTTGAAATTGTCAGTTCTGTCAAGCGGTTTAAGCATTTAGATTTGCGATTTTTCATCTTTAGAGCTTTGTTTTGCGATTCTCTCGTTTTAAAAGTTATTCGTTTTGATCGTGTTGCTGTTTTGATCTGTTCCGTTGCGATTTTTTGTTGATTTTTTTAAATTTGTGAAGTGAGTGCGTGCCTGGCGTGCCTCAAGAATCTGACATTACAAACATCGAAAATGATACAGAGGTAATTTTTGTTCATGCATTAAATAGGAGTCATATTAAATAATCTCTTGCTTGTCTTTAGCCATTTCCGAAAAAAGCTGGATATTTTAATTTCAATAGCCAGCTTTTTCGGAAATTCGAAAATGTATTGTGGGTTGCATTTTTTATTCCGTCGGGCACATTATCACTCGTGAAATACCCTGTATTAATAAAACCTAATATATTACTCCTACCACAGACCAATATAGTTATTAAGACAACAAGGGTTTTATAGACGATTTAAAAATCGAGATCGTAGTTTAAATCAGAGCGACCGCAGGGAGCGAGGATTTAATAGATCGAGATTTTTAAACTATAAAACACGCGTTGTCTTCAAGATTTTTTCTAACACTAACATCTTATCAGAAATTTTAATAAATTCAGAAATTTTTCGAGGCGCGTCACAATACACAAAATGCGGAGGTTGCCGTGGATACTATGGTAATAATATAAAAGAAAATTTTTATTTAAGAATTAAATCTATTTTAAAATCAAAATTAAACGGTAATAATTTAATTAAAGCAGTTAATACATATGCTGTTCCATTACTGACCTATTCTTTCGGTGTTATTAAATGGTCCAAAACTAATTTACAGAACATAAACATTAAAACTAGAGTTCTTTTTACCAAATTTAGTAAACACCATCCTAAATCTGCTATTGAAAGATTTAATTTACCACGCGAAAACGGTGGTAGGGGTTTTTCAAATCTAGAAATACTGCTAAAAAATCAAATTGCTTCACTAAAAAATTATTTCCTCAATAGAGCTCATGATAACACCTTTTTCAATGCTTTGGTTTCAGCCGATAAAGGCTACACACCTTTAAATTTAAGTGATAATATAATTTCAGACATTGTTAAGCCAAATATACCTGACACAATAGCAAATATAAAACAGAAGTCTTTACATGGGAGATACTTTAAAGAACTGGAACAACCAGAAATTAATATTCAGGCCTCTCATGCATGGCTTAAGAAATCAAATATTCACCCTGAGACGGAGGGTTTTATATTTGCAATACAAGATCGTGTTATAAATACAAGAAATTATAAAAAACACATATGCGGTTTACAATCGATAATTGATAAATGTAGGATTTGCGGAACTGAAGGGGAAACAATTGAACACATCATTTATTCTTGCACCGTTTTGGCTCAAAGCGAATATAAAAAACGTCACGATATATTCGCTAAAATTATGCACATGAATTTAGCTGTTAAATTCAATTTATTAAAGAATACACAACCACATTATAGTTATACACCAGAAAGTTGTTTGAAAAATGACAGTTACAAGTTATATTTTGATAGAACAATTTTAACTGACATTCATATTAAGCATAACAGACCAGACATTATAATTTTAAATAAACAACAAAAGCAAGCATATCTTTTAGATATAGCTGTTCCAAATTCACATAATATAACACAGACATATAACACAAAAATTAATAAATATTTAGAGCTGTCCGTTGCTATGAGAAATCTTTGGTGTTTAGAAAAAATTTCGATTTTACCACTTGTAATTTCAGCAACGGGAATAGTACCGCAATCTCTTTTTAAAAATTTAAAAATTCTGGATTTAGATAACACATTGGTAGTTGAAATTCAAAAAGGTATATTATTATACTCATGTCACATCGTGAGGAAGTTCCTTAACATTGACACAGAACATAATACACAACAAAGTCAAAATGCGGAGGCGAGACGCCGGTAATTATGTTGATAAGCACTGCACTATTACTTGATAGTAATATCCGTAATAGTGTATGTACTCCGGCAAAATTTCCGTGCCGCCGGGTGGAGGTGGGATAGTGTTTCAACAAATTTGGAAAAAAACAATTTTCATCGTTGAAATGTGCCAAAACGTTCCAGAAGAAATAAGAAAAAAGGGACAATTTGTTACCAATGAAGTCTAAAAGTGCATACGAAAAGGTGTATGTTTCGTTTCAAGGCCGGAACAATAAAAAAAAGCATCAGGGAGGTAACGGAAGATGTCATTTTGGCTTTTCTTGATATGGGGTAAGCGTGTAGAACTTCATTAAAAGTTAATTCACACTACGGCAACAATCATTTGAAGAAAATGTAAAGATTGCCATTTTCGATGGCCGGGCACTTGCATTGGATGAAACAGCAGAAGTTAAAGAAGAAGATGTTAGGAACAAGAGCACGAAGCTAATGTGGCAGTTCCAATTCAATAATTGTACTTTTCACTTTTGTGATAATTACTGTAAAAATGATGAATAAAATGTTACTTGAATAATATGTGTGAGCGTATTTTATGACTCTATAAGATACGTTGCTATTGACGACGTGTCTTATAGAGAAAAGCGTATTTTATGGGAAACATAAGGTGTGAGCTCAAATGCACCATGGAAACAGTTTAAGATATTAGTGTTAGAAAAACGAATTAAGACTGTTAAAGTCCATATAAAACCTAGGAGACGTGGACGATGCTAGCGCAACCCTAGCCCTAGCGTAGGGCCGAACTATATAACCGTATTTAGTCGATGATGAATCGGCTATTTACGTTGACAGCGAGAAATTTGATTTATTCAAAAAATCAAATTTGTTCGTTTCAAAAATCTTTATTAACCATTGTCAAAAATTTGCTAATCAATTTCGTTATGATAAAAATTATAAAATAATCCAAAACGACTTTCGTACTTGTCCCGAGCCTCTTCTAGCTGCGATGTCGAAGCCTGACTAACTTGTTTGAAAAGTTTTTGACCAAAAAGTTCGTATTCGGTAAGTAATACTTTCGAAAAAAAAAGGTATTACAAAAAATTTTATTTTCAGAATTGAAAAAAGGTGGATAAAGGGTTTAGATACTTCTGGAATACTTCCTTCAAAATTACAAAATTCACTCATTTGGTAAGACCACTTTTCAGAAAATTATTTTCCAAGTTCTCAAAAAACTAGATTTTATAGGTGTGCCGTGCCATTCCCATCAGTTTTTCGTTCCAAATTCGGTGTCACAAAATAACAGTTTTTCCAGACAATTCGAAGATTTTAATGACTATGTGAATTACAGAAGTTGTGATTCCTGATCCTGTAGTTGTCCCAGAACGTGCACATTCATCAAAATTCTCAGGCAAAGTGTTATAGGTTTTTCAACATACAACAAAATTTGTAAACTCAATCTCAGAGAAAAGATAATCTATTACATGGATCGTTATAAGCAAAAAACAATTTCAAAATTAAAAACTTTATAAGAAAACTCTAAAAATAATGAAATAAAATGTTTGGATAATTGTTTGTCTTCGTTTTTTTTTTTTTAATAAATAAAACCATAATATAAAAAATAGGTAAATAAAAACAAAAAAATATGTCCGTATGCAACTAATTATACATTCCATTGCAATAATTGAGGAATATGCAACTTATTATACATCTAGTTCGGCCCTACGTTAGAGCGTCGCTAGTATCGCGCGTCGCTGAAATTTGAATAGATCTAGACAGTCTTACTATGTTTAATGTTCTGTGTGTTTAATTGTCTGTGACTCCTACTGTACTGAAGTTTTCTTTCGTCTTTCCTAAGTGCAAACATGCAGAATAATAATAAAACATCACGTGTAAACCTGCTCTTTCCATTTTTTTTAAATTCGCGCTTGATCTATTTGTTATTGCGTAAGTGAACATTTTTAGTAACATTTATGTCAAGGAATCTAGAGTGGACAGAGTTTACCATTGTACATTGATTTGACAATTTTCAAAATTGCGCGACTATGAACTGTCAAAGAAATGTCAACTCTATCCTACCCATGGCCTTTGTCTCTTTCGATCTAAGAGGCCATGATCCTACCCACACAGTTGCCATATAAATTTTCGTACATAGTTGCCATATTTATCCACAATCATTTTGAATCTCCCCATTAGTAAAACAGACAACAATGCACTAGACATTGACTCTGTTTGTAACCTCAAACTTAGAAAAACATAACCTAATTCAACAGACAGCTTTGTTACCAAATTAAATGCAAATTTTCCATGGCCTTCCATTTTCCCAAAACAACATGAATGCACGCAAAAAGTGTCAAGGTTTGCGAAGAGTTAGTTTACTTACGACAATCGAGTTGCACTCTCCAGTCTGACACATCGGTGGTGGGCTCTGAAGTTAGACACTGTACGACAAAATCTTCCAGCGCTCGACATCTGCATTCCTCTGCAACTGTATGGTTGTGAGTCGCAGCTTGAAGACAATCGCAAGTCGTTTCGATGCAGCGTGAAATGAACGCGTCTTTATTCACGACTCTGGTGCAAGGCTCCAGCGCTTGTTCCCTAAAACGAAAATAATTAATATTTCGTTCTACATTGAATTCATTTTGAGTACTTGACTTGACAGATTTTCCAAGCTTTATCCTGTATGTGCAGAGGACAAGCCTGGGGTTCGCAAATCTGCCCTTGATCGGCTTGTTCCCAACTATTCCCGAACTCGGAAGTCGTCCGAGCCAGACTTCCGTCGGGCTTCTTCTTGTCGTCATCTGGATTTTCATTGAAATACCCACACAGCCCGGCGACTTTATCTTCAAGTTTTCTAGTAACGCCCAACTTAACGTTTCCCTCTTTGTCCCAAATCACCCAAAATCCGTATCTGTTTGAAACGAAGAGAACAGTGTTGCCCAGACGCGAAACCGTAAATGCTCTCGAATAAGAGGCGATTTTTTTTGTTTGCTCCACGGTGTAAGGAAACCCGTCGTATTCCATCGTTAAATTGGGATGAAGGACAATCAAGTTGTCTTGGTGATGGATGATGAGGTCGCGCCAGCACACCTCACTGCAGTTCTTTCTCACTGCAAGCACAAATTAATCAATTGTTCATTTTCTAAAAATCACTTACAAGAAACTTCCCACTGGTCATTTTCCAAATCTAGCGCTAAGACATGGTTACAAATGTCGTACTTGTATTCGGTTCCGTCAAATGTGTTAAAAGTGCGCCCTGTAACATTGCAGATGGCGTCCGGGGGCGGCTGCGGCTCGCAGGCGTATTTCGGACATTTCTTATTCGCGTAGTCTTCACTGTCTTCGACTGGAATGTAACCTGGTGGACAAGAAGCAGGTGGGCATTCCTTCTTCGAGTGCATATAAACCGGTGGTGGTTTAACGGAGACACACTGGAATTCCGTACATTTCTTTTGATTTCCTGCCTTAGTATATTTATAAAAAGGATTTTGCCAAACTGATTTCTTAGGTGTTCTCTTGGATCTACCCTTTTTAAATTCTGGAGGTTTGTATGCAGACTTAGTAGGTTTTGATGAGTAACTTGAGAACATAGAAGACTGGTAAAGACGACCTTTTGTTTGTTTTTTAACGTGAGTGTTAAATCCCGGGGGACACTCTATCACCGGACACTGCTTAACAATTCCTGCAACACGTTTGTAGATTAGTCTTTCACACTCACAAGTACAAGACAGACTAACTCTCGGTGACCGCAGTTGGAGGTGTTGGTGTTGTTGTAGTTGTCCTAGTTGTCGCTTTTGTTGGCGTCTCAGTGGTAGGACAACCTATTTCATCATCTGGACAGTCTTGCACTCCATTGCACCACAACGTAGAATTAATACAGACGTCACTTGTTGGACACAAAGTAGTACCGTCTGGACACGGTTGACACGTGCATTTACACGTGGAAGTAACTGTACTTCTCAGACCTTTCTCGCAACTATCGCATTGTTTTGGAGAACAGTGGGACACACCTCCAATTTTACAAAGACACTCCGAGCAGTCTTCTTCTTTGTACGATGTTCCAACTGGGTACCTAACATTCAATTAGATGCGTTTATTTTAATAATAACATTTTTCTTACGAGATGTGGCCGACAAGACAAGGGCATTCAGTCCTGTTCACACAATTTTCACCGTCCCACCACTTGTTCTTGACACATCTGCAAGCTTGCATTTCCAGAGGTTCTGTCGTAACACCTGGACAGTCATTACAAGGTGATGGTGCAATCGTAGTCAACTCTTCCAGGATCGTAGCTGTAACAAATTTAATTAGAAGAAATCAAAACCTTTGTGGGGAAACTTACGATACGGTTCAAAACAACCATGCATTTCGACTCTCAATTGAATATTGTCGTGCCACTTCTTTGGAATCAATTTGACGTATTTTGCGTTGATCGGCAAATCGAAATTGATGAGCTGTGGAGAATCTGCATCGTAATTACCCAGGAAAGTTTGTTCTTTCTTTGTTTTCTTGTCCAAAATAGGATTCCATGCTTTATTATCTTGGGAGTATTTCAACGTAAAAGCTGTGACCCATCCATTGGGACCGCCTTTAATTTCCAAACCTGTTACGTTACGTGATTCGAGAAAGTCAAACTGAAAGAAATCTTCTAGTTTTGTGCGTTAAAATTGTTTCATCTTACCTGCACAAACTCTGTGGGAGAGTTTGTTAGTGGCTGCCAAGAGTTCTCATCGCTAAGTTTCAGACTTGCTTTGCTGTGATTGTGATTTAATTCTGAGCTTACAGAAACTTGTTGATCTGACATCATTCCATCATCTAAGCCCATGGGGTCTTCACACATCGAGACTGTAGGAGCGACGGTGGCCAAGGGTTTTTGCTAGAAAACCGTTTTCAGTGTAGTGAATTTAACAAAGTTGATAAAACACGCAAAACTCACTGTTATAAATTCGTAAAGTACTGTAGTCGTGAGGGGTTCCCCGCAACCAATCAGTTCCACTCGCAGTGCGATGGCAGTGTGCCACGTTTGTGGATTAACTCTTACGACTTGTGCTTCAAAAGGTGTGTCAAAAATTTGTTCGACAGGTGTTTTCCCGTCGATTGACCCTCTAAATATCTGAAATGAAACTGTAGCAAAGAGAAGTATTGTCTATTCACGATGAATGTGGATAAGGTATGGCTGTGATTTATTTTTATCAAGTTGCATAAACTGACTCAATTTTAAATTTTTTCCTGTCAGAAATGTGACATGACTGTTCCGACATTCAAATTTGAACAATGTTATCTAATTTAATTTCATTAAGGGCCAGTTTATAGAAACAGAATTAAATATTTAATTCGAATTAAATTTTAATGGGCGATTAACCTATGAATCCGAAACTTCGATTGGTTCAGTCTTATCACGTGATTCACGTGTTCAGTTAATCTCGCATTTGATTACGATTAACTTAATTTCGCTTCTGTAAACTGGCCCCAAGAATTCTTGTTTTTAATCAAGTATTATTTCATTATGATTCAACTCGAAATACGTTCAAGTTGGCAACGTAATTTAACCTAACCTAACACGCAAAGTATCAATTTCTATTAGGAAATTTTATTTGTTCTGTAGTTACTACCAACAATGTTACCAGATGTCATAGCCACCCCTTATCCACATTCATCGTGAATAGACTATAGTTTTGGTGGAGTGTACCTGAGGTAAATTTTGTTTGTTCAGTACCGGGAAAAACATACCAGCAGCGTCAGGACTGTAATAAACCTTATAGCTAGTGACGTATTCGTCATAGACTGGACTTCCTTTGATTTTAATACCATATATGGGTTCTTGTTGGCCCAAATCAATTTCCAAGTACTGGTGGTTATCTGAGTACTGGGGGGACCAACTGCCCTCACTTTGACTGTCAGCAGTGGGGGTGAATTTTGCGAAACTTGGTCTAAACGCATCGCTTAAGACGCTACTTGCGTTGAAAACTACATCAGGCAAGGCCTGATCGCCTTGTATTAAATCGACGAAATGGTCTTCGTCACACTTTTTAGGTGGAGTAACAGTACTCAACAGTATTGGTTGTCCCGCCATGCCCACTACCCCCGCGGCAGGTCCCACCATGCCAGGCGGCCTACCAGGTCTCGGCATACCTGGTGGTGCCACCATGCCAGGCGGCCTACCAGGTCTCCCCATAACTGGTCCCACCATCCCTCTTAAACCTTCTGGAGTCGTCGGTTGCTCTAATGACGGAAACCCTCCTGTTTCCACTGGTTTCGGTTTCTTCTTTTTACCTGTCAACACACTTGGCAAAAGCCTTGCTTCTTCTTTTTCTCCAGAGTCGCAAGCCGATTCGTCACAACTGTAGAAGTTATCGACGCATTGACAAATTCGACAATCTGATTCTCTATAAACTGTACCAGGCTGCAAATTTCAATTTTAAAATAAACTATAAAATGAAGAAATCAGTAGGTACTTTAATCGGCTTGCCATCCTCGGATCTGCATAAACAGTGACTTAAATCCACGCAGGTGTGGTTATTGGCCCACATCTTCCCTTCCGGACATGTCAGAGATTGCCCTTTCTCGACACAGTCGCGTTCACATTTCTTCTCGTTCTCGCAGAGTCCTTTTTCCCTGACCACGTGAAAATAGTAAATGCACAGACGGTCGCACTGTATTGCGCAGTCATGTTCTTCCGTACCAGGAGGACACAATGGTTCGTATTTCAATTCCGCTTCCACCGGTGCCACGTCACCTCTGGATATGGTCTCTTCAACTGGTAATTCTTGAATAGTGGTTGATGTTCCCTTGCAGACTGGTTTTATTTCTTCAACCGCATACGGCCAGTCACAAACCATCGATATGGGATTGAAGTACATAGTAGGACCACAAGATTTTTCGACGTACTTAGGACCATCTAATCCCACTTCACAGTGATAGAAAATAGTACAATTCGTGGGATGTTCTTTGTGCGGTATGAGCGGGTCACAAGTTGGAGCAGGCGTGGTTGGCATCTCTTCTAAAATATTCGTCTGTAGTTTGTGGCAGAAAATTTTTAAAGAAACTAACCGCATTCGCACCGAACACGAATCTCAAAATCTTGACAAGCTTTCCCTTTCATACTTGATTTACACACTAGACCCCGTTCTAAGCTACACTCTACGTCTAAACCTGTGCCTTTTGCAGGTATATGTGTTTTAACAGTTCTGCACTCGATGTCGACCATTTTTTCTTTGGCACACTTGGCACCTTCCAGATTATTCTAAAAAACAATCTGCTGAAATGTATCACTCATTTTCTCCATCTTACCAAAAGTAACGGTGTCGGTAGAGGTTCAAAATCAGTCTTCTTCTTTCTAAAAATGGTTTTCAGAACATTTGCCTTATCTTGATTGATCCATTGAGTCCAACCCGATTGACACTTAACAAATTGTTCCAACATATGTGTTGTGGGAGCTTTCGTTGTAACAACCTGCACGGTTGAGCAGGGTTGCCCTTTGCAAACTTTCTGGCCTCGCGAGCAATAGCAACTGTAACATTCATCTCCTTCAACTAAATCACCTTCGTAGTAGGTAACACCGTCAATCTCTAAGCAAGCTGGTCTACAGATATTTCTAGGCACACACTCTAAAAATGATGAATTGAGGTAAATGTGCCCAGGAGTGCAAGGTTTCGGTACGCATCCCTCAATGCAGGTCTCTTCTTTGCAAGTCTTGCTCAACTGACCGTGCGTTAAGAGATTGTCGCACGTTTCCGTCGGACAAGTCGAGATACATGGACTATAATTTGAACAGCGTTCATCACATTGCATTGCTGAAAAGAGTGAGTGAAGCGTTGAACTCGGACACGATTTCACTTACGGCAAAGCTTTTGTGATCTCCATTTGATCGGTACTCCTCTGGTGGTGCACTCTTGGGCATAGGCGGCAAGAGCTGTGCACAAACACTCGCAATCGCCACCTTGATCGCACGCGCAAGCGTCGAACACACATTTCTCCAAGTAAATGTCGACAGGAACCTCAGAGTGGCAAGGCGAGAAAAGAGACGACTTCAGAACACCACATTGTTTCAAAGCCCACACCTTTCTGTCAGGTCGATCTTCGCAAGTGTTCTAAATGTTCAAAATGGAATCGATTCGAACGACAAAAAGCTACACTTACTGTAATCTCCAAAGCTTCGGGACAGTAGGACTGAAGCTTCCACGAGTCTCCAAAGATTTTGGCAGATGCTTCGGTGATTCCCCCAGAAGGAGTTTGGAAGTCGTCGGCGTCGTTGTCGTTGTAGTTCCCGCATAGACCCTTGACCCTGTCCTTCCATCGAGGATCAACTTTGACGTACACTCTCGTGCCTTTGTCCCACTGGATTACCAGTCCTAAATCTGGTGCTTCAACAATCACAAAGAGACCTTTTTGTCGGATGGTTAAGTGTTTCATTGACGCAAAATTTGGAAGCGGTTTGTCTCTGGTTAGTGTCAGCATGTCTTGATCATCTCCTGATTTAACTCGAATTGTGACTGATTTAGAACAACTGGTACCCAGAGATCCGCAAGGGACGTTCTAAAAATTAGTTAGTAGAACAGTGGAGATTCAAATTTGTTTGATATTACTTGTATAGAAACATCGAAAGAGTCGCTTCCTTGAGAGCCTTTGGCCAGAGCATAATCGCATTGTCCTTGGAAGTCGAAATGTTTGTCGTCGAAAGTTTTGAAATGTGAGTCTCCCCAAGCACTGCACTCAGCAGAGCACGGTCGATCCGTACACGTCCACTTCCCGTTTTGACATTTACTAAAACAACAAAATCAGTCTGATCAACACACTAAATTTACGTAAATTACCAAGTGTTGCAATCATTCTGAACTATTGAATTTTCCTTGTAACTCTTGCCTCCATGGTGACAAGGACACTCGGAAGGTTTGACACACTTCTTCGTTGACGTGTCCAAAACGTAGTTGTCTTTGCACTTGCAACCAGGATGGCAAACCGACGCAGAGAAATAATCAAGATTGTGCATGTTCTTGCAAGTCACGGGCTCGGCAGGTTCGCACGTGGTGAACTCCATGTTCGCCGAGTGGCCGCAAAGGGATTTCAGGTCGCTTGCCTTGGGGAATTTCTTCTGATCGTCAGGAGTAGCCGGATGACAACTCCAACCAGCGTTGATGCATGTGCAGAGTTCAGGTCCTTTGCTGGCGGGTCTCACTTCTTTGTATCCGGCGTGGAAGTGGAGTCCATCGAAATGACAGTTGCACTCGCCAATCGGGACACATTCTCCGTCGTCGTTCAAAGATTCTCCTTCGGGACAGTTGCAGCCTTCTACACATTGAGGCTTGCAGTCCGGTCTGGTCGCTACATCGAAACAGTTTCTGGTGCAAGAGTTTCCGCAAACTTGGTATTTTTGACCAGTTGGACAATGAACTCCACACTCTCGAATAGAGTCGCGCCAGGAAATCTTGACTCCCTGGCGAGAACACTCTTCGGCGTATGCTGCCACTGTCGGACAGAGACACTTGGATACTTTGAATTCACAAGAGCACATGTCGTAGAGACAGTCTTGGTAGTAAGGCTCAGGGTCGACTATCCAATGACAACTTGAGAATAAGTCGGATTTGATTTTTTGGCAATGTTTCTCAGCTACTGGTTGATTTTGGATGTTGGAACTGCACGGGTGAGTTTTGAGGACATCGGGGACGTCGTTGCATTTCTCACTAGTCTTCCATTTATTAGCAAAAGGAATGATGGCTTGTTCTACGTCGTTCTCGGGAGTTAGGAAGTCGTCTTTTTGGTTGTTATTGAAAGTTCCACACAGACCTCTTGTTTTTTCCTTGAAATTGGCAGGAATGTCTACATAGGCTCTCGTCTCTCCATCCCACCATATCAACATCCCATTTGGTAGCTCAACTAAATTGTAGAAAAATGTTGTAAAACCGGTCAAAAATTGAACCGAAACCTACCTTGCAAGAATATGGAGGAGATGCTTCTGATGGTCACGTTTCCAACGTGATACGGAATTTTGGAGACATCTTGTCCGTTGACCACAACATCGTGATTCTGCTTAAGCTTAATAATTTGTCCGAAGATCTTCACCGTTACAGTTTTTGTACAGGACGGCAACCCTGAACTGACTGTGCTCGGCAGATTCATAGCTTGGGAAATCGCCCCAGCGCAAGCAACGTTTTCAGCCTCGATGGAAAACGAAGGAGTTTTGACTAGATAATATGAACACTGACCCATGAAATCAAATCTTCTGCCGTCAAATGTGATGTAATGAGGGTCACCAATAGCGGCACATCTCGCTCCGCAAGACACTTGTGTACAAATCCATTTTCCCTCGCTGCAGGTGCAGGTGTTGCATTCTTTTGGAACTTCCGCACCAGGCGGGAAAATTTTGGTGCGCAACATACATGGACATTTGTCTCTGGTAATGCATCGATTTTCGTGCAGAACAGTTCCTTCTGGACAGTAACACCCTTCGACGCAACCTTCTCCGTTGTCTTCCTCTTCTTCGGTGGATGCTCCGCAAACCGGTTGGCCGGCCGCAGGTCCACAAGCTTTGTACACTTTACCTCCCGTGCATTGCATCGCTGCGAATTCAAATTTCCTTCAATCTTAGTCACAATTTTAATAATAGTTATTTGTGTGTCAAGGCCAAAAAGTGCATCTTTTTCGTCCGAATCTGGGTTTTCTTACCGAGGCGCAGCCGAGACTTAAACAGGCGAGGACAAAAGGCACTTTTTGGCAGAGGCGCACAGTAAATTTTTTAGGCACCGCACGAACTACAAAGCAAAAGACATCATTGGAAAAATTACAAATTTTTCAAATAGATAAATTTTATATACAAGCCAACAAAACTGTAAATTTACTATTTACTATTATGTACTTATCACGACCTGCTGTATAATAACCGGCCTGTTCATTTCATTAAAAAAGCATTGCGAAAATGTTTCCGAGAAAGAGCCAATTTTTGCCGATGAGGGCGCCACAGTACGGGCGCTTCGGAAGAATAAAAATGCGGAAAATAGGTTTAGACATGATTTTAGAGTTGAGATTGAGCACAGTAAGTTCATATTTTCTTTCTAAAACAATACTGAATACAATTGTATTTTTGTGTTTTCGATTTTAAATTCGAATGTCATTTGAACGAGAAAAACTCTCGGTGACAAAAACTTAAGATGAATAATATCCCCAAAAAGCGCCCGTACACTAGCGCTCTGCGGGGATCACTCAAATTACACTTTTGAACAGGCCGGTTATAATACAGCAGGTCGTGGTACTTATTTACATAATTTATGGTGAGAGGACAATTATCGGTTTTGTCGGATTCGTTGCTAACTTACTAAACACACCAACAGATGGCGCCACGGCCAGCGTCCGAAAAAGAGTTATTTTTCGTCCGCTTGTGCCTAAAAACAATTTTTGGCACAAAATTTATACTTACGGCAAGTTTTTTCGTCCCTCCAAGCCGCTAAATTCTTCACGCCCTTGTAGGAGCAAGCTCTAACGTACACGTTCATGGTTTCACAAGCACACACCGAAGGTTCTCGATTTTTGCAATAACAGTAGTCCCAGCGACAGGCGTCCAACAGAAGAGAAACATCTATGACTTGGTGACAAGGAGCAAACCGCTGGTCATTCAACAATTTCTTGCAGAAAACCATAGCTTCGTGATTTTTCGAACCGTCTATTTCGTCATCTAGACACGCGTGCTCTTCTATTGGTAAATGGTTGCATTCTTTTTCCAAATTCCCGACTTTCCAACTCGTGGCTAAATTGGCAATGGTTTGTGGTTTGTAACCGTCTTTATTCAAGAGGTCATCTGAGGCGTCACCGTTTATGTTACCGCACAGTCCTTCGGTCCGATTCCACAGACTTTCTTGCACTTCTACTTGCACCAGTTGCTGAAAGAAACATTTGATTGGTTAGTCTCAAATCTGGTAAAAGTATAGTAGGTACCTCTCCGTCCCACTTCAGTTTTGATCCGACCGCATCCAAAGACAGAATGATGTAATGTGCTGACATCTCAATTCTCAACCCTGGGAACTGACCAGGAATGGGCAATCGCTTCTTGGGTGTGCCAAAAATTGGTATTCCTTCACTGGAACGCTTCAGAATATACTCTTTTTTGTCGAAATATATTCTTATGATTTTATGACAATTTGGTGGATTGTTACTGCACTTTGGATCATTCTGAACTATAATGCTGAAAGTCTTGTCTATTGCGTCTCTCACAAGAATATGTTCACACTTGGAATCAAAACTGTAAACCCTTCCGTCAAAAGTTTTGTAATGGGTTCCTTGCCAAGTGAAACATATTCCAGGTTCAGGTAGTTTCTGTTGGACAAAAACTACATTATTATTAAGTTCACCGTAGGGACTCCCAGTTATAAATGCCTCATCTGTACGATGGAAACTTTTTGTGGCCATTCCATGATTCTGTAAGTTACGCAATGTTACACGAATATTCAGAAGGAGATTTAAAATGTTACATAAGCATCCCAACGATGTCCTGCAGGGATGTATGATCCTTGAGGCAAACCGTTAATAGAGAGAGTGTTTAAATTGTAGTCTGATTTACTAGACTTGTAGGATACGGCTTGCGGCGCTACTGGAGCAGCAACAGCTAAAATTCCACACTAGTCATTCAATTTTTTTCAAAAATTTAATTACACTTACGGAAAATACATTGAGGAATAGGCGATGGTTGAAATCGAGCTTCTTCATATAAACACGAGTAAACTGAAGACGGTCTAGTTTCGAATGTCATACCTTCGGGACAACTTAGCGAGCATATCAACCCCACTTGATCCCCGGAACAATTGTATCCCCCATTGAACTGCAGTTTTCTAGCGTCGCAATTATCGGTTCCTGTTGAAAGTTAAAATAGAAACATACACTCGAGACATTTTGCGTAAAATGCGTACTGTATTGACACTGAGGACCTCGAAAATCTTGAGGACACTGACATCTGCCAAAAGACAGGCAATTGCCGCCATTCTGACATGGAGGATCACAAATTGCTGAAATTTTCTAGTAAAATAAAAATATTGCAAAATTGTAACAATTTACGTTCGCAGTCTGGCAGCGAGGTCCATTTTTCTTTGTCGGGGAGCCAGTAACCATCTTTGCAAGACATTGTAGTAATAGAGGATCCATCGGGGAACTGATGCCCGTGTAAGCAAGCAATGGTGCATGTCCTGTACATGAAATTAATTAATTTTTTGTTGGTTGGTGCAAATGATGTGTGTACTTGTGAGAGCAAGATCTTCGTGAATTTGTTGGTAATTGCGGATAGGACAAACACGGTTTATTTTCGAACTGGCAGATAGGTCCTGAGTAATTTTCGGGACACTGGCATTGATCCGGTGCTATGCAAATGCCACGATTTTGACAAGGAGGCAAACAAATAGCTGTAATAAAAAATAATCAGGAAAAAGTCCAAACTAGTTGAAAGGAAATTACGTTGACAGGAAGGGACGTATTGCCAAATTTGTCCTTCGATAACCCAGTGGCCGTTGTTGCAGTTGATAAATAATTGCGTGGCGCCGTTAGGAAATTGATAACGGGGAACGCAAGTAGCTCTGCAACCGCTGTATTGGGAACAATGGAGTCCTGCATTCTGAGGTGTGGGGGGTGCTGTGTTGCATCCTAAAAAATCGACAAGTCAAAATTGAACGGAAGTAATTAATGCGATTAGCATATCAGCAGCATTATTTTCAGACCACAATTTCCTCAATGTGCTGCCACTTTGGTGCCAAATTATGATAAAAATTAATCCATAAATATGTACCTCCTCTGAACCTCGTTCCGGAATGTGCAGAAGGGCCATGGGCTGATGCGGATTTTGTTTTGGTCTTGACGCCACTGTAAACGATATGTTAGGAGTAGATAACATTTTTTAAATTTCTGATTTATAATAAGCAAGCTGGCATTTCAAATAGGTAGGTACCTACCTTGTATTTATTTTATTTACATAGAGCCGGTTGCACCAACATGAGTTAAATTTAACTACAGATTAAAATATACATTGTTATAACAATAGGTAACTAAAGTAACGAAGCATTTTAACCTACAGTTAACTTTAACTGGGATTGGTGCAACCGGCCCTTATACATATTATTTTGTTCGCTTTATTTGTTTTTTTTTTGTGTGTTGCGGACGTAAATAGTTCCCGTCCCCTGCTAACTTTTACATCAGACAAGATAGACCTTAGACAAAAACTGAACCAAATCGTATCAGTTTATCTGTTTCATTTAAAGTAATGTTATGTTGTCATGTTATTTTGCGGAACCTTCATAAACAAACTATCAGTCATAAATAAATAATAAAGGATATATAAAAGAAAGTTTCAAAACGCAGAAAAAGCAAAATTGATATTCTAAAAGATATTTACAAAAAATGATAAATTATTTCAGTAAATTTCACTATGTATCAATGTGAAAAAATCATTTTTACAAACGAAAATATAATTGGAAATTAGGGATACCTATTATAAGTATAAGATTATTATTATCAAAAGTGTGAAGAGAAATTTTACTGAAGTTGTCATTTACGAAAAACGTGTTTCAAAATTAAGATGCGACTGTTCAAGAAATTTTTCATTTCAATGGAAATTATATCTATACAATGAGCTTATCAAAAGAAAACAATTTTTGCTATAAAGCCCAATCTACTAAATTGTAAACTAGAAAAAATAATTGTCCATATTGCGTGAGAATGTTAGTGTAAAAGATTAAACTTCAAAAAATTTAATCAATTCAGATTTTATGATATTTTTTTATCACATTTGTAAACAGGATACCATAGTATCTTCAATAAGTGAATAAACCGAATATGTAGTTAAACATTTTACATTAATAAAGTCCAATTTAACTTAATTTCATCCCGAACGAGACGCTTCTGGAAACTCAAATCAAAACAGGAACAGCCGTAGAACCGTTTTAAAAATAGAGAATCCCAAAACCTTACTTTGAATTGAATGAACTTTCGTACGGTAACAATACGGTGCGGCACGATCTGCGGCTACTATAATAGCTTTCAATGGGGTCTATTCTGTAATTTACATTTTAATTTTAACAGACCCTTAAGATTCGTAACCATGACAATGACCAATCAGAGAAACGTATTTAATATTTTAATAGGTTGTTAAATTTAAACTGGCTGTTAAAAAATACAGAATAGACCCCAATGGGGCAATGGGGTAGAGAGTTTAACTTTACGGTACGGAAAGCGGATCCGGCTACGGTTCTGTTATGTTCACTATAATCTGGCCTTTAGCCCAAAAACAGTTTAGACACAGAGCCGCAAAAACGTGTAAGAATACCAGGAGTGAAAACCAAAAATTTTGCACCTTTTTTGTATTGTACAGACATACGGTTGCGGTCAATAAAATCTGAGCAGCACATTTTCCTACTGTAAATATGGTTTAGATTGTTGCTCAAGTACGGGTAGTCACCTGGAAAACTGTCATGTTGATGTAAACGTCAACGAAAAAAAATGCCACATTTATCTCTTGCAGAAAAAGTAAGGGTTGTTACATTGCTGGAAGAAGGTTGGTCAGAAAGGAGGGTAGCAGTCAGGTTCAACATAGCTAGGAGCACTGTGCACAATAAGAAAATGTGGAATGAACGCCAATCGTTTGAAAGGCAAGTCGGTAGTGGCAGGCCTAGAGTCTCCACAGAGATTGACGACGTTAATTTGATTCAAGTTCTACGAGAAAACCCGTTCAATTCTGTTACCGAGGCACACAATGAAACAAATTTCCCAGGTGCTCTTCTCTTCGAACAGCAAGGCGTCGTGTCAAGGAAGGATCGGAACTGCGAAATCATCCTGCAGTCAAAAAACCTTTTTTGACTCAACAAAATAACACAGAGTAGGATAGTAGGATTCGCGTTGGAATATTCCCTAGAACCATTAGATTTTTGGCAGAATGATGTTTTCACAAACGAGAAGATTTTTCAATCATGCTATAACGGTCGTGTTAGAGTTTATAGACCACCAAATTCTCGTTTTGATGAAAGTTATACTCAAAAAGTAGTAGTAAACGGTCGCTTTTCTGTAAATGTCTGGGGCTGGATTAGTGCCCAAGGACCTGGAGCATATAGTAGGCAGAAATAATGCAGAGGTCTATCTTCATACCCTGGAGAATATCATACTGTCATCAGTGAATGCGGTCTTTCCCCAAAATCATTTTATTTATCAGCACAATTGTCCTATTCATACAGCTAGAATTATCTCATTTTGAATGGAGCAGGAAGGAATACTAGTTCTGCCTTGGCCTTCGCGCAGTCCGGACTTGAACCGTATCGAAAATATTTTGGGTTTGATGATAAGAAAACGTCGAAGAGTTATAGGGAAAAAATTCAAGAAGTGTGAAATGAATTAACTCCAAACTATACTGAGGTTTTAGTAGCATCAATGCCGAGAAGATTGAATAATGTAATAGACAAAAATGGGGCTGCTACAAAATATTAGTTTTTATATATTTTTTTTTGTTGCATTCTCTTACAATGTTCTTATCTTTCTACCATAAACATGTTATTTATTAAATTCACGGAAGGTGTGAATTAACACGTGGTATTTGTGTAATATAAGCGTTGGTACCGTCTCTAGGGTAATGTGACTTGAGGTGAAAGACTGATTTACCAAATTTCATGAAAAAGTCATAGAATGTCAAATCAGTGCTCAGATTTTATTGACCGCAACCGTACAGGTTATTCTAAATGATTGTAGTCGATAGTCGAAGCAGGCCATGCCCATGTTATGAAATTTTTGCCGCTTTCATGTGAACTGTCAATTTTTGTCGCTGTCACTGTCATTTTTTAGGTGAAAAGTGCGGTGATGAGGATAATGATTGAATCCAAAAATATTGAGTTGTTTTGCAACCAATTCTAAAAATATTGAGTTGTTTTGCACCCAATTTAACCTACTGTGTGTTATCGGTGTGTAGTTACTTATTCACATCATTTTGATGTTTTTTATAAGAAACGGCAATCATAAACTTTACATTCAGTTTTTACGCCTACTTGTACTACAATCATTTAGAATAATCCTGTATAATATCTGTTCACGTTGGAATCAACATCAATGGTGCAAATAACTGACCTGTTACTATGTATTACAACTCATATGAAAGTTAATACCAAATGCGTGCGATTTGCACCACTGCCTATTTTTCTGTAGAGTTAAGTGCCTTCTATGTGACAAATAGGACAAAAAGTTATTAAGAAAAGTTGTTTAGAATCAAGATCTAGGCCCCAATAATAAATTTCAAAATCATCGGCCAACTATGATTTTTCATTTTTTTTTATGAATACATACAGGTTGTCCCAAAAATGGCGTACAGACTACTTACTGCCTTATCGAGGATGCTTAAATGTACATGAAAAAATATGGAAAAAATGTTTCCGACAAAAAAATCTATTATTTTTATTATTATTATTAACGATAATACAATGTAAATAATGATATATTCATACATCATTACCTTGCAATGTTACCGTAGAGGATTTAAAATAATTTTTTCGATTTCCAAAACTTCAAAATTCTCTATTATGCAGGATTAGATATTGATAGTGAGTGATCTTGTATTTTGTGATAATATGTACGATTAGAGGTAGCTGTCATGGCAATTTCATACATATATTTCAAAATAATTGACCTGTTAAGTGCCACATTTAAAGACCGCCAAATCAGAAAATAAGTCCAATAGAATTTTTTTAGCATTTTTCTGGCGTTTACGGTAATCTCTTCCACACAGTAGTGCACCGTTAGTACGTCATTTTTGGGACACCTGTATTTCACAAATCAAAGAATTTTATTTTTAAGTTTTTTTATTATGAGTAAAAAAAAAATCATACTTAAATTAATACTACAAGTTACTGGCTGAACACTAATAAGTTACAGATAAATAAAAGTAAGTTAAAACCTCAGATTAAATGAAAAAAAATATGAAAAATCATAGTTGGCCGATGATTTTGAAATTTTGTCTAGGGGCCTAGATGTTGATTCTAAACAACTTTTCTTAATAACTTTTTGTCGTATTTACCAAATAAAAGGCACTTTACTTTAGAGAAAAATAGATTTTTTGAAAATTTCCAAGGTATACTTGATTTTTCAAAAACTAAAATTACCTATAATTTGTTTCAAAATCAAAAATCCACCAACACTGCATTCTACCTCGAAAATACAACCGACAACGTCGCCAACTTTTGTTTTTAGTGTGTTTGGAAGTGTCAGAAAAACGTAGGGTTATGAAATAAAACTGTTGACAGTCGTTTTGGTCATAGTTCATCGTGTTTTTTAAATTCTTCGAAGCACTTAATGGGCGCTCGCTTTAATTTAGCGGTTAAAGGGTTCCTTGTGTTTTGAGGCATTTTTATAATTTGATATTTGTGACAAACTGAAGGTCAAATTTTGGCGGAAGGTTGGGCCAACCCAAAAAAATGAAACTTATTCTAGGGATTCCTTTTTTCTGTCACCATAATTCAACAGGTGGTGGATTTTTGATTTTG
The DNA here is from genome assembly GCF_963966145.1 of Tenebrio molitor. Lineage (NCBI taxonomy): Eukaryota > Metazoa > Arthropoda > Insecta > Coleoptera > Tenebrionidae > Tenebrio > Tenebrio molitor. The sequence continues at coordinate 19,191,416 of NC_091048.1, read as the reverse complement.
AAACAGATTATATGTTAGAAATTAGTCTTTAACCAAGCAGGGCTGAACCTCAAAAACTGAAAATTCAAATCTAGATTTTTTTATTTTTTACAAGAGTCGTTTCACCTATCCGGGGACACGTTATTATTATACCGGGTGTATTATGAAAAACCTTTGGTGCTATAACTTCCTTATTTTTTATCCGATTTTAATAAATGATATGTCAAACAAAATCGTTTTAAATGGGCTACAATTTGAATTGATCCAATATTTGTTCTTGAGTTCTGTTTTTGACAAATGATAGTCAACTTTTTTTTTTCAAATGGCACTATTAACTTTTTTTACTCTGTTTTATACAGAATTTTTAGCGGCATCGTGGATCCATATCAATTATAAATGAATTTAAGGTATGTATCTAGGCAGCCTTGATGACTGTATATTGGGTTGCCTGACTTCTTCTACAGCATTAAAAAATGAACTATATTACATTTATTGTTTATTTTTTCATTTTCTAATAAAATTTTTCAGTTTCATAAAAGAGGTTGACATGGGTTGTTTATGGTACTTTTTAGGGACTTAAGAATGACTAGAAAAGTTGTCAACAATGAGGTATTTATTTATGACACTGTAGTTGTAACTCTTGATCATTTTTCGCTGTTAATGTTAAAATTGGAATAATTCAAAAACTAATAATTTTCTTTTGATGCGAATTTCATTAATGAGTTCTTTCAATTAATTGTGAATTATGAGCCTGCATAAAAAAATGTTTTTGATTAAAATGGATTTTTTAAATTTTATGTCTCTGAATGAAGTGATAGGGAAAATTGATTGCACACATTTGAAGCCTTATACAGTGTGTCCCCAAAAAAGAAGACGAGTCCATAACTCCGTTATTTATCGGAAGATTTTAATTATCTGTACACCAAATTAAATGATTGTTAATAGGCTACAAAATGGCCTAATAAATTCAAGTATAGCCCCATGGACTTCAAGGGTAAACTGTCAAAAAAAATTTTTCAAATGGGATTACATATTTTTTTTTAGTAATTCTGATAGAGATTTTTATTCTGAAAATAACAGTGTATCACAAGTATACACTTAAATACCAAAAATTCACAAAAAAAAGGTAAAAAAACGCTACTATCGTCTGTGTTCCATTTTGCGCTAAACATTGGGGGCATATCTGCGCAATCCCACATATTATTATTTGTCCTTTGTTTTTCTAGCTACCTTAATTTGGTTATTACATTGTAACGCAATGCATTTTGACAGCTTTTCGCTTGGTGCTCGTCATTTGTTTCAAAAGTTAGTGTTATTTTTTTTTATGTCAAGTTATACTTGTGATACATTGTTGTTTTTAGAATTAAAATCTCTATCAGAATTACTAAAAAAAAGTATGTAATCCCATTTGAAAAAAAATATTTTGACAGTTTAGTCTTGAAGCCCTTGGAACTATACGTCAATTTATTAAGCCGTTTTGTAGCCTATTAACCATTTAATTTGGTGTATATATAATTAAAATCCTCCGATAAATAAGGGAGTTATGGACTCGTTTTTTTTTTTGGGGACACTCTGTATCAAGGGAATGTAACTCTAAAGTTTCGTAATTTTTACTAATAATGAAACTTGACTCATCCGGTATTTCATAATTTTAATACAATTTTTTTTCTGCTTCATGTAGTGAAGTGCCGTAATTTTTTATAAAGCTAAATTTCTCATATGTACCGGGTGTATTATGAAAAACCTTTGGTGCTATAACTTCCTTACTTTTTATCCGATTTTAATAAATGATATGTCAAACTAAATCGTTTTAAACGGGCTACAATTTGAATTGATCCAATACTTGTTCTTGAGTTCTGTTTTTGACAACTGATAGTCAACTTTTTTTTTTCAAATGGCACTATTAACTTTTTTTGCTCAGTTTTATAGAGATTTTTATTTTAAATATGAAAATGTAAACAACCATGCTCATGCATAGAAACAAAAAGAAGAAATTAAAAAATGATGCATTAAACAGTAATAAAAGTGCATTCTAATTTTGCAAAGTAACTAAGACAGCTATGGACATTCAAGACAATGTCTATTTGACTCCGGCCGATAACAGAGAAGATTTAATAAAAAGAATCGTAGCAGTATGTGAACAAATACTCGTACCACCAGAATTTTTATTAAACGCTGCAATGGGCGTCAGTGGAAGGTGTCGAATGTGCCTTAGAGAGAATGGAGATAATTTCAAACATTAGCTATAGTAAAGTTATGGTTACTTGATTTTTGGAAATTCATTTTTTTTTATTAAAAACAAATTTTTGAATTTTTATTTTAATGTTTGTGTATTCAGAAGATAAACATCTATCAGAATAAAAATAAAAAAATATACAGTGCAACTTAAAAAAACAAAGGTAGTTGCGGTCTGTCAAAAAATATAATGTTAAAAAAAATCATAGAATGTCGGGCTATAGTGTTTCTAAAACGATTTTGTTTGACGTATCATTTGTTAAAATCGTATAAAAAATAAGGAAGTTATAGCACCAAAGGTTTTTCATAATACACCCGGTATATCGGGTGTGTCAAAAAAAACGGACACCACAGAAGGTACAAAACTACCTGTAAATGATCCTGTTATTGATGTGGGAACATAACTGTATGGGTCAACTTTTCAAGGTGCCCTGAACAGATATCCAAAAATTCCTTTCACGAATAGGTACGTTTGAAATCCGTTTCTTCCTCAGTATTAAATATGATGAAATTCGGTGTGGGAAAATAGTTTTCAAACGCGACAACATTGCTAACATATTTTTATTAATTTCTCAAAAGATAATGATTTTACCATTAATAAAACAATTTTCATTCAAATGATTATTCCGGCGCATCCACCATACAGTTTCATTTAGACTGGTTGCAAAAAATGTTAACTTACGGATTATAGCGAGGACTAGGCGAAGCTCCAGTCACGTTGTTTCCATATTTCGCTTGCAAATATCGCGGAACTTCAAGTCTTACAGCACTTGGAATCAATAAGAGAACAACCAAATAGAAAGAAAAACTTTCCATTGTTAACTACAACTTCTCGCGACAATACCTCATCATCGAATAAATTTATAGTGAACTAGTTACGAATTTATCAATGCTACGAAAAATGCAACTTAGTAGTGGACATAATTTTAAGTATAATTCTTCTGATGTTTGCGTCAGTCAATGGTGAATTTATCAACAGCTTGATAAAAAGTGTGGATACATTTATTGTAGGTGGGTAGGAAGTGGAAATCGTATCTGAAAAAATTCAAGTTTATTAGTTGATAAGTTCCGTGTCAAGGCAAACGAAATTAGGACGCAAAAAATTTTCGACAGGAAGATGACCAGACGCTTCGTCGAATTTTTGTTATCGTATGCAGATGGTGTTAGCTGATTCATTCAGGAAATATGAGAAAATTTGATAAAATGTAAAACGTGCTATCGAAAAATTTTATTTGACAAAATATAATCTGAAAACATATCAAAAAAATATTGTATAAATATATTTTAAATTATTTTGAAAGTATCACGCATAATCAAAGTAGTCTTCATGTTTCATGTGTTTAGCAAAGGAAGTTGGATCATCCACGAGATTTTCCCAAATTTTGTAATATTGCTCTGATGTTATATTTTCGGACACATTTCGCTCCTTCAAAAACTGTTTCCATACCTGCAACAAACAGATTTGAAAAAATACCGTAAATGTTTAATTTCTTCACCTCATCATCAGTAAATTGCTTTGATGGTAATTTATTGCCAAAATGCCCATCTCGGAAGAGCTGTACAGTATACAATAAATAGTAATATGTATACATTTTATCACCTTCTATTGCCTGTAAATATTTTTTCATGAATATAATAAAAAACAATAATCTATTGACCTACTTGAAAAGCTATAGAGTAGCGGCTGCAACATTTGTGTGGGTATACACTGAACTTGTAGTAATCTTCACCAGGAAAAAAAACATGATATAAATTATAAGGATGAAAAGTAGAGAGTCCCTCTTTATCTCTAGTATCGAGTGGAGTAATATTAAGTGAAGCCAGATTTTGGCCTAAATAATAGTCCTCTTGATTCCTGTATGTTAAAGTCTTCGAGCATGACTCAGTTTCATTAAATTTTTGTTTCAAAGCCCTTATACTTCCTCTACTTAAAACATATCCAGCTTGCCCCATATTGTAAATGGTACTCCAAAACCTTACAGGATGCCCTAAATAATACTTATTGTCAGGGTTTAAACTAGCCAAAAACAGCCTTAAATTTTCAACTAATACAAAAGTGTAATCATATACTGTTAAAATCCACTGAAAATCATCAGGTACTGCTTTCAAAGTTTTACACAACAAAACCCACAAAGAGTCGTTTTTGTCTCTTTTAATTGGTATTTTCATTTTATCACTGGTTATATTGAGCAATTGAATTTTATTGCAGTGTTTGCCCCAGGTCTGCTTGACTGCATTTGCATTTTTTGTACTCTTGACCAAAACCAAACAATAAACGTTGACTTGAGTTTGCAAATACGATGACTCCAAAACGTATTTGTCGCTGCCATAACGTAAAGAATCAAATGAGATCTGACGTCGTATCAACTTTTTATCTTTAAACCACGTGTTATATTGCAAGATATCAAATGGTCTTGGAATTGGCTCGGAATCTGTTTTTGGACGTCTGTTGCTGACTTTAACCAACACAGCCAGAAATACGCCGATAAGAACACCGGTGATGAAAGATGATTTTGTAACAAAACGAAACATTTCAACCTACATTTTTATAAAAATTAATAAAACAATAAACATAACCTACAAGTTTGAAACTAGAAAAAATCGGTTAGCAGGAAACTGTATATTGTTCATGAAAAAGTCACAAGAGGTCTCCAATGAAGTCTTTGCGAAGATCAAAGTCAACTTTGTATTCAAGTGCAAAATGTGTAATTTTTAAGTATTTGTACATTCACCCAAGTTTTACTAAAATATACGTGATATAGGCTAAAGAAATGATTTCTGGCAATAAATTTGTAACAGTGGTACGTAATTTACAACGTATTTAATTAAAATAAAATAATAGACTTATCTGACACAAGTAGGAATGCATTCGAAAAACTCATATGAAAACAATTTAATTTTAAGTTGATTATTCGATATATTAATCAGTCACATTAATATATTTCACTTCAGAAAAATACTTAGAAATTTTCACTATTTGTAATTTACTTATTTTATTACCCTTTTGAAACAAAAAATAACTATAGGTACTGTGGTCTGTGACAGTGATTAAAATAACTACTGAACATCTTTTCTTTTATGTTCTGAAGTAAAAACTATTTTCGCGTTAAAATTTGATTAATTGTGACAGTTGTTTGACGTTTATTAGCTGAGTTAGCAAAAATACGAAAAATCTGACACTGTCCAGTCCAGAGCACTGTCAAAGTCATAGCCTATTATCTGAGTAGTATCTATAATATTTAGGTATTTACCTAATTGTTGATCGTACGGTATAATTAGAATGAATATATTCTGTAACATGTACATATTTGATGATGAAATTACTTACAAAGAAAATCACCTACCTTCTGTACCCCCGGAAGTTTAAAAAAATTTTGTTCAAGTTTCAGTTCAAAGTGGAAACCTTCACAAAAAATTGGTTGCTAAGATTATTATTATTATTGTTATTATTACTAATTTAAAGGGTGAAAAACTGAAAACACTCCTTGCAATTAGAGGGGAAATTTGAAATTTTATTTTATTTCATCCTTTTATAGAGCCTGAAAAAACCAAAATGTTTGCATCGGAATGTTTTCGATATTGCTTTTAGTTTTTCGGGACATAAGTGAAATACGAAAAAACCTCGCTTAGTTCTGTAATAAAATAATAAAAACACGTAAAGTTGACTCAAGTTGCAAAAAACCACTTGGCATTTGCAACAGTACTTTTATGGCATTAGTCATTTGAAATTACTTTAAAACTGTACTTATATGGAAAATATCCAACCCAAACTATGATTTTCTGGTCCCTATGTGCCTTTATTTGGTTCAAAAATATGAAAAAAATGCTGTTGCAAATGACAAGTGGTTTTTTGCAACTTGAGTCAACTTTAGGTACAGAGTTAGTATAGAAATAAGGAACAAAACCATGTAAGTCGTTGATTTCTGACAGAAAATCGGGGACGAATGGGACGAATCCATTTGCATTTCTAATTCGTCATCTTTTGACATAAACAATTCAAAGCTTTAAAAAAGCAACAGGAATGAAATGTCTTTTTTGAAAGGTTTTATTATCCTTTCTCCGACAAAGTTAGTATTTTTTTAAATCGATAGATTTAAACAAAAAGGATATCAGTACATTTCGATAAAATCGGCGACATAGAGGCGAGAATTAGATACGAAATTCGGCAAGATTATTCATAATGTTCTCAACGAATTTATTAAGTATAGGTATACCCTTTGGTGTTATTTGCAATAATGCTCTTTTGAATTTTCTTGACAGTAGTGTTTTTATTTTTGAATTCCTAACAGTTTATATGAAAATTTATTCCAAAGAAACAGTATTTCATAGAAAGGTTGCCTTACTGCACCCTTGGAACCTAGCTCGGCTTTTTACATTTTATAATGCATATTTAAGTATTTATCGTGCGTTCATTTAAATTTATCTTCAAAGTTGGCGTTGAAGAGTCGATTGTGAACGCACCTCTCGTGTAAAAACGTAAAGGGCCCCACATACTGCGTTTTTGTTCGACGGTTTTGTTCGACGAACAAGTCTGTTCGAACAAAAACGACGAACACGAGTTGCACGCATACTTGGTTTTAGGCCCGGTTTATTCACCTTCAAGTAAATTTATCTAGCCAGTAGTTGCTATGATTTAATCTGCTATTGGTAGATCCATGGTAATTACCGTTCAATTAAAGTTACTTGAAGGTGAATAAATCGGGCCTTAATGAGTGAATAAATATCAAGTTATATTTGTATGCAGTGGCGGCAGCATTAGCTATAAAAACATATATTTTCCATAAACACGGAAGACTGCGAAGAGTTCTATAAATTCCAGTAAGAACTTTCTGTTAATCTGGCGAAAATCCGTCATTTTCAAACAATAATTTGTCGCGAAATACAAATCGACAAAATCTGGTTTTATTATTTGGTACTACACCACTGCAAAAACCGACGTTTTTTAAAACCCTTCATCGCACATACTTCAGATTTGCTCGAACTGACAAGTCTGTCGAACAAGTTCGACGGACATAATCAGGGTACCTAAACCTGATAATTTTCCTCATTTTTGTTCGCGAGCAAAAACGACGGTTTTCCAGACACACACTTCAGATTTGCATCGTTTTTGTTCGAACAGGCTTGTTCGTCGAACAAAACCGTTGAACAAAAACGCAGTCTGTGGGGCCCTTAAGATTTAAACAGCTGACCGTGATCCCTGATCCGTCTTGTGCGTTCACAATCGACTCTTCAACTCCAACTTTGCGGATAAATTTAAATGAACGCACGATATAGGTCATTGTAAATGATTGTACCATCGTAGTAGGCGTTGATGGCTTAGTTGAATGTGCCGCAAGCTTCATAACATGAGTGAGACTAGAGTATCGCTGCTGGCGGTAGTGGAAATCCGTAGAAATCCTACTAGCTCTGCTACTAATTTGTCTAACGTCTAACCCTCACAAAAATTGGCTATTGAGATACACATGCATGCATATTATTTAAGGTCACCTGAAGATCGGTGTTTTTGCGTTTTTCATTTACATCTCTAAAACTAAAAGACAAAACGAAAAAAATCCAGTGGCAAAAGATTTCATTTTTTCACGCTCTACAAATCTGTGTAAATGGAAAATGAAAAAATAAAATTCAATTGATTCAATAGATTGCACGTTTTTAAATTCTAGTTCCAAAATATAACGCAGTGAAAAATATTAAATTCTACATCTCAATTATTTCACGTTATGGAGAAAACGGAGAAAACCGTTGTAGCCTTGCAGATTAATTCCCGCCACACTTGTTTCTGTGTCTGTCTTCTGTCAGAAAACGTGGCATTTATGAGCGTACGGAGTTTACACTGCTGATGCTGTGCAGAAAAATCTAGACCCACTTAACACAGCAGTCTACTTTGAGCATCTTGTTTCTTTTATTTTTTTAAATGAATACAGAGTAGCCCGCTAAACGGTGGACTAATCAGCTAACTGTTCGCCGATCGGATTGTACGGAGCTTGAGATTAAAATAAATGAAGACTTGAAGAGCGGTCAAATTAATTTGTAATCGAGTTATCCAAGAATTCGAAATCGTATGTCGTTACTTGAATCTCCAATAAACACAGCTTCAAACACAGGTTAAATCTCGACATATCAATCACAAAAGACATACGGATTCACGATACACTTACAAGTGTATCGTGATACGGATTCAAATCCATGGTTGACTCGATTACAAATTAATTTGATCACTCGATTCAATACAACAAATCATTTACAAAAAAAAAAAAGAAAAGGGACGGCTATGGGAAAAAAACTTCTGAAAACGTGTGAAGTAGCTTCGATCATACGAACAGTGTTGATGATCCATTCATCGTTTTCTTCGTTCTCATTTTGGAAATGAGAAATTTGTCATGAATGTTTTGTTTTCTGGACTGAAATAGTTATTTTTATATTAAGTTCGTGAAAAGAGTGTTTTTTGTGCATGAAAAATTCTTTTAAGCCGAGACGCAGGTCGAGGCAGTAAGCCTTTGAATGCACAAAAAACATTTTCACGCACGAAATATAAACAGTATTTTTTCTATAATTGCTTTCCAAACTAAATTTTAAAATTCAAATTTTTGAAGGAAATCTGAAGTACTATCGCGGCCAAAATACTTTGGTCGTCACTTTTTGACACTTCAAATGTAAATCAAGTATTAATGTCAATATACATGACAATTTCAAATTATTCTTGTCAAAAATATGGCACCTTCAGTTTTTGATAAATATAGAATCGTCTTACTTGCTTCTGAAGGTTGTCTAAACCGCGACCATGTTGATCTTTTGCTTTTGAACCCTGCCTCCGCAGCTGGGATTTACCCCACCCGTATGACTTTAGGTGCGTTTTGTTGGGTCATCCAGACTGAACGGAATGCATCCCACCAACAAAACGGCTTAAAATTTTTGACAGTTTTGTCATAAAATCCCCACTTTCTAACATTCAAACCGACCATTCTATGTAGTTTAACGGAATGAAAAGTTTCGTCGGAGTCGGTTTTGTGCACCAATAAAACGGTCGATCCTAAAGTTTGCTTTACAATTGAATGTCATTTATGTCACATTGACGACCAAAGTATTTTGGCCGCGATAGTACTATGGCGGACAATAAATTTAGGCCGGCCTGTCATTGGCTTGACATCAAAATGTGAAGCTGGCATTATGTCCAACTAATTCCATTTTCGATTTTTGTCATTCTTGTCATCGTGACAACGATAATCAAAATTAAAACTGGGGAAAGAAGCGTGCACCAGAGAGAAGTGCGTACTACAAATCAATTATGGTGGTGCGTCATGATCTGTAAGTTACGAAAAGGGCGAAGGAAACGCCAAACAGCTTGAAAACCTTCAGTTTGACAAACTAACACATCAGTCATAATGACAATAAATGGTCGCTTGCATTGACTTTTTTGAAATGTCAGAAATTTGCCGGCCTAAATTTATTGTCCCATAGTACCTACCTATATTAACCAGTGACCATGTCGCTAGGTAACTAATAAAAAACAGTGCGTGAAGTGAAAAACAGAGTTATGTGCGTGAAATCGCATTTCACACTGTTATATACAGTCGCGAGCAATAAATTTTGATCGTCAAGATCATTCTTTGACGCAATCGAAAATGCTCCATTGTAAAACAGTCGTAAATATCATCATGTTGTATGACGTTAATTGTCATTTTTTCTCATTTTTTTGACAGTTTGTTGAGATGGGCATAGTCAGACAGACAGACAGACATTGACGATCAAAATTTATTGCTCGCGACAGTAGGTATTGTTTCTATAGTTACTAACAATGTAAAAAAAATACACGTAAGAAAATGACCCACTTCACGCATGGATAACTATGCGTGAATATCATTTTTTAAATGAATTTCACGTAGTAAATGTCAAAATTGCTATTAAGTTAGGTACGCCTCAGGTTTTCAGATATGTTGTTTTCTGTAGCCGTGTCTTATCACTCTTATCTCTTTTTCTTGATCAAACTGTATTTTCCAAATAATAAATTTCTGTTAACAAACATTGCCAACTTCTCTTGAATATTCAGTATTCACATGACTATATCATTCATTACTTTAAAAACCAATAAGAATCTTTGATTTTCTTTAGTTACCATGTATTACAGCGGTTATTGTAGTAACCAGGGCGATTTCGAATATACGAACCTTTGTATATTCGAATATACCAACCTTTGTATTTTCGATCGCCGCCTTAACTTACAAACATTTTTGCGCTAGCCGTCACATTAACGTCACATTAAATCGCTCTGCTACTGAATGCACCCAGTCGGTTTCGTGAACCGTTTATTTATTTATTTATTTATTTATTTATTTTATTCATGATATAGTCTACCCGTATACAACTCGAGGATGGAAAATTCTCGATTACTCGACGTGTTGCCGGAAGCACCACTCGATCTACGATCGCGTGGTGTTTCCGGGCAACACGTCTCGTATAATCAAGAATTTTCCATCCTCTCGTTGTATAATACTCGTATATGAAAATTTACACTTTTTAACTTTGTTTAATGTTGTATTTCTCATTTAACCACTTGAATTGGTAAAAAGTTAAGGATTAGACGAACAATCACAAAATTTACAAGAAATTATTTTGTGATTTTATTAAACTAAATTTCAAAAATAATACCTTCATCGTAACTATTTTACAACTGAAATTTCTTAATAATCTTATACAGGGTGTAACAGAAATAAGTATCTACATTAATTTTAACCAGTAACAGAACTCATCATGATGAACAATTTTTCTAGGTACAATTTTTTCCAAATCGGCAATTTTGTTTAGCATTTTCCCCCCCATAAATTAACGAGGCGTTTGTGTAAACCTTCTAAGCACAGGTTCTTTAATGGGCAGTATTTTGATTTCGTAAAAATGCTTAGAAACGGTCGTCACATTTATAGTCACTTCTGGTCTCCAGTGGCGGGTAGGGAAATTTTTGGAAAATTTTAACTCATTAACGAGAACGATTAGGAAACATTTTTTTAGAAAAGTTGGTACTCTTGATGAGTTTTATTAGCAGTTAAAATTAATGTAGTTATTTCTGTTACACGCTGTATGTAATATAATACTCTTGTATACAGGTGTCCCAGAATGAACCAGCATAATTTTAACCACGAGCTACTGGCTATGTAGAACTCGGAAAAAATATTGAAAAAATTGTAGGTATATCAAAAAATAAAATGAGGGACAACTGTACAATTTAGTCTTCTACGTTGTCCCACAACCTCATAGGTAAAATTTCGGCACATTTTAAAAATACACCCTTGTATACCATATTTTATAAAACGTACACCAATGCGGTTTCCTTGTTTTAAAGAATATTTCCTAGAGGTTACTTCGCATTGGCGTACATTTTATAAAATATGATATACATATATGCCGTTCACGATTATTTTAAACACGCAGGAGGCCGCAATATTTTTTTGTTAGATTGGCGTCAGGTCCTGTCATATGACGTTTCGTTTTTAAATATTCGCATTGTTGTCAATTCCGTCATTAATTTAGTTAATAAGAATTTACCCAGAACTGCCCTACAAATATGTATGTTTCATTTCAATTACAATTTTACGATTATTGTTCCTAATGGGTTCAATTATTTAAAAAATGTAACAACTTGGGAGCAGTGTTCGGTTGAATTATAACCTAAAATAGATTTATTAAGACAAATCACAATACTGCCAACTAAAATGTCAGATTTTCATAGATAGTCCGAATTTGAAATAATCGTGAATGGTTTATACAAGGGTGTATTTTTAAAATGTGTCAAATTTTACCTACAAGATTGTGGGACAACGTAGAAGACTAAAAGCAATTAAAGCAAAAAAAATTGTACCTCAAAAATTAAATGTCATTTTATTTTTTGACAGAATTTTTTAAATATTTTTTCCGAGTTCTACATGAAGCCAGTAGCTCGTGGTTAAAACAATGCTGGTTCATTCTGGGACACTCTGTATTTTACAATTGCTGCAACACGCTGTTTAAAAAATTATGCAATGCTAATATTCCTTTTCTCTTAAAAAATGGAAAAGAACTGGATTCTAAATTCGGTAGTGAACTTTTACGTTGCATTTTGATCTGAAACAATCCAGACTAGTGATTAAAAATAAAACCAAAGTTGTTTGAAAATCTGTTAAGTTAATTTTCCTGATTGACCTGTCAAAATTGTCAAACGTAAATTCGTTTTCAAAATCTGAATTAAAATAATTATTATTTTTCTACTTGGACTTTTATAGTAACATTTTCTTTTTCAGGCTAGATTACTATTATGGGGGACGACAGTTCTTCTGGTTTCGGAGATGAGTCTCCAGTTCTTTTCAAACCTTTAAAAAAACTTGATCAAGTTTACGTTTCTAGTACTGGTGACATAAACATTCAAGATCTGTACAGCAAGTTACTACTACATTTAAAAAAAACAAAAATCATTCCACGAAACGATTTAAAAATGTTGTTAGAAATAGTGGAAAAAAAGACTTTTGATGATCACAAAAATAGGTGGTTGTTAATGAAAATTAGGGGTTTGCTCAAATATTTATTGAAGACACGGGTCAATTTTCAAAACTCAATAGTCAAAGGAGAAATCACGATTTATGAGAAGTCGTTTTCACAAGAGGAAAATCAAGTGATTATGAAGACCCCAAACTATTTTAGTCCACCTAGTTATAATTCCACGATTGATGTACCTGTAGACTTGCTAACAAACAACAACTTTGTCTCAATCAATGCCGGACCAAACTTAACTAAAATGGAAACAACAATCAGTTACAATTATTCTGAAGACATGTTTGCTGATAATATCGAAACCCTGCATAATTTTTCACACGAAAACTATCAAATACTGAAACGTTTAACTCAAAACAACACCGACATTTCCACTAACTGTCTGAGCGAAGATGACGACAAAGTATTCAAAGTACCACCCGCTGTCAGTAGCAAAATAGACAAAGTTTGCAAAGTGCATGATTCGCTAGACGAGAGTTTTAGTTATTTGACACCAACACTCTCACAGGTTTGTACTCCAACCAGAGAACCAACCAATTCTGAGGTCGAAAATGTCCCCGATGCAGTCGAGTTCAACCCTAACATTTTCGATGATCTGACCATAACTGATGATCAGTTAAAAGAAGAATTTGATCGTGAATACGAAGAGATCGAAAAGTGGATGTCAAAAATAACTTGCAATTTGATTCACTTAAAAATTAATGAAGTCCCTAAGTTTAGTGTTCTAGAAAGCGAAGAAAACACGTCAGTATTGAATAAAAGTACAGCCAGTTCGGGAAGTTCGGAACTAAAAACTTACCACAGCGAAGAGAATTTTAAAATAATTCGAGAAGCTTGCCTTAAATTTAGGAAGAATCTAGAGAAAAAGAGAAGTTTGCAAAAGTTGCAGGATTTCATTAATCTTGCCGAGTAAAAATGAAGGTTGCAGTATTACTGGTGCTTAAAGTGTTAACTGTTGAATAAAAGAAGTATTGCTTTTGGGTTCTTATTTATACACTAATAGGCCAATAAAAACATTTACAATGATGGAAAAGGGGAAATATGTATTTTGTTTCACATTTATTATTCACGTTCATTTTTTTGGTGCCATAAAACAACAGTTGTTGTCTTATTGCTTGTTAATTTTGGTATATACAGTAATTGGTGCTTGTAGTATTGCGAGAAAAATCAAATCACGTGCATATCAAATTGACTAACAATGTTGGAATATCAAATATCACATTAAAAACTGAACTTTCCCCTCACTTTGAAGAATCCCAAAGAATTTCGATTGTGAATGACGGACCCAATTCCTACATAACTTTGTAAAACAATATCTTTTTCCTGGATGGTGCAAGGTTCCCGGTTCGTGTCGTTGTTCCTTGGCAAATCTGCGATGGTTTTTGAAATATGTTCCACAAACGTTTCTAAACAATACAGTTTTTTCAATTTTTCATCAGCACAGTCTGCAATAACAAAAGCGTTTGTAAATGTAAAAGGTGGATGCAATTCTACTCACCTTTATGAAAAAACAAAGGATGAAACGTGAATGTACAAAATGGTACATCCTCGTTGAAAGGGTTCCACAGAGTTCCAAAGTTGTCTGGTTTGTCTTTGTTCCAAATTAAACGGACACCTTTCATATTGCGATTTCTATAACACATATAAGAGGTTACGACATCAATAGATAGTTTATAAAAATTTTAATTATAAATGCAACCATAAAAAATAATCAAAGGCATGCTTATTAACAAGTAAAGGGAATAAGTGCAGAGCGACATTACATTTTGTTATACCTAGGTTGGTAAAAAGTACTTAGTTGCTTGCCGTCGTTTTTTGACCATCGGGCAAACAGGCAAGTCTCCAATACGTTAGAGATGCCGTCGACAATTCCATTCATTTGGCTATGCAATAATCAAACAAACGCACAATTTTAACGTTATATTCCTTGAGGAAAAGGCGTCAAAAACAATACTTACGGAATCAACGAACCATTGGGGTAAGCCAGGTTGCCATATATAACTTCATCTACTAACTCCAAAGGCAGTTTCTTATATCCCAGTCTTTTCAAAGCGATAAAATCATATTTGGCAACAACTAAGGTACGGGGTGTTAACAGCAACAACCTCTCTTTATCTGAATTCCAGTGATTAATTCTAGAGTTAATTTAATTAGTTGTTTGTCAGTTATTTATTATCGTGCCATACTGGGTAAGTAAGAAAGCTTCAAGTAATGGACCATCTGCTTCTTCATCTAGGAACTGGTCCTTGCATTCACTCAAAGCTCTTGCAAGAACACTTTCGCGGAATGTGAAATAGTTGTTGGGATTTTCCGTGATACATATTGTTTGTTGAATGGTGTTCTCTTTAGATGGTGTTGGAGGTTTTGGGTTCTTACTCCACAAAGTTGCAGAAACTGGAATTCGCAGTGTTAGTTCACTCTATTGTTGGTTACTAAATTACATACTGAAACTACATGTGGAGGGGCACAAAATTAGCCCAGTATTAAGGGACATATTAAAATACAACTGCACATGGATTGTTATCCATCGTACTGAACTTACTTTTATTTGGTATTGATGTTAATGGAGATATGAAATTAGCGCTCCAATGATTAACATTTTTATTTGTTTTAGCTGAATCGTTATCGGCGGCTTTATCTGGAGATTCTACTTTTATCAGTTTGTCATTGTTTAATTTATTTTCAGGATTTATTGTTAATGTTCCACCTTTGAACTCATGAAGTAGTTCTTCTTCCAAAGTGTCTTCAATCATTGTCGCGATTATTTAATTTAATTAAAATTCAGGATGTAAACAAATCGTACACAAATATCAGCTGATTTGTGATCTTTACGTCAATATTTGAGAGTTTTTTGCAACGTTGCTGGAATTGATTCGCAATTGCTTCTGAGAAATTGTAACAGATGGTGCTTAATTGAGCAAAAGCGGTAAATTTCAAGTGTTGGCGCAAAAACAGTTCATTATTTTTTGCTATCATATCTGTTATTTTTTTATTATTTTTATCCAGCGCCGAATAGGACAATGTTATGGTTGGAGTTTGTTCGTTTGTTGTTTTAATTTGACATCAGATAAATCCTCATCCAGGATTTTTGTCTAAATATGATTTTTTTTTAGTAATTTAATTGTTACATTAAACCTACGCGACAAGACTAAAATTATTTCGGAAATTACCTAGTGGTTAAAGTCAACACATCCATATTATGGCAATAATTAAATTCAATAATTGGAATCTGTTGCAATAACACTAAATGATTATGTGTTGGTCGATTTGGCATTACCTATCTTTGTTTATTTACGTGTTAATATAAACAACAGATTTTAGGGCAAAAATTGGTGATATTCATAAAAAATAGAACATATAATCTGTTTCAAAATCAAAAATCCACCAACAGTGCATTCTACCCGTGGAGGGAGAAAAGACTGGAGATGGCACTAATTCAAATAAGTGTACCGGCCCGCGAAAACTACAGAGTCATAAAAGGTTTCTGAATATAGACGCTAGGCCAATGGCTTCCTTCGCCTTCCTTCCAGGCGCATTGTGCTTCTTTATCTAGCGCATTGTGGACTGGGTCATAAAAGGTTGTTGCACGTGCTTTTAGAGGGTACGGATTTTTAACATGGGAAGCATAGGAAATGCCATCTCCAGTCTTTTCTCCCTCCACGATTCTACCTCGAAAATAGATCCGACAACGTCGCCGACTTTTGTTTTAGTGTGTCTGCAAGTGTCAGAAAAAAGTGAGGTTATGAGAGAAAACTGTTGGACAGTCGTTTTGGTCGTAGTTCATTGTGTTTTTTATTCTAATTTTATTATTTCACTCAAAAAGTATGATATGGTAGCTAAAACCTTTTTGTACATAATAATTATTTTGTGTTTCGTAAATAAACTCAACAGTTCAATGTCAAATTTTGGCGAGACGTTGAGCCAACCCAAAAAAATTAAACTTTGTCTAGGGATTTCTTTTTTTCTGCCAACATAATTCAACAGGTGGTGGATTCTACCTCGAAAATACAACCGACAACGTCGCCGACTTTTGTTTTTAGTGTGTCTGAAAGTGTCAGAAAAAAGTGGGGTTATGAAAGAAGACTGTTGGACAGTCGTTTTGGTCGTAGGTCATCGTGTTTTTTATTCTCATTTTATTATTTCACTCAAAAAGTATGATATGGTACTGTTAGCTAAAACCTTTTTGTACATAATAATTATTTTGTGTTTCGTTTCAACAGTTCAATGTCAAATTTTGGCGGGAGGTTGAGCCAACGCAAAAAAATTAAACTTTTTCTAGGGATTTCTTTTTTTCTGCCAACATAATTCAACAGGTGGTGGATTTTTGATTTTGAAACAGATTATACTTATTTCTATTGGGTGATTCAAAATGATTGTGGCCAAGTATGGCAACTCGCAACTATGTACGAAAATTTATCTGGCAACTGTGTGAATGGGGTAGAGTTGACATTTGTATGACATTTCATAAGCGTGCATTTGATTTTTTCAATTCCATTACACACTGATTTGACAACTTACAAAATTGCCCGACTATGAACTGTCAAGGAAATGTCAACTCTACCCTACCCACACAGTTGCCACATAAATTTTCGTACATAGTTGCCATACTTGGCCACAATCATTCTGAATCACCCATTACTTATAAGTTATAAATAATTCATAGAATGTAAGTAAATCATTTTATTTCATACTGTCCGTTAGATGCTCGATTGCATCATCAATTTGAGTCCGGTAGATGAGTTATAACCACGGAATTCTTAAAATATTTTATTTTAAGAATTCCGTGGTTATAACAGTATCACAGCCTACCGGACTGTTTTCCTTTTATACATCAAATCTGACATTGAAAAGTGAAAAGTCAAAAAATATTCGATCTAAGAAAACAATAGCAACGGCCGTTGCCACAGGAAAAAAGGTGATGCTATTTTCACAACATAATGTGATTTTTTAATTTTTGAAATAAAGAGACTTCCAGTATGAAATAAAATACATACGATATACATCCGGTAGTATTTGTAACCTACCGGACTTATAACGTAAATTACTATTGCTATTTTGCTCATAAGTAGATAGTAATTTTTATGAATATCACACAATATTACTGCTTGAAGCAATATTTCAAATTTTACGTGCGCTAGGTACTATATACATACTTGCTCTACGTAGAATTTAGTGATCTTTATGTCAACCAATCTCTCGCTCGACAAACTTTACACTGTTAAGGCGGCCTTACATTGGCAACATGTAGCACACAATATTTTTTAGTAATGCAGTCGGCAATTACCAAAAATGTGTTGCCAATTATTGCCTTGGTGTAAGGCCGTCTTGAGGTACGTCGAAAATCTGAAAAAAACCGTGCTTAATGATTAATTTCGCTTATCTCAGCATTAATTTGCTTAAAAATTTTGTCGTTAGACTTTTTATCTAAATATGATTTACATTTTACAAGTTCCGTCAGAACATTTTAAAATACATAGTTAGAATCCATATAATTATGTTTTATATTAATTCTATTTATAAACCAGAAAGTTGTTTGGAAAATGACAATTACAAATTATATTTTGATCGTACAGTTTTAACTGACATTCACATTCAGCATAACAGACCAGATATTATTATTTTAAATAAACAACAAAAGCAAGAATATCTTTTAGATATAGCTGTTCCAAATTCACACAATATAACACAGACATATAATACAAAAATTAATAAATATTTAGAACTCTCCGTTGCTATGAGAAATCTTTGGAGCTTAGAAAAAATTTCGATTTTACGATTTATAATTTCAGCAACAGGAATAGTACCGCAATCTCTTTTTAAAAATTTAAAAATTTTGGACTTAGAGAACACATTGGTGGTTGAGATTCAAAAAGGTATACTCGTATTATTATACTCATGTCATATCGTGAGGAAATTCCTTAACATTGACACAGAACATAAAACACAAAAAAGTCAAAATGTGGAGGCGAGACGCCGGTAATTATGTTGATAAGCACTGCACTATTACTTGATAGTATTATCCGTAATAGTGTATGTACTCCGGCAAAATTGCCGTGCCGCCGGGTGGAGGTGGGATACGAGAATAAGTTATAATAACGTTCCCGACGTAGGAAGTACATATTACCAGACTGCTTAAGACGGATGTAATTACTAAGGGATTTTATTAAGTACCAGATAACACAACTTTACATTCTTTATACTATTTTATTAAATAATAAAATATTGCTTAAAACTTTTGGTTTGCTATGAAGCCTTTCATGTGTTCGCACATGAATGATAAGTACCTACCACAGAGCAAACGACAATAGTGATAAAAAAAATCCAAAGATTTAAAAAAAATATATTTTTGGCAATAAATAACTAACTACCTATTATTCAATATTCAAAAATTTTTCGATAACATTATTAATGAAAATCTGCTCCCGATGGGTTATGGATGTTAATAACCCACGGTGCTAATGGCAAATTTAATTTAATTTTTGAGGTAATTTTTTTTTCTGTGGGTTTAGTTAACATCGAAGATTTATTTTAATAGACCAAACAATTTAGAAGATTTGCGGCAGACAATTCGCACTGAAACGGAACAAATAAGCTCTGACATTATTGAGCGCAGTGTACAAAGTGTCGGTGACTGCTAAATGGTTGGCGGGAGGTAATTTGAACATTTGCGTTGAATTTTTCTGTTAACCTTAGATGTTTGTTTTTACAATTTAAATTAAATTTTTTAAGTAAAATTTGTCATTTTCTCAAAAAAGTTGTTATGCAAGGTATCAATTTTTTTCATTCATCGTTTAGCTAGTACCAAGGCCTATCAAAAAAATGAAAAAAAGTGGAAAAGTGGGTATGGTCATTTAAAAAAATTCTTAATGACGTCATAATTAGGAGATGACAAGCTGTCAACATAAGTAAAGTACTGAGGAATACACATTTTTTAAAAACAAAGTTGACCTCTCGAGGATTTTTCTCAGAAATTAATACTTACAGTTTTATCGAATTTATTCCGAACTTTACGAACGCACTGTATTGTAAATACACACCGCACAACAATTATCCCATCACTTTGTTTCTTAAGTACCGGGTGATTTTAAATGAATGTGACTTTTTTCCATAGGCTGGTAATATGTATTATTGTTGGTTATTCTGCTTTTTAATGTGATAGTTGACATAAACATAGGCGTCCTCGCCTATTTGACACAATTTATTAATACATAAAATGTCAAAATGACGTACGTACGCCAATGTGTTGATTAAGGTATCAAGTTTGCCAAAATAATTTATGAAAAATGTTCCCAACTTAAGAAAAAAGTCACAATCATTTAAAATCACCCGGTATATAGCAAATGGTCTGCAAACATTTGGCATAAATAGACTAAATTTAATCTTTAAGAAGATTTCAACCCTATATTGGAATGATAATTGATTTTTGCACTGCTTGTGTTAATTTTTGTTGACTGTATGCAAGACATTACAGAACCATCTCATTTACCACAATACTTTAGAGCGAATTAATCAGTGACTGTAACTCCTTAGGCTTATGTTGATATGTGCAATATGAATTTTATACAATTTCATTCTCAAAAGAATAACACAGAAAAAAATTCAAAGTTCAAATTTTACATGTATAAACATATGTTATGCGATACTTGTTGTGCAGAGTGTATTTGATAAAAAGGCCAAAAAATAATAATCTCTTTCTAAAAAACGTTATTTTGTTATTTATTTATTATTTGACAACTAAACATTGAATAATAGTGCTGAGGTCTTTTTTATATCAGGTTTATTCAATAGGTAGGTACGATAAGTAAAAAAAAATATTTCAAGTGACCTAAATTTAATGTTCTCCTTAACATTTTACAAATAAAAAAGGGCGCACTGTATCTAGGGCAAATTTCTATATGTATCATTACGGATATTTTTCTCAAGTAATGATAATACTTTTTTATTATACCTACCTGAATCATAATCCCCGTTTTTAACACTAAAATGCATGCGAAAAAAGGCCCTTAAAACACTAAAGCTTTAAGGGTCGCTTAGGTAATAACGCCTACATTTTGAACAATGATAAATAGACATTTATACACAATTTATAATAGCAACGAAACAACAACAATTGACCATTTCTATATCAACGATTAATGACACAGATTACTTCGAAAAAGGTATTTCAATTTACTTTTTTTGTTGTTATAATTTTCAGATTGTAGTGCAGGTATAATAAAAAATAGCGACAGGCGTTTTAGTAGCATAGCATAGCATAACATAGACCCCGATTTTGTACTAAAAACTGTTCTGCAGCTTTCAGTTAAAGAAAAAACTCTCAGAACGTGAAAATGAAAATGGCAGCAACGCAATAGGTAACTAAAAACTACCGTGTGTAGTTGTCCAACTAAATATGCCGCCAGAAACCAAAATTAATTGTGAAACGAAAAAACATCTATCACTTAGCGAGAAATTAGCAATTTGCAACTGTTACAAAGAATTCGCTGCCTTACATTTTTGATATGTTACGATATCTTTAGTTTGTCACCAGAAACCACATAGCCTCCAACCTAACCAAATTTATGGCAATCTAATAATGAATATCCCTAAATACTAGGGAATAATTTATTTTTGACACGATTATACTATCTCACACCGAATTTCATCATATTTAACACTCACATATTTAACATTTAACGGATTTCAGATGTATTCATGAAAGGCATTTTTGGATATCTGTTGACGACACCTTTGAAAGTTGACACATACAATTATGTTCCCACATCAATAACAGGATCATTTAGTTTTACAGGTAGTTTAGTTGTAATTTCCAAAAGCTTTTGCGCGTTAACGGAAGGCCAAAAGCAAAAAAAAATCTTCATATTCCACGGTTACCCTAAATTGTGTACCTTTTTTGGTGTCCGACCTTTTTGACACACGTGATATAATTTAAATTATGGATCATACGATTACACATACACAGAGATCAATAAAGACCCTGATCGCAGCAGCGTATGGACTTTTTTCCTTTTTTAGATATTTAACGAGTTGCGAGTTTGAAGTGATCATTTATTTATTATTCTTATTAAAAAATATTAACCATTGAACATATACTCAGCGGTACAATTAACCGCCCACCGACATTAAATGTTTCTGGAAACAGTTTTATCGGGCTAGTTAGTTAACTCTCCGATAAATACATTGTGATTGGTTACTTGTTAGCGTTTCTATAGCAACGCTTGGTTTAACCGGCCAGTTAGTTATTGCGCCGTTCCAGAAACGGGACATTAGCTGTGTCAAATATGTGTGCTTTATGAATCAAATTTTATGGACAAGGAAAAAGCATAAATTTATAGCTTTGTAAATCAAATAAAAACTCAGCTAAACTTTGATTTATTTGAAAATAGTTAATAAAACTTTGGTTTACCGTTAATATTGCCGCTGAGTATATACAGGGTGGTCCCGATATAACCTGCCAAAAAAATTCTGGGTCATTAGAAGGATCTAACAAGTCCAAAAAACCCCCCTTCGTTAGGTCCAAAATAATGGGGATAAATTAACCCCTATCCACACCCATTCGACGCTGCTGACCACAAAAATACGTACCTACTCAGGAATTAATTGTTGGTGTTTGTAAGGATGACAGTATCTAAGCAACATAGGTACCTGAATCGTTTATGACAAATCTCAAATCTGACAAACTAAATCAAATTAATGACATTTATTGAAAACGCTGTACACTGTGTGCGCTAATTCACCAGCTTATTTAGGTGCAAAAGCTGATTTTGTAGACTGCGATGAATGAGTAATAAATAAAGTGGTGTTCCTCAATGTGTAAATAAATGTAGAGGTAGTGTGTGCAAAATTGTGGAAGAACTGTGTAATAAGAGTATCGTCTTAATTGTGGTGAAATAGC